>NC_081381.1:48780516-49380516 GCF_030684315.1 Stegostoma tigrinum | reverse complement strand
TTTCGTTTCTACCTCTTTTCTGTCTAATATTTGGTTCCCATCCCCCTGCCACATTAGTTTAAACCCTCCCCCACAGCATTAGCAAAAGCACCCCCAGGGACATTGGTTCCAGTCCGGTACAGGTGTAGACCGTCCAATTTGTAATAGTCCCACCTTCCCCAGAACCCGTTCCAATGTCCCAAAAATCTGAAGGCATTTTAAATGTGCACTAGGAACAAAGGGGAAGCTAGGGAAAGTACAGATCCACGCAAGAACAAAAGAAGAAATTTATGCATGGAGCCAGGGGAAATGAATGAGGTCCTGGAATGAGTAGTCTAAATCGGTATTCATCAAGGAGAAAGACATGGAAAATGGTAAGATTAGGGTATGTCAATATTAAGAAGGTGGTAGAGAGTTGGATGTCCTGAAAAACATTACAGTAGACAGGTTCCTAGGGTCTGGTGGGATCGATACCATGATATTGATTGTGCAAGTGAGGAGATTGATGGGGCATTTAGAGCTCCTTGTATCATCTTTAGTTACAAGTGAGGTCCTAGGAGACTGAAGAACAGTCAATGTTTATCTCTTCTTTAAGAAGGAATAACCTTGTATAACAAAGTGTGTGGAGCTGGATGAACACAGCAGGCCAAGTAGCATCTTAGGAGCACAAAAGCTGATGTTTCGCGCCAAGACCCTTCATCAGAAAAGGGAGATGGGGAGAGGATTCTGAAATAAATAGGGAGAGAGGGGGAGGCGGAATGAAGATGGATAGAGGAGAAGGTAGGTGCAGAGGAGAGTATGGGTGGGGAGGTAGGGAGGGGATAGGTCAGTCCAGAGAGGACGGACAGGTCAAGGGGGCAGGGTGCGGTTAGTAGGTAGGGCATGGAGGTGCGGCTTGAGGTGGGAGGAGGGCATAGGTGAGAGAAAGAACAGGTTAGGGAGGCGGGGATGGGCTGGTCTGGTTTTGGGATGCAGTGGTGGGATGGGAGATTTTGAAGCTGGTGAAATGCACATTGATACCATTGGGCTGCAGGGTTCCCAAGTGGAATATGAGTTGCTGTTCCTGCAACCCATCATTGTGGCACTGCAGGAGGCCCAGGGTGGACATGTCTAAGGAATGGGAGGGGGAGTTGAAATGGTTCACGACTGGGAGGTGCAGTTGTTTACTGCGAACCCTGCAGCCTAATGGTAGACTGTATGGGCCCAAGCTATGCCTGCCTCTTTGTAGGTTAAGTGGAACAGTCCCTTTTCCGCACCTACACTGGCCCAAAACCCCACCTCTTCTTCCATTACATTGATGACTGTATCGGTGCTGCCTCATGTTCCCAAGGGGAGCTCGAAAAGTTCATCTCCTTCACCAACACCTTCCACCCCAACCTCAAGTTCGCCTGGACCATCTCCAACACATCCCTTACCTTCCTGGACCTCTCTGTCTCCATCTCAGGCAACCACCTAGAAACCGATGTCCATTTCAATCCCACCGACTCCCACAGCTACTTGGAATACACCTCCTCCCACGCACCTTTCTGCAAAAATTCCATCCCCTTTTCCCAATTTCTTTGCCTTCGCTGCATCTGCTCCCAGAATGAGGCATTTCACTCCTGCACATCCCAGATGTCCTCGTTCTTCAAGGGCCGCAACTTCCCCCCTGCACTGCTCGAGAACGCTCTCGACCGTGTCTCCTGCATTTCCCGCACCTCATCCCTCACAGCCCGCCCTCGCAACAACCGCCAAAAGAGAATCCCCCTAGTCCTCACATTCCACCCTACCAACCTCTGGACACAACGCATCATCCTCCAACACTTCCGCCATCTACAATCCGACCCCATCACCAAAGACATTTTTCCATTCCCACCCTTGTCTGCCTTCCGGAGAGACCACTCTCTCCGCAACTCCCTTGTCCGCTCCACACTCCCTCCAACCCAACCACACCCGGCACTTTCCCCTGCAACTGCAGAAAGTGCTACACCTGCCCCCATACCTCCTCCCTCACCCCCATCCCAGGCCCCAAGATGACTTTCCATATCAAGCAGATGTTCACCTGCACATCTGCCAATGTGGTATACTGCATCCGCTGTGGGGACCACTTTGCAGAACACCTACACTCGGTTCGCAGTATCAACTGCACCTCCCAGTCACGAACCATTTCAACTCTCCCTCCCATTCCTTAGACGGCATGTCCATCCTGGGCCTCCTGCAGTGCCATAATGATGCCACCCGTAGGTTGCAGGAACAGCAACTCATTTTTCGCTTGGGAACCCTGCAGTCCAATGGTCTCAACGTGGATTTCACCAGCTTCAAAATCTCCCCTCCCCCCACTGCATCCCAAAACCAGCCCAGTTAGTCGCCACCTCCCTAACCTGTTCTTCCTCTCAGCTATCCCCTCCTCCCATCTCAAGCCGCACCTCCATTTCCTACTTACTAACCTCATCTCGCCCTTGACCTGTCCGTCCTGCCCAGACTGACCTATCCCCTCCCTACCACCCCACCCAATCTCTCCTATACACCTATCTTCTCCACAATCCATCTTCAGTCCACCTCCCCCCCTCCTTAATTATTTCAGAATCCTCTCCCCACCCCCCTTTTCTGATGAAGGTTCTAGGCCCGAAACATCAGCTTTTGTGCTGCTAAGATGATGCTTGCCCTGCTGTGTTCATCCAACTCGACACTATGTTATCTTGGATTCTCCAGCATCTGCAGTTCCCATTATCTCTAACCTTGTATAACACCTGGATAATCCAGGAAATTATAGCATGGTGAGCTTTACATGAGTGGTAGAAAAAGTACATGAGAAGGCTGTGAAGGACAGGATTTACTTGCTTTTGGAGATGAATGGGCTTATTAGAGATAGTCAGCATGGCTTTGTATAGGGAGCTCTTATCTCAAAAGATTACTTGGTTTTTTGAGGAAGTGGCAATGCTGATTGATATAGGTATTGTTTTACATGGACTTTACAAAAACATTTGACAAAGTCCTTCCTGGTCGGATGGTCCAGAAAATTAAGTCACATGGGATCCACAGTGACTTGGTAAATTGGACACAAAATTGGCTTGGTCACAGAAAATAGGGGGTAATTGTGGTTGGGTATTGTCTGACTGGAGGACTGACCAGTAGTGTTCCACAAGGACAGGTGTTAGGACCTCTGATGTTTGTGATATAAATAAAAGATTCGGGTGAAACCGTAGGTAATCTGATTTGTAAGTCTGGTGGAGTTGTGTATAGTGAGGAAAGTTGTCAAAGGATACAGCAGGATATCGATCAGTTGGAATGCTCGGAAAATAGCTGTGGTTTAATCCAGGCAAGAGTAAGGTTTCAGGAAATCTAACGCAAGAGAAAAATATAAAATAAATAGTAGGACCCCTAGGAGCATTAATGTACAGACAGATCTTGGCTGCAAGTCCATAGTTCCCTGAAAGCAACATTCAAGTGGATAATTTAGAAGGTGTATGGCATTGTTGCCTTCATTAGTCGGGCATTTAGTATAAAAGTTGGCAAGAGACTGCTGGACATGCATATGGTCACAGAAATTTGAGGGTGCATACATGAGGATCAATGGTCGGCACAACATTGTGGGCTGAAGGGCCTGTTCTGTGCTGTACTGTTCTATGTTCTATGTTCTATGTTACAGCTGTATAAAACGTTAGTCTGGCTTCAGTTGGAGTATTGTGTGCAGTTCTGGTCACCACCTTCTAGGTAGGATGTAAAGGCTTTGGTGAGGATGCAAAGGAGATTTACAGATAGGAAATATGTTCAGATGCACTCTTTATTTGCTGCATCCAACACCTGGAGCTGCAGAGGGGCTCACACTAGAGCATCCATAATGGTGAAAATGTCATGGATAGCACATTTAACAACCTGTCACACCATCAGTAAGGGCTACCAGAAAGTCAAGCAAGCACAGGTATGCAAGGCAGAAGCCCCATGTGGCCATTCCCCTCTGAAACAGGGAGACCACTTAATATACTATTGGGGGTGCTGGAATCTTGGGAAATGCCATAAGCCCTTGAGACTTAGGGGCATAAATTAGGCTTCTTGGCCCACCAGGTCTGCTCTGACATTTATTCAGGGCTGATAAGTTTCTTAACCCCATTCTCTGGTCTTCTCCCTGTAACCTTTGATCCCCTTAGCAGTCAAGAACCTACCTCTAGCTCTGTCTTGAATCTACTCAATGACCTGGCCTCCACAGCCTTCTATGTCAATGAGTTCCACAGACTCATCACCTTCCGGCTGGAGAAGTTCTCCTCATCTCTGTTCTAAAGTCTCTTCCCTCTACTCTAAGGCTGTGCCTTTGGGTCCTAGTTTTTCCTGCTAATGGAAACATCTTCCCAATGTCCACTCTATCCAGACCTTTCAGTGTTCTTTAAGTTTCAATCAGATCCCCACTCATCCTTCTAAACTCCATTGAATATAGACCCAGAATCCTCAAACGCTCTTCATATGTTAAGCCTTTCATTCTTGGGATCATTCTTGTGAACCTCCTCTGGACTCTTCCTGAGGTATTGGGCACAAAATTCCTCACAATATTCTAAATGCCATCTGACCAGACCTTATAAAGCCTCAGAAGTGCATCCCTGCTTTTATATTCTAGTCCTCTCAAGATAAATGTCACCATTGCAATTGCCTTTCTAACTACAAACTCAACATGCAAGTTGACCTTGAGAATTTTGGATGAGGAGTCCCAAGTCCATTTGTACTTCAGGTTTCTGAACTTGCTCCCCACTTGGAAAATAGTCTGTTCCTCTATTCTTTCGACAAATGTGTATGAGGGAGCTCAAAGTGAAGGAACCCTTAGGAGGTAGTGACCATAATATGATAGAATTTTGTCTGTAATTTAAAAAGCGAGAAACTGGAATTAGAGGTAATGGTATTACAGTTGAATAAAGGTAATTATAGAAGCAATGAGGGAGGAGCTGGCCAGAATTGACTGGGAGAGGAGCCTTTCAGGAAACACAGTGAAGCAGGAATGGCAGGAGTTTCTGGGAGTAATTCAGGAGACAACAAAAATTCATCCCTAAGAAAAAGAAACATACTAAAGAAGGACGAGGTAACCACAGTTTTCCCTACATTAATTCCATCTGCTACTTCTTTCCCCACTTTTCTAACCTGTCTAAATCCTTCTATTGCCTCCCCGTTTCCTCAATACTACGTATCCTTCCACCTATCTTTGTATCATCTGCAAACTCAGCCAGAATGTCTTCATTTAGATTGTTAATGTATAAAGTGAAAAATTGTGGTCCCAACACTGACCCTTGTGAGACTCCAGCCAGTGGGCTGCCATCCTGAGAAAGACCCTTTTAACCCCACTCTCTGCTTTCTGCCACAGACCCAATCTTCTATCCATGCTAGTACCTTGCCTCTAACACCATGGGCTCTTATTTTACTCAGCAGCCTCCCATGTGGCACCTTGTCAAAACCTTGTGGAAATCCAAGTGGATACTGGCCATTGGCTCTCCTTTGTCTAACCTGTTCATTAGCCCTTCAAAGAATTCTATCAGATTTGTCAGGCATGACCTCCCCTTGATGAAACCATGCTGATGTTGCCCTATTTTACCATGCAATTCTGAGTATTCAGAAATCTCATCCTTCGTAATGGACTCCAAAATCTTATTAATGACCTAGGTCAGGCTAATCGGCCTATAATCTCCCATCTTTAGCCTCACTCTCTTCTGAAACAGGGATGTTATATTAGTGATTCTCCAGTCCTCTTGGACCTTCCCTGACTCCAGTGATTCCTGAAAGATCACCTCTAATGCCTACATTATCTCTTTTGTTTTCTTTATTCTTTAATGGGAATAGGGCATTGCTGGCTAGGCAGCATTTATTACCCATCCCTAATTGCCCAGAGGGCAGTTCAAAATCAACCACATTGTTTTGGGTCTACAGTCACATGTGGGCCAGACCAAGGAAAGATGACAGTTTCCTTCCCTAAAGGACATTAGTGAACCAGATGGGTTTTTCTGACAATCATCAATGAATTCATGGTCATCACAGATAGTTTTGTTGAATTCAACTTCCACCAAATGCCGTGATGGTATTCTAACCCAGGTCCTCAGAACAATACCTGGGTCTCTGGATTAACAGTCTAGTGATAATACCACAAGGCCATCATCTCCCCTGTGGCCATCCACTCCCCTTCAACCATGTCCTTTAGAACTCTAGGGTGTAGTCCATCTGGTCCAGGTTATTTATCCACCTTGAGACCTTTCAGTTTTTCTAGCACCTTTGCTTTAGTAATAGCCACCATACTCATTTCTGCCCCCTTGACATTCTTGAATTTTTGGGATCAGGAATTTTTTTTGATAGAATTCTTTGAAGAGCTAATGAACAGGTTAGACAAAGTACAGCCAATGGACATTATCCACTTGGATTTTCAAAAGGTTTTGACAAGGTGCCACACGGGAGGCTGCTGAGTAAAATAAGGACTCATGGTGTTAGAGGCAACATACTAGCATGGATAGAAGATTGGCTCTATGGCAGAAAGCAAAAAGTGGGGTTAAAAGGGTCTTTTGCTCATGTCTTCTACCGTGAAGATGAACACAAGTACTTGTTCAGTTCCTCTGCCATTTCTTTGTTCCTCATTATTACTTCTCCAGCATCATTTTCCAGCAGCTCAATGTCCTCTTTTGCCTCTCTTTCACCCTTTATATGTTTATAAACAAACTCTTGCAATATTCTTTGATGTTATTAGCTAGCTTATCCTTATATTTAAGTTTTCTCCCTTCTTATTTCTATTTTAGTTGCCCTCTGTTGCTCTTTGTAGGCTTCCCAATCCACTGGCTTCCCACTGACGTTCGCCGCATTATTGGCTTTCTCTTTTCCTTTTATGCTGTTCCTGATTTAACTTGTCAGCTCCAGTTGCCTTGTCATTCCTTTAACATGCTTCTTTTGCCTGGGGATGAATTTTTGTTATGTCTCCTGAATTACTCCCAAAAACACCTGCCATTGCTATTTCATTGTCTTTCCTGCAAGGGTCCTCTCCCAGTCAATTCTAGCCAGCTCCTCTCTCATGCTTCTGTAGTTACCTTTATTCAACCGTTATACCATTACTCCTAATTCCAGCTTCTCTCTTTTAAATTGCAGGCTAAATTCTCTCATATTATGGTCACTACCTCCTAAGGCTTCCTTCACCTTAAGCTCCCTTTTTAAGTCTGCCTCATTATACACATCACTAAATGCAGATTTGCCTGTTTCTTGGTGAACTCCACCACAAGCTGTACCAAAACGTCATCTCATAGACATTCCACAAATCCCTTTTCTTGTGATCCATGACCAACCTGATTTTCCCAGTCCATCTGCATATTGAAATCCCCCACGATCACTGTAACCTTGCCTTTCCAACATGCCTTTTCGACCTCCTGTATATCTTGTGCCCCACATCCTGACGACTATTTGGAGGCTTGTACATAACTTCCATTTTGTTCTTTTTTTTTACCTTTGCAGTTTCTCAACTCTACCCACACAGATCCAACATCATCTGACCCTATGTTGTATCTTGCTATCGATATAATCCCATTTCTTATTTATCAGGCAACCACACCCCCTCCATCCATGTGCCTGTGTTTTCATTAGGATGTATAGAACCCTTTTCCTAGTTATAATCAGTTCTGAAGAACAGTCACTGGACCTGACTAACTCTGCCTTCTTTGCACATACGCTGCTTGACCTGCTGAGTTTTTCCAGCAATTTATGATTTTGTATCTGACCTGCACGTCTATATCCTCTTGTTGTCTATGAATATTCTCTTCACTATTTACCACCCCACCAATTTTTGTATTGTTTGTGAACGTACTGATCAATGCTGCGACATTCAAGTCTAAATCATGTTTATAAGTCACAACCAGCAAGGGACCCAACACTGACCCCTGTGGGACTTGAGTGGATACAGTCAAGCTGTTGGAAAAACAGCCCTCAACCATCACCTTCTGCTTCCTGTCACTCAACCATCTTGCCAAATTTCCATGGATCCCACAGGCTCTTAATTTTGCCATGAGTTCCCAATGGGATCTTATCAAAATCCTTGCTGAAATCCAAGTAGAAAAGAAAAAAAAGCATTGCCTTCATTTACATACCTGGTCACATCTCCAAAAAATTCAATCCTGTTGGTCAGGCATGACCTACCATGGATGAAGTCAGCCTGTAGCTTCCTGGTTTATCTCTTACTCCTTTCTTGAATAATGGTACCACATAAACTGTCCTTCAGTTCTACACTGAGTACATAGGGCTATTGGAATAACTTGATGACCTTCATACCAACATGCCTGTTGTGGATTTGGTGGGTGCTTTTACAGGTAGATGTCTCCACCGCCCACATCCCTCATTTGTCCAGGATGAGGGCTAGCTTACCAGCACCACAGCCTAGATTCCTCCCTGTCACTGAGTCCTAGTGTGGGGCTAAAACTTGGGATTGTCTGGATCAGAGTGTTGCTGCCTGGCTCACAAACCTCAATGTACTATTCCTCATTGTGCACTTGTTTAAAAGCCAATAAATCTCTAATATTTGGCAGTTCTGATAAAAAGCCACAAACCTGAAACCTTAACTTGCTCTTTTCTCTCCAGATACTGGCTGATTGCCTTCAATATAGTTTGTTTCACTTACTATTAACACTGGTTTGTGTCCACGAGCTAGAATGGTAGACTAGAGTAACCTGGCTAAATAGAGAAAATCATACCATTATTTTGTTTCAGAAACACAAATTAACTGCATGAACAGATATACCTGCACCAATGACCTGTTCGATCTTCACAGTGGATATGTCAATCTCTTTGGCAAATTCCCTTACAGCCTCATTAGGATCTTCATAAGTGAATGGATCAATATAGATCTTCATACCAGGTGTCACTGCAAAGAGAATATTGACCTATATTATTCTAAAGTGAATAAAAGGGTTTTACATGTGCAAGGAACTCTGTGATGTTTAAAAATTTGCTGTACATTCAAATCACAACAATCAAATAAAGAAATCTATAGAAAAATATTAATTCCAAATGTAATGAGGTCACATTTCTAAGTTAGGAAAGTGACAAGACCTGAGGAAATATTATAGTGATTTTAAAATTTGCATGGCAATTCAAGTACAGATTTAGAATAGTTGGAAAAACACAATGTCAAGTGGTATAAGTAGATCACTCAGCAATAAAAAAAAGCAAGTTGCAATGAAGCAAGCGATGGTCACTGTGTTTTGCAAAAAGCTAGGGCATTGTGCTTTGGGAAAGAAACCTGTAGTTTGTTTTTGTGCTATGTCTTCTTTAAGATCAGGGCGAACTGGGGAATGCTGTGAAACACTGTTAACTGGTTTCCCTGATTATATCCAAGAAATGACCATGCGATCCCTGAGGAGCAAAAGGTATATAAAAACAGGAAATTGCAGTGTGGTTGGATCAGTGTTTTTTTTTCTGTTTTACAGTTCAGAATGCACAGAATGTGATAAAAAGCAAACAAGATTCTCTTTGTGGAAGAATCATAGCGTCCATACAGTGTGGAAACAGGCTCTTCAGCCCAAAAAGTCCACACCAAACTTTGGAGAACCCACCCAGACCCATCCCCCTATAACACACCTAATCGACACATCCCTGAACACTAGGGGAAATTTAGCATGGTCAGTCCACCTAACCTGCACATCTTTGGTCTGTGGGAGGAAACTGGAGCACCTGGAGGAAACTCACGCAGACATGTGACGAATGTGCAAACTCCACACAGACAGTTACCTGAGGCTGGAATCGAACCCCGTGCTTACCGCTGAGCCACCATGCTACCCCAACCCCAAGAGTTGGATACTTGGCAGATTTGAAGTGATCCTTGTGGTGAAGTAAGAAACAGGAGCAGCTTGCCCTGCCACTCAATAAATAATGACCAATCTGCCCGAGACCTCAACTTCTCTTTCATGCCAGCTCATCATATCCCTCAACTCCCTAACATTTCAAGAATTTATCTTCTTCATTCTTAAAAATGTTCAGTGATCGAGCCTCCACAACTCATTCTATGGAGAATTCCAGACATTCACTACCTTCTTGGAGAGGACAACAAAGTCTCTACTTCCTCAAGAGACGAAGGCAATTTGGTATGAGCATGAGGACCCTTACCAATTTTTACAGATAGACCATAGAAAGCATTCTGTCTGAATATATCACAGTACGGTATGGCAACTGCTCTTCCCAAGACTCCAAGAAATTATAGACAGTCGTGAACACAGCCCAGTCCATCACTCAAACCAGCCTTCCATCCATTGACTCCATCTACACTTCCTGCTGCCTCGGGAAAGCACAAACATAATCACATACCCCTCCCATCCCAGTTACAGTCTCTTCCACTCTCTTTCATCAGGCAGTAGATGTAGAAGTTTCAATATATAGAACAAAGAACATAGAACATAGAAAAGTACAGCACAGTACAGGCCCTTCGGCCCACGATGTTGTGCCGAATTCCCCTCAATTCACTGCTGTCCATGTGCCATGTCCAGTAATCGCTTAAATGTCACTAATGACTCTGCTTTCATGACTACCACTGGCAAACTATTCCATGCGCTCACAACTTTCTGGGTGAAGAACCTCCCTCTGACGTCTCCTCTATACCTTCCTCCTAACACCTTAAAACTATCACCCCTCATGGCAGTCAATTCTGCCCTGGGGAAAAGTCTCTGGCTATCGACTCTATCCATGCCTCTCATTACCTTGTACACTTCGATCAGGTCACCTCTCTTCCTCCTTCTCTCCAGAGAGAAAAGTCCAAGCTCAGTCAACCTCTCCTCATAAGGCAAGCCCTCCAGTCCAGGCAGCATCCTGGTAAACCTCCTTTGCACCCTCTCCAAAGCCTCCACATCTTTCCTATAATAGGGCGACCAGAACAGGACACAATATTCCAAGTGTGGTCTCACCAGGGTTTTGTAGAGCTGCAGCATAACCTCATAGCTCTTAAACTCGATCCCCCTGTTAATGAAAGCCAAAACACCATATGCTTTCTGAACAACCTTATCCACTTGGGTGGCAACTTTGAGGGAGCTATGCACTTGAAGACCAAGATCCCGCTGTTCCTCCACACTGCTGAGAATCCTGCCTTTAATCCTATATTCAGCATTAAAGTTCGACCTTCCAAAATGCATCACCTCGCATTTATCCAGGTTGAACTCCATCTGCCATTTCTCAGCCCAGCTCTGCATTCTGTCAATGTCTCGCTGAAGCCTGCAATAGCCCTCGATACTATCAACGGCACCTCCAACCTTTGTGTCATCAGCAAACATACTAACCAACTCCTCAACCTCCTCATCCAAGTCATTTATAAAAACTACAGAGAGCAGAGGCCCAAGAACAGAGCCCTGCGGGACACCACTCAGCACTGACCTCCAGGCAGAATACTTTACTATCTACAACCACTCTCTGCCTCCTGTCAGCCAACCAATTCTGAATCCAGACAGCCAAATCACCCTGTATCCCATACCTTGTGACTTTATGAATGAGCCTGCTGTGGGGAACCTTATCAAATGCCTTGCTGAAGTCCATGTACACCACATCCACTGCTCGACCCTTGTCAACCTATCTCGTGATCTCCTCAAAGAACTCAATAAGATTTGTGAGGCATGACCTGCCCCTCACAATGCCATGCTGACTCCCATTAATCACGCTATGCTTTTCCAAATACTCATAAATCCTAACCCTCAGAATTCTTCCCAAAACCTTGCTGACCACAGACGTAAGACTGACTGGTCTGTAATTTCTAGAGATTTCCCTATTCCCTTTCTTGAAAAGAGGAACAACATTTGCCTCCCTCCAATCTTCCGGTATGACTCCCATCGAGAGTGAGGAAGCAAAGATCTTCGCCAGCGGCTTAGCAACCTCCTTTCTCACTTCACGGAGCAACCTAGGATAAATCTGGTCTGGCCCTGGGGGCTTATCAATCTTAATGTTTGCCAAAATTTCCAGCACATAAACCTCCTCAATCTCAATCTGTTCAAGCCTGTTTTCCTGCTCCTCAAAGTTCTCATTCACAACAAGGTCCCTTTCCTTAGTGAAAATTGAGGCAAAAAACTCATTTAGGGCTTCCCCTATCTGCTCAAACTCCATGCACAAGTTCCCTACGCTATGCCTGATCGGCCCTACCTTCTCGCTGATCATTCTCTTATTCCTCACGTATGAGTAAAATGCCTTCGGGTTCTCGGTTTATATATTTGTAAACGGATTCCAGAACATCTTCACCCCTGCTGTTATCAGATCTTTGAATGGATCTCTCAAGAGTTAATTCTGATCTGAGCCTTACTTCGGTTGTAGGTAAAGTGTTGGAAAGTATTATAAGAGATAGGACTTATAATCATCTAGAAAGGAATAATTTGTTTAGGGATAGTTAACACAGTTTTGTAAAGGGTAGGTCATGCCTCACAAACCTTATTGAGTTCTTTGAGAAGGTGACCAAACAGGTGGATGAGGGTCAAGCAGTTGATGTGGTGTATATGGATTTTAGAAAGGTGTTTGATAAGGTTCCCCACGATTGGCTATTGCAGAAAATACAGAGTCATGGGATTGAGGGTAATTTAGCAGTTTGGATCAGAAATTGGCTAGCTGGAAGACAAAGGGTGGTGGTTGATGGGAAATGTTCATCCTGGAGTTCAGTTACTAGTGGTGTACCGCAAGGATCTGTTTTGGGGCCACTATTGTTTGTCATTTTTATAAATGACCCAGATGAGGGCGTAGAAGGATGGGTGAGTAAATTTGTGGATGACACTGAAGTTGGTAGAGTTGTAGATAGTGTGAAAGAATGTTGCTGTTTACAGAGGGACATTGACAAGCTGCAGAGATGGGCTGCGAGGTGGCAAATGGAGTTTAGATTAGATTAGATTACCTACAGTGTGGAAACAGGCCCTTCGGCCCAACAAGTCCACACCGCCCCTTCAGCATCCCGCCCAGACCTATCCCCTTATAATCCACACAACCCTGAAGACTATGGGCAATTTAGCATGGCCAATCCACCTAGCCTGCACATCTTTGGACTATGGAAGGAAACCAGAGCACCCGGAGTAAACCCACGCAAACACGGGGAGAATGTGCAAACTCCACGCAGACAGTTACCCGAGGCTGGAATCAAACCCAGGTCCCTGGTGCTGTGAGGCTGCAGTGAGCCACTGAGCCACTGTGCCGCCCCTTTAACGTGGAAAGGTGTGAGGTGATTCACTTTGGAAGGAATAACAGGAATACAGAGTACTGGGCTAATGGTAAGATTCTTGGTAGTATCTTAGTAGTGCTTGGCGGGCTGAGGGATCTCTATGTCCATGTGCATAGATCCCTGAAAGTTGTCACCCAGGTTGATAGGGTTGTTAAGTAGGCGTTTGATGTGTTAGGTTTTATTGGTAGAGGGATTGAGTTTCGGAGCCATGAGGTCATGTTGCAGCTGTACAAGACTCTGGTGCGACTGCACTTGGAGTATTGCGTACATACTCCTAGTTCTGGTTGCCGCATTATAGGAAGGATGTGGAAATATTGGAAAGGGTGCAGAGGAGATTTACCAGGATGTTGCCTGGTATGGAAGGAAGGTCTTATGAGGAAAAGCTGAGGGACTTGAGGCTGTTGTATTTCAAGAGAAGAGAGTTAAGAGGTGACTTAATAGAGACATAGAAGATGATCAGAGGATTAGATCGGGTGGACAGTCAGAGCCTTTTTCTTTGGATGATGATGGCTAGCACAAAGGGACATAGGTTTAATTTGAAGGGTGATAGATATAGGACAGATGTCAGAGGTAGGTTTTTTACTCAGAGAGTAGTAAGGACGTGGAATGCCCTGCCTACAACAGTAGTAGACTTGCCAAGCTTAAGGGCATTTAAATGGTCATTGGATAAACATATGGATGGTAATGGAATATTGTAGGTTAGATGGACTTCAGATTGGCTTCACAGATCGGCGCAACATCGAGGGCTGAAGGACCTGTACTGCGCTGTAATATTCTATGTTCCATGCTCACTTTCTCTCTCTCTCACTCTCTCTCTCTCTCTGTGCAGCTCTAACACAGCATTCTGCAATCTATTCTGCTACCCTAATGCACTTTGTATGGTACGATCTGCCTGTATGGCATGCAAAGCAACGCTTTTTACTATATCTCGGTAAATCATCATCATCATTCAATCCCTACAGTGTGGAAACAGGCCCTTCAGCCCAGCAAGTCCACAGCGATCCTTAGAGCATCCCACCTAGATCCATCCCACATAATCCACCTAGTCTATACATCCCTGAATGCTTTGGGAAATTTAGCATGGCCAATCTACCTAGCCTGCACATCTTTGGACTGTGGGGAGAAACTGGAGCACCCAGAAAAAAAAACCCCAACAGACACAGGTAGAATGTGCAAACTCCACACAGACAGTTGCCTGAGGGTGCAATTGAACCCTGGTCCTTGGCCCTGTGAGGCAGCAGTGCTAACCACTGAACCACCATGCGACAACAAGAAATCAATCAACAAAGTCAATCTTTTCATCTCAAGTTTAAATGAGTGAGCCCTTGCTATGTAACTAATACCCCTAGTTCAAGATTTCCCCACTGGTGGAAACATCTTCTCAACATCAATCCTGTCAAACTCGCTCAGAATTGTGTATGTTTCAATAAGATCACCCTGTCATTCTTCCAGACGAATACTGTTCAGCAATTCTTGATAAGTCCACCTCTTTTCCTCAGGAATTAGCCTAATTAATGTCTTTTAAACATTTTTTCCAGCACAGTAGTCTAAGTACAGCCGGAATAACGCCCTGTATGTTTGTAACGAGACTTCCAAATTTTAAAAATTCTACCTACTATTAATAAAGCCCAAAATTCCATGTACCTTCTTAACTACTTGCTCCATTTGCATGCTGACTTTTGTGTCTCCTGTACAAGAACACAAAGATCTCTTTGTACAGCACTGCATTGGATTCTCTCCATTTAAATAGATAATAGTCTACCTTAGATTCTTCCAACCAAATTGCATGACCTCATGTTTTCTTCCATCAATTTGCTAATCTTTTGCCCATTCACACATTCTTTATCCCCTTGAAGGTGCCTTAGATCCTTGTCATAACTTTCCATCTTGATTCTTCTGTATTATCAGCAAATTTGGAAACATTACACTCACCCACCACACCTCCTCTGAGAAATCATTAATATCGATCATAAATAATTAAGGCCATAAGAATAATCAATGTGACACTCATTGATGATGCCTTTCAAAACTGAAAAAAATGCATTAATCATAGAACATAGAACAATATAGCACAGTACAGGCCCTTCGGCTCACGGTGATGTGCCAAACTTTTACCCTAAAACTAAGGACTCATAAACCTCCACTCCTACCTTATAGTATCATCCATAAGCCTATCTAATAGCTGCTTAAATGCCCCTAGTGACCGGAGTCCACTACCCATTCTGGCAATGCATTTCACACCCCTCCAAGACTTGGGTCTCTGCTCTGTCTTGTGAAACTGGATTCTCGACTTCCTAACCCACAGATCGCAATCAGTGAGAATGGGCCACAACACCTCCAACATGATCATCCTCAACAATGGCACCACGTTAGTACTCAGCCCCTTAATATACTCTCTGATGAAGGGTCTAGGCCTGAAATGTCACCTTTTGTGTTCCTGAGATGCTGCTTGGCCTGCTGTGTTCATCCAGCTCCACACTTTGTTACCCTTAATATACTCCCTAGTCACTCATAACCACGTGGCCAAATTTCATCCTAATTCTATCCACAAGTTCGCTGATGACACCACCATTGTCAGCTGGATTTCAAACAATGATGAGACAGAATGCAGAAAAGTGAAAGAGTTCTTGGTGGCATTGCATGACGATAAAAATCTCTCTCTCAACATCAGCAAAATGAAAGAGCTAGTCATTGACTTCTGGAAGAAAGTTAGAGGACATGCTCCTGTCTACATCAATAGAGCTGAGATGGAGATGGTCGAGAGTGTCGGGTTCCTAGGTCTCAATTTCCTAGGACCGTCAAGAAAACACAACACCTCTACTTCCTTAGGAGGCTACTGAAATTTGACATGTCCATAAAGTCAGTTGCCAATTTTTATGGATGCTCCATAGAATGCATTCTATTTAGATGCATCATGGCTTGGTATGGCAACTCCTCTGCCCAGGACCATAAAAATCTACAGAGAGTTGTGAACACAGCCCAGTTCGTCACACAAGCCAAACTTCCATCCATTGACTTCTTGCTGCATCGGCAAGGCAGCTAACACAATCTTTTCCAACTTCTTCCGATGGACAGAGATTACAAAAGCTTATACACGTGAAGCAACACATTCAAGAACAGCTTCTTCCCTGTTGTTATTCTCTTGACTGCTGGATAGACTTCTGGATATATTTAAGATTCATCTTGTTCTTTGGTCACCTTCCCTGCAGACATGGCATTGTATTGTTTGTTCTGTGCTGTTACCTTGATACATTTTGTATGTTATGATCTTCCAGTACTGCAGGCAAAACAAATTTTTCTCTGTATCTACGTACACACAACAATAATTAAAGAAATAAAAACCTTTGTAGTATTCATTACCTCCAGCCTTTCTCTCGATATTGGAGTGAATTGAATTGGGTGAAAACTGGCATCTGTGATTCTGGGAACGTCTCTGGGAGGTCAAGATGGATCAGCCACTTGGTACTTCTGGTTGAAGATTGATACCTTGTCAGCCTTATCTTTTGCACTATTGTGCTTGGCTCCCCTGTCATTGAGAATGGGAATATGTGTGGAGCCTCCTCCTCCTCCTGTGAGTTGTTTAATTGTCCACCATAATTCACAACAGGATGTAGCAGGACTGCAGAGCTTAGATCTGGTTTGTTGGTTGTGAAATTGCTTAGCTCTGTCAATTTCTTGTTGATTGTGCTGATTAGCTATTAAATTGTCATGTTTAATAGCTTTACCAGGTTGATATCTCATTTTTAGGTATGCGTGGTTCTACATGCCCCCATGCAATCTTTATTGAACCAAGTGTGATCCCATCTAGTCTCATTTCCCAGAATTTGGCCTATATCCCTCTAAACCCTTCCTATTAAGACATCCATCCAGATGCCTTTTAAATGTTGCAATTGTACCAGCCTCCACCACTTCCTCTGGTAGCTCATTCCATACATGCACTGCCATCTGCTTGAAAATGTTGCTTCTAGGATCCCTTTTAAATCTTACCTTTCTCACCTTAAATCTATGCCCTCTAGTTTTTGAGTTCCCCCCATCCCAGGGAAAAGACCTTGCCTATTTAGCCTATCCATGACCCTCATGATTTTATAAATCTCTATAAGGTCACCCCTCAGCCTTCAATGCTCCAGGGAAAATAGCGCTAGCCTATTCAGCTTTTCCCTATAACTTTAAACCCTCCAACACTTGCAACATCCTTGTAAATCTTTTCTGAACTCTTGTCAGGGCTGATTGTATGACACTTGTCAAAGAAATCACACTATGCAGAAAGATTTTCCTAGTGCTAATTCCTGGCAGTTTTTAAATGCATTTTACAGGTTTCATATATAGCCATATGTGAAAAAATTGAATTAAAAAAAAAAATTCTTCACACACTTACTGATTTGCTGTGTTTTCATTTGGGATTTTTAAATATAACTGCAGCATTTTTGTGGAAAAATCAGGTTACAAAGGTATCTACTCAGCCTTGTCAAATCTTTGCTTGATCTGAATGCATGGCCAAATAGCCTACAAATCAATGCACTGGGATTTTATTGTACTGCTTTTGGGATGTGGAAATTCTGCATGTGAACCAAATGGACCAATTTGACTCTACCCTTAACTTTCCTGGTTAACCGTGGTTGGCTTATCCCATTCCTATAAAGATGCTTTCTCACTGGGAATAGCTTTGAGCAATGAACTATTCACCTTTTCAACTGTCTTTACTTCTGAACCCCTTCCTTAACCTACTCCAGGCAGCTCAATCTTCATTTCTCTGAAATTATAATTATTTCAGTTTCTAATTGTTGCTTCTGACCTAAGTTTCTCCCTCTCCAACTGGATGCTAAGTTCTACCTTGTGATCACTATTTTCTAAAGCATATTCCTTTTGAGAGTAAATCTGCCTCATTATACATCACCAGGTCCAAAGAGCCTGATCTCTGGTTGGATTCATCACACGTTGTTTCAGGAAACTGTCCCAAATACACTTCATGAATTCTTCCTCTGAAAATCTGACTACTTCAATCTATGATTAATATACTGCTTTTACATGGCCTCATTTTCTCCTGATTTATTCTCCCTCATACAGAACAGCTGCTGTTAGACAGATTTTAGACTAATTTTACCAGTGTCTTCACTTACGTGTTATTTCTTACCTCTACCCATCCGGATTTTACAACTTCTGAACCAAAGCCATTTCTCGCCATTGTACTTATTTCATCCTGAACTATCAATTTTACCCCAGTACCTTTACCAATCCACCTGCCCTTTTGAAAAGTCACATATCCTTGCATATTTAGTTTCAGCTGTATTCTTCTTGTAACCATGTGTCTGTAGTGGCTATAAGAATGTACCCAATAACCTCTCTGTGTGTGGGCTATTTCATTTATTTTCTTTCAAATACTTTGTGCAGTACAGTAAAGAACCATTAATGTTGCTTTTTTTTTACTACTTTCTCCCTTGTACCCTAATTATTGCAATTTTTCTAGGTTTATATACTCTGTCCCTTACTGTCCAACTCTAGATGTCATTACTCCAAATAGTTGCCTAATATTACTGATATATCCCTTTGCTTTGTAAACCTGTATTTCCCCTCTTTCAATCTCTCAACTCTCGAATTCATTGAAAGCCCTCTCAAACAAACTTAAAGTTTCTGAAAACTGCTTACAAATAGTTGACTACCTATACCAGATAACTGATGCAATAAGGAGAAGGTCCTACCAGAGAGGGGACTGTCTGTAGTGATTGTAATGAAATCAGCTAGGTGGATCTCACAGAATAACAGGTCTCTGCTTGGGGAATTAATCTGGTCAGTCAGGGAGCCCCAGCTGACAGATAAGATCAGGACAGTCAGGCTTTTTGTTCACTCTGAGAGCTGACTCTGAGCAAGCCGAGGGACCTGCGTCAAAGACTCTCCACAGTAAATAAAGGGTGACTTGGTGATGGGATACCCGCTTCTATGGAATTGTTTCATTGTTTGAAGTATCAGTGAGGTGGTGGTGGAGCGGCTTAGACAGTGATCATGACTCTGTTAGGCTCAAGGTTGTGATTGAAAAGGACAAGTATGTCCCTGAGATCAAAGGTCCAAAGTAAGGAAGGCGCATTTTAATAAGACCGGGTTTGATTTGGCCAAAGTGTGTTAGAAGCAGATGCTTTAGGCAAATTGGTTTCAGAACAGTGGGCCGCATTCAATAAGAAAACAGGCCAGTACAGCACCAACATATTCCAGTAAAAGTGAGATCAATAAACGCGGTGGGCCCTGGATATCCTGGGATATCGATAAAGAGAGAAATGAGGCTTATGGCAGATACTGAGGGCTCAAAACAGCAGAAGCCATAGAGCAGCATAAAGAATGTGCAAAGGGGAGCTTGCAAAGGAAATCAGGGGAGCAAAAATGGGATATGAAAGGATAATGACAAATAAAATAAAGGAAAATCTGAAGCTATTTTACAGATACTTTAAGGATAAAAGGATAATGAGGGAAAGAGTAGGTCCCATTAAGGGCCACAGTGGTCTGGAGCTGAAGGATGTAAATAAATTTCTAAATTAATACTTTGTGCCAATGTTCACAAGTGAGAGGGACGATGCAGGTACAAAAATAAGGGAGAAGGGTTATGACATAATTAAAGAAATTAGCAGAGTCAGAAATGATTTTCTGAATGGTCTGGCACACTCAATGGCAGGAAGATCTCCAGAGCCAGATGAAATGTATTAGTAAATTGAAGGTATGGGAGGAAATAGCAGGAATGCTAAATAATTTTCTATTCCTCTCTGGCCATAGGAGAGATGCCAAAGGATTGATGGACAGCCATCAAGACAATATCATTCAGGACAGGACAAAAGGATGAACCAGGACAGGCCTGCCAGTCAGATCTCAGTGGTGGGGAATCTTTTGGAAGCAATTCTGAGAGACAGAATTAATCTGTATTTTGAGAGGCAAGGATTAATCAACAATAGTCAGCATGGTTTTAAGGGGAGATCGTGTCTGACCAACGTTGTTGAATTTTTCAAAGACATGACTCGGTTTGCAAATGAGAGCAATGCTTTTGATGTGGTCTGCATGGATTTCAGCATAGCTTTTGATGAGATCCTACATGAAAAACTAATTGTAAATGTTGCAAAACCAATGGGGTCCAAGGAAACTTGGCAAATTGGACTGAAAATTGGCTGAGTGGCAGAAAGCAGAGGGCGATAGTTGAGGAGTGTTTTTGTAACTAGAAGGCAACATGGTGGTTCAGTGGTTAGCACTACTGCCACATAGCACCAACAGCCCAGGTTCGATTCCACCCTCGGGCAACTGTCAGTGTGGAGTTTACACATTTTCCTCATGTCTGCGTGGGTTTCCTCCGGGTGCTCCGGTTACCACCACAGTCCAAAGATGTGCAAGCTAGGTGGATTGACCATGCTAAATTGCCCATAGTGTTCAGGGATATGTAGATTAGGTGCGTTATAGGGGGATGGGTTTCAGTGAGATGCTTTGAGGGTCAGTGTGGACTTATTGGGCCCGAGGGCCTGCTTTCACACTGTAAGGATTCTAAGCCTGGGTTCAGTAGACGTCCTTATTGTTTGTGACATATATATGAATGATATAGACTTGTGTGATGATGCTGTGGTTTTAAGAGGTTATTTTGTCCAGTTTTGTTTTGAGGACAGATTGTAAAGCAGAGGTGAAAAAGAGTCCATTAAAACCACTAGAGTAAACAGCTTGTGAGGGTCTTGGATTTTGTTTTAAAAAGTTGGAACAATGGGGGCAGCCTGGATGGTTGTGGCCAGCTCTCAAAGACTGAAGTTTCTAGGAATTTTTTAGCCTTTAGGTTTAGCTTTCAGCAGTTGCTGTTGTGGGCTTGAAGAAGTACAAGTTATTGTTCCCTATCTCAATTACAGCCAAAAGCTGGGGCTTCACTTCCCGGCCAGCTAGATTGCATGTGAGACAAAATTTGTTTTTCTGAATTTACCTTTTAGCCAAAGAGTGTATTTATGGGATGTTACTATATTGCAACAGTTAATTAGTAATTATTACATCATCTATTATTCTGTTCAACTTTCAAGCAGAGTTAAGTTATTCTAAATTCTCTTTCTTTGTTTGCGGTTTAACTGTGTTTAAATGAACTGTATTTTACTTAATGTTGACTAGTTTCACCAGTCGCAATGCATCTGGAACATAGCACTTTACAGTTGCCTTAAAAATAAGAAAAGGTTAGGGTCCAGGAAAACTTCTTAAAGTATTTTGAGGAGTCTGGTCTCGTCCATAACATTTGAATGTGGAAGGGTTAGTTAAATCAGTAAATAAGTTAGGTCAGCAAGTTCATGGATAGTCAGGAAATTAGTAGGCTAGTAAATAATGAGGAGGATATCCTTAGATTTATGAGGATATAGATGGATGTAGATGGATATAGATGGCCTGGTCAGATGTACTGAGCAGCACAAAAGGCAATTCAATCCAGATAAGTGTAATGTGAAGCACTTCGGTATGACAAACAAAGCAACGGAATACACGATGAATGGTTGAACCCTGGGAAGCTCTAACAATCAGACAAACTTTGATATGCATGGCCAGTTGCAACAGCACATCTAAATACTTCTTAAACGTAATGAGAGTTTTCACCCCTAACACTGTTACAGGCAGTTGCTACCACCATGGGTTAAAAAAAAATTCTTCACATTCCTTCTAAACCTTCTGCCCCACTCCTTTAAATCTACGACCTCCGGTCATTGATTCCGTGAATAAAGGGGGGAAAATCCTTCCTGTATCCCCTAACTATGCACATCAGAATAACAGGTTGGTAAATCTCCTCTGTACCCACTCCAGTGCAATCACATGACTCCTATAAGGTGGATTCCAAACTGCACTCCAGAATTGCAGCCTAACCAAAGTTTATCCAGTTCAGTGTAACTTCCCTACTCTTAAACTCTATGCTTTGGTTAATAAAGGCAAGAAGCCTATATGTCTTCTTAATCACTTAATCTTCTTGTCAAATAAAGGGATCAGTGGAAATGCACACTCAGATCACTCTGACCTTTAGTGCTTCCCAAGGTCCTACTGTTCATCATGTATTCTCTGTCCTGACGTTAAAAGAACACATTAATTAGCCTTTAATTAAAAAAAACAAAGGGCACAATAAGCCCAGGGGTGTTTCTGGGATAGATAGGAAGTTAATGGAATAGCCACCTGTTTTATTTCCCGCTGCCTTTATATACATTGGTTGCAGCCCTAAAACTCCCCCAATTCACCATTGCTTTTTTGTGGCAGTAGGTGTATGCTACTGGCAGAAAGCATTGAGCAACTCAGGAAGTCTCTTTCAACTGCACCTTTCAAAATTGCAGCTCTACTACCTCAGTGAAATTAGACGGCTTTCAGAAAACACTACCTGTGAGTGCCCCTTTAAATAATATGGCATCTTAGAAATATGTAACAACTTTCTCACTGTTATTGAGTCAAAATCCTGGAACTTGCCTCCGTGTGTAGCTGTGTGCTTGAATGGCTCAAGATGGTAACTGAGTGCCACCTCTTCAAGGCAATTTAAAATGGACCTGAAATGCCACCTCAGACAGGAATGCTCAAACTGCTTGAAAAAAAATGCAGAAAATTGAGTTCCGGAAATGAGATGACATTGGTTAAATAAATAGCAGTGAATTGAAGTGTCAATAGTATCTGCGTTATGCAGCCAACTGGAAGTGGCAGCATCTTGAGTGTCTTTTCACATTTGAGTGCATTCAGAAGGTGGATTTGTATGATTCAAGCTACCACTCCTGATCTCACAGCCTTTTCAATGAGTAGTGAAAGGCCTTGGTCCCAATCATTACCATGTCAAGCAAAGCCAGTAATCGCATTTATTTCACGTGGACAACTGCCATCAGAAGAACATCAATATTGCAGTGTACCAGGGAATGTGCTGCAATTTCCCTTCCAATCCTGTTTTTTGAGTTTATGGTGACAAAATATACTGAAATTTCTAAACTTACCATGGCCGCTCGTGTAATGTTGCAGTTTATCTGTATATTCCAAATCTGTCCGCTCGAAACCTCGTCTCCTGAAAGTGAACCAAGTTAGAATTGCTGTCAATACAGGTAATTGTTTACAAGATGACAGGCTGTTGTTTGATCATTAAATTACAATCTACATATCTATTTCATAGAATCAAAGAGTCATAGAAATGCAGAGCCTCACATCAGGAACCTATTCAGGCCACTGGGCTTGTGCTGGCTCTTTGAAAGAGCAGCTTTTTAGAATCCTGTATCCCTGCTTTTTGCCTATGAATCCGTAAATTCTTTATCGTCCAGTACCTATGCAATTCCCCCTTGAAATTATTCATAGGCTTAACTTTTAACACCTGCAAAATGCCAAATCCAGATAACTCATCAAAAGAAGAAAAAAATCTCATCTCTCCTCTTAATCTTTTGCCAGTGATTTTATATCTATGGCCTCTAGTCATTATTTGCTTGCTTGAAGGATCTTTTATCTCAATCTATTCAGTATCAAAACCTCTCAACACCCTGAAACCTCTTTTTGCACATATCTCTACCTACCCTGTTACAAGTACAAGCAATAATTTTTCACCTTTTCATCCTAATTGAAGTCCCTCATCCCTGGTAACATCCTGATTAACCTCTGGATCTTTCTACGGTCTTTACTGAGGAATAGTACAGGACACCAACTGAGACCCAGGAGTAGTTGATAAAGTTTCAGCATGATCTCTTTTGCTTTTATATTACATTCCTTTGTTTATCAGTGTAAACAGTCTTATTAACCACTTCCCAAATTAGACTGCTAATTTTAAGGCTATAAGTGTGAATGTCATAGTCCCTCTGCTCATCTTCACATTTCAAATTTGTATCATTATTGGATATTCCACATTAATTACTTGATAAAGTATATCACTTCACATTTTCCTCATTGTCAGGACTATGTCTTCTTATTTTTTGCTTTTTAAAATTGTTGACCAAAATGAAAAAAAAATTGTTTTAAAACAAGTGTTTTCTAAGAATGGCTGCATGATTTGAAAAACAATTAATTTGATTCTCAAAGCAAGTATTGTAAATAGCTGTTTGAATACACAACAACTGAATTGGGTGCAGGTGAACAGGAGCAGAGGAGTTGTGTACAGGGCAACAAGAATTTGATAGGTTAATAGAACAGTGACCAGTTACTTATGACAAAGGCCTTTTGCCTACCAACGACTATAAGAGTATTAGAGTTTTAATGAGTGGTGTTAGATGCCAATGGATTTTAAATGTTTACCTGGACCTAGAGTTGAATGACTTGCAATAAATAGTAACTCTTGCTATGTGCAGAAACCAAGTCCTGCTTTCTATCAACCTAACTGGAAAACCAAGTAATTTGGGGAATTTTATGTGCTTATTTTAAACCCTTATAATGGGTGGGAGACCTGGGAATAGCAAGGATTAATTTCATGCACACTTCCCAGTGAGTCGTGACAATCCTGAAACCTGTAAGTATCCTATCTTCTCTGCATTTAACTGCATCTGCCGCCTATCTGCCCACCAAGTTGACAACACTCTTTTGGAGTTCTGCACTGTTCTGTTCATAGTTTACAATTCATCAAAATTTAATGTCATCTGCAAGTTTTAAAATTGTTCCCTGCATACCAAGATTCATATCCTTAATATATTATAGGAAAACCAAGTGTCCCAATTTCAACTTTTGGGGAACTCCACTATAAACCTTCCTCCTACTGAAAAAAATATTCATTATCCATTAATCTGTTTCCTATCACTCAAACAATTTTGATTCCTCACAGGTTATTTTGTAAAATTTGCAGATATACAAAATGTGATGCGGTCCAATGCAGAGAAGTTTGAGGTGATGTAGTTTGGTTGGAAGAACATTGCAAGACAATATAGAACATAGAAAAGTACAGCACAGTACAGGCCCTTCGGCCCATGATGTTGTGTCATATAAATATGGAGTACAATTGTAAAGGGGCTGTAAGAACAGACAGACCTGCATGTATATGTGTAAAGTTCATTGAAAGTGGCAGAACGGGTGGAGACCACAGTTACCAAAGCATACCATAGCTTTATCAATTGGGTCATGGTGTACAAGAACAGGGAGGTGATATTAAACTTATGCTAGACAAACATTAGACCTCAGCTGAAATATTGTGTACAGTGGTGGGCACCGTATTGTAGGGAAGAGATGAATGCATTAGAGAGAGTGCAGAAGCAAATTACAAAAATGGTTCCATGAATGAGAAACTTCAGTTATGAGGGCAGATTGAAGAAGGTGGAATTGGTCTCCCTGGAGAGACGAAAGCTGAGAGAAGATTTGATAGAGGTTCAATTGAAGCATTCAAGAGGTAATGCCCCAAATCTTTCAATTAGCATCAGAGTCCTGTGCCCAATGTTGATCAGACAGAAAATTTTCCACTCACTGTATACATTGAAAAGAAGACTTGTGGTATATGAGCAGAAGAACTCATTCAGTGCAGAAACCTTTGCACAGAACAGCAAACATAATTTGGGCAGAAGCCACAAACCCATTTTGAGGTCCTAGCTGCTGTTTCCTAGTCAGTGTTTAAAGATCCCAATGTTTGTCAGCATTTTAATCAGTGTATGAGTGAGTAAATAACTGGGTGGCTGAGTGAGCAGGAAAGAGAGGTAAGGCAGGTAGGCAGATAGGTGGGTGTCAACTAAGTAGGTTGCCAGGAGAATGAAATGCCAGATGGCTGTGTTGGCAGATGCTGGGTGGCAGCTTCACAGAATCATAGAATCCCTACAGTGCGAAAGAAGGCAATTCAGCCCATTGAGTCCACACTGACCCTCCAAAGAGCACACTGCCCAGACCCAACATCCCACTCTATCCCTGTGATTCTGCATTCTATACAGCGGCACGGTAGCACTGTGGTTAGCGCTGCTGCCTCACAGCACCAGGGTTTGATTCCAGCCTTGGGCGACTGTCTGTGTAGAGTTTGCACATTCTCCTCATGTCTGTGTGGGTTTCCTCTGGGTGCTCCAGTTTCCTCCCACAGTCCAAAGATGTGCAGGGTAGGTGGATTGGCCATGCAACATTGTCCATAGTGTTCAGGGAGGTGTAGATTAGGTGGGTTATAGGGGGATGGGTCTGGGTGGGATGTTCTGAGGTTCGGTGTGGACTTGTTGGGCCAAAGGGCCTGTTTCCACACTGTAGCGATTTTAATTCTAACCCATCCTGCACATCCCTGACACTACAGGCAATTTAGAACAGCCAATCCACCTAACTGCATATCTTTGGGCTGTGGGAGGAAGCTGGAGCAACTGGAAGACAACCGTGCAGAGACAGGGAGAATGTGCAGACTCCAGCCAGTCACCTGAGGCAAGATTCAAGCCTGGGTTGCTGGCATTGTGAGACAGCAGTGCTAACCACTGAGCCACCGTGCTGCTCCAAGATGGCAGAAGCTAGCTCAGTGGAGTGGCGGTGAGGTAGGTCAAGGCGAGTCAGAGATTCAATGGGTGAGTCATGGTTCAGTGTGACTGATTGGCTGTGCAGTTCTATAACTACCCAGGATTTAGATTAGGGCTTTTCTGTCTAACATTTCTTGTAGTAGTCGTGGAAGCAGAGTCAGTGACATTTAAGCGACTGCTGGACATGCACATGGACAGCAGTGAATTGAGGGGAATGTAAGTTAGGTTATTTTAATTTTGGATTAGGATTATTCCATGGCACAACATTGTGGGCCAAAGAGCCTGTTCTGTGCTGTACTTTTCTATGTTCTATGAGTAACAGTGCAGTAAAATGTGGAGCCGAGACGGACATGATGGGTCAAATGGCCTCCTTCTGTACTGATTCTGTCCAGATAACTATGACAGAACTGTCTTAAATGCAACTTTAGCTCAGAGTTGGAACAGTCATTCATTATTCTGCTCTAATAGAGTTTCCAATAGACGCAATTTTCCTTTTTAACTATGACAAGCGGGGTTTGGAAGATGTCAGAAGAAATACACAGCAGCTTCAAGTTAGGAAAATTTTGAGCGTTGTGGAAATCTGCTCACTTCTGCCAATGTTCAGATGATTCAGGCCAACAACAACCCACCAGTCATCCAGCACTCTCCAGCATTTAGTCAGGAATGAAAGATTGTTGTCCATGACCCTGTTTCAGAGACCCAGGTTCTTTCTGACCTTTACCTTTGTTTTTACGTTTCACAGATGTTTTTGAAACATGGGGGACATGTGAAAACTTTCCTTTGGCTAATAATTAGACTGATATTCTCTTGGTTTGGCCACTTATATTTTTTACTTATTGAAATATTGAGGCTTGACTGCAATGCGCTCCATTACTTTTGTCTTGCAACCTCTTTGTTACCTTTAATAACTTTGTCAATTTCCTCCTGTAGTTTTTGTAAGTTCCTTATTTATTAAATGTAATACAACTTCACTGCAGGAGGTGATTCAGCTGATCATTCATTCACTTCTGCAGCCCAATTCACTAATTTCCACTCCCCCTTCTTTTCTGCCTTTCCTGAATTTAACCAAATATTTATCTGACTCCGTTCAATGGTCTATCCACCAAACCATAGTGCCTTCCATGTGCCAATCATCCAGTCATTTCTAGCATTTAAGAAGGCAATTGAGTATATGCCATCTCAACTGTGACGAGGCTGTGGCTTGAAGAGGTTATTCTGGCCTTTATTTCAAAAGAGAGCTTTTAAGACAGACACACTGAGCTGTCTACTTGGAAAGTCAGTGAAGCAAACAATATGTGAGCCTTTGAGTTACTTTTAAAAAGTTGAAACAATAGAAACAGTCTGGATGGGTGTGGCCAGTCTCACAGACCAGGATTTATCGGGTACATTTTAGCTGATGGAGTTTTGAAGAAATAGAAACTACTTTTTCCCTCTGTTGGTTACAGCTCGAAGGTGGGGGTCTCTGTGCTACTGGGTTACTTGTGAGACAAATCTATTCTCTGAATTTGCCCTTTTTGCAAGTGTTGTGTTATTGGAACAGTTAATTAGTAAGAGTAAACTATATCTAGTATTCTGTTCCATTTTCCAATAGGAGTTAAATTATTCTAAGTTCTTCTTTTCTTCACCATATTTTAAATATGGTGTTTGGATAAATTGAGTTTTGCTTAATGTCTTTCACATTTGCCTTTAAAATAAGAAGAAGTTAGAGTCTAGACTATCTTCTTAACATATTTTGAGGGGTACCTAGTCTGAACTGTAACAAATTAGTTGTTCTTGTCAAAATCAAAATCTCTAATTCCAGTTTGGATTTGGGATTATTGGACTGAAAGGTAGCGAGTGATACGTGTTGGTACCTTTAGTTTCGGGTGTTAAATGTAGTTGGTTCAAGCAAGGTGTGTAGTAATGGCTTTTTCAGTCACTGAGAGTTTTCTGGCAGTCGAAGAGGTCACTTGCAGGAGTTTTACAGGAAGTGAGTACGGCAAAGATTTTGGAATTGGCACACCAGCGGGAGATGGGGTTACCTTTGTATGTGTGAAAAGGGAAGTTATTTGCAGCAATAGCTCAATATTCATGATTGCTGGAATGCCATTGGAATCTTTGCAAATGGCTAAACTTCAGTTGCATACGTAGTAGCTTGAATTAGAGGCAAAAGAAAGGGAAAAGGAAATGAAACAGTTGAATTACAATTGAAAACCGAGGAAAAGCAGGAAGAGAGAAAAGAAAGAAGAACAAAATAGCCTTTACTGTCTCATATACTCAATAAGTATAATGAAAACTTTACACATTTCCAATTACAGAGCTGGCTTAGGTACAAACATACCTGGGCACAGCTTCTTTAGTTGAAAGAGAAGAGGGAGAGTGAAGATTAACAGAAAGAAAGAAAGAGAGTTTGAACTTCATAAGTTGACAGTTAGAAAGGAAAATCTTTACTTAGTGGTCGGGGCGTGCAATGCATTGCTGGAGAGGGTAGTGGAGTTGGCCTCATTAAGGGGTATTTAAGCAGCTATTAGATGGCCATATGGATGATAGTATAAGATAGGGGTGGAGGTTAGATATACCTTAGGATTAGGGTAAAAGTTTGGCACAACATTGGGAGCCGAAGGGCCTGTAGTGTGCTGCACTGTTCTATGTTCTTAATGGGCGGAGGCAAAGGTAGAGAGGGTAGGATTAGTGAGGAGAATTGTGATGAAGTGCAAACCCATCATAGCCAAAGGCCCAGTGGGAATATGTTTAAACATGTCCGAGTTTTGCCTAAGTTCAATAAGAAGGATGTAGAAACTTGTTTTCATTTCATTTCAGAGAGTGGCTGAATAAATGAAATGGCCAGTGGCCATGTGGGTATTGTTGATCCAATTGCTGGTAGACCTAGTGAGGTATTTCCATCACTATCAGAGGAGATATCTAGGGAGCACAATGAAGTGAAAAATGCCATCTTTGCTGCATTTGAACTAGTGTCAGAAGCCTATGAACAGTATTTCAGGAATGAGTGACCCTGGTGAAATGTACACTGAGTTTGAAGGGGTAAAATAAAGTAATTTTGATAAATATCCTGTATACAGTGTATACAGAAAGACCACACATACAGACCAGATACTTAATTACACCAGCAACTACCCCAGCACCCATAAATAGTTGCTTTTCTTCAGCAGAAAGCGGTGGGAGCTGGGCAGAGAGGCAGTTGGGAAGGTAAGTGATTGTTATTTAAGCACTTACCTCGAAGCCCCAGGTCCTACACAGTAGGGTCTCCCTCCCTCCCTCCTTCTCTAAGCTAATTAAAAGTCCACAGACTCGCAGCAGGAAGAGCGGGACCATCAATCAGAGGCCTATAGGTGGGTGAGTCTCTGCTTTAAAGATTTGCAAATCTTGACCGGCGGAGCTCTCCATTCCTGTTCCAGCAGCAGAAAGAGCGGGAGCTCTAACCGAGAAGGACTCTCGTGTGTTGTTAAGGTAAGGCTTTTAAAATTACATTTCTTGTGTATTGTGTAATTGATTAAAAGTTTAATTGCTAATTGAAAAAGAGCGTCACAGAGAAGTACTAGAAAGCATTTAATACATAAATTGTAAAAGTTAACTAAAGTAGTAATGGCTGGACAGGTGATATGCTGTAGCTGTATGATGTGAGAGCTGGCTGATCCCATTGAGAACGGCAGTGACCACATCTGCAGCAAGTGTTGGTTGCTGGAAGAACTCCGGATCAGAATTAATGATCTGGAATCTGAGCTTCAAACTCTGTGGCATATCCGGGAGGGGGAAGAGTTACCTGGACACTTTGTTTCAGGAGGCAGTCACACCCGGTAGATTAAATAATTCAAATTCAAAAAGTGTTCAGGGACAAGGTATGACTGTAAGTGAGGCAGGTAGGGGGATTCTGAGTTCAGGAGTGCAGGAGCCTCAGCCCTTGACCTTGACCAAGAGGTAGGAGATTCTTGCTCCCTGCATGGATGAGGGAAAGGACTGTGGACAGGATGAGCCAGCTGCCCACAGCACTGTGGTGCAGAAGGCCATTCAAGAAAGGGGAGCAAAAAGACAGATAGTTTTTATAGGGGATTCTATTGTTAGGGGGGCAGATAGTATCCTATGCAAACTGGATCAGGAGCCCCGCATGGTGTGTTGCCTGCCCAGTGCCAGGATATGGAGCGGGAGAGGGAGGATCCAGTTGTTGTGGTCCACGTTGGGACTAACAACATGGGCAAAGCTAGGGTAGAGGACCTGTTCAGGGATTATGAAACACTAGGAAAGAAATTGAAGTACAGGTCCTCAAGGGTCATAATATCCGGATTATGCCTGAGCCATGTGCCAATTGGCATAGGGATAAGAAAGTTAGGGAAGTAAACATGTGGCTAAGGGATTGGTGTGGGAAAGAGGGATTCCATTTCATGGGGCATTGGCATCAGTTTTGGAACCGGGGGGGGGGGGATCTGTACCGTTGGGACGGTCTCCGCTTGAACCGACCTGAAACCAGTGTTCCAGCGAAAAGGATAAATAGGGTGGTCAGTAGGACTTTAAACTTCTGAGTCGGGGGGAAGGGAAAGTGAAAGAGACAGGGAATACGGAGTTAAATGGAAAGATAAGCAACAGGATCGCATGTGTACAGGTGGGTTTAAGCTCGAGGCAGACTAGGAATACCGCAAAAAGGAAGGATAGCTGAAGACATCTTAGGATTTTCAATATCTCTAATAATGATAAGAAAGTTAGCATGAAGGCACTTTATCTAAATGTTCGTAGTATTCGCAACAAAGTAGATGAGTTAACAGCACAAATCCTCTTGAATGATTATGATGTAGAGACATGGTTGCAGGGAGTTCAGGACTGGCAGTTAAACATCCAAGGATTTACAACTTATCAACAAAACAGGGAGGTTGGCTGAGGGGGCGAGGTTGCCAAATTAGTTAAGAATGAAATTAAATCTACGGCACTGAATGGCATAGGGTCAGAGGACATGGAGTCTGTGTGGATGGAGTTGAGGAACCACAAAGGTAAAAAAATCTATAATGGGAGTTATGTACAGACCTCCTAACAGTGATCAAGACCAGGGGCGCAAGATGCATCGGGAAATAGATAGGGCATGTCAGAAAGGCAAGGTCACGGTGATCACAGGGATCACGGGGGATTTCAATATGCAGGTGGACTGGGTTAATAATGTTGCCGGTGGATCCAAAGAAAGGGAATTCATGGAATGTTTGCAGGATGGCTTTTTGGAACAGCTTGTGATGGAACCCACATGGGAGCAGGCTATTCTGGACTTAGTGCTATGTAATAAGCCAGACTTTATAAAAGACCTTAAAGTAAGGGAACACTTCGGAGGCAGCGATCATAATATGGTAGGGTTCAGTCTGCAGTTTGAAAGAGAGAAGGCAAAATCGGATTTAATGGTGTTACAGTTAAATAAAGGTAATTACAGAAGCATGAGAGAGGAATTGATGAAAATTGACTGGAAGCAGAGCCTAGTGGGTAAGACAGTAGAGCAACAATGGCAGGATTTTCTGGGTGTAATTGAGGACACAGGACAGAGGTTCATCCCAAAAAAATGAAAGATTATCCGGGGTGGGATTAGACAGCCATGACTGACAAAGGAAGTCAGGAAATGTATCAAAGAAAAAGAGACAGCCTACAAAGTGGCCAAGAGCACTGGGAAATCAGAAGATTGGGAAGGCTACAAAAACAAACAGAGGATAACAAAGAGAGAAATAAGGAAGGAGAGGATCAAATATGAAGGTAGGCTAGCTAATAATATTAGAAATGATAGTTCAGCTTCTTTCAATACATAAGAAACAAACAAAAGGCAAAAGTAGACATTGGGCCGCTCCAAATTGATTGTGGAAGACTAGTGATGGGAGATAAGGAAATAGCTGAAGAACTTAATGAGTACTTTGCGTCAGTCTTCACAGTGGAAGACGTAAGTAGTATCCCAACAATTAAAGAGAGTCAGGGGGCAGAGTTGAGTACGGTAGGCATTACAAAAGAGAAAGTGCTAGAAAAGCTAAAAGGTCTAAAAATTGATAAATCTCCTGACCCCGATGAGCTATATCCTAGAGTTCTGAGGGAGGTCGCTTAGGAAATAGCAGAGTCTTTGGTTATGATCTTTCAAAAGTCACTAGAGTCTGGGAAAGTCGCAGATGATTGGAAAATTGGTGTTGTAACCCCCTTGTTTAAGAAAGGATCAAGGCAAAAGATGGAAAATTGCAGGCCGATTAGCCTAACCTCGGTAGTTGGTAGAATTCTAGAATCCATTGTCAAGGATGAGATTTCTAAATTCCTGGAAGTGCAGGGTCAGATTAGAACAAGTCAACATGGATTTAGTAAGGGGAGGTCGTGCCTGACAAACCTGTAAAATTCTTTGAAGAGGTAACAAGTATGTTAGCCCAGGGAAACCCAGTGGATGTTATCTATCTAGACTTCCAAAAGGCCTTTAATATGGTGCCTCATGGGAGGCTGCTGAGCAAGTGAAGGCCAATGGTGTTCAAGGTCAGCTACTGGCCTGGATTGAGGATTGGCTATCTGACAGAAGGCAGAGAGTTGGAATAAAAGGCTCTTTTTCACAATGGCGACTGGTGACGTGTGGTGTCCCGCAGGGTTCAGTGTTGGGGCTGCAGCTGTTCACCTTATATATTAATGAACTTGATGAAGGGACTGGGGGCATTCTGGTGAAGTTTGCCGATGATACAAAGATACAAAGGACAGGCAGGTAGTACTGAGGAGGTGGGGAAGCTGCAGAAAGATTTAGACAGTTTAGGAGAGTGGTGCAGGAAATGGCTGATGAAATGCAACGTGAGCAAATGCGAGGTTTTGCACTTTGGAAAAAAGAATACAGGCATGGACTATTTTCTAAACAGTGAGAAAATTCATAAAGCAGAAGTACAAAGGGATTTGAGAGTGTTGGTCCGGGATTCTCTAAAAGTTAACTTGCAGGTAGAGTCCATGATTAAGAAAGCGAATGTAATGTTGTCGTTTATCTCAAGAGGGTTGGAATATAAAAGCAATGATGTGTGTCTGAGACTTTATAAAGCTCTAGTTAGGCCCCATTTAGAATACTGTGCCCAATTCTAGGACCCACACCGTAGGAAGGACATACTAGCCCTGGAGCATGTCCAGCAGAGATTCACACGGGTGATCCCTGGAATGGCAGGTTTAACGTATGATGAATGGCTAAGGATCCTGGGATTGTATTCATTAGAGTTTAGAAGGTTGAGGGGAGATCTAATAGAAACTTACAAGATAATGTACGGTTTAGAAGGGGTGGACGCTTGGAAGTTGTTTCCGTTAGGCGGGGAGACTAGGACCCGTGGGCACAGCCTTAAAATTAGAGGGGGCAAATTTAAAACGGAAATGAGACGACATTTCTTCAGCCAGAGAGTGGTGGGCTTGTGGAATTCATTGCCATGTAGCGCAGTGGAGGCTGGGACGTTAAATATCTTCAAGGCAGAGATTGACAAATTCTTGATCTCACAAGGAATCAAGGGCTACAGGGAGAGTGCAGGGAAGTGGAGTTGAAATGCCCATCAGCCATGATTTAAATGTCAGAGTGGACTTGATGGGCCGAATGGCCTTACTTCCACTCCTATGTCTTATGGTCTTATGGTCTAAATAGAGCTGCATCAGGACATTATTCAAACGAGCCACAATATACTACAGCAATCCAGAATTGAGGAAAGCGGAACAGGAGCACTTATTTGGAGTTTTTAAAAGGAATGGATACCCAAAAAAGCAGAACCCAGTTACCTCCGAGACAGTCCACAACAAGACACATTATGGCTAGACACACTAGTCACCCTACCGTACATGAGACACATATCAGAGATGAACCATGGCTACTCAGACCCCTAGGTTTCAGGGTAACCCACAAACTATCAACCACCCTGTCACAGCTACTGATGAACATAAAGGGTTCTATACCTACCAAGTAATGAAGCTAATGTAATACATAAAATACCATGCAAGGACAGTGAGAAACATTACATAGCCAAACTGAAAGAAAACTGACAAGAAGGATACACAAACACCAATAGACAACAAGAAACACGACTATTTCTCAGTGGTCTCAATACACACTGACAAAGAAGGATACGAATTTGACCTGGGTCAACGCATCCAAAATAACACCAGCCAAACAGAGACATGCCAGAGAATTCCTGGTGGCCTGGCAGTCTAACCAAAGCTCCATCAACATACACACTGAACTGGATCTGATATACAAACCACTGAAAAACAGAACTGGAAGTAATGCCAACCACCCCAGCAAACCGAGGCATATCAATAACAACCGGGACAAAACACTAATGCTTCGCCAGACGTGTACTGATGTTCCCTAGCAGGGTGATGAAACATATGTAAGCATACATGCCAGTTCAGTGAGCAAGTCTACAACCTCAGTCTCACTCCCTGCTCTATCCTAGTGGCCCTATAAGTTTATATTCTTCAATTACCACTCACAATTTCCTTCTGAAGTCATTATCATCTCTTTGCTTCCAACACCTTTATGCACAGTTAGCTCCAAGTCATTGGAAGTCATTTCTGAAGAGGGGTCCAGACCCAAAATGTCAACTTTCCTGCTCCTCTGATGTTGCCTGGCCTGCTGAGTTCATCCAGCATTACACCTTGTTATCTCATTCCAGCATTGGCAGTTCCAACTATCTCTGTAGTTCCAAGTCATGGTGTGTAAAAGTTGATTCTAACAAACCCTCTGAATCTCATGGTGAAATCCTTCAATCTTTGTCCTGCATGATTTATATTGTCTGTTGATTATTTAAAAAATCCAAACCTATCATAATCTTGTACACCTCTTAGCAAAAATCCTTTGACATATTGTTTGCACGAAGAACAACAATCTCATTTTCTCTAACTTAACCTTGTAGCTTAATTTGCTCATTTCTGTAAGCATCCTCAGAAGTCTCCTCATAGACTCACACATCCTTCTTACAACATGATGGCTAAAACTGGATGCAATACGCAAGTTAATACACGAGTTCCTCGGTTCTGAGGAAGGGTTACCGGACCTAACACATTAACTCTGTTTTCTCCTCCACAGATGCTGCCAGACCTGCTGAGTTTTTCCACCAACTTTGCTTTTGTTCAACTTTCTTACATTTGTACTCAAATGTCTCTATTTATAATCATGTTTCTATATGCATGGCTCACCATTTTCCTTTCATATCTTGTCACCTTCAAAGATCTGTGCACAAGAACCGCAGATTTTTCTGACCCTATAGACTCTTTAGAACCATGCCTCAAAAGATTCTCATAAATTTGTTAGTTATGATTACCTCTTCCTGATCTTATGTTGACTCTGCTCGATTTTATTATATATTTCTAAATGTTCTACTATTGTTTATAATAAACTTCAACATGTTTCCAATAGTTGGGCTAAGAGGCAGATTGATGCTTGTACGGTGACTCCTTCACTTTTTGAACTAAGGTGTTACGACAGCAGTCTTCCATTCACTCAGCACTTTTGCAGAATCTAAAGAGTCTTAGATAATTATTACAAGTGCATCCATTTTCTCTATCCGTGCTTATTTTCATAGCCCTGGATGTATCCCATTAGGTTCTGGAGACTTATTGGTCTTTACAACCCCACCCTCTAGTTCCCCTAGTACTTTTTTCTGCAGTGATTATTACTGTACTTATTTACTATCCCTCTTTTCTCCCTTGTTTTTTTTATTTTTGGAATGCTATCAGTGTCTTTCAACGTGAAGATTGATGTAAAGTATTTATTCAACTCCTCTGCAATCTCCTGGTACCCTCTTACTATTTTCAGGCTTATTCTCTTATCATAGAATCATAGAATACCTACAGTGTGGAAACAGGCCCTTTGGCCTAACAAGTCCACGCCAGCCCTTGGAGCATCCCACCCAGACCCATCCGCCTAATCTCCCTAACCTGCACATCTTTGGACTGTGGGAGGAAACCAGAGCACCTGAAAGAAACCCACACAGGCACAGGGAGAAACTGTAAAGTCCACACAGACTGGAGGCTGAAATTGAACCCAGGTCCATGGCACTGTGAAGCAGCAGTGCTAACCACTGAGCCACCATACCACCCAGAGAATTTGTTCTTGGCCTCTCTCTTTCTTCCTTGTTATCTAAAAAAAAACTCTTGCAGTCCATTTTCATATTACTTATGATTTCACTCTCAAAATTTACTTTCTCCCTCTGTATCTCGTTTTTTTGTCATTTTTTTGGGTTTTTAATATATTCCCAATCTTCTGGTTTGCCACTAACCTTTGCCATTTTGTATGTTTTCTTTTCTTTCAATTTAATGCTATTTTTAACTTCAATGGTAAACCCATCCTTTTGAGCATCCTGGCTTGAATTCATTGAATGGCCAGTGGATTTTGTCACACCAAACCTCACTGATAAAACTTCATGTCTGGCCTTTAAAGTTATTCTTCACACAGCGTGGTATTGTTAAACTATTGAAAGTATCCTAAGACTATTTTTACATGATTCTAGGAGTGTAAGTAGTACTGTTACATTGATACTGGATCAATACCTGTCAAAACAGAGCAAGAATTGAAATGCTGGATAGAGGTAGGGAAGGAAAGGTGAAGGAGCAAACTACACGTGTCACCTGACCTGTTTGTTAAAGATTGTACACGTTGGATCGCTGGTTACACTTATGGGAAATATCCACTGGTAAACAAATTAAAATGTTTGCTTGGTAGCAATGACAAGGGAGAGACAGTGGAAAACAAAGAGCTAGGAGTTGGGAACTTAGACCTGGGAGCTTGGAAGGATGGACCTTCGAGCCGGAAGCTTGACCCTTGTTGGAACTGGAAACCTTGATCTTGAAGCTGGGAGACTGGGCAGAAGATAAGTGACCTGTAGGAGTCAGTGTTGGTAGAAAGGAGAGAGTTAAGTCCTGCAGTCTCATGGAGATGACTCTCAGGGGATTAAAAATAGGATTCAGGACATTTAAACAGTTATAAAAAGCAAATATTTTCTTTTTAATGTTCATTTCTGCTCTATATTTTTTGTGTTTGGGCTAGGAATGTGAAAATAAGAATTAGGAATTGGCCATTAAATCCATTCCACCATTCAGTTTTGCTAATTGTTGGTTAACTCTGTTGGAACAGAACACAAAATTATGCCAGTTCACTCACAATGACATACACTAATTATTCATATGTACATAATAATTTTGTCTTTCAGTTTATATGTAAAATAAATAGTGAGTATGGAGCAATGTTACCATGTGGACACTGATTCAAATTCCTTCAGTTTTGTTTGTGCTAGTATCAGGGATTCAGCACTCTGGCTGCAGTAATTCAGGACTGTGAGCCTTGTAGACCCATGGAACGAGGTAAATACTGCAAGGTCTAATTGGTTTATACAGAGAGCCAGAGAAAAAATATGATAAATTCTTAACCAAGCAACCACTATTTAATCATTGGGGTATTGCTGACAACTTGTCCGTAAACCTAGAGCAACATTGCTGAATTTGAAAAGACCTCTTAATTGAAGGTCATTCACATGAGTTTCCTTAAAAAAAATTACTTTGTTTGGATATGATAGGACACAAGCCCTTTGAAGGTGAGCATAAACATTTTTTGAGGAAACTCATTGACAGAAATGTGCTGCACAAGAGATCATGCATTTTAAAAAAACATGTATGTTTGCAAGATTGTGAAAGAATTGTTGCAAACCTGTTGCAAACGATGAGTATGACTACCACAGCGATTATGAAGACCAGCCCAGCAGCTGCTGATCCAATGATGAGAGGAAGCTTTTCCTGTAGACTAGTCTGGTATTCAGCTACAAAAAAAATAAATTGGACATTAATGGCAGGTTTAGACCAGAATGATTAGTTCTCACCCTTTTTCCCTTAAGAATCCTCAGTGCAATTTCTCTGACTCCTAAACTTATTTATCTTCCACTAGCATATGGGAATAATGTGAATGATGCCACTACTTTATACAGAAACAACTCTCATTTAGATATTATCTTTTACAACTTTAGGATTTCTTAAAGCGGTTCACATTCACTCAATTGATGAATAAATCCGAAGTGTGCTGACAAATTGCAGACCATTTGCACACACTGAGGGCTCATAAGCAGGGGGGCAATATGATATTAGCATATTATTGTAACAATATAGTGATACTATCACGTAACTACTGACCCAGGTAATTTCTCGGGGACCTGGGTTCAAATCCTCCTCATACCATATGGTGGAATTTGAATCGAATAAGTAGCTGAAATCAAGAATCTGATGGTGACTATGAAATCATTGCCGATTATCAGAAAAATCTATCCAGTTCACTAATACCCTTTAAGGAAGGAAACCTCTGTCCTTACAGAGGACGGGTCACCAGACATGAAACATTAACTCTGTTTGCTGCCAGACCTGCTGAGCTTTTCCAGCAACTTTGTTTTTGTCTCTGTTCTTACCTTGTCTGATCTACATATGACTCCAGACCCACAGCAATGGTATTGACTCTTAATTCGGGATGGGCAATTAATACTGACCTAACCAGTGATACCCACCTCCCTTGAATGAATAAAAATGAAAACCAGAAACAATTGGCAAGATCATCTATTTTACATCCAACACAAAATGATCTATGGATGCTAGCAATCTGAAATAATAACATAAAATGTTCAAAAACTTATGTAGGTAGGTCCGTGAAGAGGGAAACTGATGTAATGAGAGAGGTTTTAGCCTATAAGAATATATGGGATTCGGTGAGAGGAAGAACAGGTTAGGGAATTGGAGGCAGGCTGGGCTGGTTTCGGGATGCAGTGGGGGGAGGGGACGAGCTGGGCTGGTTTCGGGATGCAGTTGGGGGAGGGGACGAGCTGAGCTGGTTTTGTGATGCAGTGGGGGGAGGGGATGAACTGGGCTGGTTTTGTGATGCAGTGGGGGAAGGGGAGATTTTGAAGTTTGTGAAGTCCACATTGATACCATTGGGCTGCAGGGTTCCCAAGCGGAACTTCCGCCATCTGCAATCTGACCCCACCACCCGAGCCATTTTTCCATCCCCACCCTTGTCTGCCTTCCGGAGAGACCACTCTCTCCGTGACTCCCTTGTTCGCTCCACACTGCCCTCCAACCCCACCACACCCGGCACCTTCCCCTGCAACCGCAGGAAGTGCTACACTTGCCCCCACGCCTCGTCCCTCACCCCCATCCCAGGCCCCAAGACGACCTTCCATATTAAGCAGATGTTCACCTGCACATCTGCCAATGTGGTATACTGTATCCATTGTAACGGTGTGGCTTCCTCTACATTGGGGAAACCAAGCAGAGGCTTGGGGACCGCTTTGCAAAACACCTCCGCTCGGTTCGCAATAAACAACTGCACCTCCCAGTCGCTAACCATTTTAACTCCCCCTCCCATTCTTTCGACGACATGTCCATCCTGGGCCTCCTGCAGTGACACAATGATGCCACCCGGAGGTTCCAAGAACAGCAACTCATATTTCACTTGGGAACCCTGCAGCCCAATGGTATCAATGTGGACTTCACAAGCTTCAAAATCTCCCCTTCCCCCACTGCATCCCAAAACCAGCCCAGCTCGTCCCCTCCCCCGACTGCATCACAAAACCGGCCCAAGTCGTCCGCTCCCCGCCACTGCATCCCAAAACAAGCTCAGCCTGTCTCCGCTTCCCTAGCCTGTTCTTCCTCTCACCCATCCCTTCCTCCCACCTCAAGCCGCACCTCCATTTCCTCCCTACTACCTCATCCCACCTCCTTGACCTGCCCGTCTTCCCCGGACTGACCTATCCCCTCCCTACCTCCCCACCTATACTCTCCTCTCCACCTATCTTCTTTTCTCTCCATCTTCGGTCCACCTCCCCCTCTCTCCCTATTTATTCCAGAACCCTCTTCCCATCCCCCTCTCTGATGAAGGGTCTAGGCCCAAACCGTCAGCTTTTGTGCTCCTGAGATGCTGCTTGGCCTGCTGTGTTCATCCAGCTTCATACTTTGTTATCATAGACACAGGGGGATTGTGCAAACTCCGTACAGACAGTCACCCAAGGCTAGAATTGAAGCCAGGTCCTGGTGCTGTGAGGCAGCAGTGCTAACCACTGAGCCACTAACTGTACTGCTAGAATCTATTATAAAAGATGTGATAACAGAACACTTGGAAAGCATTAATGATATTTTGACTAAGTCAGCATGGGTTTATGAAAAAAAAACATGCTTAATTAGTTAACTGGAGCTTTACGACTATACGATGCCTTGACAGATATGCAGTAAATGGTTGAATGTTGACGAGGACCAACATACTGAAGGATCTAAGTGTGCAGATCCACAGTTACCTGAAAGTGTCAACACAAGTAGATAGGATGATCAAGAAGACATTTAGCATGCTTGCCTTCATCAGTCAGGGCACTGACTGTAAAAATTGGCAAGTCATATTGCAGCTTATAAAACTTTAGTTTGGCCACATTTGGAATACTCTGTGCAGTTCTGGTCAGCACACATGTAGGCTTGGGAGCTGGTTGGCCGGGAATGAGCCTTTTTTGGAGGTGTCAACTATGAGGAGAGATTGGTTTAACCACTTGAACATTAAAGGATGAAGGGCGACCAAGAAGTTTAGAGAATTATGAGAGGCACAGACAGAACAGATAGTTGGAGTCTTTTTTCCGGGCAGAGATATCAATTACTGGGGGAGCTAGGAGGAACTGCAGATGCTGGAGAATCTGAGATAACAAAGTGGAGAGGTGGATGAGCACAGCAGGTCAAGCAGCATCAGGAAGGCTGGCGTTTCGGGCCTGGACCCTTCTTCCGAAATCTTTCTGAAGGGAGGTTTAGGCCTGAAACATCAGCCTTCCTGCTCCTCTGATGCTGCTTGGCCTGCTGTGCTCATCCAGCTCTATACCCTGTTATCTCAATTACTGGGGAACACAGGTTGAAGTAAGAGGGGGTAAGTTGAAAGGAAATGTGAGAGGCAGATATTTAACACTGATGGTAAAGTATCTGGAATGTGATGATGCACGGTTAGAATACTAGATTGGTAGCAACCTTGACCCAATAATCATTAAGCATACACCAACAAATGAGGTCAGATCCTCATGAAAGCTGAAAGAACTGCAGCTGCTGTAAATCAGGAACAAAAACAGAAGTTGCTGGAAAAGTTCAGCAGGTCTGAAGAAGGGTGACTGGACCCGAAACGTTAACTCTGATTTTTTTCTTCACAGGTGCTGCCAGACCTGCTGAGCTTTTCCAGCAACTTCTGTTTTTGTTATGAAGATGATCTCGCATCCAAAGAAAGATCCAAGCAGTTACGAAGCTTGAAAGGACAGTTATATTAGCTATGCACTAAATTTAAAAGCCAAACTAATGGCATTTATGATGTATTGGATCTAACAGGTGAAATACAGTACAAGTAAAGAGGTTCAGATGAGAAATAAAACATATAATAAAGTAAATGGAGGCTGACAACAGGTGACCATATAGAGGTTTATAAAAACATAATGACAAAGATAAGGTGAATAGTGAAGGTCTTTTTCCCAGGGTAGGGGTGTCCAAAACTTGAGGGCACAGGTATGAGGTGAGAGGAGAAAGACTTAAAAGGGACCTGAGGAGCAAATTTTTAATGACAGGGTGGTGAGTGTATGGAATCAGCTGTCACAGAAGGTATTGAAGGTACAATTACAACATTTAAAATGCATCTGGATGGATAAATGAATAGGAAAGGTTTACAGGAATATGGGCCAAATAGGACTGGATGAGTTCTGGATATTTGGTGGTGCAGACGGGTTGGACCGAAAGGTCTGTTTCCCTACTGAATAACTCTGTGACTATAAATGTGGAGAAATACATACTCCAGTTTCCAGCTCTAGATTGTCCAAAAGACATAAAATGAATCTTGATGGGTAAAAAAGGAATGAAAAGTATGGTCTCTTTTCCTGAGAAGCCAAGAAAGTAAAAATGGTAATGAAAAGTAAACTAGGTGTGGAAACATTGACACTAGTTGAAAGAACAAAAAATGGGATATAACTTGCCAAACATTTTGTGGGAGATCCTACTCAAGTTGCATTCTGAAAGAAGTTTACCCATGGATTGCTATGTTTTTTGTGTCATAAAGCACATTTCACAAAGAGTGTACAGTTACTAAGAAACCATTAAGGATTGACCTCACAAATATAAATAAACGTTGGAGAAAAGAAAGCGATTAATGCGATAAATGAAATTGATTGCGATTGATGCAAGTCTCAATTGTCAGATAGCTTTACAGAAAGAAATGCCTGCTCAGAGACATTTTTGGAGATTCTGGTAATGGGATGTCTTGCATTATGATGAGCTATACAGAAAATAAGAAAAAAAATTCTTTGATTTATTTTGTAAAGTCCTTCTTCCATTTTCAGAAATATTGCTACTTATTACCTTGGCTGATCAGCTGGCTTTCAGCTTGTTGAGGTAGCGTTTCCAACAGAATCCTGTCTGAAAGCAGTTTCTGAAGTTTAAAGACCTCCTTTAAAGACAGCTAGTGCGTTGATTACACACACTTGTTCTGTCAAGTTAAGGGGAGACAATGGCCTAGTGGTATTATCGTTGGACTGTTAATCCAGAGAACCAGATAATGTTCCTGGGTTCGAATCACACAATAGCAGATGGTGGAATTTGAATTCAATAAATACCTGGAATTAAGAATCTAATGACGAATCAATTGTTGATTGTTGTAAAACCCCATCTGGCTCACTCAGAGATCGTAAGAATTGCCAATGCTGGAATCAGAGATAACACAATGTGGAGCTCCTCCTGCTGTTCCTCCAGCTCCACACTGTGTAACCCGTCTGGTTCACTAAAGTCCTTACCTGGTCTAGCCTATATGTGACTCCAGATCCACAGCAATGTGGTTGACTCTTAACTGTCCTCTGGGCAATTAAGGATAGGCACTAAGTGCCGCCTCGCCAGTGATGCCCTCATTCCGTGAATGAATAAAAAATATTTAGGTGAGAGGCTGTCATAATAGAAAAAGTCAATGGAATCCATTTCACATTCATCTAATGATGGTGCTTTTGTCCGTGGGGAAACAGAAAGTCAAATCTGCCGGCATGTTGTAAGTGTTTGCTGAAGTCCCATTCTTAAACAAAAGGATGTGTGAATTACCAACACTGCTGAGAATGTCCATATTTAAAATACGAAGTGAAAATGCTGAAAAAACTCAGCAGGTTTGCCATCATCTGTCAGGAGAAGAAACAGAGTTAATGTTTCAAGTGCAACATGAATCTTCTTCAGTACTTGGTGTTCTGAATTCATCATACTGTTCTCCAGATGAATAGTGACTGAAAATTCAAATTCCAAATTCCTTGTGACAATGGTACTTTGTGACTGACATTCCTAAAACATTAAGGATGGAAAATTTAGCTCAAAATTAAAACAACAAATGTAATGAACTTCTTAATAATTGCTCTAAATACATCATTACCAAAAACAGAGCGTGGTTCTTCCTAATTAGATATTGTTGCACTTCCATGATAAACTGGATTGAAGCCTTATAGAATGAGGATACTTCAGGATTGATTATGTGCACTGTGGCATTGGAAACTGGACATTTGCAAAATATTTTTGTCAAGATAGTTTGGTTTTGAAATCATGAATAAAACCCACTTGGTATCATTTTTCATTTTGTGTGTGCCTGTTTACCTTCTGTCATTGTCTGAAAATACATCTTTCCACTGTATTGGCCAAAACCGGCCACTGTCCGTGCTCGCACTTGGAAAACATAGATGGTGCCAGCGCGGAGGCTGCGGATGGTGGCTGTGTTTGTCTGGCTCTTCACAGTTGAAGAATTGTGCTCACTTTGATCCTATACACACAAGACAAGGGAAGAAGTACTTCTCAGTTTGGCACTTGGTAATGAAACATTTATGATGATTGTCACGATCCAATCCTCATTTCGTCTTGTAATTTAAATAGTAATTCACCGGCGTTAAAGTGGAAGCTGGAGAAGCTCCTCCAATGCGGAACCAACGTGAGAATTTTAGATGATATTCGGCCTTCCAGCATTACTCTAAGGTGGCATTGCTTAGCAGACTGTTTCAAAAGTTATTATTGGGAGTAGCATTAATTCATTTCAAATTAATGAATGACAGATTAATTAAAATACAATAAAGTTAACAGGACAGATGATGCGTTGCAACTGCAGGATTTGGATAACCCTGGGCACCAGGTAAAACAAGTCAATGCTAAGTGTTTGTGGTTCAAGGAACTTTGTCTCAATATCGGAGCGGCACGGTGGCTCAGTGATTAGCACTGCAGCCTCACAGCACCAAGAACCCAGGTTCAATTCCAGCCTCGGGTGACTGTCTGTGTGTCCCTGTATCTGCGTGGGTTTCCTCCGGGTACTTCGGTTTCCTCCCACAATCCAAAGATGTGCAGGCTAGGTGGATCGGCCATGCTACATTGCCCATAGTGTTCAGGGGTGTGTGGGTTATAGGGGAATGGGTCTGGGTGGAATGTTTCAAGGGGCAGTGTGGACTTGTTGGGCTGAAGGGCCTTTTCCACAGTGTAGGGAATCGAATCGAATCAAATCTAATCTCATCTAATCTACAAGCCAAAGGACAAAGTGCAGATACTGTGGTGCAGCAGGAAGTGGGCAAGTTAACCAGACTTTATTCCGGGCAGTGGGCATAAACCTAAGGAATAAGGTCTTCTGATTTGGTTAGGACAGGAAGCATCGGTGAGGGGGATTGATGCTTCTCTGGAATAAAGTGATGGAGCCTGGAAGGCTACGTTGCCCACCTACTGTCAGGTGTCAGGACATCTGCTTGGGCCTGGAGAGGAATATGCAGTGGGAAGGAGATGATGTCATAATTACGATCCATGTAGTTACCAACAACAAAGGCAGGTCAAAGAAGGAGGTTCTGCACAGTCAGTATGAGGAGGTGGGCAACAAATTAACAAAGAATTCGCTTCAAAGGCTCTGGATTCTAAATCTGTCTTCCAATTGGAATCACAAGAATATAGGCAGAGAACAAACAAAATTAGAAACTTATGAAAAATGAGCTGAAGTAGACCCTTCAAGCCTCCTCTATCATTTATGGCTGATCTTCCAACTCAGTACCCTGTACCTGCTTTCTCTCCATACCCTTTCATCCCTTCAGATCTCAGTTTGACATCTTGGAAAACTGAATGCGTAGCTCAAAGGTTGGTGTGGGAGAAAAGTTACAACTGAAGGATAGCAAGCCAAACCAAATCAGCCTCACTAACACTATAATTGAAACACATTAAAACATTCAATGACCCTCAAAATTGCTCAATGGTTACATGACCTTATAAATAACTTGGACACTAAGTTTATAAATTGAATAAAAATGAGCAATTAGCTATTAAGGATATAACTTTAGTTGAACACGGATAATCTAAAGGCAAGCTAATTAATATCTATGATCAAAACTCAACCTTCCTTGAAAATAAATCCCTACTCACACAGATAGACTGTGGACTTCCCCTGATGGGCTGTTATCTTTCTATCAGTCTCCCATACAGGGCTTTACAAATGCCTTGCTGTAGTCCAAGTAGACTACATCAAAGTTGTTTTTGGACTTCTATGGCTGGGTTTCATTACAGCTTTTTAATACAAATGAACTGTTAACTGCCTAAATCTCGAAATCAATATTGTAAAACCTCATTAAAATGCAATGTTCAAGATTTCTCAGCTCCACAGTTCCAAGCTGCCAAGTGAAACTCTTAGAATGACTAGCAATGTCACCCACTTCTTAATACACAAAATAAAACAGTGAAAAATTAAAGCTCATTACTACTGAAACTGGAAATAAATTTAGTGCAATCTAATGGTCGATGCTGAAATATGGCTGGTGGATGAAATAGGACCTGAATACTTACACGTACAGAACAGTTTGGAAGGACAGGAACCAAAGAAGAGGCAAAGGGATGATTCTATTAATTAATAATGTTATTAGCACAACAGAAAGAATGACTTAAAGTTCTTGAGTAGATTTGTAGCTTGGGTCGGAGATGCGGTGGTTGGGTCGCTTGCTGAGCTGGTTCATTAGTTTGCAGATATTTCATTACCCTGATGGGTAACATCATCAGTGCAGCCTCTACTGAAGCATTGTTGGCTAACATCTGCAAACTAATGAGCCAGCTCGGTGAGCAAACCGACCATGGAATGACTTAAGTTCAAGAAACCAGAATGTAGGAACAGTTTGGTCTGTGATAAGAAATACTAAAAACAAAAATTCATGGTATGATTGAATTTTACACTCAGTTTGATGATGAATATGTCCAAGCCTTGTATTTTAAATTTAAATAAGGGCCAGTATGAGGACATAAAAATAGAACTTCGCTAAAGTGTGTTGTAAATTATGTTCCAGGATCAATGAATAGAGATGTGGAATGGTAGACATTTCATGTGATATTTCAGAATATAGAATAGATTCAGCCAAAAGAAAGACAGTTTCCCAGGAGGATCCACCATCTGTCATAACATAAAGATAGAATAAAACTTGAAGAAAATGTATATAATTGCATGAAGATAGGTGGCAGGTCAGAATATTTAATGGAACATAAAAAGAGCAGAGATGAGTGGGAGCCCTTCAAGAAATGTAGGGTAGACATTCTTCCAAGGTGTATAAGTGGGGGCAGTTTAAAAAAAATGAGAAAAAGCTAACTAAAAATGAAAATGGATAGTAAGATTTTGTATAGATTATTAAAACAGAAAAAAGTTAACAATGTAAACAGTGGACTTATAAAAAGTGAATCTGGGGAATCAATAGTGAAAAATTAACAAATGGGCGATGAACTGGACAGGTATTTTATGTCTGGACCCTTCTTCAGAAATGTCAGCTCTCCTGCTTCTCTCTTGCTGCCTGGACTGCTGTGATCCTCCAGCTTCATAGCATGTTATCTTAGACTCCAGCATCAGCAGTTGCCACTATCTCTGAGGCATTTTATGTCAGTGTTTGCCATTGAGGATACAAGCAACATCCGATAAACAGCTGTAGGTTAGGATAAGGAAAGGAGGAAGGAACTCATGAAAACTACAATTACAGGGAAAGTGGGAATGAGCAAATTATTAGAACTGCAGGCTTACAGATCCCCAGGTCTTGGTGGAATTCACCAGGGTCTTAAAGATAGATGGTCTGGTTTTAATTTCCTAAAATTCCCTGGGTTCAAGGAAGATTCCATTAAATTGGAAAATAGTATATGCAATTCCTTTATTCAAAAAGGGAGGGAGCATAAAGCAGAAAAGACGCAGGCAAGTTAGTTTATCATCTCTGCAAAGGGAACTCATGTTTAACTGATCGACTGAAGTTCTGTGCCTAAACAACATGCACAAAAGGAGAAAGGGAACTGGTGGATATGTTGCTTCTGGATTTTCAGAAGGCATTTAATGAGATGCCACATCAAAGATAATTCCAGAAAATAAAAGCTCCTGCTGTAGGGGTTTATATATTGGCATGGACTGAAGGTTGGCTCGCTAACTGGAACCAGAGATTAAGCAAAATGAAAATTTTCTGGGTGGCAGAACATAGCAAATGGTGTGCCACAAGAATTAGTGCTGGGGCCTCAACTTTTTACAATTTTGACAAACAAATTGGATGAAGGGACACAAGATGCAGTTGCCACATTTTGTGATGGCACACTGATACATTGCAAAGTAAGCTGTGAAAAGGATATAAGCAAGTTACAAAAGGATGCAAATAGTTTAAGAAAGTAGCCAAATATCTGAAAATCACAATATTGTATGGGAATATGTGAACTTTCCCATTTTGGCAGGGAGAATGAAAAAGAATTATATATAAATTGTCCTTTAGTACTGTATTGGAGTGGGTCTTGATTGCACCACTTTCTGACTCAGAGAGAAGATGTGATCAACTGAGCCACAATTGAAACGATGTTTAAATTCAACTCTTTTAGGAATTTTCATTTTAACTTTCACTATCAATTCAAGGTTACATACCTTTTCATAATATTGGAGTTCATAATCTAGGATCACTCCATTGGGCTGGTCAGGCTGAGACCAAGATAATGTAACACTGTCCACTGTACGACTCACTTGGTGTATAAATGACACTGCAGATGGAGCTGTAACAGAAAGTGAAGACTTGATCAAACCACCTAAAGGCTGAATCATCCTGACATACCTGACCACACAGCAACAGATACACATACACTTGCATGCATACAACCATACAGTCACATGTCAGCACATACACACACATATGCGCAAAGTTAAACTTTCATTCAGTCAAACTTTCATTCAGTCACAAAAATGGATGACAGTTAAAATAAGTGTTTTATTTATGGCATTCATTTTTATGGTGCATAGGTTCTTGGAACCTGTCTCCAAAGTGAGTCAATTAAATAGAATGGTTCAGATATGCTATTAATGACATTGTCATTAACAAGTATTTTCTCAGGAAACAAGCATCCATGACAACTCAATGGCTTTAGTAAAGGAAATTTGAGGGGATTTTTGCACCAGATTCTCAGAAATGTAGTTGCTTTCAAATTAGAACTTCATAATTTGCATTTAGGCAGTAAGTATTTCACAGAGCAAGTGTAAAAAATAATGCAGATACTGGGAATCTGACAAAAAACAAAACTCTGATGTAATTTTCAATTATATAGCATCAATATACTATTTTGCTATCCACAGATTCTCTTGAAATATGAGTATTCTTTTCAACAATTCCGACTTGCTCCATTGTGACAACTGGTTGGTCTTCATTCTTTTCTAGAATTAAAATTTCAATGTAAATAAAAGGAATCAGATAAAATGGAAGTCAGCAGTTACATCTAAACATTTGTTGATAATATTTGACCTAATCCAATATCATTCATATTTTTACACTTATACAAGATAGTGGTGTCACTTGATTAGCAATGTGGCACATACCTAATTGCATCTTAAAACATGGTAACGGGCCACCTTCTTGAACCATTGCACTGACTGAATATTATTTTACATGCCAAACAATGGAATCATAAACTGACAGAGACAGAACATAGAACGTGGAACGCAGAACAATACAGCACAGAACAGGCCCTTCGGCCCTCGATGTTGCACTGACCTGTGAAATAATCTGAGCCCATCCCCCTACACTATCCCATCATCATCCATCTGCTTATCCAAGGGCTGTTTAAACGTCCCTAATGTGGCTGAGTTAGCTACATTGTCAGGCAGGGCATTCTACGCCCTTACCACTCTCTGAGTAAAGAACCTGCCTCTGACGTCTGTCTTAAATCTATCGCCCTTCAATTTGTAGCTATGCCGTCTCGTACAAGCTGACGTCATCACCCTCGGAAAAAAGACTCTCACTGTCCACCCTATCTAATCCTCTGATCATCTTGTATGTCTCTATTAAATCCCCTCTTAACCTTCTTCTCTCCAATAAGAACAGACCCAAGTCCCTCAGCCTTTCTTCATACGGCCCGCGCTCCAGACCAGGCAACATCCTGGTAAATCTCCTCTGCACTTTTTCCAATGCTTCCACATCCTTCCTGTAATGGGGCGACCAGAACTGCACACAATATTCCAAGTGAGGCCACACTAGCGTTTTGTACAGTTGCAGCATGACATCACGGCTCCAGAACTCGGCCCTCTACAATTAAAACATAACACACCGTAAGCCTGCTGAAAAGCACTATCAACCTTGGGGGGGACCTTTCAGGGATCTATGTACATGGACACCAAGATCCCTCTGCACATCCACACTACCAAGAATCTTGCCACTGACCGAGTATTCTGCCTTCCTACTATTCCTCCCAAAGTGAATCACCTCACATTTATCAGCATTGAACTCCATTTGCCACCTTTCAGCCCAATTCTGCAGTTTATCCAGTCTCCCTGCAACCTGCAACATTCTTCCACACTCTCCACCACTCCACTGACTTTAGTGTCATCTGCAAACTTACTCACCCATCCACCTCTGCTTGCGTCCACGTCATTTATAAAAGTGACAAACAGCAGTGGTCCCAAAACAAATCCTTGAGGAACGCCACCAGTAACCGGACTCCAGGCTGAATATTTTCCATCAACTACCACTCATTGTCTTCTTACTGAAAGCCAGTTTCTAATCCAAACTGCTAAATCTCCCTCAATCCCATGCCTCTGTATTTTCTCCAATAGTCTACCATGTGGAACCTTATCAAAGGCTTTACTGAAGTCCATGTACACCACGTCAATTGCCCTACCTTCATCCACAAGCTTGGCTACCGTCTCAAAAAACTCAATGAGGTTTGAGAGACACAACCTGCCCTTGATGAATCCATGTTGACTATCTCCAACCAAATTGTTGCCTGCTAGATGATTATAAATCCTATCTCTTACAATCCTTTCCAAACCTTTTCCTGGAACAGACGTAAGGCTCACTGGTCTACAATTACCTGGGTCATCTCTCCTGCTCTTCTTGAACAAGGGCACAACATTTGCAATCCTCCAGTCCTCTGGTACTAAACCTGTAGACAATGAAGACTTAAAGATCAAGGCCAAAGACTCCGCCACCTCCTCCGTAGCTTCCCAGACAATCCTCGGAAAAAATCCCATCTGGCCCAGGGAATTTATCTACCATTACACCTTCTAGAATTGATAACACCTCCTCCTTACTAACCTCAATTCTTTCAATTCTAGAAGCCCGTAACTCAGTCTTTTCCTCTACAATATTCTCCTTTTCCTGAGTGAAAACAGATGAGAAATATTCGTTTAGGACCTCTCCGATCTCCACAGGGTCCACACACAACTTCTCACTTCTGTCTTTGACTGGCCCTATTCCTATCCTAGTCATCCTCTTATTCCTCACATACCTATAGAAAGCTTTAGGGTTCTCCTTTATTCTACCTGCTAATGTCTGCTCATGTCCCCTCCTTGATCTTCTTAACTGTCTCTTTAAATCCTTCCTAGCTAATCTGTAACTCTCCATCGCCTCATCTGAACCATCTCGTCTCATCATCACATAAGCCTCCCTCTTCCGCTTAACAAGAGATACAATTTCTTTAGTAAACCACGGTTCCCTTGCCTTATCACTTCCTCCCTGCCTGACAGGGACATACCTATCGAGGACACACAATATCTTTTCCTTAAACCAGGTCCACATTTCAATTGTACCCATCCCCTGCATTTTGCTAACCCTTTCTATGCCTCCTAAGTCTTGCCTAATTGCATTATAATTGCCCTTCCCCCATCTATAACTCTTGCCCTACGGCATGTTCCTATCCCTTTCCATCGCTAAATTAAACGTAACCGAATTATGGTCACTCTCTCCAAAGTGCTCACCTACCACGAAATCAAACACCTGGCCTTGTTCGTTACCAGTACCAGATCCAGTGTGGCCTTGCCTCTTGTTGGCCCTTTGACATACTGTGTCAGGAAACCGTCCTGCACACATTGGACAAGATAGTAGGGGTCATGGGAACTGCAGGTGCTGGAGAATCCGAGATAACAAAGTGTGGAGCTGGACGAACACAGCAGACCAAGCAGCATCTCAGGAGCACAAAAGCTGACCTTTCGGGCCTAGACCCTTAATCAGAAAAGAGATAGTAGGAACTGCCAATGCTGGAAAATGTGAGATAGCAAGCTGTAGAGTTGGATGAACACAGCAGGCCAAGCAGCATCAGAGGAGCAGGAAAGCTGACATTTCAGGTCTGGACCATTCTTCAGAAAGAAGGGTCCAGACCCGAAACGTCAGCTTCCCAGCTCCTCTGATGCTGCTTGGCCTGTTGTAATCATGAATTGAGGTGGGATTGCACAGCAGATTTTATTTAGTGATAAAGATGCCATGGCCTCAACTCAAAATTGTTTTGCTGTAATTTTGGCAGTTCATGACAAAGAGAAGGAGCACACAGCAGATAACAAAGAACTAAACAATATAACAGCACAGGAACAGGCCCTTCGGCCCTCCAAGCCTGCGCCGATCAAGATCCTCTGTCTAACCTGTCATCTATTTTCTAAGGGTCTGTGTCGTTTTTCTCCCCGCCCATCCATGTACCTGTCCAGATGCATCTTAAAAGACGCTAACATGTCTGCGTCTACCACTTCCACTGGCAACGCGTTCCAAGCACCCACCACCGTCTGCATAAAGAACTTTCCATGCATATCTCCCTTAAACTTTCGTTCTCTCACTTTGAACTCATGATCCCTAGTAATTGAATCCCCCACTCTGGGAAAAAGCTTCTTGCTATCCACCCTGTCTATACCCCTCATGATTTTGTAGACCTCAATGAGGTCCCCCCTCAATCTCCATCTTTCTCTTGAAAATAATCCTAATCTATTCAACCTCTTCATAGCTAGCACCTCCATACCAGGCAACATCCTGGTGAACCTCCTCTGCACCCTCTCCAAAGCGTCCACGTCCTTTTGGTAATGTGGCGACCAGAACTGTACGCATTACTCTAAATATGGCAGAACCAAAGTCTTATACAACTGTAACATGACCTGCCAACTCTTGTACTCAATACCCTGTCCTATGAAGGAAAGCATACCATATGCCTTCTTGACTACCCTATTGACCTGCACTGCCACCTTCAAGGAACAATGGACCTGAACACCCAGATCTCTCTGTTCATCAATTTTCCCTTGGACTTTTCCATTTACTACATAGTTCGCCCTTGAATTTGATCTTCCAAAATGCATCACCTCACATTTGCCCGGATTGAACTCCATCTGCCATTTATATACTCAACTCTCCAGTCTATCTCTATTCTGGTGTAATCTCTGATAGTCCCCTTCACTATCTGCTACTCCACCATTCTTGTGTCATCTGCAAAGTTACTGATCAGACCACCTACACCTTCCTCCAAATCATTTACATATATCACAAACAGCAGTGGTTCCAGCACAGATCCCTGTGGAACACCACTAGTCATAGGTCTCCAATTTGAGAAACTCCCTTCTACTACTACTCTCTGTTTCCTGTTGCCTAGCCAGCTTTTTTATCCATCTAGCTAGCACACCCTAGATCCCATGTGACTTCATTTTCTCCATCAGCCTGCTATGGGGAACCTTATCAAATGCTTTACTGAAGTCCATGTATATGACATCTGCAGCCTTTCCCTCATCAATCAACTTTGTCACGTCCTCAAAGAATTCTATTAAGTTGGTAAGGCATGACCTTCCCTGCACAAAACCATGCTGCCTATCACTAATAAGCCCATTTTCTTCCAAATGTAAATAGATCCTATCCCTCAGTATCTTCTCCAGCAGCTTCCCTACCACTGACGTCAAGCTCACCGGTCCATAATTACCTGGATTATCCTTGCTACCCTTCTTAAACAAGGGAACAACATTAGCAAGTCTCCAGTCCTCTGGGACCTCACCCATGTCTAAGGATGCTGCAAAGATATCTGTTAAGGCCCTGGTTATTTCCTCTCTCAGTTCCCTCAATAACCTGGGATAGATCCCATCCGGACCTTGCAGAAAGCTAGCTACAGAGATGCAGAGTTCTCAGTTTGGATTCCCCTTTCCTGAGGTCAGTCTGAATCCAGTATAAGTAAATCCAGAAATTTAGTCCCAGCTAATATTAAGCAAGATATGTAATCAAACATACTGAAGTATTCACACAGTCAGCTAACTACAAAGTAAAATGCACCTAATATCCAAGTGTTGAAATAGTACTGAAGTTGTATTATAATAGAAAAAAAACACATTAAGAAAATTAAACTAAATTTTCCAGGCTAGAACACAGTGGTTATTACTTAGTACATTAATAAAAAGATCATAAAATCCCTACAGTGTGAAAACAGGCCCTTCAGTCCCACAAATTCACACTGACCCTCATAGCATCTCACCCAGACCTATCCCCTTGAACCCATCTAATCTACACATCCCTGAACACTATGGACAATTTAGCATGGCCAATCCACCTAGCCTTGCGCATATTTGGAGTGTGGGAAGAAAGTGAAGCACCCGGGGTAAACCCTCAACAACTTCTCTTTCGATTCCTCCCACTTCCTACAGACTAAGGGGGTGGCCATAGGTACCCACATGGGCCCAAGCTATGCCTGCCTCTCTGTAGGTTACGTGGAACGGTCCCTCTTACGTACCTACACTGGCCCCAAACCCCACCTCTTCCTCCGTTACATTGATGACTGTATCGGCGCCGCCTCTTGCTCCCAAGAGGAGCTCGAACACTTCATCCACTTCACCAACACCTTCCACCCCAACCTCACGTTCACCTGAGCCATCTCCAACACATCCCTCACCTTCCTGGACCTCTCTGTGTCCATCTCAGGCAACCAGCTAGAAACTGATGTCCATTTCAAGCCCACCGACTCCCACAGCTACCTAGCATACACCTCCTCCCACCCACTCTCCTGCAAAAATTCCATCCCCTATTCCCAATTCCTTCACCTCTGCTGCATCTACTCCCAGGATGAGGCATTCCACTCCTGCACATCCCAGATGTCCGCGTTCTTAAAGGACCACAACTCCCCCCTGCAGTGGTCGAGAAAACCCTTGACTGTGTCTCCCGCATTTCCTGCAACACATCCCTCACATCCTGCTCTCGCAATAACCGCCCAAAGAGAATCCCCCTAGTCCTCACATACCAGCCCACCAACCTCCGGATAAAATGTATCATCCTCTGACACTTCCGCCATCTACAATCCAACCCCACAACCCAAGACATTTTTCCATCCCCACCCTTGTCTGCCTTCTGGAGATACCACTCTCTCTGTTACTCACTTGTCTGCTCCACACTTCCCTCCAACCCCACCACACCCGGCACCTTCCCCTGCAACTGCAGGAAGTGTTACACTTGCCCCCACACCTCATCCCTCCTCCCATTCCAGGCCCCAAGATGACTTTCCATATCAAGCAGATGTGGTATACTGTATCCACTGTACCTGTTGTGGCTTCCTCTACATTGGGGAAACCAAGCGGAGGTTTGGGGACTGCTTTGCAGAACACCTCCATTCGATTCGCAATAAACAACTGCACTTCTCAGTCGCGAACCATTTTAACTCCCCCTCCCATTCCTCAGACGACATGTCCATCATGGGCCTCCTGCAGTGCCACAATGATGCCACCCGAAGGTTGCATGAACAGCAACTCATATTCCGCTTGAGAACCCTGCAGCCCAATGGTATCAATGTGGACTTCACAAGCTTCAAAATCTCCCCTTCCTCCACTGCATTACAAAACCAACCAGCTCGTCCCCTCCTCCCACTACATCCCAAAACCAGCCCACCTCGTCCCCGCCTCCCTAACCTGTTCTTCCTCTCACCTATCCCCTCCTCCCACCTCAAGCCGCACCTCCATTTCCCACCTACTAACCTGATCCCGCCTCCTCGACCTGTGCGTTCTCCCCGGACTGACCTATCCCCTCCCTACCTCCCCACCTATACTCTCCTCTCCACCTATCTTCTCCTCTATCCATCTTCGGTCCACCTCCCCCTTTCTCCCTATTTACTTCAGAACCCTCTCCCCTTCCCCCTCTCTGACGAAGGGTCTAGGCCCGAAATGACAGCTTTTGTGCTCCTAAGATGCTGCTTGGCCTGCTGTGTTCATCCAGCTTCACACTTTGTTTCGTCTAGATGGTGTTCAATAGGGAGATGTATTGATCAGTAGCTGACAGCGTGCATTACATGGTAAACAGCAGGAGAATTCCTTCCCTGTTATTATTGTTCAGAAACACTTGACAGCTTGAAAGGTGCATTAACCACTAATTATGCAAAGCCATTCAAGATGGCTATCGATGTGAGTGATGTGGGTGTTGATGCTGTGCTCTCAGAAGAAGATAACATGACAATAGAAAGACCCAATGAGTATTGTTCCAGAAAGCTGAATACTTACAACAGAAATATTCCATGATTGAGAAGGAACCTTGATCTTCGTGTTTGCATTACAATATTTCAACCTTTATATTGCCAATAATGTGTCTGAGAAAATTATATATTCTGATCATAACTCATTAAAGTTTTGGGAGAAATCTAAGGACAAAAATTCCAGACTGTTTAGATGAAACTTATTATTGCAGCCATTCAATTTGAAAATTATAAAGTGGCAGGACAAGACAATGTAATTGTCACGACTTTGAAGAAGACTGAAGCGTTGGGTGGCAGGAGTGAAGTGTATTGTAGTTAATGTTTGCATGCTTAATTTCAATGTATATGCATTGCAGTGCACTAGTAGAGTAAGTATGAGGGTTTTAGAAATGAAGTCATTTTTGTACTTTGATAGGACTTTTTTTTAAAGGGAAGAGGTGTGACAATGCTGTGACTTTAAGAGGTAATTATCCTTTTTTTTAAGACTGGATGTAAGGTACCAAGCTGTTTCTAAGGAAGCAAACAATTTGTGAGGCCTTGGGATTTTTTTTAAAGTTGCAACAACAGAAGCAACCTGGGTGTGGCCAGCTCTCACAAACCAGGCTTTCTAGTTTTGTTTTCAATTTTAGGTTTAGTTTTAAGCAGAAGCCTTTGGGATCTCAAAGAGATGGAAGCTTCAATAAATATTTCCTTGTTGCTATTCTCTCTGAATCTTCCCTTTGTTTTTTTTTCCCTCCTGGATTGGAGAACTGTATGCAAGAATCTGTGTCTGGATTGGCTGTTTTATCAAGGGGTTTGTTTATGGGGTGCTACTAAATTGGACAGCTAATTAGTAACAGTTACACTGTATGTATTATAAGGTTAAGTTTTGCAATGGTTAACTTATTCTAAATTCCTCTTTCTTTTGTGTGTAGTTTAATTATAGTGTTTAAATAAAATGTGTTTTGCGTACCGTTGAGTAGTTTGACTTGTCAAATTACATCTGGAACATGGCACTTCACACTTACCTTTAAGATCAGGAAAAATTAGGTTCTAGGCTACCTTCTTAAAATATATTGAGGGGGTCTGGTCATGTCCATCACAATAGACAGAGAGGAGGTTCTGAACGATCTCGAGTAGTTAAAAGTGAACAAACCTCCAGGGCTGGTTGTCTGACCAACTTGATTAAACTTTTCAAAGAGATGATTGTATGTGTGAGGGCGAAGCTTTTGATACAGTGGACTTTAACTTTAGCAAGTCTCTTGATAAGGTGAGAGACTAAGAGCAAAGGTAAGAGTCTGTGGGATCCAAGGAATTTGGCAAATTCATCTACATGCTTGATCACTTCTTCAAAAGATTCTATCAAATTTGTTAGGTACAGCATCCCTCTGACGAAGACATGCTGAAAATTTCTGGTCAAGCTTTTCCACTCAAAGTGGAAAGAGAGGCTCGCCTTCAGAATTTTCTCTTCTAATTCCCCTGCAGATTATGGTGAATAAAATCATGACACGGAGAAAGCAGGAGAATGAGGTTGAAAAACCGGTCAGCCATGGTAGAACAGTGAGGTAGACTTGATGGGCTGAATGGCTTACTTCTGCTTGAATACCGTATGCCAAGTCAACATGTTAAGCAAGAGCATTCACTGTATTCAGCAGTGCCATTCCAACCTTTGTACCTTCTCTGCTGCTTTAGGCCTCATTAATCAGGTTCCTGGGCCTAATGTCAGGATTATTCAAGTATTAGATCATTTTGATTAAGAAAGTCAAGAGTTCTGCAAACAATCAAACACAAAATCCATCGAGGTGATAAATGAGTTCTTCCATTGCGTGAATATATTTATGATGATGTGTCTCTCCAACAAACAAGTTTTCCAATTGTGTTGAAAATTCAGACATCTATGATCCTTCTCAATAATATGAATAGTTTCTGCCAAACTAGCCAACAACAAAAGGAGAATTCAGAATGTACAATTAATGAGGATTTTAGGATTAGATAGAGTGGACAGTGAAAGTCTTTTTCCTTGGATAAGCATATGGATGATGATGGGATAGCATAGGGGGAGGGGCTTAGATGAGCTCACAGGTCGGCGCAACATCGAGGGCCGAAGGGCCTGTTTCTGCGCTGTATTGTTCTATGTTCTAATTCCAGCTGAGTACGTGACTGAGCTTGGAAATGCTCTTAAAATATGCAAGAAATCAAAGACTCCCAGATTCAATAAAAAAAATTAACTTCAAATAAGCTTTCTGGAGTCATCCTTAAGATCTTTTATGTTCACCTACTTATGGATCTTGAGCAACAGATACCTTCTGTATTAAACAGGCAGTTTTATCACGATTTCCTGGATCTGTTGGCGGTTTATGACAACACTGCTGTTCAACAGTTAGGGACACTCATTCATCTGTTCCCAGGCAAACATCATGCATAAATAAATACTGAATTTTCAACTCATTATTTCTCTGCATGGAGAAGGTGCAAAGGTGTCATATTGTTTGATTTATTTGCAATAGCTTGCACATACTTCTCTGTGATCGTTCAATATTTCCAAATTGGAAACTTCTCCATTCCCTTCTGGAAATCCCAGAAACCCTGCAACAACAGTGTACATTTCTATGGTGCCCATGATTGAACAATGACACAGATTCCACAGGAAATGCACACAAGATGGCCCTGATTGACTGTGAGCTGTAGGAACTTGTGTCAACATTGTCGCTCTATTAGGGACCTAATTAGCTATATTCATGAGGTTAATCACATCCAGTACCAGCACAGCGAAAGCACACAAGGCAACTGAGAGAATGATGTCGGCTTCACAGCAAACATCTAGTTGATGAAGTCAGTGTAACTGCCAGTTGCAACCTCACAGCTCATCTCCCTTGTGCTATCATCTGCTGGGGGTGCAGTAAACGGATCAACAAGAGTAGGCCATTCAGCCTTATAGCCTGCCCAAATTTCAATATTATCATGGCCAAATGAACATTTCAATGCCTTTTAACCATCTCATTCCACTACTGCTGCAGGGAGATTTGCTAGTACCACTTAGGAGGGTTTAAACTAGTGTGGCAGGAGGATGGGAAACAGAGCATTAGGTCGGCATGTGGACTGATTGAGGAGAAGGTCAAGGCAAAATTAATTAAGTTTAATGGAAAGAACTGATAGGGGAGAGGTTACTGAACTTGGTGGGACTGATGGCCTGAAGTGTATGTATTTTGATGTGAGAAGTCTAACTGGTAAAACAGATGAGCTTACGGCATGGACTAGTACAGGGAACTACAGTGTTGTAGCCATTACTGAAACAAGATTGATAAAAGGACAGGCCTGGCAGCTCAATGTTCTAAGATTTAGATGTTTCAGGCATGATAGACAGATGTAAAAGGGGTGGGGTAGTTGCATTATTTGTTAAGGAGAATGTCACAACCGTACTAAGGCATCTTGGAGGGCTCATCTAGTTAGATCATACGGGTAGGGCTTTAACACCATAAGGAAGGAGCAATCACTATGAAATGAAAACAATGTAGACCTTCTAATAGCCAGCAGGAGATAGAGGAAAAGATACATAGGCAGATCATGGAAGGATGTAAAAATTACAGGATTGTCATATGGATGACTTTAACTTCAAGGTTGGCTGGAACTCCTTTGATGCCAGTAGGCTCAGATGGGACAGAATTTGTCAGGTACTTCCAGGAAGGATTCTTGAAACAACATGTACATATTCTACATGGACCTTTCTTTACCTGGTCAGGTGATCAAAGTTTTATTTTGGGAACAGTGATCAAAATTCTATATGTTTTAAGATGGTTATGGCTAAGGATAAGAATGGTCTTTGGTGAACATGCTGCCAGAAGGATAGCAATTGGGGGAAGGCTAGCAATAATGGTATTAGGCATGAACTGGAGAAATTAGATAGGGGGTGACCTTTCGAGGATAAATCTAAGTCTGGCATATTCGAATCTCTTAAAGGCCAGTTGATCAATGTTCAGGGCCAGCATGTTTCTGTAATGATGACAAGATTTAGAATCACAGAATTCCCAGAGTGCGGAAGTAGACCATTTAGCCCATCAAGTGATACTGGCCCTCCAAAGAGCAAACCACCCAGACCCACCTCCCTAACCAATCCCTTTGACCTGGTATTTCCCATGGCTAACCCACCTGGCCTGCACATCTTTGGCATGTGGGAGGAAACCAGATCACCTGGAGAAAACCCACACAGATGCAGAGAGAATGTGCAACCTCCACACAGACAGTCACCCAAGGGTAGAATCGAACCTACGTCCCCGGCACTGGAGGCAGCAGTGCTAACCACTGAATAATACTTAAGAATCCTGGATGACAAAAGACATTGAAAGTTTAAAAATAAAATGGAAGCTTATGTAAAGCAGAAAAAGCAATTGATGAATATAAAGGAAGCAAAAAAGAACTTAAGCAAGGAGGGCTGAAAGGGGCCATAAAGTGTCCATGGCAAATAAGATTAAGGAGAAACACATGGCATTTTATACATTTTTTAGAAGTAAAAAAGTAGTGAGGAAAAAGGCAAGTCCATGCAAGGGAAACAGAGGGAGCTTTTGTGTGGAGCTCAAGGAAGAGAGTGAGGTTCTGGAGTGAGGTATTTAATAAATACTTTGCGTTGGCATTCCCTGAGGAGAAGGCGATGGACAATGGTAAACTGGTTATGCTGATATTCTAGTGTATGTAGTTAGAGGTGATAGCCTAGTGGTATCATAGCTGAGCTGTTAATCCAGAAGCCCAGATAAAGTTTCGGGAACCCGGGTTCGAATCCCACCATATATATCTGGAATTAAGACCATAAGACATAGGAGTGGAAGTAAGGCCATTCAGCCCTTCAAGTCCACTCCGCCATTTAATCATGGTTGATGGGCATTTCGACTCCACTTACCCGTGCTCTCCCCAGTCATGACAGGAAAAAACCCATCCTGTTCACTAATGCCCCTTAAGAAAGGAAACTGTCATTGTTACCTGGCCTGACTTGCGGTGACTCCTGACCCACAGCAATGTGGTTGACTCTTAACTTCCCTCTGGGTAATTAAGGACGGGCAAGAAATGCTGCTTGGCCAGTGATGGCCTCAGCCCACGAATAAATAATGAAAAATGTTGGTATTATGAATGAACAGGTGTTGGGTGTCTTGAAAAACATTAAAGATAGATAAGTCTCCAGGGTTGATGGGGAGGTGATGACCTAATGGTATTATTGTGAAACTATTAGTCCAGAAACTCAGCTCAAGTTCTGGGGACCCGAGTTCGAATCCAATTGCAGCAGACGGTAGAATTTGAATTCAATAAAAAAAAATCTGTAATTGAGACTCTCCTGATGACCATGACACCTTTCTCAGTTGTTAGAAAAACCTATCTGGCTCACTAATGTCTCCCAAGGAAGGAAATCTACTGTCCTTATCTATAGTTGACTCTTAACTGTCCTCTGTTATGATCTAGCAAGCCACTTGGTTGAATCAATCGCAACAAAATCTTCAGAAAGAAATGAAACTGGTTGGACCCCAACATCAACTCAGGCATTTGAAATGACAAAGGCAGAAACAGCCCTGTCCCTTCTGCAATGTCATCCTTACCAAACTCTGAGGGCTAGTGCCAAAATTGGGAGAGGTCTCTCACAGACTCATCAAGCAACATCGTCATACTCGCAGAATCATACCTGGCAGATGTCTCAGATACAACCATCACCATATCTAGATATGTACTGTCTCATTGGCAAGACAGACCCAGCAGAGGTGGTAGTACAGTGGTAGGGAGGGAGTTGCCCCGGAAGACTTCATTATCAATTGTAGACCCCATGAAGTCTCATGGCTTTGGATTAAACATGGCAAAAAAACCTCCTTCTGATTACCATGTTTCAACCTCCCTTGGCTGATGAACCATGTTGAACAGCACTTGGAGGAAGCACTGAGGGTGGCATGGGTGCAAAGCGTAGTTCAAATGTCCGCCACCAATAGGAGCACTACTATCAGTAGACTGAGGTAGTTAGGTCCTGAAAGACGTGGCTGCTACTCTGGGTTTGTTTCAGACAATGAGGGACCAATAAGATCGAAATCCATACCTAACCTCATCCTTACTACCTGCTGGCTGTCCATGACGGTATCATTAACAGTGACCAATCCTTATGGACATGAAGTCCAGCCTTCATATTGAGAATGCCCTCACTGTTTTACATGGTGTGGAGGTGCCAGTGTTGGACAGGGGTGAATGACATCAGAAGTCAGACGAAACCAAATTTTAGCCCAACAAGTTTATTTGAAATTACAAGCTTTTGGAGCGTTGCTCCTTTGTCAGATGAAGACTTGAACAGATCTAGCAACTCAGAGCTGGGCATCCATGAGGCACAGTGGGTCAACACAATATGCAGACCCATGGTCTGGCATACTACCTCAACTATTACCATCAAGCCAAGGGATCAAACCTGGTTCAATGGAGAGTGCAGGAGAGTATGCCAGGAGCAGCAACTGACATACCAAAAAAATGAGATGCCAACCTGGTGAAGTTACTAAACAGGGCTAGATGTATGCTAAGCGAGTGATTGACAGAACTAAGTGGTCCCACAACCAAGGGATCAGATCTAAGCTCTGCAGTCCTTCCACATCTAGTCATGAATGGCAGAGGACAATTTAACAACTCACTAGATAAGGATATTCCACAAACATCCTCATCCTCAATGAAGCAAGTGCCCAACACACCAGTGCTTCCCTAGCTAAACTTATGAACAAGGGCAACACAGTAGTTCAGTGGTTAACACTGCTGCCTCACAGCACCAGGGACCTGGGTTCAATTCTACCCTCTGGTGACTGTGTGGAGTTTGCACATTGTCCCGTCTCTGCGTGGGGTTTCCTCAGGGTGCTCCGGTTTCCTCCCACAATCCAAAGATGTGCAAGTTAGATGGATTGATCATGCTAAGTTGCCTGTAGTATTCAGAGATGTTTGGGTTATATGTAGGGGAATGGGTCTGGGTGCTCTTCAGAGGGGTGATATGGGCTTGCTGGCCTTATGGCCTGTTTTCACACTGTAGGGATTCTATAAACTGTTCCAATTGATGCAACAATGCAAAGAATTGGCTAGCTAAGTCCTGGACCAAATAAGTAGGGAAAATTCAAAGCAGCCAAATACCACCCACCAGTCTATTCTCAATCATCAATAAAGTGACAGCAAGGTGTCAGCAATAGTGCTATCAAGCAGCACCCACTCAGCAATAAACAGGTCATTGATGCCAAGTTTGAGTTTCAGCGGGTCCACTCAGCTCCTCAATTCATTACAGCTTTGGGGTGAATATGGACAAAGGGGCTGAATTCTCAGAGATTAGGTGAGAGTGACAATCCTTGACGTCAAGGCTGCCTCTGACTGAGTGTGGCATTAGGCAGGCCGAACAAAACTGGAATCAATGCGCTTCGGGGGAAATTTCTTCACTGGTTGAAGTATTACCTGGCACATAGGAAGATGATTGTGGTTGTTGGAGATCAATCATCTCAGTTCCAGTGCATCTCTGCAAGAGATCCTCATGATAGTGTACTAGGTCTAAACATCTTCAGTTGCTTCATCAATGGCCATCCCTCCATCCGAAGGTCAGAAGTGAGGATGTTTGCCGATGATTGTACAATCTTCAGCGCCATTCATAACTCCTAAGATACTGAAGCAGTCCATGTTCAAATGAAACAAGATCTGAACAATATCCATACTTAGGCTGATAAGTGGCAAGTAACATCCACATCAAACGATTGCCAGGAGTTCTGCAACTGCCTGTAATGGATGAGTTATATGATGAACTCATGAATAACATGAAGCTCATGTTATTGCATCATGACCTTCTCTATCTATACTGCAAAGTGAACCCTGTTATACAGAACCAAAAATTATTACACTAGATATAATAAAGGTGACATAGGACACTTCAATGCCTCAAGATATCTCACTTTTATGTGTCACTGGAAAAGCCTTTGCTCGGGTGTTACTTAAGCCGTCTCATCTACTTGTATCCAGAAGAACAGAGATACTTTCATGTTGGCAGATCTACCATGCACATGATTCTTTCCATATAGCAGATATGGTTGAACAGGGCATGAATATTACTGTACAGAGAAACATGTCGCTCAAGCTTCTCATCCTGCACTCATCAGTTCAAATGCAAGAATTCTAAATTTCAAATTATTACAATAATTGACACCCAGAGAAAAGAGTACTAATTGTTTGGCGAGCCAACTGTGATTGTCCAAGATACTGCCATAGTGAAAGCAACAGAAAAATTACAGGTATTTGAACTGGATTTCTGACTCTCACTGTCAACCTAGTGCATAGTTGTGATAGCTCTCAATCTGGTCATTAGTGATTTATCTGTTTCATAGAACATAGAACATAGAACAGTACAGCACAGAACAGGCCCTTCAGCCCACAATGTTGTGCCGACCATTGATCCTCATGTATGCACCCTCAAATTTCTGTGACCATATACATGTCCAGCAGTCTCTTAAATGACCCCAATGACCTTGCTTCCACAACTGCTGCTGGCAACGCATTCCATGCTCTCACAACTCTCTGCGTAAAGAACCTGCCTCTGACATCCCCTCGATACTTTCCACCAACCAGCTTAAAACTATGACCCCTCGTGCTAGCCATTTCTGCCCTGGGAAATAGTCTCTGGCTATCAACTCTATCTATGCCTCTCATTATCTTGTAGACCTCAATTAGGTCCCCTCTCCTCCTCCTTTTCTCCAATGAAAAGAGACCGAGCTCAGTCAACCTCTCTTCATAAGATAAGCCCTCCAGTCCAGGCAGCATCCTGGTAAACCTCCTCTGAACCGTCTCCAAAGCATCCACATCTTTCCTATAATAGGGCGCCCAGAACTGGACGCAGTATTCCAAGTGCGGTCTAACCAAAGTTTTATAGAGCTGCAACAAGATCTCACGACTCTTAAACTCAATCCCCCTGTTAATGAAAGCCAAAACACCATATGCTTTCTTAACAACCCTGTCCACTTGGGTGGCCATTTTAAGGGATCTATGTATCTGCACACCAAGATCCCTCTGTTCCTCCACGCTGCCAAGAATCCTATCCTTAATCCTGTACTCAGCTTTCAAATTCGACCTTCCAAAATGCATCACCTCGCATTTATCCAGGTTGAACTCCATCTGCCACCTCTCAGCCCATCTCTGCATCCTGTCAATGTCCCGCTGCAGCCTACAACAGCCCTCTACACTGTCAACGACACCTCCGACCTTTGTGTCGTCTGCAAACTTGCTGACCCATCCTTCAATTCCCTCGTCCAAGTCATTAATAAAAATTACAAACAGTAGAGGCCCAAGGACAGAGCCCTGTGGAACTCCACTCACCACTGACTTCCAGGCAGAATATTTTCCTTCTACTACCACTCGCTGTCTTCTGTTGGCCAGCCAATTCTGTATCCAAGCAGCTAAGTTCCCCTGTATCCCATTCCTCCTGACCTTCTGAATGAGCCTACCATGGGGAACCTTATCAAATGCCTTACTGAAGTCCATATACACCACATCCACAGCTCGACCCTCATCAACTTTTCTAGTCACATCCTCAAAAAACTCGATAAGGTTTGTAAGGCATGACCTACCCCTCACAAAGCCGTGTTGACTGTATTTGATCAAGCCATGCTCTTCCAGATGGTCATAAATCTTATCCCTCAGAATCCTTTCTAACACCTTGCAGACGACAGACGTGAGACTTACCGGTCTATAATTGCCGGGGATTTCCCTATTTCCTTTCTTGAAGAGAGGAATTACATTTGCCTCTCTCCAGTCCTCAGGTACGACTCCAGTGGAGAGCGAGGATGCAAAGATCTTCGCAAGTGGCGAAGCAATTGCATTTCTCGCTTCCCAAAGCAGCCGAGGACAAATCTGATCCGGGCCTGGCGACTTGTCAATCTTAATGTTTGACAAAATTTTCAGCACATCACCTTCGTCTATCTCTATCCATTCCAGCATGCACACCTGCTCTTCAAAGGTTTCATTCACTACAAAGTTGGTTTCTTTCGTAAAGACAGAAGCAAAAAACTCATTTAGGGCTTCCCCTACCTCCTCAGGTTCCACACACAAGTTCCCTATGCTATCCCTGATCGGCCCTACTCTTTCTTTGACCATTCTCTTATTTCTCACGTAAGTGTAAAATGCCTTTGTTTCATCCGCCTCTGTCCTTGAAGAGAAAAATCTAATAGCTCTTTGTTTCTCATCACCACAGGTAATGTTTGAATCTTATGAACGATTATGAACTGAGAACTGTGGATACTGGTTGTCCTGTCACTATTGGATCATTGGTATCCATCAGAGTTTGGAAATACAAAATGAACATACATATTGGTACTGCAGTGTGATCGTCCAACTTTTACTTTCTTTATTCACTCACAAGATGAAGGCAGCGCTGGCGAGGCCAGCATTTACTGCCCATCACTTAATTGTCCAGAGGGCAGTTAAGAGTCAACCATATTGCTGTGGGTCTGGAGTCACATGTTGGCCAGACCCGGTAAGGATGGCAATTTCTTTCCGTAAAGGACTTTAGTGAACCAGATGAGTTTTATCTGACAATCGTCAATGGATTCATTGTCTTCATTAAACTCATAATTCCAGATTTTATTTGAATTTAAAATCCACCATCTGCCATGGCACGATTCGAGCTCAGGTGCACAGGACATTATCTGGATTTCTCGATTAACTGCATGGAATTGAAGACTAATGGATACTATGAGATAGGTTGTACCTTGAAATGCTACTTGTTGGGTACAGCATAGTGCACCAAGCCAGCGAGACCTGATCTATCACACCTACCCAGAACTTCTCCCATGATCCTTCACATTTGCAAAGCACACAGCAACAAATTATGATTTCAAAAGCTAGACTCCGGAACAAGATCCATGTAGTGAGCAATGTGATTCAACACCACAATGAAAGCAGCATGGAAAATAATCCAAATGTACACAAACATCAACAAAATGAACAATTAGCAACCTGAAGAACAACCTTCAGAAGATGATGAAGCCTTTCATATTGTCAATCTGACACACCACATCAACAGCACAAGATGATCAGACATTTTTGTGACAATCAGCAAAATGCCCTCAAAAGCAGGCTGATGCATTCTGAAAGCCAATATTTATACTGGAGCTAGTGCCAATATATCGTTGCTACATATCCTAAAAGATATGCAGTCAACAAGTGGCATTTCACGGCATAACTCCTTGCAACCATCTCACAGTATTGGAGGCATCAAAGCACTGGCATGTGATCGACTTCATCATTGAATGATCCAGCGACCTAAAGAATATTCTCATTACCAAAGTGATGACCAGTGCTGCTGACTGCTGGATAGACCATTGGTTCATCTGCTTCTCAATATCTGACAAATTGCACCAGCAGAAGCTGAGGACGAAGAAACGGTTCAGGAAAAAGCTCAGCGTTGACCAGTTTCAAAAGCCAAACAGATGAGCAAACTTTCAAAGTCTTCACCAAAATCTCTATTTTAACATAGTGATGGAAGAGAGTTAATGAGAGTGACCACATCATCCAAGACCTCATCGACAAGGAAGAGAAAAGCTCTCTGTGCCTGACAAAACAATATCATCATCGAGGCAAAGATCAAAAACTTATCAAATAGCAATGGCAGAGTTACAAAAAAAATTAGGAAAATCAAGAACTGAAAAAAAAACTAGGGAGTTGCAACAGCTTAATGACAAGCATATCACCTAGGGTTTCCACAGAATATAATCCATAGAATCTCTACAGTGTGGAAACAGGCCATTTGGCCCAACAAGTCTGCACTGATCCTCCAAAGAGCATCCCATCCAGATTCATCCCCCTTCCCTAGCCCTACAGTTTCCATGGCTAATCCACCAAACCTATACATCTCTAGAAACACCGGGCAATTTAGCATGGCCAGTCCACCTAACTTGCATGGCATAAAATTATGGTTACCAAAATCTTGGCTCTGGAACAAGACCATATAGTGAGCGACATGATTCAACACCACATAACATGATGGCAGCATGGAAAACAATCCAGATACACACAAACATCAACAAAGTGAACAATCAGCAAACTGAAATACAATCTTCAGAAGATGGTTAAGCCTTTCATTATCTTTGGAATGTGGCTGGATCCGAAACATTAACTCTGATTTTTCTTCACAGATGCTGTCAGACCTGCTGAGCTTTTCCAGCAAATTCTGTCTTTGTTTTTAATATACAGACCAGCACCTTTGACCTCAAACTGGTACAGAATAAGGATGGGATCCTTTTGAGAGATAGAGTAACATCAGTCACCGATGAGAAGAACAGTTCAAAGAACTCCTAAACGTCAATACAATTATTGACAAAGATGTGTTTGAAAAACAACTCTACATCAAAGATGATTTTGAGCTTCCAGCTAGTGTGCCAGATGTTGAAGCTGTCATTAGACATATTGCAAAGTTGGATGGTGTATTTGTGGATTGGGAGGCAGCAAGTTAGAATGTAGTGTTGATAAAATAGTGGGGCGGTGGTGGGGGGGGGGGGGAGCATTGCATGGTCCCTTTAAAGGATCATGTGCTTTCTCTGTGCTTAGAGATTTAAGATGGATGCCCATGAGCAGCAGCTTGAGAGTTTGCAAGTATGCAGAGAGCACCTGAATTAAAACATTTGCATTGAAAGGCCATACAGTTAGCAGGCAAAGCATCAGTTGTTACCACAACAACAGGCTTTTGAATTTAGCCAGTCAATTCAACATGTTGGCTCAGTGGTTAGCACTGCAACCTCACAGCGCCAGGGACCTGGGTTCAATTCCACCCTCGGGCGACTGTCTGTGTGGAGTTTGCATGTTCTCCCCCTGGGTTTCCTCTGGGTGCCCCGGTTTCCTCCCACAATCCAGAGATGTGCAGGCTAGGTGGATTGGCTATGCTAAATTGCCCATAGTGTTAAGGGATTTGTAGATTCAGCAGGTTATAAGAGGATGGGTCTGGGTGGGATGCTGTTATCATCAGTGTGGACTTGTTGGGCCAGATGGCCTATTTCCACACTGTAGGGATTCTATGAAAATTTGAACCAGGCATTCAGATTCCAAAACATTACAGTCTGATGGTTTTGCCAATATTGGACCAATCCTGTTGTAAGGAATATTGGTATGTTATCATGGCTATAAAAAGAAGGGGGCAGTTGGACAAAGACTCCAGAGCGAGCTGCCATCTGCCAGAGCTAATAGCTCTCAGCTATCAAGAGAGAACCGCCTCTTCTATGCCTTACAGTAAGCACCATCTAAATAACAACAGTACCAGCGGTGCAACTAGTTAATGTTCCCGACAGAAGTATTGAGGGAGAAGGCACGGAACATTCTGGAAGATAAGTAACCTGGCTGTAATTTTGAGAGATCAAATTCCACTTCTTTTCATATAAGTGGGAATTTTATTTGTTGGAACTGCATTCCATTAGAATTTTGCCTTATTCAGGAATAGTTAGTAGTTAGAAGGGATTTATTTCGTTTGTTAATAGTTTAGTTAATTTGTTCACTGTTATAGTTAGATAAATAAATTCTTACCTGCTGATTTTAAAGTGAGTGTCAGGGATTTATTTACCCACTAGAAGTCACTGAAAAGCAGATTACACCATTTTCCACACTCCTTTTACAGAATATGGGGCGAGGTGCTCCGCTTTGGGTGTTTTGGTTTTAGTTCTCAGAGGCAGGGGTGATTATTGTCTGCTTTATAACAGACTGGGGGCTCGTCCACGATTTAGACAGATTTGCATGGATTTAGGGTACAAAAGGTCTCAGCAAATTTAAACAAACTTGAGGACCAGTGTCCTATATCTTTAAATAAAACTTAAGTGAGAAATGGAAATTCTGTTTTTTTCCAGTTGCTTGTTGTTGGGGTTAATTCAAAATTGTGGAAATTGCTCTTAATATTGTTAAAGAGCTTCTGGGGATTGAAGATGCCTCCCAATTTGTCAAGATAGTTTAGAAAAACAGAAAGGATGACACTTTTAGAATTAGCAAAGAGGCTAAAATTGGGTTCAACTAGGGATAATAAAATAGCTGAAATTGTATCAGAGTTAGCTAGGTGTATAGGTACATCAGAAAAACAGTCAAATGCAGTGGCATTAGTAAAAAAATAAATTGCAAATGAGACAATTGGAGTTAGAAAGTGATCTTAAAAGGCCGATGTCAGAAGATAAATAAAGGGAAAGAATGTTCAAGTTAGAAAAGATGAAGTTGGAATCTGAAGCAAAACGACTTCAAATGACAGAAGTAAAAGTACAAGATGGAAGTGATGATGAGCAAACTTGTGACAGCCAACAGCCTAGTAGGAATTTATACAAATATGTGCAGACATTACCAAAGTTTGATGAAAAAGATGAAGAAGCCTTTTTCATTTCCTTTAAGAAACTGGTCGAACAGATGAACCGGCCAAAGACTGTATGAGTAATGTTAATTCAATTTGGTAGGCAGGGCTAGTAAGGTGTTTGCAGTGCTCAGAGGAGGCCCTGAAGAAGGGTCACTGGACCGAAATGTTTTGTTCCTGATTTACAGCATCTGCAGTTCTTTCGGTTTTTATGTCAAAGGAGGTATCAGGAGAATACGAAGAAGTAAAAAAGTAAATTCTGAGTTCCAAATAATTGATACCAGAAGCATATAGACAATGGTTCAGAACTGTAAGAAAGGAACCAGTTCAAAATTATATCAAGTTTGAAAGAATTAAACAAAGCAACTTTAATGGATGAATGAGAGGATAAAGATAGAAAAGACATATGAGGCTCTTAGAGATATTCTTCTGCTGGAGGATTTAAAAACTCACTTGTAGAAGTGATAAGAACTCATACTGATGAACAGAAAGTTATAACAGTGAGAAGGGCTGTTGAGATGGTGGATGAATATGCATTAGTGCATTAGTCGAAACCGAGCTTCTGACAACAATTTCATTCCGTTAAGGATAAAAATTGGGAAAGAGGGAGATCCTTCATTGAAAAACAGAAAGTAGATCACAGTGGGAACAGTTAAATACATGCGAGAAAAGAAACCCAAGAGGGCAGAAAAAGGTCAGAAACATCAGAGATAGTAAGAACTGCAGATTCTGGAATCAGAGATAACAATGTGGAGCTGGAGGAACACAGCAGGCCAGGCAGCATCAGAGGAGCAGGAAAGTTGACGTTTCAGGCTGGGACCCTTCTTCAGAAATGGGAGAGGGGGAGTGGAGCTCAGAAATAAATATAGAGAGGAGGGGTGAGGCTGGGGAAGGTAGGTTGGAGGGACAGATTGATGGGCGAGAAGATGGGCAGGTTGCGTCAAGTCAAGTTGGTGGGAATGAGAGGGAAGGTTAGTCATGGGATGAGGCTGGGGTGGGGAGATTTTGAAACTGGTAAAGTCCACATTGAGACCACTGGGCTATTGGTTCCCAAGGCAGATATGAGGTGCTGCTCTTCCACTTTGTGGATGGTGTCATTGTGACGCTGCAGGAGGCCCAGAAGGCAGAGAGTGGGAGAGAGAGGTGAAGTGGTTTCTGACATCGTTTGTCACAAACAGCATAGGTTCTCTACAAAATGGTCTCCAAGCCTCCGCTTGGTCTCACCGTTGTAGAGGAGGCTACATCAAGAGCGGTGGATGCAGTAGACCATGTTGGCAGATGAGACCTCAGGTGTCTTCACTGCAATAAGATGGAACACACAAAATCAGAGTGCTGGCGGTCTAAGAAAGGCACTTGGGAAAAAAAATGTGGTAAAACAAGCTAAACTAGTGAGATTAGTTAAGGTAGTGAAGGAAATCCCAAGGAGGTGCAGAAGAGAGCACAGCCTAGCCACAGGTTAGAACATAGAACACAGAACATTACAGCACAGTACAGGCCCCTTCGGCCCTCGATGTTGTGCCGACCTGTCATACCGATCTCAAGCCCATCTAACCAACACTATTCCATGTATGTCCATATGCTTATCCAATGACGACTTAAATGTACCTAAAGTTGGCGAATCTACTACTGTTGCAGGCAAAGCATTCCATTCCCTTACTACTCTCTGAGTAAAGAAACTACCTCTGACATCTGTCCTATATCTTTCACCCCTCAATTTAAAGCTATGCCCCCTCGTGCTCGCCGTCACCATCCTAGGAAAAAGGCTCTCCCTATCCACTCTATCTAGCCCTCTGATTATTTTATATGTTTCAATTAAGTCACCTCTCAACCTTCTTCTCTCTAATGAAAACAGCATCAAGTCCCTCAGCCTTTCCTCATAAGACCTTCCCTCCATACCAGGCAACATCCTAGTAACTCTCCTCTGCACTGTCCAAAGCTTCCACATCCTTCTTATAATGTGGTGACCAGAACTGTACACAATACTCCAAGTGCAGCCGCACCAGAGTTTTGTACAGCTTCACCATAACCTCTTGGTTCTGGAACTCGATCCCTCTATTAATAAAAGCGAAAACACTGTATGCCTTCTTAACAGCCCTGTCAACCTGGGTGGCAACTTGCAAGCATCTGTGTACATGGACACCGAGATCTCTCTGCTCATCTACACTACTAAGAATCTGACCATTAGCCCAGTGCTTTGCCTTCCGGTTACTCCTACCAAAGTGCATCACCTCACACTTGTCTGCATCAAACTCTATTTGCCGCCTCTCAGCCCAGCTGTGCAGCTTATCTATGTCTCTCTGCAACCTACAGCATCCTTCGTCACTATCCACAACTCCACCGACCTTAGTGTCGTCTGCAAATTTACTAACCCATCCTTCTACGCCCTCATCCAGGTCATTTATAAACATGACAAACAGCAGTGGACCCAACACTGACCCTTGTGGTACACCACTAGTAACTGGTCTCCAGCATGAACATTTCCCATCAACTACCACCCTCTGTCTTCTTTCAGCAAGCCAGTTTCCAATCCAAACTGCTATATCTCCCACAATCCCATTCCTCCGCATTTTGTATAATAGCCTACTGTGGGGAACCTTATCGAACGCCTTGCTGAAATCCATATACACCACATCAACCGGTTTACTTTCATCTACCTGTTTGGTCACCTTCTCAAAGAACTCAATAAGGTTTGTGAGGCACGACCTTCCCTTCACAAAACCGTGCTGACTATCCCAAATCAATTTATTCTTTTCTAGATGATTATAAATCCTATCCCTTATAATCTTTTCCAACACTTTACCAACAACTGAGGTAAGGCTTATTAAGGGTTAGATGATAAGATAGCGCCCAATGTTTTCAAAGACTACACCTGTGTGGGTAAGTTTTACTCAGGTAGAACTGGGGCAGTAGGTAAAGAAGTTAAAATATTGAAAGATACAGGAGATGGTCTGTCTCTAATAGTAAGAGATGAAAATATTTGCAGTCCTTCTTAAATATTGCCCAAGCCAGTGGTATTCTATGGAATAAATGAGAAAAGAGTAGTGATCCCTGATGTAAGATAAGGCTAGAAAGTCCAATCAAGACTGGAAAGTGATGGGAAAATTGACTATTCCAGGAATACAGCTTATTCTTGGAAATGATAGAGCTGGATCACAGTTGGGAGGGATGCCCATTGTAGTGGAAGAGCTAAAAGAAAATCAAGGAACTGTGGAGTTAAAAGAAAAATACCCTGGAATTTTTCCAGACTGTGTGGTGACACGATTCCACAACCATAAGTTAAAACAAGAAGGGAGAACAAAAGAGAAAGATAAAGGAGTTGAAGTCCAGTTAGTTGACACTCTGTTTGATGAGATAGTAAAGGAAAAACCTAAGCAGGCCAGGGGTATTTACATCTGAAAGATTAATGGAGGTACAACAAAAAGATGAGATGATCAAGGATTTATACAATAAAGCCTACTTGGAAAAGGGATCAGTGTGTATTCCAGAATGCTATTACCTTAATGATAAAATCTTATGGTAGAAATGGAGACCTTGAAAGGTTAGTGCAGATGAGAAATAGGTAGAAGTTCACCAGAGGGTGTTGCCGGTTGAATACAGTCATGGATTATTGCAGGAAGTCATTTAGAAGTGAGGAGAATTCAGGCTAAGATACGGAAGCATTTCTATAGGCCTGGCTTACATGAGGATGTGGCTGAATTTTGTCATACTTGTCGTATGTGTCAGATGGTAGAAAAGCTACACGCAGTGATAAAACCAGTGCCTTTCATGCCTATTCCTGCATTTGAAGAACCTTTTACACGGGTTACAATTGATGGTGTAGGTCCCCTCCTGAAAACAGAAAGCAGGAACAAGTAGACACTAACAGTAATAGAAGTGTCTACCAGGTTTCCGGTGGCAATTCCATTACAGAATGTCAAAGCAAAAAAGGTTGTGGAGGAGTTGTTTATGGACTACCCAAGGAATTTCAGTCAGATCAAGGATTCAATTTTACTGCCAAATTATTTAAGGAGGCTTTGAATAGTTTAGGTGTCAAACATTTTAAATCAAGTGTGTGCCATCCTGAATCCCAGGGATCATTGGAAAAATGGCATCAGGTCCTAAAGACAATATTAAGGGCTTATTGTCAGGATTATCCAAATTATAGGGATGAGGGTATCCCAGTTACAGGCAGTTCTCCTATAACACGATAGCTGTGTTCTTATTGATCTCGTGCCATATGAAATCACCACAGAAAATTGTGCTACAGGGAAATTGCAATACCTGTACAGGTATATACAAACAGCATCTGCTATTCATCAGTCGCATTACAGCCAATTCACTTGAACAAAATACACGTTACAGCAGAACTACCTGTATATTAATTGCTATTAGTGATGCTCCAAATGAAGTGACTCAGTTTACTCCATTTGAATGGATATTCGGACATGAAGTAAGACAGTGTTCAAAATTAATTAAGGCAAAGTTGATAGGGCTGAAGTCAGAGATCTCGCAGTTAGGTTATATATCTCACGTGAGAGAAAGATTAAACAGAGTAGGTGAATTAGCTAGACAACACTTGAAGGTGGCATAGCATGTAATGAGGCAAGAAGCAGATAAGAAATCTAAAATTCATAAATTTGTCCATGGGGATAAAGTATTGGTGTTATTTTTTCAAAGCAAAATGTGTTAGTGGTCCCTTTCAGGTTGAGAAGAAATTAAGTCAGGTGAATTATCTGGTAAAGATGCCAGAAACAAAAAAAAAATCAGGTACGTTTCAGAGATAGTGAGAACTGCAGATGCTGTAGAATCTGAGATAACAAAGCACAGAGCTGGATGAACGCAGCAGGCCAAGCAGCAACAGAGGAGCAGGAAGGCTGACGTTTCAGGTCTAGACATTTCATTTCTGAAGAAGTGTCTAGACCCAAAATGTCAGCATTCCTGCTCCTCTGATGCTGCTTGGCCTGCTGCGTTCATCTAGCTCTACACCTTATTGTCAGTTATGTCATGTGAACATGCTGAAACCATACTTTGACAGGGAAATGGAGCCAGAGAAACAGATATTAGTCACTGCCTTGAAGAGTGAGAAATAAAATCCAAATGATTTAGATTTTGATGCGCTTCAGAATAAATTGAATAATGAGGAAGTTCTTAAGGATTAAGATAGGACTATGAGCTATCTGTCCCAGGAACAGAGAATGGACTGAAAGACTTGTTACAGTTTTATGAAGGCCTATGTAGAAATAGAATGGGGAGGACAAATGCCATAGTACATCACGTTAGCATAGGGAATGCTGTTCCAATAAAACTACACTTCTACAGGCTTAATCCTTACAAAGCAGCACTGGCTGAGAAGGAAATGGAAGTGATGTTCCAAGAAGATATCATAGAGAAGAATCAAAGCGAGTAGAATTCATTGACCATGTTGGTTCCTAAACCTGATGGCACTCAACGATTGTTGGAAGGTCAACCTGTGACCAAATATGACCCATACCCAATTCCAAGGCTGGACGGTTGTGTGGAAAAAGTAAGATAAGCCAACATTAGTTGGCTTACTTTGTGGTTACTGGCAAATATCTTTTTTGGAGACAGCAAAAGAAGTTTCTCATTTTGTAATCCCCAATAGGTTATATCAATTTAAGGTAATGTCTCTTGGAATGAAAAATCCACCAGCTGCTTTTCAAAGGCTTATGAACAGAGTTGTTTCAGGATTGACTAATTGTGTGGTCTACGTACATGACTTAGTGATTTTTAGCCATTCATTGAGAGATCAAATGGAGCATATGGCCGAGCTCTTTGAGAGACTGGATGGCAAAGTTGGTCATAAACTTGGCAAAGGAGAAAGCAAATTTCTTAGAGCACATCGGATACGGATGGATGACACCAAAGAACATAAAGACAAAGGCCATTGAGGAATTTCCAAGAACATCCTTGAAGAAGAAAGTTCGATGATTTTTAGGATTGAGCAGATTCCACAGGAAATTAGTACCAAACTTTAGTAGTGTAGTGGTAGCACGCATCACGATTTGTTAAGAAAGAACATAAAATTTTGGTGGACAGAGCGATGCCAGGAGGCATTTGAAAATTCAAAAGCAGTGTTAATCACTGCACCAGCTTTAGTCATGCCAAACTTTTTGAAACCCTTCAAAGTCACCATCGATGCAAATGACATAGGTGTCGGACGTGTGTTGGTATTGGAGGATGATTATGCAATTGAAAGGCCAATTGGTTACTTTTCAAAAAAACCTCAAATCTATTTTAAGAAGAAAGCAACCATTGAAAAAGAGTTATTGCTAATGGTCTTACAACATTTTAATATTTAATCTTTTAAACCATACATCAGAGACAATTGTGTATACCAATCATAATCCCTTGACATTTCTGGAAAGATTTAAGGATAAGAATGCCAGATTATTTTGTTGCAATTTGATTTTACAAGCATTTAATTTACAGATTGTACATGTTGCGGGTCATGAAAATATTATTGTGGATGCTTTATCAAGTTCTTAAAGGAAAAATGCTAATATGAGGTCGAAATGGTAAAGTTCAATGTCATACATAAATAGTTTTGATATGCATTGCGTAACACTAGATTAATGAGCAATGGGTCTAGTAATATAATGGAGTTAAGATTTAAAACAAAGAAAAAATGAAGCCATCTTGTCATAATTTTTTTTATCTTAAGGGGATAGGCGTTGTATTGGGAGGGAAGAATTTAGAATTGATGATGGTAATGTGCTCAGTGGGGAGCATTGCATGGTCCTTTTAAAAGATGTCTTTTTTTCTGTGCTTAGACATTTAAAATGGAAGTGAATTGAAACATTTATATTGAAAGGTCATACAATGGGCAGGTCAGCAGCAGTTTTATTTTTACCAAGTGAACAGGTTTTGAATTTAGCCAATTTGAACTAGGTACATAGATATCAAAAAACAATTAAATTTAAATCTGATGGTTTTGACAACATAGGACCAATCCTATTGTAAGAAAGATTGATACGTCATCGAGGTGTAAAAATGGGGGCAGTCGAACAAAGACCCCAGAGCTAGTGCCACCTGCTAGAGCTAATGGCCCTCAGCTCTCAAGAGAGAATCGTTGGCTCCGCAGCCTCCCCTATACCTTAGAAAAAGCATCATCTAAATAAAAATGGTATAGATAGCACAATTAGTTAACATTCCTGGCAGAAGATTTGATGGAAAAGGCACAGAACATTTCAGAAGATACATAGCCTGGCGTAAATTCGAGACACCAAATTCTTTTTTATTAGGTAAGTAGGATTTATTGGAACAGCATAACATTAGAATCTTGCTTTATTCGGGAATAGTTAGTAGTTAGAGGGAATTTATTCAGTTTGTTAATAGTTTAGTTAATTTGTTCTCTGTTAGAGTTAGTTAAATAAATTGTTACTTGCTGATTTTAAAGTGAATGTCGGGGATTAATTTTATTTAACCAACGGATGTCACTGAAGAACAGGTTATACCCCTTTTATTGATTATGGGACGAAGTGCTCCCCTTTGGGTGTATCGGTTTTAGTTCTGTGTGGGGGTGAATGGGAATCCACCTCCATTTTACAACAGAAAGAAAGATGAAAAAGCCACACCTGGAGATGGGAATTCTATGTAGATTTCAAACTTGGAGGAGCAGGGCTTACTTGACAAATGTTCTTGAAAATCTGGGACAAACAACAAAACCCTGCCAATCTCAGGGATCCTGCCATCACCACTGTCTTCGGACAAAGTGGACAATTGGAACTTATCACGGAATCTTCCACTTTCTATTGCAAGGGAGATCATCACTCAATTGCCCTGAGGAATGCCTTCCTGAAAGCCAAATGGCTTCCGACCATATAGTCGAACTGTGGACATGATTTTTACTGCTCACCAACTCTGCGACAAATGCCAGTAACAACACCAACCACGCTACTTTACCTTCATTGATCTTACAATGCCCTTTGACTCAGTCAATCAGCAAGTGCTATAGAAGAACCTGTCAAAGGTAAGAAGCCCAGTGAAAATCATCATCATCCTCCATCTCCTCCACGACAAGATATTGGCATCAGTCCTCAATTTTGGTAATATGTCAGAATCCTTTGAGTGAAGACAGGGGTCAATCAGTGATGTGTCATTGCCCTCATCCTTTTCTTCATCTTCACTGCAGTATTCTTTAGCTTGTCAAGAACACAATTCCCATTCCTCCTACAGACACTTTTCAACTTCAATTTTCTTCTCTAAAACTGCTGTCGAATATTCCATCCTCCCCTCGTCTAAAATGGAAGTTGATGAAATAGTGCTTTTCCAGGTAATGGTGACGTCACAACTTTACTTTCCCTTTCAAGTTCATTTCACAGCTGTTCAAAATCACTGTACCTTCTGACACATGATTCCTTCCACTTGAACACTGGAAGAATATTCTTGATGTGGACCTGGTAGGTGTACTGACTGGATGAAATCCAAGAAGAAAACTATGCCAACCTCACTTGTGGAGCTTCAGTATTCGATTGAAAATGTCATCTCTGGTCTCTCAGAAGACAGTCTTCAGGCCTCGCTAAGTGCGTTTGCAGAAGCATATCAATGAATTAGCCTCAGTCTCAATATCAAGAAGACCCAAATTCTTTACCAACCCATTCAAGATCAAGTTCTGGTCCATCCCTTTATTAAGAATCATGGCAAATTCCTCCCAAGCACAGACTATTTCCTTTACCTGGGAACAGAGAACAGTACAGCATAGTGCAGGCCCTTCAACACAAGATGTTGTGCCGACCTGTTATCTTACTAAGATCAATCTACCTTGCATATCCCTCCATTTTACCATGTCCATGTGCCTATCCAACAGTCGCTAATAAAGTCTCTAAAGTATCTGACTCCAGTACCACTGCCAACAGAACATTCCACACGCCCACCATTCTCGGTGTGAAGAACCTACCTCTGACATCTCCCCAATACCTTCCTCCAATCACCTTAAAATTATGCCCCCTTGAAATAGTCATTTCCGCCCTGGGAAGCTGCCTCTCATCTAAGGCTGACACTGACGTGGAGATACACCATTGCATTCAATCTGCCAACTCCATGTAAAGATGAGAGTTTTTGAAAACCATGAAATCAATGCTGATATAGAGATCATTGTATATAAGACAGTCATCCTTTCAACCCTTCTATTTGGCTCTGAAACTGGGATTACATGTAGATACCACCTCAAGACCCTTGCTAATTGCCATCAAAGTTAATTTGAGACGGAGTCTCATCATCAGCTGAGAGGACAGGCGTACTAACATCAGCACCCTTGAAATGGCTTATAGCATCAGCATTGAGGCCATGATCATCCGAAACCAATTCCACTGGGACAGCCATGCGCTCAGGATGCCTGAATTCCAAATGCTGAAACAAATCTACTTTGCCCAGCTCAAGGAAGGCACTCAAATGACAGGAGGACAAAGGAAGCATTTCAGAAATTCCCTGAAGACTTCTCTAAAGAAATGTAACTTAGATGCCAATGCATTGGGAACCCTCATTCAGAGAAACTAATATGGATGGTAGTCCTATATTGAAAGGACACAATTCAAATGAACTGGAGAAGAGAATGCCAACAATCTCAATTCCATGGATCACTTGTGCCTTGTATGTTTGCAGATGGGAATCTAGAAATTGGGCTCATCAATCATGCAACAACCTACTGAATTTCTTGGTTGAGTGAGTGATTGCCAATGAGTTGTCTGACATCTAGAATCACCTTTGTTATTTGACTCTGTCGCTTGTCAGGTTAATAACATGTTTGTGACTAATTGATCAGAAATGCACAAAGCACTCCAAATAACTATCACCAGGGTCTCATACAGGAAATAGTGCAGCCTTATTTTAATTGGAATGTAATAGATATTTATTCGATCCCCACTGTAATTAGAGAGTCATATAGCCATACATCACAGCAAGAGACCCTTCGGTTCAACCGGCCAGGTATCCCAAACTTAACTAGTGAGGTTTCTCTGTGTTTGGTCCGTATCCCTCTAAACACTTCCTTTCATTTAGCTGTCTAAACGTCTTTTAAATGTTGAATTTTACCTGCCTGTACCACTTCTTCTGGAAGCTCATTCCATACATGCATGAGTCTCTGTGTGAAAAAGTTGACACTCAGGTCCATTTTAAATCTTATACATTTAGAGGTAACTTCAGTCATCAACGGATCTTCAAACAAGTTGAAACATGACAAGGCTCAGCAGTTTCGGCAAAGTATGTGATCATTGAAGTGTAAAGTCACGATTAATCATCAGGCTTTTGTTCAGACTATTTACAAAGTCAATTTCCGTTTTCTGTTTTCAACAATAGACGGTGATTTTTAGACATTTCAGTGTGTGTTTGTGATTGCAGTTGTTCAATGTGCAGAATTACACTGACAAGCAATTTTGGACTGGCAGTCAGGCTTGCACAGTGGACACTGGTACTGAATGCCACATATATCATTACACAGGGACGAGGAAAAATGAACATGTACACACTTTGTATATATTTTAACTCAACAAAATAGATAACCATTTGCTGGTAAATTTAAGTCAAAGTGCTTGTTCTAAAATTTAAACAAGGCTTGGCAATTAACTGTCAGTCAGCATGAGCGGATACAGTCTCAATAGTTACACTTACTGCTAAGCATTCAGCACACTCACATGGTAACTGTTCGCTTTGCCCTGCAAATTAGTATCCTTTGAATTGTCCTTGATGAGTGCAAGATGAAAAACTTCTATAAAATGCAACTTTTTAAAACAATAGTCAAGCTCTACACCACCAAACTACCAAATTTTTTTTATGTCAATGCTCTGAAATTCAGCCTCCCTATGCAGCAATGCATTGTGTAAATTGTGACAGGGTCAGATGGCTCTAAATTAAAAAAAAACAATAAAAAACAATCAATGGATGAGCTATTTTAAAACAATTTGGCATTCTGAAAGAATTTAAGAAGGGAACATATAAGTGGTAAGTGTCAATTGAGGCAACAATGTCTTTTCATATTCTTGTCTGCAAGGGTCCGTTGCCACCATTGTATTTCTGGGATTTCCTGCTCCTTCACTATACAGAATGACAGCCCCACCTGTTCAATAAGCAACAAAGCAACAGATTCAAGAATGGTATCACAGGAGGACAACAACTGCACCAGGAGATTGATGGTGTCACGAAATCAAATCGAATCAGAAACAGGACAGACTAAAATTGTTCAAGAGATTTAGGAAACTGCAATTCAAGACCAGAAATATCAGTGGTCTTTGGAATTATTTTGTTTCATCATACAATAAGTCACACTGTCAGACTTCTTCATCACATTCAGACACACAAATCAAAAATACATATTTCCTACCAGCTTGATTGGTGGTAATATTGACAGCAGCAAATTTAGGTGGGTGAGGGCTCTGATCTGACACTCCATTCACAGCCTGGATCTCGAAGGTATACTGTGTGTGGGCAAGCAGGTCGCTGATGTAAACGTGAGGCTCAGTCAAACCCAACTGACGTGGCACAAACTGCACATTGTCTCCACATCGAGTGCAGGTGCTGCGGCCTGCATTGCAACTCTTACAGATCACATTGTAAACCACGTCTTCCCGGCCACCTGTCTCATGAGGAGCAGACCACTCCAAGTTCAGGGATGTTTCATTCACACTGGAGATAACTCCCAATGGGGCTGAGGGTGTCGCTTGGTTAAAAAAAAAGAAATTACAAACATTAGAACTAATAAGATGACAATTTATAACCAATATTGAAAACCAAACTTACAAGTCATTGACCACTCGAGTTGATAAGAAAAAAAGTCTGCAGATTATGTAACATTTCTTCAACCTGTTCAGAGTTGTAATCTTTTTGGTTAATGCAGCAACTTTGTTTCGAATAGAGCATGGAGACAGTAAGGTGAGCTGTATATTGGTTTATAAGTTTTGAAGTGGCAGAAAATCCCATCAACATTTCTATATAAGACATCTTTTCACCCAGAGAGTGGTGGAGTTAAGTACCCTCACAATATTTAAAGAGCATCTGGATGAATATTTAAATATGTTGCTGGGGATACAGATACAAGGAAAAAATGCCAACTGTCATCTCTGAGCCTTCAGCATTGAGAGGGTGGGACAGTCAAAATTCCCCTGAGCTCTTCCCCTATCAGCTTCTCTAGGTTAAAATCAAATCCAGAGAAGATGCAAAAGCAGGCCATCAGTTGTTCTTTCACTGGGGAATTTTGTTTTTCTCTGCAATTAGTAAATTACACTTGTACCTTTTCCTCATTTGTGGAGGACCACAGGAAAGTTGTATTTCTTCCAGCACAATTTTCATGTGTAGGTCTGGGTTTTGGAAGTCATTTCAGTAAAACCTCCTTGGAAAATTATTATCTACCCAGAAAAGGCTGCTTAGGAGTTGGGAACATTTTGAATGACAAATGTAAATTGTTTTGACACCTAAAATGTCATTATTAGATGATGTATTATAATGTAGATGCATTCTTAATGCAGTGATTCCTCATAGGGGTTTGTCCTGCAAAGGTAACATTACCACTACTGCATAAGTGTTGTCTTGTTTTACAACACTCTTTTCATTGTTTTTAATGCATTATTTCACTTTGTCCAATATAAAATGTCCTGTCAGCCTCTTGTTGATAATAATTTTCTTTTAGTTTTCTCATTCTTCTTGATTGAACAATGAGTTGACATTACGGTTAGTTGAACTTTGAATAGCTGTGTGTTTCAAAAAGAACAAATGTTTGCTTTTGGGAATGTGCCCTGGATAATATTTACCGATGTTAAGAATATTGAAGAGGAATCGGCACTGAGTGCTGCTATATTGACTGCTGGCAGCTGCTTGTATGTTGAGTTGGCCAATCAAAGAAGGACAGACGCTAACCAGCCAACACAGAGAACACTGATTAAACAAAAAAAAAGGTAAAAAGGGACAACTGATTCTGGCCAGCGTGGAGTGATTTTGGAAGCTTTGGAATTGGCTGTTCTGTGTTATACTCTCCCTAGTTTTATACCCAGTTAAAGAATTGTTGGATGTTCTGAGAAAAGAATTCCAATTTGTTAATAATACCTTTGACAAAGTCCCACATAGGATAAAGAAGGTAAAAGCTCATGTGGCCCCAGCATAACTTGACAAGATGGATCCAAAACAGAAGATAGCAGGTAGTTTGTGAGAGTGGTGGAGTGGTGTGGTGTATCACAAGAATCAGTGCTGGGTCGCTTATTGTTTGTAATATTCATAAATGATGTAGATAAGAATGTGAGAGGATTGATAAGTAAGTTTGTGGATGACAAAAAGAGTAGCCAAGTAGTTAACACTAAGTGGTCTTGGGTTACAGGAGGAATGATCAGGTGGGAAAATCAGATGGAATTTAATACTGATAAATGTGAGGTAATGCACTTTGGAAGAAGGAGCAATATGAGGGGAGCACTCAGTGAATGGTAAGGCATTAGGAATATCAGAGGAGCTGAGAAGTATTGGGGTAATAGTCCACAGATCCTTGAAGATGGCAGCACAGATTAATAGGGTAGTTAAGAAAGGCAGATGGGACACTTACCCTCATCAGTTGTGGCATAAATTATAACAGCTGGGGAGGTCATCTTGGAGTAGTAAAGACCTTTTGGTTAGGCCACAGCTGGAACACTGTATGTAGTTCTGGTCATCACACTATAAAAAGGATGTGATTGCACTGGAGGGGGAGTGCAAAGGAGATTCACCAGGATGTTACATAGGACATAGCATTTCAGCAATGAGGGCTAGCTGAATAAACTCAGGTTGTTTTCTTCGGAGCACAGAAGGTTGAGCGGGGACCGGATAGAGGTGTATAAGGTTATGAGGGACATGGGCATGGTAAATAGAAAGCAGCTTTAACTCTCCTTTGGCGAAAACGTCCATAATAAGGGGGCATAATTTTAAAGTGAAAGGCAGGAGATTTACAGGGCATTTTAGGAAAAATAATTCCACACAGAAGGTAGTGGGGGTCTGGAATGCACTGCCTGGGAGGGTAGTTGAGGAAGGAAACCTCACAACCATTAAGAAGAACTTGGATGAGGATGTGAAGTGTCATAATATGAAAGGCCATGGGCCTACCATGGGAACGTAGGCATAGTGTATAGTATGTTTGTGGTAGTGCAAAGTCAATTGGTTGAAGTGTCTGGATGAACACAGCAGGCGAAGCAGCGTCTTAAGAGCAGGAAAGCTGAAGGGTCTAGGCCCGAAATGTCAGCTTTCCCGCACTTAAGACGCTGCTTCGCCTGCTGTGTTCATCCAGCTTTACACCTTGTTATATCGGATTCTCCAGCATCTGTAGTTCCTAATATCTCTGGTTGAAGGGGCTCTTTTGCACTGACAGATGCTAATTCTTTTGGAAGTCTGCCGACACTATTCACTAATACTGTAGAACTGAAGGTTTTTGAAAATGGTGTCATGTTTGTATATTAATAATTTAGTTTGTTAAGGGGTGGGGGTGGTGATACTTTGACTTTATTTTGTCCTTTTTAAGTAAGGTTTTAAGACAGAGATAATGAGCTATCTATTAAAAACTCAAAATAAACATTTTGTGAGGCCTTGGGAATTTGCTTTTATTAAAATGTTGGAATACTAGAAGCAGCCTGAATGGATACGGTCAAGTTCTCACAGAACCATATTTTTAGTTTCTTACTTTTTCAGTAGTAATTGTGTTTTGGGTCTGTTGCTGCAATACATTTCTCCCTGTCACACTCTGACTTTTCTTCATGTTTTCCTCCTGGGCTACTGGAGTTGCATGTGAGACAATCTGTTTTTTGCAATTTGCCCTTTGCCAAAGGGTGTTTGACCAAATGAATTGCATTTGGAACATAGCACCTTACTCTTATCTTTAAAATAAGAAAATGTTAGGGTTTAGGCTATTTTGATACATTTTGAACAGGTCTGGTTTGGTCCATAACAAATGGGATATACAGTATGTGCTTCTGAACAACTCATTATTCAAAGATTGTACAAAGGTTTGGCACTATCATTTAAAACTATTTAATTAAAATAGAAAGTTACAAATCCTTTATTTTCTTTTCATTTATGCGTTAACTGCCTTTGACTGTCTGAGAGCGTGTTGGATGGGTAGTCTTGCTCAAAGAAAATTGAGTTAAATGATAGATATTAATTAGATCATCTTATTGTTTAACTTTATCCTGGCAATGTGACAAAATTAAGAATAAATTGTTAATTTGAACAAAAATTATAAATTTGGTGCCCAGACCTTTGGTATTTGTAAAATCTAGTTGGGAACAATTGAGCAATTATGAAGGTCACTGAACACATTCATTTCATGTGCTGCAAATTCAGCCATAATGATTTTAATCTGATTCAGCTTGCTATCCCTGTGTCATAACACGACTCTGTCATAGTTTGTTTCGAAACACAGAATCCCTGTACTGTGGAAACAGGTCATTTGGCTCATCAAATCCACATTGACCCTCTGAAGTGAATTTCAACCAAACCCCGACTCTATAATAACAAGGTGTAGGGCTGGATGAACACAGCAGGCCTTGTTATCTCGGATTCTCCAGCATCTGCAGTTCCTATTATCCCCGACTCTGTAATCTGCATTTCCCATGGCTAACACACCCAGCCTGCACATCCCTGGGCACAATGGGTAATTTAACAATCCACCTAACCTGCACATCTTTGGACTGCGGAAGGAAACCAGAACACCCAGTAGAAACCCACACAGATATAGGGAGAGCATGCAAACTCCATACAGACAATCAAACCGGGCCCCTGGTGTTTCATGATTCAAATCAATCAATAGTTCCTGTTTTATTAAAAACATCCAGCTTTTAAAAATTGCCCAATGGTCCATCCTTGACACTTCTATTGTTGGTTTTGCAAACGTTGGACCCAAAGTAGCTACTAAGGATTAATGAACTATAAATTTCCTACTCAAAAACAATGAAATATTTTATTTCCAAAGGTAAATCCATCTGTAATAATTTTCCATCTGGGTATAGTTGCTTTCATTTTTGGTTGGTGTATATGCTACAAATCTAAATGTATCTTTTCTTGATCAATGAAATGACTGATTATCGCCCAAACTCCATAACTTAAAAGGTCAAGCTGTAGTAACTCATGTTTCTTTTATATGCATAATAAGTCTCTTGCTGTGGTTTATGTCATTCCCTTTTCATTGCTGTCAACAATTACACAGTACTGCAAACACAGGTAAAACTTCAGGCAGACATTGAGTAATATTGGATTATGCCTTGTAAGGATTTAATCTCTGACCTCTTTTGGTTTAAATCATGAAATGTCATGTCTATGTATTCTTTCTGTGTTATAGTTCTGTCATTGGTTTTCAGGATAAGATCTGGCTGCACAAAGCACTGCCTACACCATTCCAAATTCACACTGGGATTTTTCAGCCTCTTCAGCATTTTATTTATAATGTGAAGGTTCTGTTCCTCTGATGGTCATGGTCAACACATTATCCTGATCACAGAAACAAAGCTGCACTTCTTTCAAAATCTTATCCACTGTAACATAGAAGATTGCTGAGTACTTCTTAACAGTTCAGGATATGCCTCAGACCAAACAAGTAATGCTGTGAATAGCTTTTGGATATACGTGCATTAGATGTTGTTCAGAAATGGCTGATTCCTGGCTCTGTATTAACAGCCAGTATTAAGAGCTCTGTATTATCTGGTATGATGCTGGAGTCCCATGCGATTTGTCCAAATTTGCTGTGGAGGGAGACAGTGGGTGAGGTGTGTAATTCACTAGTCTCTGTTTCCTCTGTGCTCCTTTGTGGCCTGCTTATCTTTTTATTTCATAAAAAGCAAAATAATGTGGAGAATGGAACGCAAAATAGAAATACAGTGGATATAGCAACATCAATATAACTCTTCAGGTCAAACACTGACTGAGGCTTTCCTCAGTGTAGAACTATAGTGCAGCATTATCAGTAGAGACAAACAGATGAATAAGGCTGGGCAGCTTCCATCAGTTCTGGTATGCATTGAGGCAGAGCATGTATCAACCACAATGAGAAGAATATACCAATGAGCTTCAGCACTAGAACACATCCCTGTTTGGCCCCAGTCAAAGGGTTTTAGTGTCATCTGTCATACCTGACCTTGTCATGGAAGTAGGAGGAGATCACACACAGCAGCTGCAGTGGGCAGCTGATTTTCTCTAGTAGTTTCAACAGACTGCCTCTGCTCAGTCAGTCAATGCTTTCCTAAGTTTGATCAAGTTAGTATTTAGTGGGCTTCTTTTTCATTGCATGTGTCTTGCAGCTACTGGACTGAAGATCATGTCAATTAGGAATCTTCTAGTTCTGTATTGTCAGTTAGATATAATTCGTTTGAAGAAATTAAGACTATTCCTTGGAGAAAAAGATTGGAAGAGATTTTATCGAGCTGTTCTAAATTATTTGTGGTCTGGACAGAATAGATAGGGAGAAACGTCCAATGGTTATAGAATTGAGAACTCGAGGAAACAGACTTAAGTCAACTGGAAAAAGTAGTGCTGGAGATAGGAAGAGAAACATCTCACACAGTCAATGGTTAGGGTCTGGAATGCACTGCCTGCGAATTTGGTGGAAGCAGGTTCCATGAAGGCTGTCAAGAGGGAGCTAGATTTTTATCTGAAAAGGAAGAATTAGGAGCATTAGAGGTTTCAGGTCAGGGAGTAATGTTAGTTCAATTACTCACAGCAAGTGCAAACGCAATGATTCTATAAAAAAATGTTATTCTGTGATAGAGAGATAGTAGGAACTGCATGTGCTGGAGAATCTGAGATAACAAGGTGTAGAGCTGGATGAACACAGCAGGCCAAGCAGCATCAGAGGTGCAGGAAGGCAGATGTTTCGGGCATCGACCCTCGTTCAGAAAATTTCCTGAAGGAGTGTCTAGGCCCGAAACGTCAAGCCTTCCTGCTCCCCTGATGCTGCTTGGCCTGCTGTGTTCATCCAGCTCTGCACCTTGTTATCTCTTATTCTGTGATATCCAGTTTTGCATGATAGACAAGTGCTCCACACTGTTTAGAGCTTCCTCTGTGACCATACTCTCTTGAATGCAACTCAAGAGGAAAACACCTCTTTGAAACCACCCTCCCCAACTTGTTACCGCATCTATCAATAGCAGTACTGACAGGAATAATCACAATTTGGTTACTACCTTTCATCACTTGTGGCACTATCACAATGTTAAGTGGGATACTGTCAGAACTAGTAACTCAAAATTAGGTATCCTTGAGGCATTATAGATCATCATCAGCAGCAAAATTGCTCTCAAACACAATCTGCAATCCCACAGCGTGGCGTATCCCCATTTTACCATTACCATCAATATAGAGGATTCATCCTGGTTCTTTGAAGAGTGCATGAGGGCATGCCAGGAGAAACAGCAGGCATATCTGAAAAGTAAGGTGTCAATCTGTGAGAATGCCAAACAGTAGTATGCTATAGATACAGTCAAGTGATTCATGACTAACGTTTCATACTGAAGCTCTGCAGTGCTGTCACACCCAGTCAATGGATATTGCCTGCACAATTAAATTAAGGAGGACATTCCACAAACAGGTGATTTTAAAGTAAATAAAAGTAAACAATGGGAGCTTGGAGAACTTGAGAGGTGAGAGATACAGAAAAATAAAGAGAAAGGATAAAAAGGCTTAATGGTAGGGGTAAGGTAACAAGAATGACAAGAAGAGACAGTTTTTATGTTTGTGCAGTTTGTATCAACAAATAAAGCCTAAGTAAGCTAAAACCATGAAAAGACAGATTGAATAGCCCTGTTAGTGAGGGAGGAAATAAGTGACAACGAGGAAATAAATTGGTTCCATAAATCTGAAATCAACCAAGGGGTGGAAAATGTCGGTGGGGGGCTAACTATAGGGTCTCAAACATTAGTGCACATGTGAACAAAGGGATTAAAGAGGAGATTAGAGGGTACAACTGTAATCATGGGGAATTTTAATCCACATAAAGATTGGACAAACCAAACCATCAATAATACCAACAGGGAAGAATTTTCTGGAGTTTATAATGGAATAGTGTTTTTATACGACTAACATGTTCAGGAATCATCTAAAGAGCAGGATATCCTTGACTGAGTATTGTGCAATGAGAAAGGATGAATTTTTTATCTTGATGGTAATGGGGATAAGCCATACTATGGTATTGCAGATTGTGTTTGAGTACAATTTTGCTACTGCTGATGATCTACAGTGCCTCATGGATATCCAATTTGAATTACTCATTCTGACAGTATCCTGCTTAACATGGCGTTAGATCTGTTCTGGAAGAGCGACCATAAAATTATAGATAGTAGGAACTGCCGATGCTGGAGATGCCGATGCACCTCCCAGTCGTGAACCATTTCAACTCTCCCTCCCACTCCTCAGATGACATGTCCATCCTGGGCCTCCTCCAGTGCCACAATGATGCCACTCGAAGTTTGCAGGAACAGAACCTCATATTTCTCTTGGGAACCATGCAGTCCAATTGTATCAATGCGGACTTCACAAGCTTGAAAATCTCTCCTCCCCTGACCTCATCGCAACACCAGCCCAGCTCGTCCCCGCCTCTCTAACCTGTCCGTCCTTCCTCCCGCCTATCCACTCCTCCACCTCAACTCCACCTCCACTCCTATCTACCAGTCTCATCCCACCTCCTTGACCTATCTGTTTTCCCTGGACAGACCTACCCCCACCCTAACTCCCACCTACACTCACCTTTACTGGCTCCATCCCCGCCTCTTTGATCTGTCTGTCTCCTCTCTACCTAACTGCTCCTTTATCCATCTTGCATCCACCTCCCCCTCCCTATTAATTTCAGAATTCCCTTCCCCTTCCCCATTTCTGAAGAAGGGTCCAGACCTGAAACGTCAGCTTCCCTGCTCCTGTGATGCTGCTGGCTTGCTGTGTTCATCCAGCTCTACAAGTTGTTATCTCATAAAATTATGGAATTGTTTGTTAAAATGAAAAGTGAAAAAGTTGAATCAGAAATTAGGGTCCTGAAACTAAATAAAGCTACCTATTTAACCTTGATAGGCGCAAGGTGATGCACTTTGGGAGAAGAAACAAGATGAGGGGGTATTCAATGAATGGCAGGACACTGGGTAGCTTACAGGAACGGAGGGATCTTGGGGTGACGATTCACAGATCCCTAAAGTCGGCTGAGCACATGAATAGTCCAGTTAAGAAGGCAAATGGGGCACTTGCTTTCATCAGTCGTGTCACAGAGTATAAGAGCGAGGAGGCAATGTTGGAGCTCTGTAGAGTGTTGGTCAGGCCACAGCAGGAGTACTACATGCAGTTCTGGTCACCTCACAAGAAAACATTAACACTAGAGGGGTACAGAGGAGGTTTGCCAGGATGTTGCCTGGGATGGAGAAATTGAGCTAAAAAGAGAGACCAGATAGGCTTGGATTGTTTTCTTTAGAATAGAGAGGACTGAGGGAGGTCATGATTGAGATGTATAAGATTATGAGCGGTGTGGACAGGGTGAATAGAGGCCAGCTGTTCCCTTTGGTCAGGGGTCAATCACGAGAGGGCATAGTTCTAGGACAAGGGGCAGGAGATTCAGATGGGATTTGAGAAACTACTTTTTCCACTCAGCGGGTGGTGGTAATCTGGAATGCACTGCCTGGAGAGATAGTGGAGGCTGGAAACATTACAACTTTTGAAAAATATTTGTAAAAGTATTTTAAATAATATAACATTCAAAGATATGGGACAAGAGCAGCAAATCAGGATTAGCGCAAGTTTCCAATGATGAATTGGGGAATGTTACTAAAAGGGTGGATAGGCTATAGAACATAGAACATAGAACATAGAACAGTACAGCACAGAACAGGCCCTTCAGCCCACAATGTTGTGCCGACCATTGATCCTCATGTATGCACCCTCAAATTTCTGTGACCATATACATGTCCAGCAGTCTCTTAAATGACCCCAATGACCTTGCTTCCACAACTGCTACTGGCAACGCATTCCATGCTCTCACAACTCTCTGCGTAAAGAACCTGCCTCTGACATCCCCTCTATACTTTACACCAACCAGCTTAAAACTATGACCCCTCGTGCTAGCCATTTCTGCCCTGGGAAATAGTCTCTGGCTATCAACTCTATCTATGCCTCTCATTATCTTGTATACCTCAATTAGGTCCCCTCTCCTCCTCCTTTTCTCCAATGAAAAGAGACCGAGCTCAGTCAACCTCTCTTCATAAGATAAGCCCTCCAGTCCAGGCAGCATCCTGGTAAACCTCCTCTGAACCCTCTCCAAAGCATCCACATCTTTCCTATTATAGGGCGCCCAGAACTGGACGCAGTATTCCAAGTGCGGTCTAACCAAAGTTTTATAGAGCTGCAACAAGATCTCACGACTCTTAAACTCAATCCCCCTGTTAATGAAAGCCAAAACACCATATGCTTTCTTAACAACCCTGTCCACTTGGGTGGCCATTTTAAGGGATCTATGTATCTGCACACCAAGATCCCTCTGTTCCTCCACGCTGCCAAGAATCCTATCCTTAATCCTGTACTCAGCTTTCAAATTCGACCTTCCAAAATGCATCACCTCGCATTTATCCAGGTTGAACTCCATCTGCCACCTCTCAGCCCATCTCTGCATCCTGTCAATGTCCCGCTGCAGCCTACAACAGCCCTCTACACTGTCAACGACACCTCCGACCTTTGTGTCGTCTGCAAACTTGCTGACCCATCCTTCAATTCCCTCGTCCAAGTCATTAATAAAAATTACAAACAGTAGAGGCCCAAGGACAGAGCCCTGTGGAACTCCACTCACCACTGACTTCCAGGCAGAATATTTTCCTTCTACTACCACTCGCTGTCTTCTGTTGGCCAGCCAATTCTGTATCCAAGCAGCTAAGTTCCCCTGTATCCCATTCCTCCTGACCTTCTGAATGAGCCTACCATGGGGAACCTTATCAAATGCCTTACTGAAGTCCATATACACCACATCCACAGCTCGACCCTCATCAACTTTTCTAGTCACATCCTCAAAAAACTCGATAAGGTTTGTAAGGCATGACCTACCCCTCACAAAGCCGTGTTGACTGTATTTGATCAAGCCATGCTCTTCCAGATGGTCATAAATCTTATCCCTCAGAATCCTTTCTAACACCTTGCAGACGACAGACGTGAGACTTACCGGTCTATAATTGCCGGGGATTTCCCTATTTCCTTTCTTGAAGAGAGGAATTACATTTGCCTCTCTCCAGTCCTCAGGTACGACTCCAGTGGAGAGCAAGGATGCAAAGATCTTCGCAAGTGGCGAAGCAATTGCATTTCTCGCTTCCCAAAGCAGCCGAGGACAAATCCGATCCTGGCTAACATTAAAAAAGATGAGCATGAATTACAACAATTATTTATTCCTTCTGGTGCAAAAATAAAGCACAAAAGGACACTCAACCATGGCTTACAAAAGAAATAGGGACAAAATTAGATCCAAAGAGCAGACATATAAAACTGACATGAAAGGCAGCAGAGCTGAGGATTGAGAGTATTTTAGGATTCAACAAAAGTGAGAAAAAGTAGAGTATGACAGTAAACTAGGAAGAAACATGAAAGGTGACTGTCTGAATTCCAATAAATATGATGAGAAAAAGACTAGTGAAGACGAGATTAGTGAAGGTTTGGCCTCAATCAGAAATGGGGGAAATTATAACCGTGAATAAAGAAATGGCAGAAGAGTGGAACACACATTTTGATTTTGTCTTCAAAAATGAAGACACAAATAATTTCCCAGAAAGGGTAGGAGACCAGGGATCCACTAAGAGAGAGGAATTGAAGAAAATCATTTAATGAAAATGAAATGGTGGTAGAGAAATTAATAGGGTAAAGGTTAATGAATTTTGAAGACTTCATAGTCCACCTTCCACAGCATGAAAGAAAGTGGGCTTGGAGATACTGGGTGCATGGTGGTCATCTTCCAAAATTCTATCGGCTTTGGAGTAGATGGAACAATTTGGAAGATGGCAAATGTAGCCTAACTATTTAAGAAAGATGGAAGAGAAAGATTAGAGACTACAGAAATGTTCACCAAAGATCAGTTGTGTGGAAAATGCTAAAGTCCAAGATACAGAATATTGAACTGTACAGCATAGGAACTGGCTCTTTGGTGCCAAATTAATCACTTCTGCCTGCTGTGGCCCATATCATTCCATTTCTTTCACACTCATGTGCTTATATAAAAGTCCCTTAAACACCTCTATTCAACCTGTCTCTACCACCACTCCTGGTAGCACATTCCAGACTCCTTTCCATGGTCTTAAAAAAAAACTTGACCCTCACATCTCCTTTTGAACTTCCCCCCTCACCTTGAAAGCATAGCCCCAGGGGGCATGCTTCAACTCTTGGAAAAAAAAGACTTTTCTTCAACCCTATCTATGCATCTCAACTTTACAGACTTTTATGAAGTCTCCCTTTGGCCTATACTGCTCAACAGAAAACGGCTCGAGTTTTTCTAGCCTCTCCTTATAGCTCATATTCTCTCATCCAGGCAGCATCCTGGTAAACCACTCCTGCACCCTCTCCAAAGCCTTCACATCTTTCCTTTAATGTGGTGACCAGAATTGAATTCAATACTCTAAGTGTGGCCTAATGAAAATCTTATAAAGCTGCAACATGACATCTTGACTCTTGTACTCAATTCCCCAACCAATACAGGCAAGCTTGCCATATGCCTTCTTTACCACCTTATCTACTTGCATGATCACTTTTATAGAGCTATGGACTTGAATCCCTTGATTTCTTTGTACATCAATGTTGTTCAAGGTCCTGCCAATAACTATAAACTTTTCCCTATATTGCAAACAACAGAGGTCCCAGTGTGATCACTTTCATGGACCTATGGATTTGAATCCCTTGATCTCTTTGTACATCAATGTTGTTCAAGGTCCTGCCAATAACTATAAACTTTTCCCTATATTGCAAACAACAGAGGTCCCAGTATGATCACTTTCATGGACCTATGGATTTGAATCCCTTGATCTCTTTGTACATCAATGTTGTTCAAGGTCCTGCCAATAACTATAAACTTTTCCTTATATTGCAAACGGCAGAGGTCCCAGTATGGCTCCCTGCAGAACATCACTAGGCATGGACGTCCAGCCAGAAAAGCACCCTTTCCCTATTACTCTTTGCCTTCTATGCATAAGCCAATTCTGAATCCAGCTGGCCAAGTCACCATGGATCTTAATGTTCGGATGAGTCTACCATGAGGGACGCTGTTGAAAGCCTTAGTAAAATCCATGTAGACAACATCTACTCCTCTACCCTTGATTATATTTGTCACCTTTTCGAAAAATTTAATCAAGATAGTAAGACATGACCAGCCCCACACAAAGTGATTGTCCTAAATTAGGCCATGCTTTACCAAACGTGTGGAAATCCCATCTATAAGAATTCCCTCCAATAGCTTCTTAACCACCAATGAGAGACTCAGTGGTCTACAATTTCCTGAAAACTGTGATAGCAGAACACTTCAAAATATAGGATGGGTTTATGAAATAGAAATCTTGCTTTATGTAACTTCTGGGCTCTACAGAGTTGTGGAGAGGGCCAGTGAGTTGTGAGCAGTGCAAACATAAAATCTGTGGTTGATTTGCTCACCAAGCTGGTTTGATAGTTCGCAGATGTTTCATTACCCTGCTGGGAACAGCATCAGTGTAGCCTCCAGTAAAGCACTGTTATGTTTTCCCAGCTGGTATTTAAATGCTGCGGTCCATTGGATTTGATTACCTCGTTTCTGGTTTTCCTTTGCAGTGGTGTGTATATAGGGTCTAGTTCTTTGTTTTTGTTGATGGTCTTCTTGGTGTCGAACCAGGCCTCCAGGAATTCCTGTGTTTGTCTCTGTTTGGCCTGTCCTAGGATCCTGATGTTGACTCAATCAAACTGCTGGTTCTCCTTATCCGTGTGAATGAAAAAGAGTGAGTCGTGTCTTTTTGTTGCTAGTTGGCATTCATGTAATTTTGTGGCCAGTTTTGATCCTGTCTGCTCAATGCAATGGTTGTTGCAGTCATTGCATTGAATTTTGTAAATTACGTTGGCTTTGTCCATTGTGAGTAAAGGGTCTTTGGTTCAAGTTAGCAGTTGGCGTAGGGTTGACATGGGTTTGTATGCCCAATGGTCGTAGGAGTCTTGTGGTCAGTTCGGAGATGTTCTTGATGTATGGTAGCATAATGAATGTGCTAGGGGATGCAGCATCTTCCTGATAGGCACTGTCAGATCCAATTATTCGCATATCTGTCGTCCTTAAATACTTGGTGGAGATACTCTTCTTTCTGGCATAGTTCCGGGTTGCTACGTGTGTAGTCGCTCATTTAAACAGTGTGTTCACACAACTTTGTTTGTGGGTGTTTGGCGTGGTTACTGCTGAAATTCACTACTTGGTCAGTGTATGTGGCTTTACTGTGTACCTTCATCAGGAATTCTCCACTGGCCCTGCATTCTAACAAGATGTCCAGAAACGGGAGCTGTTCGTTCTTTTCCGCTTCTCTGGTGAATTTGTTGCTGGTGAGTGTTGTTTATGCGTTAGTGTGCCTCCTCTATTGGTCCGTTTGAAGATCACAAAAGTGTTAGATCCATAGTTTGCATTGGATTTGTATTGGGTTTTGGGTTGGATCCAAACTATGGATTCGACATGTGGACAACACTTTTGTCATCAAACCTGACACACTCGTCACACTACCATACATCAAGAACATATCAGAACTGACTACAAGACTCCTATGACCACTGGGCATCAGAGTAGCACACAAACACATGCCAACCCTACGCCTACTGCTAACTCGAACCAAAGACTCGTTACCCACCATGGACAGAACCAACGTAGTGGTAGTGGACGGGCAATATTCAACATGGTGTTCAGTTACGAATGGTATACCACAAGGATAGGTTCTGGGTCCTCTTCTATTTGTGACTTTTGTAAATGATTTGGATGTAGGTGTGGAAGAGTGGATTAGTAAGTTCGCAGATGATACGAAGGTGGGTCGAGTTGCAGATAGTGTGGAGAGCTGTTCTAGGTTACAAAGGGACATAAACAGGATGCAGAGCTGGGCTGAGATGTGGCAGATGGAGTTTAATCCTGAAAAGTATGAGGCGATTTATTTTGGAAGGATAAATTTGAAAGTAGAATACAGGGTTAACGGAAAGATTCTTGGCAGTGTGGAGGAGCACAGGGATCTTGGGGTTCATGTATACAATTCCTGAAAGCCAACACCCCGGTGGATAGAGTGGTTAAGAAGGCATATGGTGTGTTAGCTTTTGTTAATAGAGGGATTGAGTTCAAGAGCCGTGAAGTTATGCTCCAGCTATACAAAAGCCCGGTTCGGCCACATCTGGAGTATTGTGTCCAGTTCTGGTCACCTCATTACAGGAAAGATGTGGAAGCGTTGGAAAAAGTACAGAGGAGATTTCCCATGATGTTGCCTGGAATGGAGGGGAAGGTCTTACGAGGAAATGTTGAGAGAGCTAGGGCTTTACTCTTTAGAATGATGAAGGATGAAAGGTGACTTGATAGAGGTGTACAAAATGATCAGAAGTACAGATAGAGTGGACAGCCAGAGACTTTTTCCTTGGGTGGAAATAGCTATTACGAGGGGGCATAGTTTTAAAGTGAATGGAGGTAGATATGTGCTGTGCTGTTCTATGTTCTATATACAAAATTCCATGCAAGGACTGTGACAAACATTGCATTGGACAGACAGGAAAACTGGCCACAAAAGCACACGAACACCGACGAGTAACAAAAAGACACAACCGATACTCACTCATCTCCATTCACAGGGATAAGGAGAACCACCAGTTCAATTGGGACAACACCAGAATCCTAGGACAGGCCAAATAGAGACAAGCATGGAAATTCCCAGGGGCCTGGTTCTCCACCAAGAAGTTCATCAACAAACACATAGAACAAGACTCTATATATACATCACTGAGAAGGAAAACTGGAACTGAGGTAATCAAATCCAATGGATCGGACAGTTTAAATGCCAGGTGGGAAAATACAACAGCGCTTCGTTGGAGCCTGCACTGATGATGTTACCCAGCAGGGTAATGAAATGTCTGCGAACTAAAGAGCCAGCTCGGCGAGCCAACCAACCACAGCATCCAAAACCCGAGCTACAAATCTACTCAAGAACCTTCGAAATGCAAAATTATACAATGGTTAAAGCAGAGAAAGAGGCCATTTAGCCCATCATGTCTACACTAGCTCTCGACAAAGGTCATTCACATGATCCTGGTCCCATGCCCTGTATACTGAGCTGTAAGTATTTTCTCCTCAGATAATGATCCAAATCTTTTGGAAAAATACTATTTATCTGCCCACCCCACATTCATAGCAATACAATTTCAGATCTTAGTCACTCACTGTCTAAAAAATATATCATTTCTTCCTATTTTGTCATTACATCGTCCACATTACTTTTTTATTCAGTATCCTTTACTGGGGTTCTTGATCCTTAAATCAATTTCCACAATTTCTTCCTTGCTCTAAGCTCTTACTGATTTTGAACACCTCTCAAATCGAGAGACAGGTAGGCAAATGGAGAAATGGCCATGAGTGAAATGGAAAGTTGGTCAAAGGAGCAAGGATGAAGGCAGTCTCAATGGCAAACTGGGTGAAGCAATGTAAGTGATGGGAGATTCATGTCCTACTGCATTTCCAGTACAAGTGCTTCATAGAATCATAGAAACTCTACCTTGTGGAAGCAGGCCATTTGGTCCAACAAGTCCACACTGACTTTCTGAAGAGCATCCCACTCAGACTCACCACATCCCCTTCCACTATCCCTCTAATCCGGCAGTTCCCTTGGCCAATCCAAAAACCTGCGCATCTTTGGGCTATGGGAGGAAACCAGAGCACCTGGAGGAAAGTCACACAGACAATGAGGAGAACATGCAAACTCCACACAGTCAATGGTGGATTTGAACCCAGGTCTCTGGTGCTGTAAAGCAGCAGTGCTGACCACTGTGCCACCATGCCATCCCATGCTTTTTTATATGCATAAAGTTTGTTTGAGTTCTACTGGAGAGTTTGCACTATGAAAGCAAGAAAGACAGAAATTAATATTGAATCATTGATGACCTGTGGATAGCTCAATGTAGGTTACAGATAATGAACTTTTCAAATGTTATCACTGTTGTAATGATTGCATGACTTGACGAAATTCATGAACCAAACCATAAAGCTCCCAGAAAACAGCAATATGGTATTGACGTCAATGTTATTTGGTTTTAGGGATAAATCTCGGCCAGGGCATGGAGGATAGTTCTCTTGATATTGAAAATAAAGCCATTGGATATTTTCCTATCTACTTGTAAGTACAGACGGTTTAATAGCTCATCTGAAAGATGCTCAGGAAACAAAAAAGGAAGATACCAATTACTAATAACAAAACGAGGAGCTTGTGTATTTTATTATGTAACAAGTAAAAATGCAAGTTGCTGTTGTTGTGGCTTCCAGAAAAATAGAGCTGAATTTGTCCTTCTAGAGTCAAAAGTCTACAGCACAAAAAAAAAGCCCTTCGACCCATTGCATTTGCACCAAAAACAACTACCTAACTATTCTAATCCAGTTTTCTCGCATATGTGTCAGCCTTCTATGTCTTGATTTCATAAACACACAAAATATTCTGTAAGTGTTATGAGGGTTTCTGCCTCTACCACCCTTTCAGGCAGTCAGTTCAAGATTTCCATCACCATCTGGTGAGAAAAGTTTTTCTTCACATCTTCTCTAAAACACCTGCCCCTACCCTAAATCTATACCCCTGTTCAGTGATACCTTCGTCAAGAGGAAATCTTCTCTGATGTCTAACCTGTTCATGCCCCGCACTTTTATACATGTCAATGGTGTCCTCTCTCAGTATCCTCTTTTCTAAATAAAAGAACTCCAGTCTACCCAATCTCTCTTCCAATCTGAAACTCCGGCCCAGGAAACATCCTGGTAAATCTCCTTTGCATCCTCTCCAGTGCTATCACATCCCTCCTATAATTGCAGAGTTGCCCACAATACTCTAACTTTTGCCCAACCAATGTTTTATAGAGTTCAAATGTAATCTCCCTGCTTAAACTCTGTGCCATTGACTAACAAAGGTAAGTATACTGTATGCCTTCTTAACTACTTTATCTCCCTCCCCTGATACCTTCAGGGGCTGGTACACATGCATATCAAGATCCCCAGGTGATCCTATCTTCAGCACTATATCTGCCCTTGTTTGCATCACTAAGTGCCAAGACTACAAGCAGGAACATTGTTGATGGTAAACTTACTTGTGCATGGCATATCTGATGGGTCGTTGTCTGCCCGATAGTATTTATTCCTGCAAATACAGTTTGTGGCACCTTCAGATGTAGTTCTACTATTGATTGGACAGCTCAAACAGGGTTCTTCTCCTTGGTTTGGTTTAAATGATCCAGGCGGACAACCTATTATACAAAGAACACAAGACCAGAGTTCAGAGTGTGAGCAAGTGGGAAGTGCCAATAAACATGGTGAGTCTTCGGCTGTAATTCTATTGTATTGGATCTCTTTGATGGTTATAAAAGGCCAAGCATAGGAATTTAGACAATTGTGGCTTTGAATAGTTATAATGAGAAAAAAATTCAATGTAAAGGTGAGAGACGCATTAGAATGAGGAATGCCTGCAGGTCAGTTTGTGTTTAAATGCGTTTACAACTTAAATTTGTTTAACAGGAATGAACTCAAAGTCAAAATGAGGACAACTGAAAACAAACAATCAACTCACAATCAGAATGAAAATTAAATAATTGCATTTTCTTGGAACAATTTGGTATTCATTAGGTGACCATGTCAGTTTTAATTGTTTTGCCTTTGCATTTCCAAATGTTGTCACTGAAAAGTATATTCTGATGGAGATTACCAAAGTAGCTTCACTGCAGTTCATATTTGTTAAATCATTTGAATTAAATATATATGCTGGCTATCTAATTTGTCAACATGCAAACACTGTCTTTTCAAGACAGATATTCAAAAGCTTTTTTCCACTCAATGCCATGCATTCAAAGTCAGATCTACCTGGACAATATAAAACATGTTCAGGTCCTAGTCTCCTCTGTCAAACCTATTAACTATTCCAGGATTATTCAATATTATAAGAATAAGCTCTAGCATCTTCTTTCTACAGTAAACTGCCTAAACATGCCTCCTCTACTGAATTGTCTATCACTGTAACTGAGGCTATCTGATCAAGTGGCTCTGCCACATCTCTCAATTTCCTTAACCCACCTGACAAACTTACTCTAAATTTTTCTATTACTCCAAAAAACCATTTGTCCACTGCAACCCTCTCCCCCACACCCCCAACAAATAGCCTGGACCTGTACCTTTCTCCAGTTTATACCATCTACGATTCGTATTCTCTTCAAATTTATTTGTTATTCTTTGTAATTTGTTATTTACATAAATGTTCTGGATGTGAGTTTATATGGTATGATTAGTAAGTTTGACAATGACAAAAAATTAGGAGGTATCATTGATAGCGAAGAAGGTTATCAAATATGACAGAGGGATCTTGATCAGATGGGGAAGTGGGCTAAGGATTGGCAAACGCAATTCGGTACAGATAAGTGTGAGGTGTTGTGCTTTCGAAAGTCAAACCAAAGTAGGACTTATACTGTAAATGGGAAATTCTTAAGGAGTGTCGTGGAACAGAGGATCCGAGGAGTACAAGTACATAGCTTGTTAAAAGTGGCATCATAGGTGGACTTGGTCATGAAGGTCATTTAGGATGTTGGTCTTCATTGGTCAAGGAACTGAGTATAGGAGGTGGGATGTTATATTACAGTTGTATAAGTCATTGGTCAGGCCTCACTTGGAGTGTTGTGTACAGTTTTGGTCATCCTGATTTAGGAAAATCAGGAAGAGTGTAAAGAAGATTGGCCAGGACAAGTAGGCCTGAGTTCTCGGGAAAGATAGGCCAGAATGACCAGAGAAAGGGTAGGGTTGATCAAGGATTGTAAAGGGAATTTGTGCACAGAGCCTAAACAGGCTTTTCTTCAGTATTCACAACTAAGGGGGACCTAGTTGTAGAGGACGTTGACGTTTGTAAAGAAGATGTGCTAGGAATTCTGAGGAAGTTGAAGATAGATAAGTCTCCCGGGCCTGATGGGAATTATCCAAGGATTCTAAGGGAAGCGAGGGAAGAGATCACAGGGCCTTTGGTGATGATCTTTTTGTCCTCACTGTCCACGGGCATAGTTCCGGATGACTGGAAAGAGGCAAACATTGTTCAAAAAAAAGAATAAGGATAACCCCTGAAATTAGAGGCCAGTTAGTCTTATGTCAGTAGTGGGCAAATTATTGGAAAGGGTTCTGCGAAATGGGATTTATGATCACTTGGAAAGGCACAGATCGATTTGTGATAGTCAACATGGATTTGTGAGGGGTAGTTCATGCCTCACAAACCTTTGTGAATTCTTTGAAGAGGTGACCAAACATGTGGATGTAGGTAGAGCAGTGGATGTAGTCTACATGGATTTGAGTAAGGTGTTTGATAAGGTTCCCCATGGTAGGCTCACACAGAAAGTAAGGAGGCATGGGATAGGGGAAAATGTGGCAGATTGGATTCAGAATTGGCTGGCCCTTAGAAGACAAAGCATGGTAGTGGACAGAAAATATTCAACATGGTGCTCAGTTACGAGTGATGTACTACAAGGATCTGTTCTGGGTCCTCTTCTATTTGTGATTTTTGTAAATGATTTGGACGTAGGAGTGGAAGGGTGGATTAGTAAGTTCGCAGACGATACGAAGGTGGGTCAAGTTGTGGATAGTGCGGAGGGCTGTTCTAGGTTACAAAGGGACATTGATTGGACGCAGAGCTGGGCTGAGAAGTAGCAGATGGAGTTCAATCCTGAAAAGTGTAAGGCGATTCATTTTGGAATGAAATACTTGAAAGCAGAATACAGGATTAATGGTAAGATTCTTGACAGTGTGGAGGAGCAGAGGGATCTTGGGGTTCATGTCCACAGTTCCCTGAGAGCTGCTACCCAGGTGGATAGAGTTGTTAAGAAGGCGTATGGTGTGTTAGCTTTCATTAATAGAGGGATTGAGTTCAAGAGCTGTTAATAATATGCTCCAGTTGTACAAAAGCCCAGTTCAGCCACATCTGGAGTATTGTGTCCAGTTCTGGTAGCCTCATTACAGGAAAGATGTGCAAGTGTTGGAAAAGGTACAGAGGAGGTTTCCCAGGATGTTGCCTGGAATGGAGGAAAGGTCTTATGAGAAAAGGCTGAGAGAACCAGGGCTTTTTTCTTTAGAACGATGAAGGATAAGAGGTGTCTTGATAGTAGTGTACAAAATGATCAGAGGTATAGATAGAGTGGATAGCCAGAGGCTTTCTTTCGAGGGTGGAAGTAGCGATTACGAGGGGTAATAGATTTCAAGTGAGTGGACGGAGACAGAAGATAGAATATAGAACAATACAGCGCAGACCAGGCCCTTCGGCCATCGATGTTGCGCCAACCTGTGAACTAATCTAAGCCCATCCCGTACACGATATCATCGTCATCCATATGCGTATCCAAGGATTGTTTAAAAGCTCCTAATGTGGCTGAGTTAACTACATTGGCAGGCAGGGCATTCCACGCCCTTACCACTCTCCGAGTAAAGAACCTACCTCTGACATCTGTCTTAAATCTATCACCCCTTAATTTGCAGCTATGCCCCCTCGTACAAGCCAATGTCATCATCCTAGGAAAAAGACTCTCACTGTCCACCCTATCTAATTCTCTGATCATCTTGTATGTCTCTATTAAATCCCCTCTTAGCCTTCTTCTCTCCAATGAAAACAGACCGAAGTCCCTCAGCCTTTCCTCATAAGACCTTCGCTTGAGACCAGGCAACATCCTGGTAAATCTCCTCTTCACCTTTTCCTATGCTTCCACATCCATCCTGTAATGGGGCGTTCAGAACTGTACGCAATATTCCAAGTGAGGCCACACTAGCGTTTTGTACAGTTGCAGCATGACATGACAGCTCCGGAACTCAATCCCTCTACCAATAACACCTAACACACCAGATGCCTTCTTAACAGCACTATCAACCTAGCAACTTTTAGAAAATAGTCCATGCCTGTATTCATTTTTCCAAAGTGCAAGACCTCGCATTTGCTCACATTGAATTTCATCAGCCATTTCCTGCACCACTCTCCCAAACTGTCTAAATCTTTCTGCAGCCTCCCCACCTCCTCAGTACTACCTGCCTGTCCACCTATCTTCATATCATTGGCAGACTTCACCAGAATGCCCCCAGTCCCTTCATCCAGATCAGTAATATATAAGGTAAACAGCTGTGGCTCCAACACTGAACTCTGCAGGACACGACTTGTCACTGATTGCCATTCCGAAAAAGAGCCTTTTATCCAAACTCTCTGCCTTCTGTCAGACAGCCAATCCTTAATCCAAGACAGTAGCTCACCTCGAACACCATGGGCCCTCACCTTACTCAGCAGCCTCCCATGAGGCACCGAATCAAAGGCCTTTTGGAAGTCTAGATAGATAATATCCACTGGATTTCCCTGGTCTAACCTACTTGTTACCTCTTCAAAGAATTCTAACAGGTTTGTCAGGCACGATCTCCCCTTACTAAATCCATGCTGACTTGTTCTAATCCGACCCTGCACCTCCAAGAACTTAGAAATCTCATCCTTAACAATGGATTCCAGAATTTTACCAACAACTGAGGTTAGGCTAATCAGCCTATAATTTTCCATCTTTTGCCTTGATCCTTTCTTAAACAAGGGGGTGACGTTAGCAATTTTCCAATCATCTGGGACTTTCCCAGAGTCCAGTGACTTTTGAACCAAAGCCTCCACTATTTCCTCAGCCACCTCCCTCAGAACCCAAGGATATAGCCCATTGGGGCTGGGAGACTAATCAATTTTTAGACCTTTTAGCTTTACTGGCATTTTCTCTTTTGCAATGCCTATCTTACTCAACTCTGCCCCCGACTCTCCCTAATTGTTGGCACACTACTCATGTCTTCCACTGTGAAGACTGACACAAAGTACTTATTCAGTTCTTCAGCTATTTCCGTATCGCCCATCACTAGCCTTCCACCATCAGTTTGGAGCGGCCCAATGTCTACTTTTGCCTCTCGATTGTTTATGTATTGAAAGAAGCTTTTACTATCATTTCTAATATTACTGGCTAGCCTACCTTCATATTTGATCCTCTCCTTCCTTATTTTTCTCTTCGTTACCCTCTGTTTGTTTTTGAAGCCTTCCCAATCTTCTGATTTCCCAGTGCTCTTGGCCACTTTATAGGCTGTCTCTTTTTCTTTGATACATTTCCTGACTTCCTTTGTCAGCCATGACTGTCTAATCCCACCCCGGATAATCTTTCATTTCTTTGGGATGAACCTCTGTACTGTGTGCTCAATTACACCCAGAAACTCCTGCCATTGTTAATCTACTGTCTTCCCCGCTAGGCTCCGCTTCCAGTCAATTTTTGTCAGTTCCTCTCTCATGCCCCTGTAATTACCTTTATTTAACTGTAACACCATTACAGCCGATTTTGCCTTCTCTCTTTCAAACTGCAGACTGAACTCTACCATATTATGATCGCTGCATCCTAAATGTTCCCTTACTTTAAGGTCTTTTATAAAGTCAGGCTTATTACATAGCACTAAGTCCAGAATAGTCTGCTCCCTTGTGGGCTCCATCACAAGCTGTTCCAAAAAGCCATCCTGTAAACATTCCATGAATTCCCTTTCTTTGGATCCACCAGCAACATTATTCGCCCAGGCCACCTGCATGTTGAAGTCTCCCATGATCACTGTGACCTTGCCTTTCTGACATGCCCTATCTATTTCCCGGTGCATCTTGTGCCCCTGGTCCTGATCACTGTTAGGAGGTCTGTACGTAACTCCCATTATGGTTTTTTTGCCTTTGTAGTTCCTCAATTCCACCCACACAGGCTCCACACTCTCTGATCTTTTGTCATTCAGTGCCATAGATTTAATTTCATTCTTAACTAACAAGGCAACCCCGCCACCTCTGCCCACTTCCCTGTCTTTTCGATATGTTGTAAATCCTTGGATGTTTAACTGCCAGTCCTGAACTCCCTGCAACCATGACTCTGTGATGCCTACCACATCATAATCATTCAAGATGATTTGTGCTGTTAATTCATCTACTTTGTTATGAATACTATGAGCAGTCCATAACTCAGTCTTCTCTACAATATTTTCCTGTTCCTGAGTGAAAACAGATGAGAAATATTCGTCTAGCACCTCGCCGATCTCTACAGGGTCCACACACAACTTCTCACTTCTGTCTTTGACTGGCCCTATTCCTACCCTAGTCATTATTCCTCACGTACCTATAGAAAGCTTTCGGGTTCTCCTTTATTCTACATGCTAATGTCTGCTCATGTCTTCTCCTTGCTCTTCTTAAGTCTCTCTTTAAATCATTCCTAGCTAATCTGTAACTCTCCATCGCCTCATCTGAACCATCTCGTCTCAACGTCACATAAGCCTCCCTCTTCCGCTTAACAAGAGAAACAATTTCTCTAGTAAACCACAGTTCCCTTACCTTATCACTTCCTCCCTGCCTGACAGGGACATACTTATCAAGGACACGCAATATCTGTTTCTTAAACCAGCTCCACATTTCAATTGTCCCTATCCCCTGCATTTTGCTTTCCAATTCTATGCCTCCTAAGTCTTGCCTAAACGCATTATAATTGCCCTTCCCCCATCTATAACTCTTGCCCTGTGGCATGTTCCTATCCCTTTCCATCGCTAAACTAAACATAACCGAATTATGGTCACTCTCTCCAAAGTGCTCAACTACCACTAAATCAAACACCTGGTCTGGTTCATTAGCAAGTACCAGATCCAGTGTGGCCTCCCCTCTTGTCGGCCCTTTGACATACTGTGTCAGGAAACCGTCCTGCACACATTGGACAAAAACTGATATAGGGGAGATGTCAGAGATAGGTTCTTTACTCAGAGAGTGGTTGGGTCGAGGAATGCATTGCCGGAAACAGTAGTGGAGTGGCCTCATTAGGGGCATTTAAGTGGCTATTAGATAGGCATATGGATGATAGTATAAGTCGGGGTGGAGGTCAGGACCATAGAATTAGTGTAAAAGTTCAGCACAACATCGTGGGCCAAAGGGCCTGTACTCTTCTATGTTCTAAACAACAATACGCCCAGCACTGACCCCTGAGGCACACCACTAGTCACAGGCCTCCAGGCAGACAAGCATCCTTCCAGTGTTACTCTCTGCTTCCTACCCTCAAGCCAATTGTGTATCCAATTTAACAAAGTGTGAAGCTGAATGAACACAGCAGGCCAAGCAGCATCTCTTGAGCCCAAAAGCTGATGTTTCGGGCCTCGACCCTTCATCAGAGCTGCGATAGGGTTAGGGTTAGGGGTCTCAGCCTGAAACATCAGTTTTTGTGCTCCTGAGATGCTGCTTGGCCTGCTGTGTTCATCCAGCTTCACACTTTGTTATCTTGGATTCTCCAGCATCTGCAGTTCCCATTATCACTGTGTATCCAATTTGCCAGCTCTCCCTGGATTCCATGTGACCTAGCCTTCCAGAGCAGGCTACCATGTGGAATCTTATGAAAGGCCATAGTAAAATCAAAATAGATTATGTTTACCGCCCTGCCCTCATCAACCTTCCTAGTCAATTTATCAAAAAAACTAACAAATTTGTGAGGCATGATCTCCCACGCACAAAGCCATGCTGACTACTTCTAATCATACCCTGTCTTTCCAAATACATTTATATCTTATCCTTCAGAATCTTCTCAAGTAATTTTTCTACCACAGATTTTGAGCTTGCTAGTCTATAATTACCAGGTTTTTCTTTGCAGCCCTTCTTGAACAAGGGCAGAACATTTGCTACCCTCCAGTCTTCTCGGACTTCACCTGTGGCTAACGATGATGCAAAAATATCAGCCAGGGCTCCCGGAATTTGTTTCCTAGCCTCCTGCAATTTTTTTTGATATGTCTGGCCAGGACCAGGAGATTTATCCACCTTCGTACATTCTAATACTTCCAACACTTCCTGTACTGTGTTCGGGACTGTCCCTAAGATATCACCACTAACTTCCCCAAGTTACTAAGTCCTCAAGCATTTCTCCACTGTAAACATAGAGGAGAAGTATTTATTGAGGACCTCACCAATCTCTCGTGTGTCCACACACATGTCCAAATTGGGTCTTGAGGGGTCGTATAGTCTCTCTAGTTATTCTTTTTCCTTTAACATACTTAAAGAAATTCTTTGGATTCACTCTAATATTCTTAGCCAAAGCTATCTCATGTCTCCTTTTCACCCTCCTGATTTCCTTCTTCAGTAAACTCCCGTATCCCCTATTTACTGGCAGGGAACATAAAGATCTTGAACTCTAGCTATCACACAATTAAAAGCTTCCCGCTTACCAGAGGTCCCTTTGCCTGCAAACAAACTACTCCAATCTACCCCTGAAAGCTCCATCAAAATTCACCTTGCGCCAATTTAGAACTTGTACCTGTGGACCAGTTTTGTCTTTTTCCTCTAGGACATCTGTTCTTTTGAGCCCACAGTATCTGCCCTAAGCATCCCTTTTTCTCTTAACCCAGTACTGCATATCCCTTAAAATCCAGGATCCACAGGATTTGATGGTCCTACCCTTTTTCTTTATTGAAACATGTTGGCCTTGTACTCTCCATATTTCCTCCTTGAATTCATCTACTTGTTCTAAAACATGTTTACCTGAAAGTGTCTGCTGCTAGTCCACCCTCAGACATTAACACTGTGGATGTAAGTTTGCTCGCTGAGCTGCAAGGTTCGTTTTCAGACGTTTCGTCACTATTCTGGGTAACATCATCAGTGAGCCTCCGGTGAAGCGTTGGTGTTATGTTCCACTTTCTCTTTATGTATATAATATATACACATAAATAGAAAGCGGGACATAACACCAGTGCTTCACCGGAGGCTCACTGATGATGTTACCTAGAATAGTGACGAAACATCTGAAAACGAACCTTCCAGCTCAGCGAGCAAGCTTATATCCAGAACCTCAACCTGAGCTACAAATCTTCTCAAAACTCACTAACAGTGTGTCACAAGAGCTGAAGTTTCAAGAAAAAACAATTCTGTGGTTGATTGAAAACAACTGATATTTATAGGAGTCTGTATTTATGAGCTGGCCCCTTGCTTATGGGCAATTACACTGCCTTTTTAGTTATTTGAAACATCTTCTGTTCCGTTTTTAGTTGCACTTAAGCCCAATGCTCCTTATCTTTGAGCATTCAGTGTGCAGGGGTGTGGGCAGCTCAGTAGACCAACTTGAAGGTCTGCTCCTGGACCTGACCAGGCTGGCTATGAACAGGTCCAGGCAGCCGGCTGTGGAGGGGTTCATCTCTGCTGACTGCTTGAAGTCCATGGAGAGCGAGCATGTGATGCCTATTTTGATACCTTTAGAGACAAGTGGGCAACAGAAGGGATAGAGGGCTTTATTTCCTCATCCAACGCCATTTTCATTTAGTCCCTTCCCTCTTCCCCACCTCCCCCTCACTTTTCATGGTTTGCATTGCCTATAACAGGCTTTGTTATGAACTTCAAATTTGGCTGCATGAGTGGTTGATAGTTAAAAACAAATAAAAATTACAGCAATTTTGTGGTGGGAAAGTGGGAAATGTGTGTAAGAGCAATGCTGGATACAAATAGCTGAATTCTATTCAGTTGTGTGTGATCACACTTCCAGATATAGAAAAAAAGACAGAAAAAACACAGAAGTGGGGAAAGGAACAGCTGGTCCCTTGTTCAGTTGTGTGTGATATTACGTTTGGATATATAAAAAAAAACAAAAGATTCAATTGGCTACATGGATGATTTACTGGTGGCAGTTAACATTTATAAACAAAAAAAAGGTAGCAATGATTTGGTGATGAGGAAGTTGTTTGGCTGTGTGCAAGAATACATTCAGCAAAAGACAGAAACAAAAGCTTGACCCTTCAACTGGCTACATGGGTGATTTACTGGTTAATAGATAAAGATCAAAAAAAGTCACTTTAATTTGGTGATGGAAACAAACCATTCAACTGTGTGTAAGAGTATTTCTGGATATTAAAAGAAGAAAAGGAGCTGGTCCCTTTATGGGAAAAAAAGAACTTGGCTTCTTTTCAGGTTTACTAATGTCCTTTAGAGAAGGTCTGGCCTTCATGGGACCTCTCAGAAATGCAGTTAACTCTTAACTGGCTTCTGAAATCTGTCAGTCAGACAATAAATACAAGAGCTGGTCCCCTCCTACTCCTACCTTTGGTGATGTGTGTTGTCCTTAATTGGCTTTGCACATAACTGGTTGACGGTTGAAAAAAAATGCCGAGTGATTTGGTGAGCAGTAAAAAGAAAGAGGTCAGTTATGTCTAATATGTTTCTAGATATGAAAAAAGTGAAAAGATACCACAGGTGGAGAGAGATAATAGGAACTGCAGATGCTGGAGAATCAGAGATAACAAGGGGTAGAGTTGGATGAACACAGCAGGCCAAGCAGCATCATAGGAACAGCAGTTCATATACCACGGGTGATTTATTGGTGGTGGGTAATAGATGAAAATCCACCCATTAGTGGCAGTATTTTTGGGCGTGGAGTGGAATACATTCAATTGTGTGTATGCACTGTAATGCTGTTTTATTGCATTGGAGTATAACTGGAGTTTTGTGAAACAGACAATTAGGTGGAAGTGGAAGGAGGTGCTCAATCCCTTCTTTCTCTCATTAGAGAGTAGTTCTCCTTTTTAATATCCAAGGCATAAGGGGAAAGACAGGCCAACAGGCAAGGACAGGAACTAAGCTAGAAATAAAAATCGAGGCCTGGACACCTACCTGGAAGCCACAAGACAGAAAGAGGAGCCATTGGGGAACGACTCTACAACCAACAACAATGAAAATAAAACCAAGTGGCATCACATGAAAAGTTGTGATTTCACTTGCTGGTAAGTACCTGTTAATTTGAATACTTATTCTAAATTTTAATGTTCAGATTAAAGATAAATTGGAGAAATATTTTACAGGTTACAAACTAAAGATTCGTAAGAAATTTAAACATGAAAATGAAAAAAAAAATTGGAGATGCAAGGTCAGGTGATGTGCTCTGCCTACATGATGTGGGAGCTGTGGACCCTACTAACCATGTCCATAGCAAGCCTCACAGCGCCAGGGACCCAGGTTCGATTCCAGCCTCGGGTGACTATCTGTGTGGAATTTGAACGTTCTCCCGGTGTCTGTGTGGGTTTCCTCCGAGTGCTCCGGTTTCCTCCCACAGTCCAAAGACGTGCAGGCTAGATGGATTGGCCATACTAAATTGCCTGTAGTGTTCAGGGGTGTGTGGGTTATAGAGGGATGGGTCTGGGTGGGATGCTTCAAGGGGCAGTGTAGACTTGTTGGGCCAAAGGGCCTGTTTCCACACTGTAGGGAATCTAATCTAAATGTACCATTCTTTGTGAACAGAATTGAGAGTTCGCATGGTGGACTGACAGCCTCATGCCAAGTAACGGACATCTCGAACATGGTCTATGTTGGGACCCAGGAATAGACAAGGTTATGCAAGAGATCCTGTCAGAGAAATGTCAGGATTTAGGCACTAAAAACTTGACCTCAGGGGTTATAATCTCTGGAGCAAGTAAACACGTTGTAAAGGAGTGGTGCAAGAACAGGGGCTCCATTTTGTGGGGCACTGGCATCAATACTCAGACAGGAAGGAAGCATTGGGATGGAAGGAAGGAAGCCCATTAGGATGGGCTCTACCTGAACTGATCAGGGAGCAGGATCCTGGTGGACAGGCAAAAGAGGGTGGTCACAATGAATCGAAATTAGAATCATAGAGCCCCTACAGTGTGGAAACAGGCCCTTCGGCCCAACAAGTCCACACTGACTCTTGGAGCATCCCACCCAGACCAAACCCCCTAAACCCCACCTCAGCTTCTCATCTCTGAACACTAGGGGGCAATTCAGCATGGCCAACCCATCTAACTTACACATCTTTGGACAGTGGGAGGAAACTGGAGCACTCGGAGGAAACCCACAAAGACAAAGAGAGAATGTGCAAAATCCACACAGGGTGGAATTGCACCTGGGTTCCTGGCGCTGTGAGGTAGCCATGTTAACCACAGAGCCACCGTACTGCCCAAAATTAGTTAAAGGGAATTGGGGGTGGGTTGGGGTAAAGGTATGCAGAGGTCTCAGAACAGGTTACTAAAGCTTCCAGAACAAGTAACAGGACAGAGACTATCGGAAGAGTTGGGAATCTAACCTCTGGCACAGCAGGTAAGGGGTCAACTACAAAATGGGGGCAGTTTTGTAGTTCCAATAGGGTGAGACTAGCTAAGAGGAAAAAGGAAGTATACATAAGATCTAGGCGACTGAAGACAGACAAAGCATTGGAAGAATATTGGGAATATAGGGCAAATTTGAAACAAGGAATTAAGACGGCTAAAAGGGGACATGAGATATCTTTAGCAAACATGGTTAAGGAAAAACCCAAAGCCTTTTATTCACAGATAAAGAGCAAGAGGGTAACTAGAGAAAGGATTGGCCCACTTAAGGACAAAGAAGGAAAGTTATGCATCGAGTCAGAGAAAATGGGTGACATTCTTAATGAGTATGTTGCATCGGTATGCACCAAGGAGAGGGACATGACAGGTGTTGAGGTTAGGGATAGATGTTTGATTATTCTAGGTCAAGGTGGCATAAGGAGGGAGGAAGTGTTGGGTATCCTAAAAGGCATTAAAGGTGGACAAATCCCCAGGTCCAGATGGGATTTATCCCAGGCTGATGTGGGAAGCGAAAGAGGAAATAGCTGGGGCCTTAACAGATATCTTTGCAGCATCCTGAAACACGGGTGAGGACTGGAGAATTGCTAATGTTGTCCCCTTGTTTAAGAAGGGTAGCAGGAATAATCCAGGTAATTATTGACCGGTGAGCCTGACATGAGTGGTAGGGAAGCTGCTGGAGAAGATACTGTGGGGTAGGATCTATTCCCATTTGGAAGAAAATTGGCTTATCAGTGATAAACAACATGGTTTTGTGTAGGGACAGTCATGTCTTACCAACTTAATAGAATTCTTTGAGGATGTGACAAAGTTGATTGATGAGGGAAAGGCTGTAGATGTCATACATATGGACTTCAGTAAGGCATTTGATAAGGTTCCCCATGGCATGCTGATGGAGAAAGTGAAGTCACATGGGGTCCAGGGTGTGCTAGCTAGATGGATAAAAACCTGGCTAGGCAACAGGAGACAGAGAGTAGTAGTAGAAAGCAGTTTCTCAAATTGGGGACCTGTGATCAGTGGTGTTCCACAGGGATCTGTGCTGGGAACAGTGTTGTTTGTGATATACGTAAATGATTTGGAGGAAGGTATAGGTGGCCTGATTAGTAGGTTTGCAGATGACACCAAGATTGGTGGAGTAGCAGAAAGTGAAGGGGACTGTCAGAGATTACAGCAGGATATAGATCGATTGGAGAGTTGGGCAGATAAATGGCAGATGGCGTTCAATCCGGGCAAATGCGAGGTGATGCATTTTGGAAGATCTAATTCAAGAGTGAACTATACAGTAAATGGAAAAGTCCTGGGGAAAATTGATGTTCAGAGAGATCTGGGTGTTCAGGTCCATTGTTCCCTGAAGGTGGCAACGCAGGTAAATAGAGTGGGCAAGAAGGCATATGGCATGATTTCATTCATCAGGCAGGGTATTGAGTACAAGAGTTGGCAGGTCATGCTGCAGTTGTATAGGACTTTGGTTCGGCCACATTTAGAGTACTGCATACAGTTCTGGTCGCCACATTGCCAAAAGGATGTGGATGCTTTGGAGAGGGTGCAGAGGAGGTTCACCAGGATGTTGCCTGGTCTGGAGGGTGCTAGCTATGAAGAAAGGTTGAGTAGGTTAGGGTTATTTTCTTTAGAAAGACGGAGATTGAGGGGGAGCCTGATTGAGGTCTACAAAATCATGAGGGGTATAGACAAGATGGGTAGCAAAAAGCTTTTTCCCAGATTGGGGTCTCAATTACTAGGCGTCATGAGTTCAAAGTGAGAGGCAGAAAGTTTATGGGAGATATGTGCGGCAAGTTCTTTACGCAGAGGGTAGTGGGTGCCCGGAATGCGTTGCCAGCGGAGGTGGTAGACGCAGACACAATAGTGTCATTTAAGATGTATCTGGACAGATGTACATATGGGCAGGGAGCAAAGGGATACAGACCCTTAGAAAATATATGACAGGTTAGACAGAGGATCTCGATCGGTGCAGGCTTGGAGGGCTGAAGGGCCTGTTCCTGTGCTGTAATTTTCTTTGTTCTTTGTTCTTAATGCAGGAAGAGGGTATTGTACTTAAATGTGCACAGTATGTGAAACAAGGTATATGAGATTGCATGGCAGATTGAAATTGGCAGGTAAGATGCTGTGTGCATCAGAGTGGTTGGATATTTAGTCCCTTTCCAACCTGTCTAATCGAAAGGATAGGAATATGGGCAGAGAGGGCACGTCACTTGTTAGTAAGAAATGAATTTAAACAATAGCAAGAAATTACATAGAATTGGAAGGAGTAGAATCTGTATGGGTTAGGTTGAAGAACCATAATGGCAAAAAAGATCCTGATGGGTGTTATGTACAGCCTCCTAGCAGTATTCAGGATGTGGGGCAGAAAATACATGAGACAGAAAAGGCATGTAAGAAAGGCAGTATTGCAATAATCATGAGAGACATTGAAATGTGGGTGACCTGGGAAAGTCATGTTGATAGCAGATAACAAGGAAAAGATTTTGAGGCATGTCTAAAATACGGTTTTTTGATTGGCCTGGGCCAATCATGGTACATAATTCTAGATTTTGTGACATGCAATTTGATTAAGAAATTTAAGGTGAAGGAACAAATGAATTGAATGAATTAGGCTTATTGTTACATGTACTCAAATTACAGTGTCTCTTCAAGGCCTCTCTGCAGTAGACCAGCACAGGAGGCCTCCACATAGTCTGAGAGCAGGCTGCTGCCATGCTCTGCATTGGATTGCTGTGGCCACTGCTGCCACGGTCCATACCAGGCCACTACGTCTGTTTCACATCCGGCTACTGGTTGTTGACATCCCCACTTCGGGCCACTAGATCCTGACCTAGCCGCTCTGGGCCACTGGTCATTGGTGTCCCCACTTCAGGCCACTGGTTGTTTGTGTCCATGATTCAGGCTGCTGGTCCCTTCCGTTCCCACTATGGGCCACTGACTGCTGACCCCACTTTGGAAGCTGGGAAAGGGTGTCCAAGGCCAAGAGTTCAAGAAGACAGAAAAGATGAACACAGAAGAAAGGAGGGAAAGAGGGTGAAATAAAGGAAGGGCATGGCAGATGATCTCCAGCTGGAATATTCTGCTCCACCACCATCTCACTGGAAGTAGAAAGGGAACTCCAAGGGTACAGTGAAACAATATAATCGAATTCACGTTGCAGTTTGAGATAGAAGCTGGAATCAGATTTAACAGTGTTACAATTAGAGATGGGCATAATGCGGTTTCATGGTGGCGTCATCATTGGTACAGGCAAGATGGCGCCAAAGATTGGTGGCATAGTTCTGTGGCGGTGGCGCAGTGAAGGGATACAAGGCTGGCCAACTACTTCATGCTGATGTTGGTCTCAGCTTCAAGTTGGATGAGCCTGGATCCAGACTCAAGGCTAAGCACTTAAGAAGGACTGTAATGTTGTATAGATAACAACGTGTGGAGGTGGATGACCACAGCAGGACAAGCAGCATCTCAGGGGCACAAAAGGTGATGTTTCGGGCCTAGACCCTTCATCAGAAAGGGGGGGATGGGGAGAGGATTCTGAAATAAATAGGGAGAGACGGGGAGGCGGACTGAAGATAGAGAGAGGAGAAGATAGGTGCAGAGGAGAGTATGGGTGGGGAGGTAGGGAGGGGATAGGGCAGTTTGGGGAGGACGGACGGGTCAAGGGGGCAGGATGAGTTTAGTAGGTAGGAAATGGAGGTGCAGCTTGAGGTGGGAGGAGGGGATAGGTGAGAGTAAGAACAGGTTAGGGAGGCGGGGGCGAGCTGGGCAGGTTTTGGGATGCAGTAGGGGGAGGGGAGATTTTGAAGCTGGTGAAATCCACATTGATGCCATTGGGCTGCAGGGTTCCCAAGCGGAATATGAGGAATGGGAGGGGGAATTGAAATGGTTCACGACTGGGAGGTGCAGTTGTTTACTACGAACCGAGCGGACGTGTTCTGCAAAGCAGTCCCCAAGCCTCCGCTTGGTTTCCCCAATGTAGAGGAAGCCACAACGGGTACAGAGATGCAGTGCACCACATTGGCAGATGTGCAGGTGAACATCTGCTTGATGTGGGAAGTCATTTTGGGGCCTGGGATGGGGGTGAGGGAGGAGGTGTGGGGGCAGGTGTAGCACTTCCTGCAGTTTCAGGGGCAAGTGCCGGGTGTGGTGGGGTGGGAGGGGAGTGTGGAGCGGACAAGGGAGTCGTGGAGAAAGTGGTCTCTCCGGAAGGCAGACAAGGGTGGAGTGGGAAAAATGTCTTTGGTGGTGTGGTCGGATTGTAGATGGCAGAAGTGTTGGAGGATGATACGTTGTATCTGGAGGTTGATGGGCTGGTATGTGAGGACGAGGGGGATTCTCTTTGGGCAGTTATTGTGAGGGCGGGGTGTGAGGGGTGAGGTGTGGGAAATGCAGGAGACACGGTCGAGGGTGTTCTCGACCACTGCGGGGGGTGGGGAGGGGGTGAGTTGCCTCATCCTGGGAGCAGACGCGGCAGAGGCAAAGGAATTGGGAATGGGGATGGAATTTTTGCAGGATGGTGGGTGGGAGAAGGTGTATTCCAGGTAGCTGTGGGAGTCGGTGGGCTTGAAATGGACAGGTACCACACTGTAATGTTGTACTTTTGTTTCTTTATTTTTCAATCTTTAAACTTTATGTCTGGCTAATTTCTGTGTTTTAAGTAGGTGCCAGACAGCGGCAACATTATAAAACACTTTTCACTGCCTTTATAACAAATACACATGACAATTCTTAAATAAAGTAAAAGGTAAAGTGAAATAAGGGTGGAGCTGGCCAAAGTTGGTTGGAAAGGAGGCCTAGCAGTGAAAAAAGTGACTTAAAAAATAAGGATTAGAAGTTGAAATATGAAAGTAAGCTAGTTTGTAATACAAAGGAAGATTTTTAAGTACATGTAAAGTAAGAGAGAAGCAAGAGTGGATGTCTTACCACTGGAATATTGAGGCTGGATAAGAAAGAATGGGGAGGAATGAAATGGTGGAGGAATCGAATAGATACCGTGCAGCACTTTTCACAGTGGAAAACAACTTCAAGACAGTCAGGAGACAGAGGTAAGTGTAATGACAATTACTAAGGAGAAAATGCTGTGCAAGTTAAAATGTTTAAAGTTGGAAAAAAAAAATCACCAGGACTGGATGGACTACATCCCAGCATTCTGAAAGAGATAGTTGAGGAGATTACGGAGGCATTGTTGGCGATCTTTCAGGATCACTGGAATCAGGGAGTCGCAGAGGAATCAGAGGCTAATGTTCAGGAAGGGTCAGAGGCAGAAGACAGGAAATTACAAGCCAGTTAGCCTGACCTCTTGGTAAGATTTTAAGGTCTATTATTAACGATGAGATTGTGGAGTACTTGGAAGTGCATAAAATAGGGCTAAGTCAGCTTGGCTTCATCAAGAGAGGTCATGTTTTACAAATCTCTTAGAATCCTTTAAGGAGCAGCAAGGAAATTAAACAAGGGAGAGATAGTGGACTTGCTCTATTTTCTGACATAGATAGAGGATTAGTTGATTGACAAAGACAGGGAATAGAGATAAAGGGTTTGTTTTTCAAGGTGGCAGCCAGTGACTAGTGGAATTTCACAGGGGTCAGCATTGGAATTATTCACATGATACATTCATGATTCAAATGAAGGAGCAGAGAGCACTGTTGCTAAATTTGCAAATGACACAAAGAAAGATGAAGGGATAGGTAGTATTGAGGAAGCAAGAAGTCTGCTGAAGGACTTGGACAGGCTAGGAAAGTGGGCAAGGAAATGGCAAATGGAATACAATGTGGGAAGTTAAGAGATTATACATTTTGTCGGAAAAATAGAAGCATAGACAATTTTCTAAATGGGAAAAAGCTTGAGAAATCTGAAGCACAGAAGGATTTGGGAGTACTAGTTCAAGATTCTCCCAAGGTTAACATCAGGTTAAGTGACGGTCAGGAAGACAAATGCAATGTTAGCATTCATTTCAAGAGGTCTGGAACACAACAGCAGAGGTTTACTGCTGAGGCTGTATAAGATTCTGGTCATACTGCATTTCAAATATCATGAGCAGTTTTGGGCCCTGTGTCTATGAAAAGATGTTCTGGCCCTGGAGGAGGTCCAGAGGACTTCACAAGAATGATCCTGGGAAAGAAGGGCTTGTCATATGAGGAGCCTAAATCTGTGCTTGATGAGGTTAGAGAGGATTGGGGGCCGACGGGGGGGGGGGGTGGAATCTCACTGAAGCTTACAGAATACTGAGGAGACTGCATTGATTGGATATGGCAAAGATATTTCCACTCGTAAGAGAGACTAGGGCCAAGGGCACAACCACAGTTTGAAGGGACAAACAGTTAGAACTGAGATGATTTCTTCAGCCAGAGGGTGGTGAATCTGTGGAATTCACTGCCACCTAAGGCTGAAGAGAACAAATTCTTAGAGCTGTAACAGATAGGTTCTTGATAAATAAGAGAATCAAGGGTTATCAAGGGTTATGGGAGAAGGCAAGAGGATGGGGTTGAGAAACATATCAGCCACAACTGAATGGTGGAGCAGGCTCGATGGCCTAATTTTGCTCCTATATCTTATGGCCTTATGGTAAGAGCACTTCTGGCTTTATGAAGAAAAGAGTTTAAAAAAAGGAAGAGCTGAATTCTTTTTCCTTTCACCCATTTTATTTAGCCCCCTCTCCCCCTCCCTCTCTCTACCCCTCCCTCACCTTTGATGTGTTGCCCTTAGTGAGCTTTACATGTAAAATCAATCATTTGGAAAACACGGTTGATTCACCGGTAGTGGTTAATATGAGAAAATTTGTCACAGATGATTTCGTGGTGGGAAAACCTGTTTGGTTGGGATGATAGCATTTTTGGATAAATATGTGAGAAAAAAGAATTGGGCTTTGTGATTCTTGTGGCATAGCAGTTGTGTTTCCAGCTCTGAGCCACAAGGCCTCAGTTCAAGTCCCATCCACTTCAAGTCCTATCCACTCCAGAGGTAGCTAATAACTTCTCTAACAGGTTGAATAGAAAATAGATGTTTTTAAAAAGTTGGGTTTTGGCCTCCTCCCCTTCTCTCTACCCCTCCTTTTCCTTTCATGGTCTGTATTGCTATTACCGCATATTGCTATTGTGCATATTTGATTAATTGGAAACACAGGTGATATAAGGGTCATGGACAATAGATGAAAATTACTACAGGCAATTTGGTGGTGTGAAAAAAGCCATTTGATTATGTGTGATAACACTTCCAGATTAAAATAAAGCTGGGTTCTTCTGCCCTTGGTGGGCAGTGATTGTAACTTGTTAAAAGCTTCTAAAAAGACTTGGCTTCTGCTGTTCTCCATCTTTGCATCAGCATGGATAATCTAGCTGCCCCAAGCACTTTCACAGTACCTGGAAGACTGTGGTGCTAAACTGTGCTTAAAGACTGTAAATTAGGCCTTTGAAACCAGAGACCACACAGTGCCCTCCTGAAATTTGCGGTGTTTATTGCTGCAATGAAACTGAATTTTCCTTGGGCACGAGATATGCTTACAACTACAAAGCAAAGAACAACACTGACTCCTGGTGGCCAACTAAACAAGGCTCATGTTCTTTGGGGTAAGGTGACCTGTGCTCAAAGATAGCTTCAATAGTAACAAGCCTGCCTGTTCAAGCTATTGGGCACAGAATTCATGTAATGCTGTATCTAGCAAGGATTTAAAAAACAGTTGTGCACATAAACTGACAATAAATAGTAAAATGTTTTCTTTTTAAAATGAGCTGGATTCTTTCAATTTCTTAAACAAGAGAAAATGAGCTAGGTTCTGTAGAGGGAGGTGGGCAACAGGGGGTTTGAATTACGTTATTTTCCTGCAACTCCATTTTAAATCAATCCTCTTTCTCTTTACCTACCCTTCCCTTTTGTTATTGTTGCTTTGCCGCTGGTGGAAAGTGCATGTAATTTGTTATTTTAATTCACCACATGGGTGCATTGGTGGCAGTTCATAAAAACAAAAAACAGCTCAGTTCCGGGGCACATTGACCAACTGATGTGCTGATCTGCTGACGCATCGTGGTGAATACAATAAATAATACTACTTAGAGTCAAAAATATTGCAGGTAGATAGTGGAGTGGACAGGTGGGAGAGAAGACGATAATAAGTAACAAGTAGAATATACAACAGTATGGGGCCTTCAGCCCACGATGTTGCACCCACCTATTATCCTAAGATCAAACTATCCTGCATACCTTACATTCTTGTGAAAATAGGTAACAGCCAGGTTCTCTGACGTTCTTGTGATGCAGTAGTAGTGTCCCTATCTAGCCTGAAGTAAAAATATCAAGAAAAACCAAAAGAACTGTGGATGCTGTAAATCAGGAATAAGAACAAAGTTGTTGGAATAGCTCAGCAGGTCTGGCAGCAGTGAGTGCTGTAAAAATATCAAGAGCTGGGTCCTGCACCCCGCCCCCTTCCCCTCATTATGCTCCCCTCCTATTCCATTTTAATTTAGCTCCCTACCTCTTTTCCTACCCTTCCTTCACCTTTTTATTGTTTAGTTGGGTCATTGTTTAATGAGTCATTAAAAAAGAAAAACAGCTGAGCTCTTTTGTGGGTGCCCAATGAAGTATGTCCTCCCACTTTCTGTCAGAGACTTGGAATGGTGGTTTTTGCATGTAGCAATTCCAGGCAATTGTATGTTAAAGTGGTTCACATAATCCCAGTCCACATATTTATTCTGTGGTCCTGTGGAATCTGTGGACGATGCATATATTGGTTGTGGGAAGCTGCACTCACTTTTTAGTTATTTGAAAGTCATGTGAAATACGTGACCTGTCATATTTGGAAAGTTGGATTGACAAGGTGCAGAGCTGGATGAACACAGCAGGCCAAGCAGCATCAGAGGAGCAGGAAAGCTGACATTTCAGGCCTAGACCCTTCTTCAGGAAAAGTTGTGGAAAGTTATAGATTTGCCCAGTGCCCTAGATGACCACATTTGGAGTAAGTGCTTCCAGTCGCAGAAACTTGAGCTCCAGATTTTGGAGCATGATCTTCACCTGTAGACACTGTGGCACACCTGTGAGGCTGATGGTTAAGTAGATGGCACATTTAGAGAGGTGGTTACATCGCAGCATTAGTGACTGGAGGCAGCAAGTGCCAGACAGACCAAGAGAACTTGTATCAGAGATAATGGGAACTGTAGCTCCTGGAGAATCTGAGATAACAAACAAAAGTTGAGGTTTCGGGCCTAGACCCTTCATCAGAAAAGGCCAAGATAACTTGGTAGTTTGTGCAGGCATTCTCTGGGATCCTGTTCACAAATCAGCTTCCCTTTTGGACTATACAGTAGAAGAGGAAGAAACTGGAGGGGTAATAGTATTAAGGAATTCATTAGTTGTAGAACAGAAAGGCATTTCAGTGATTGCCAATGAGATTCCACAGTGACACATTACTTCCCTAGTGCCAGGGTCCAGGACATCACACAGTGGCTACAGGATATTCTTCTGGAAGCAGGTGAGCAGCTAAAGATCATGGTCCATGCCAGTACCAATGAGTTATGTAGGGAGGGAGATATGGTCCTGAAATCAGAATTTAGTAAATCACTGGATTAGTAATCCAGCTGCTAGCGCTCTGCTGATGTGGGTTTGAATCCCACCATAGCTGCTAGTGAAGCTTGAAACCAATAAAAATCTGGAATTAAAAGCCATATAACCACTATCTATTTTAGAGAAAGAAACTTGCCATTCTTAGCTCCTATTCAGGCTCCTGATAGAGATTTATAACTTCATAAGTGGCACAGGCAATTGGAGTCTTTTGGCCAGGGTAGAAATGTAAATTACGAGGGGACTGTAGGTATAAGGTAATGGGGGAAAGTTTAAAGGAGGTATAAGGGGCAAGTTTTTTTTATACAGAGGGTGATAAGTGCCTGGAATACGCTGTCAGTGGAGGTGGCAGAAGCAAATACAATAGCAATGTTCGAGAGGAATCTTGACAAAATACATGAATAGGCAGGGAACAGAGGAATTCGGACCACATAGAGAGACAAGATTTTTAAACTTAGAAAGGCATCATGTCCCAGTGCACGTTTAGTGGGCTGAAGGGTCTGTTCCTGTGCTGTACTGTTCATTGTCACAGTAAGGCTGGATGAGGTTAATGCTATTGATGTGTGCACATGCAATTTTAGACAACATTTGATACAGTACAGTCTTGAGGAAAGTTACAAGTCATGACATAAAAGGGACAATTGCTCTGTTGACAAAAATTGGCTGAGTGATAAGAAACAGAGGATAGTAGTCAATGGATGTTCTTCAGGCTGGAGGAAGGTTTGTTGTGGAATTACCAAGGAGTTGGTATTGCGACCTTTCCTTTTCCTGATATATATATCAATGATTTGGATCTTAGTGTGCAGGGGACAATTTCAAAGTTTGCAGATAAGGCCAAACTTGGAAGAACTGTGTTATGCGAAGAGGACGGTGTGGAACTCTAAAAGAACATTGGAAGGATGGTGGAGTGGGCAGTTAGGAGGCAGTTGAGGTTCAATGCATAGAAGTGTAAGTTGAAGCACTAGGTCAGAATAATAGTGAAAGGCAATATAAAATTAGGGACAATAGTAAAAGTGGTGCAGGAGAAGAGAGAATCTGGGTGCATATATGCACAGATCATTGAAAGTGACAGGGCAAGTGGGCAGAACAGTTAACAAATCATACATAGAACATAGAAAAGTACAGCACAGTACAGGCCCTTCGGCCCACGATGTTGAGCCGTGGAATAATCCTAATCCAAAAATAAAATAACCTAACCTACATTCCCCTCAATTCACTGCTGTCCATGTGCATGTCCAGCAGTCGCTTAAATGTCACTAATGACTCTGCTTCCAAGACTACCACTGGCAAACTATTCCATGCGCTCACAACTCTCTGGGTGAAGAACCTCCCTCTGACGTCTCCTCTATACCTTCCTCCTAACACCTTAAAACTATGACCCCTAGTGGCAGTCAATCCTGCCCTGGGGAAAAGTCTCTGACTATCGACTCTATCCATGCCTCTCATTACCTTGTACACCTCGATCAGGTCACCTCTCTTCCTCCTTCTCTCCAGAGAGAAAAGTCCAAGCTCAGTCAACCTCTCCTCATAAGACAAGCCCTCCAGTCCAGGCAGCATCCTGGTAAACCTCAGTGGCAACTTTGAGGGAGCTATGCACTTGAACACCAAGATCCCACTGTTCCTCCACACTGCCGAGAATCCTGCCTTTAATCCTATATTCAGCATTTAAGTTCGACCTTCCAAAATGCAACACTTCGCATTTATCCACATTGAACTCCATCTGCCATTTCTCAGCCCAGCTCTGCATTCTGTCAATGTCTCGCTGAAGCCTGCAATAGCCCTCGATACTATCAACGGCAACTCCAACCTTTGTGTCATCAGCAAACATACAAACCCACTCCTCAACCACCTCATCCAAGTCATTTACAAAAACTATAAAGAGCAGAGGCCCAAGAACAGAGCCTTGCGGGACACCACTGACCTCCAGGCAGAATACTTACCATTTACAACAACTCTCTGCCTCCTGTCAGCCAACCAATTCTGAATCCAAACAGCCACATCACACTATATCCCATACCTCCTGACTTTATGAATGAGCCTGGCGTGGGGAACCTTATCAAATGCCTTGCCGAAGTCCACGTACACCACATCCACTGCTCGACCCTTGTCAACCTGTCTTGTGGCATCCTCAAAGAACTCAATAAGATTTGTGAGGCATGACCTGCCCCTCACAAAGCCATGCTGACTCCCTTTAACCACGTTATGCTTTTCCAAATAGTCATAAATCCTATCCCTCAGAATTCTTTCCAAAACCTTGCAGACCACAGACGTAAGACTGACTGGTCTGTAATTTCCAGGGATTTCCCTATTCCCTTTCTTGAAATGAGGAACAACATTTGCCTCCCTCCAATCTTCAAGTACGACTCCTGTGGAGAGTGAGGAAGCAAAGATCTTCGCCAGCGGCTAAGCAACCTTCTTTCTTGCTTCTCGGAGCAACCTAGGATAAATTTGGTCTGGCCCTGGGGACATATCAATCTTAATGTTTGCCAAAATTTCCAGCACATCAACTTCCTCAATCTTAATCAGTTCAAGCCTGTTTCCTGCTCCTCAAAGTTCTCATTCACAACAAGGTCCCCTTCCTTAGTGAAAACCGAAGCAAAAAACTCATTTAAGGCTTCCCCTATCTGCTCAGACTCCACGCACAAGTTCCCTACGCTATCCCTGATCGGCCTCACCTTCTCCCTGATCATTCTCTTATTCCTCACGTATGAGTAAAATGCCGTCGGGTTCTCCCTAATCCTTCCTGCCAAGCCTTTATCGTGTCCCCTCCTGGTCCTCCTCAGTCCACTTTTGAGCTCCTTCTGAGCAAGCCTGTAATCCTCTAAAGCTGTGCTAGACCCTTGCTTCCTCCACCTTATGTAAGCTGCCTTTTTCTTTTTGATGAGAAGCACTTCTGTTCCTGTCATCCAAGGCTCCTTAATCTTACCCCTTCTTACCTATCTCAGAGGAACAAATTTATACATCACTCGCAACAACTGCTCCTTAAACAGTCTCCGCATGTCTGTTGTGCCCTTTCTGTGGAACAATTGCTCTCAATCTGTACTTCCCAACTCCTGCCTGATAGCGTCATAGTTTCCTTTTCCCCCGTTAAATATCTTCCCCTGGTAACTGCTCCTTTCCCTTTCCATGGCGATGGTAAATGTGAGGCTGTTGTGGTCACTGTCGCCAAAGTGTTCCCCCACCACGAGATCTGACACCTGTCCTGGCTTATTGCCGAGCACCAAATCCAAAATGGCCTCCCGCCTCGTCGGCCTGTCCACATACTGAGTCAGGAAACCCTCCTGAACACACCTGACAAAAACGGCTCCATCCAAACCATCTGCACTGAGGAGGTTTCAATCTATATTGGGAAAGTTGAAGTCACCCATAACAACAACCCTGCTACGTTTGCACTTTTCAACAATCTGCTGGCCAATGAGTTCTTCGATCTCCCTACTGCTATTTGGGGGTCTGTAGAAAACCCCCAGTGAAGTGACTGCTGCCTTGCTGTTCCGAACTTCCACCTACACTGACTCAGTCGACAAACCTTCCTTGGCAACATCAACCCATACCACCTCAGTAGACGAGTCCTCAAAGGTTCTTTCAGCCGCCCTTATACTGTCCTTGACCAACAAAGCCACACCTCCCCCTCTTCTACCACCTTCCCAGACCTTAATGAAAGATCTAAACCCTAGAACCTGCAACATCCATTCCTGACCCTGCTCTATCCATGTCTCCGAAATGGCCACAACATCGAAGTCCCAGGTACCTATCCAAGCTGCAAGCTCACCTACCTTATTCCGGAACAGCGTTGTTGGCTTTATTATTAGGGGATATAGTACAAGGGCAAAGAAGCAATGCTGAACTTGGAGGAGATTTGTTGGAGGTTTACAAAATGACAGCTGCATTGAGTAGATAGGGAGAACCTGTTCCTGCTTGTAAAAGGAACAAGAACATTAAGGTTTTGGAGTAGATTTGTAGCTCGGGTTGTTGGTATTCAGGTTGTTGAAATTGGGTGGCTCGCTGAGTTGGTTTCTTGTTTCACAGACGTTTCATTACCATGCTTGGTAACATCCTCAGTGCAGCCTCCAATGAAGCATTGGTGTGTTTTCCTGCATGGTTTTTAAATTCTGGCATCCGTTTAGATCAATTGTCTCACTTCCGGGTTTCCTTCATAGTGGAATGTATATGGGGTTGAGTTCAATGTGTTTATTAATGGTATGCTTTGTGGAGTGCCATTCTTCTGGGAATTCTCGTGCCTGTCTCTGCCCAGCTTGTTCCAGGATCTTGGCGCTGTCCAGTCGAAGTGGTGGTTCTCCTTGTCCATGTGGACTGAGATGAGCGAGTAACTCATCTGTTCATTGTCACCTGTTCATGACAAATGGCAACACCTCCCACTTGCAAACTACTTCAACTGCCCCGACCACTCTGGATGACATGTCCATCCTGGGCACCCTCCAGTGTCACAATGATGCCACCCAGAAACTGGAGGAACAGCACCTCATATTCTGCCTTGGAAGCCTACAACCCAATGGTCTCAATGTGGGCTTTACTAGCTTCAAAATCTCCCCACCCCTGACCTCATCCCAAGGCCAGCGGCCCCCCCTTCCAAACCTCATTGACCTCTCCGTCTTCTCTCCCACCTATCCACTCCACTATCCACCTGCTATCACCGCACACCCCTCTCTATTTATTTCAGAGCCCCCTTCCCCTCCTCCATTTCTGAAGAAGTGTCCTGACTTGAAACGTCAGCTTTCCTGCTCCACTGAGGCTCCCTGGCCTGCTGTGATCCTCCAACTCCACATCATGTTATCTTTGTCTAAATGTGGTGCCACTCTCCAGGAGCTATCTATCTGCACACTTAAGTCTCTCCAATCGACAACATTCCCCAGGGCCTTAACATTAACTGTGTAAGACCTCCCTGGTTTGTATTACCAAAATGCAACATCTCACATTTATCACAATTAAACTCTATTTACCATTCCGTGGACCACTGGCCCAATTTATCAAGATCACATTGTACTCTTAGATAACCTTCTTCACTGCCAGCTGTATCACCAATTTTGGTGTCATTTTCATACTTACTAACCATGCCTTCTACATTCTCATCCAAATCATTTATATAAAATGACAAACAAAATTGGAGCCAGCACTGATCCCTGCGGCACACTGCCGGTCATAGGCCTCCAGTCTGAAAATCAACCCCCTTTTTAGTACCTGTTTTCTACCATGAAGCCAGTTTTGTACAAATTGGCTAGCTCTCCCTGGCTCCCATGTGATCTAAGCTTACTAATCAGTCTACAATGTGTAAGTTTGACAAAGGCCTTGCTATAGTCCATGTAAACAACATCTAGCATTTTGCCTTCTATCTTTTGTAACTTCTTTAAAAACATCAAATTTTGAGACAAGATTTTCCATGCACAAAGCCATGCTGACTATCCCTAATCAGTCCTTGCCTTTCCAAATACATGTAGACCTAGTCTCTCAGAATTCCCTCCAACAAATTAATCACCACTGACTAGGGTCATTTGTCTGTAGTTCTCTGGTTTTTCCTTGCAGCCTTTCTTATATTAGGGATGCTCTAGTATTCCAACACTTCAATCACGCTGTTAATGGTGCAAATTTCCCACTAACTATTGGGGTCCCTATGGTATAATTGCATCAAAGTGATCACCCCCTTATTTCTAGTTCCATCCACCCTGCAACTTTTTCTCTAACTTCCAACAATGTCCTGGGATAAACTTGATCGGGTTCCAGGGATTTATCTTCATTTATGCATTTTAAGACCTCTAGCACCTCCTCTTCTATAACGTGGAGTCTTTTTAAGGTATCACTATTAATTTCCCCAAATTTGCTAGCTTCCATGACTTTCTCCATGGTAAGTACTGACAAGAAATATTCATTTAGGATCTCTCCCATCTTCTGTGGTTCCACATTCATTGATCTTTAAGGAGCTCTATTCTCTCCCCATGTTTTTGCCCTTAATATACTTGCAGAATCTTTGCGGAGTCTCCTTTACCCTATCTGCTGAAGCTATCTCATCTCCCCTTTTTGCCCTCCTGATTTCCCTCTTAATTACACTTGTACACCCCTGTACTCCAAGGAATTAATTTGATTATTACTGTCTATACCTGACATATGCCTTCTTCCTTTTCTTGACCAGAGCCTCGATAACTCTAGTCATCCAGGATCCCCTACTCCTGCCACTTTTGTCCTTTACACTAATAGGAATGTGCTGGCCTTGAACGCTCTATCTTCAACAGGACAGCCAGTTTTGTATCCAGACAGCAACATTTCCCTAAATCCCATGCCTCCTTACTTTCTGAATGAGCCCACCATGTGGAATCTTATTGCATGCCCTACTAAAATCCATATACACCACATCCACTACTCTACCTTCATTGATGTGTTTTGTCACATCCTCAAATAATTCAATAAGGCTTGTGAGGCATCACCTGCCTCTTAAAAAGCTGTGCTGACTAGATTAGATTCGCTACAGTGTGGAAACAGGCCCTTCGACCCAACAAGTCCACACCGCCACTTAAAGCATCCCATCCAGACCCATCCCCCAATAACCCACAGACCCCTGAACACTATGGGCAATTTAGCATGGCCAATCCATCTAGTCTGCACATCTTTGGACTGTGGGAGGAAACCGGAGCACCTGGAAGAAACCCACGCAGACATGGGGAGAATGTGCAAACTCCGCACAGATAGTTGCCCGAGGCTGGAATCGAACCCAGGTCCCTGGCGCTGTGAAGTTGCAGTGCTAACCACTGAGCCACTGTGCTTTTCCAAATAATCATAAATACTACTCTCAGAATCCTCTCCAATAATTGCCCACCACAAAAGTAAGGCTGACTGGCCTGCAATTCCCAGGATTATCCCTATTCCCTTTCTAGAACAAGGGAATGACATTTGACACCCTTCAATCTTCCAGTACTACTCCAGTGGACAGTGAGGATGCAAACATCATTACCAAAAGTGCAGCAATCTCTTCCCTCATCACCCTCCGTGGTAACCTTGGGTATATCCCGTCTGGCCCAGGGGACTTGTATATCCTCATGTTTTACATAATTTCTTGCACATCTTCCTTCCTAACAATAACCGGTTTAAGCAAATCTGCCTGTTTCATGCTGTCCTCACAAACGTTGAGCTCCCTCTCATTGGTGAATACTGAAGCGAAGTATTCATTAAGGACCTCCACTACCTCTTCTGACTCTGCCCACAAGTTCCCGCCACTGTTCCTGACTGATCCTACCTTCACTCTGGCCATTCTCTTGTTCCTCACATAAATATAGAAAGCCTTGGGGTTTTCCTTGATCCTACCTACCAAGGTTTTCTCATACCCCCTTCTAGCTCTCCTAAGTCCATTCTTCAGTTCCTTCCTGGCTACCTTGTCAACCTCTACAGCACTGTCTGATCCTTGCTTCCTCAACCTTAAGTTAGCTTCCTTCTTTCTCTTGACTAGGTGTTCAACATGCCTTGTCATCCAAGGTTCCTTCACCTTAACATCCTTTACTTGCCTCAGTGGGACTAACCTATCCAGTAATTGTAGCAACCGCTCCCTAAACAACCTCCACATTTCTGTTGTGCTTTTGCCTGAGAACATCTGATCCCAATTTATGCTCCGCAGTTCTTACCTAATAGCATGACAAATTCCCCTCCCCCAATTAAATATTTTCCCATACCATCTGATCATGTCCCTCTCCATGACAGTAGTAAAGGTCAGGGGGTTGTGATCACTATCACTATTTCCCTCTAACTGTTGGGGTCCCTATGGTATAATTGTATTAAAGTGATCATATCCTTATTTCTCAGTTCCATCCACATTGCTTTGCTCGACAAATTGCTGAGGAATACCGTCTCTAAGTATTGATGGTTTCACTAATCAAAAACTGCATAGCCCTCCTCTCTTGTATCCCATTCTATCCTGCCTATAGCATCTGTACCCCAAAACAATAAGTTGCCAGCCCTATCCCTACCTGAACCAGGTTTCTGTAATAGCTATGTTATCCCAGTCCCATGCTCTCATTCATTAAATCATAGAATTCCTACAGTGTGCAAACATGCCCCTCGGCCCAACTTATCCTCAGAGCATCCCACCCAGACACATGTTCCTATAACCCACCTAATCTGCACATCCCTGAACACTTTAGCATAGCCAATTGACCTGGCCTACATATCTTTGGACTGTGGGAAGAAACCAGAACACCTGGAGGTAACCCACGAAGATATGGGGAGAACATGCAAACTCCACACAGGCAGTCACCCAAGGGGGGAAATGAGCCCGTTTTGCTGGCATTGTGAGGCAGCAATGTTAACCACTGAGCCACCGTGCCACCCCAATGCCCTGAGTTCATTTGCCTTGTATGTCAGGCCTTTTGCATTGAAATAAATGCAGTCTAATTCATCAGTCTTCCCTTGTTCCCTGCTTTGCTCTTGCCTATCTTGTCTGTTGAACCTCTGTGACAGCCTCAGCCTTCTCTCTTGTCTCACTATTGCTTTGGGTCTCACCCCACTGCTGGACTTGTTTGAATCCTCCCAAGTTGTTCGAGCTAATCTCCCTGCCAGGATATTGGTCTCCCTCCAGCTCAGGTGCAACCTGCCCCTCTTGTACAGGTCACAATTCAAGAAAGCATTGGAATGATTATTAGATTGAGAGAGCATGCAAGGATTTGAGGAAATAGCAAGAGTCATTTGTAGAGGTCTACAGAACAGAAAAATGCCATTTAGCCCATTGAGTTTGTGCCAGTCAAAAACAACTACCTTATCTATTCTAATCCTATTTTCCCACACTTGGCCCTGAGTGTTCCTCTAAAAAATTGTTGAGTGTTATGACAGTTTCTGCCTCTACCATCCTTTCAGGTGATGAGTTTCAGATAAATAAAACTTCCACTCATTTCCACTCAGCCTTCTTCCCCCTTTACCTTAAATCTATGCCTGCGGTCCTGATCCTGCTGCTAAGGCGAAAAGTATCTTCCTGTTTCCCCTCTACAAAATTGTGTAAATCTTGGTCATGTTCCTTCAGTCTCCTCTGCACCAAGAGCAACAACACTATCTATCCAATCTCTCTTCATAGCTCCAGCCCAGGCAACAACCTGGTAAATCTCCGTCAATGAAGTGTGGAGCTGAAGGAACACAGGAGGTCAGGCAACATCAAAGGAGGCAGAAAATCAACATTTTGGGTTTACATCCTTCAACAGGACTCCTCTGTACATTCTCACATCATGATTTCCAGAACCGCACATTAGACTCAAGCTAAGGCCTAACCAACATTATTTTACAGTTTCAGCATAATGTCCCTGTTCTTAAACTCTAGGCCTTAGCTGATAAAGGCAAGCAAAATGTATGCCATCTTAACTACTTTATCTAACTGTCCCACTACCTTAAAGGACCACTGGACATTCATACTAAGGTCTCTCTGATCCTCGGCGTATGCCAAAGTCCTACTGTTCATCATGGATTCCCTTGCCTGGTTTGTCCTGCCCGAGTGAATCACCTCACAGTTACCTGGATTTAATTCATTTGCCACTGATCAGTCCCTCTGTCCAGCTTGTCTATATTCTTGTGTAATCTTTGGATATCCTCCCCACTACTTATTTTCAAATCATCTGCCAGCTTTCAGCTCAACCCTCCTAAATTCAAGTCTAAATAATTTACAGATGCCATAAAAAGCAAGAGCTCCAATACCTATCACTGCAGAACCTCACTGGACGCAAGGTTCCAGGAGGCTGGCGCTACTTAATGCTAAGTGTTTGAAGAGCTAGTGCAGGCAAGATTAACCTCCATAAGGGCCTTGTTTCAGCTTCCTAAACCTTACATTTGCTTCCTTTTTCTTTTTGTCTAAACTTTCAATATCTCATCTCATCCAAGTCTCTGAATCTTGCCATCCTTATCCTTTATCCTCACAGGAACATGCTGGTCCTGCATACCCACCAATTCGCCTTTTAAAAACTCTCACAGTGTCAAATGTGGAGTTATCCTCAAACACCTGCTTCCAATTAAATTTGTCCAGTTCCTACCTAATGCTATATAATTGGACTTTCACCAATTTAGCAATTTCACCTGAAGGACTAGTCTTATCATTATCTGTAACGATCTTAAAAGTTATAGAATTATGATCACTGCTCTGCCTCTGAAACTTCAATCATCTGCTCAAGCTCATTCCCCAATACAAAGTCTAGTACAACCCCTTTCCTAGTTGGAATATTGTTAGAAGAAGCACTCCTGGTTGCAACTAACAAATTCTGCATCATCTAAACCCCTGGCATTAAAGGAGTCCCAGTCAATGTTGGATAAGTTAAATCAACTACTACAATAATCCCATTGTTTTGTCAAATTTCTATGATGTGCCAACTGTTGGAGTCTGATGGGGATAATAATTAATCCTTGTTTTACGTGGTGTAGCTACCTAAAGTTCAAATCTTAGTGTCTACATACAAATCCTCCAATTCTTCACCTCTGAATGGCTCTTGCAACATCATTATATGAACGAAGGTTATATAAACAAGTATAGCAATGACAGCCAGTATACTGCACTAGTTTTCACCTTTGTTTTAGTAGTTGGCATCACATTTAATATTTTATCCAAGTAAATATTCAAGAATGAAAATACTTGTTTCTTTGCATCGGAATTCATAAGGAGCCCCTGCAGTTTCTTTTCTTGTTTAAAAATGCCTTGGTTTGACTGAATTATTACTACTTATCATTAGCTACTTGATCCAGGGTCATTCAACTTTTACTGCAGTTCTTAATTTCAGTATTTTGTTTCGGATTCTCCACATATCAGCTTTGATCTTAGCCTGACCTCTATATAGTTTTAGGAGTTGAAATGTGATCGATTCATGTGTTCTATCTAACTCTCAACTCTCATCATAAATCAGGAATGCAGCAACAACAAAATGTTCCTTTTACTAATGAATTTATCATCAGCTTCCCATAAATCAAAGATAACCTGATAATGACGCCACAAATAAATTCTGATCCACTTTTTTGGAGGCAAGAAATAGGAATTATCACATTTCAATGTTGAATATAAGAAGTGAAAACTTTCTGAACTTGACCAGCAGAACTTGAAACATAGTTTTACGCACTGGCACCCTATATCCATCTCAAGGGTCTATAAAATGTGTCAACATTACTGTTGAACATCCATCTATGTCATACTGATAATCTGATGATAAACATCTTTCTGATGGGACAATATGAAGGTGAATCCTGCCCAGTGAAATCATGAATTTCAGTGTCACCAAAGCATAAAGGTTATGACCATGAATCTGTCCCAGATTATCTTGAAAACATAAATGACATAAATGAAGTGGTTATCATAGTAATAATTCCTCGCCTATCAGTACAGTACTGTAATGCTGTTAGTTTTATAATAAGGTCGAACTGTAACTCCAGAGCTTTTTTGAAATGGCTAGTGCTGAGACAGTAATATGTTCCCACTGCAATACTATTGATACTGCAATCTAATACTGTCAGTTTTCATGTGTTTATGACATTCAGTCAGTTCTCAACAGCTCATTTCTAATAGTTGCTAAATTCAGTATAGCTGGTGACTTCAAAAAATTTGTTTACCAATGCCGATCAACTACAGATCCCAGACTGAATCATTATAGGTCCCAGACACTATCATTTAATATTGCAGACAGCATAAATTATAGGTACTAGTCTGAACCAGTGACAATTCCAGGCAGCATCAGCCATAGATTATAACATCCAGATAGCTGCAGATTAGTTGGATTGTGTGAATGAAATGGAAATGGGACAACATAATGAGAAACTTCAGACTTTCTCCTTTTGTCATCGGGTTTTTATGTCTAAAAAGGACCGAGAGAGTCTGGTTGAGAAGAAAGCAAGATCAAAAACTGTCTTCATGCTGACCCTTTTTTAGAACTCTGTTTAATCCATATTCATACTTAATACAATTATACACAGACATACAAAGCTATAATCTTAAAATCTCTACATGTTCTCCTTTCTTCCCAACAACTTTCTATCTTCTATCCATTGTTCTGATTAATTCCACACACCGTGCTATTTTTGCCCAGTAAGGAGCAGCTCTGTGACATCATCCTAAGATTGCTCCCAGGTCCTACAGCCCTTACAATAACACTCCTTTGGCAACAGGAAATTCAAACCCAACTTTCATGGTGACCACAGCTTTTCTGTCTTCAAAGGAATGTTGGATTTCGAGGGTAAAATTCTTGACCATGTTCACTGTTTTCGCAATTAAGTACAAGGTTAAAAATTAACGCGGCAGGTATTAGGAGATGGATAATTTACACATCTCATGCCATCCAGCTTTTTTGTTATTTTAATTGAGTGACCAAGCCAGCTACAGTCAGGAGTAGACGATGCGATGATGCAATAATATCATTACTACGTTATTATTAATCATTACAGATCCCAGATACATCGAACATAGAACATAGAACAATACAGCGCAGAACAGGCCCTTCGGCCCTCGATGTTGTGCCGACCTGTGAACTAATCTAAGCCCCTCCCCCTACACTATCCCATCATTATCCACATGCTTATCCAAGGACTGTTTAAATGCCACTAATGTGGCTGAGTTAACTACATTGGCAGGCAGGGCATTCCATGTCCTTACCACTCTCTGAATAAAGAGCCTGTCTCTGACATCTGTCTTAAATCTATCACCCCTCAATTTGTAGCTACGCTCCCTTGTACAAGCTGAAGTCATCATCCTCGGAAAAAGACTGCCACTGTCCACCCTATCTAATCCTCTGATCATCTTGTATGTACCATCCTCTAATATTGCAGACAGCATCAGCTACAGATGCCAGCCTGAATCAGTGACAAATTCTAGGCAGCATCAGTTATTGGTGATGATAATACGGACAGATGCAGGTTAGTTGGATTTATTATTATTATTAAATTAGATTAGACTAGATTCCCTACAGTGTGGAAACAGGCCTTTCGGTTTGTGTGAATCAAATGGAAATGGTAATAATGTCATAATGAGTAATAGCAATGGTCACCGAGATAACAAAGTGTGGAGCTGGATGAACACAGTAGGCCTAACAGCATCTCAGGAGCACAAAAGCTGACGTTTCGGGCCTAGACCCTTCATCAGAGAGTGGTTTGCTTCAGGACATGGTCAAGCAGTTTCAAGGCTGAAGAGATTACAAGAGAGTTGCAGTGGGAGAGCGATTCCCTGAGGTTGGTCCGGAGGAAGAGGGTAACTTCTTCAGGTTAGGCATCCCTGGAAGAGGCTTCGCAGTGAGGTTAAAATGGTATCAGTGATAATGGGAACTGCAGATGCTGGAGAATCCAAGATAACAAAGTGTGGAGCTGGATGAGCACAGCAGGCTAAGCAGCATCTCAGGAGCACAAAAGCTGACGTTTTGGGCCTAGACCCTTCATCAGAGAGGGGCCTAGACCGTTCATCTGCAGTTCCCATTATCACTGATAGCAATGGTCACCTCCTGGCATATGCCAACACCAGTTTCTAACCTACTGTGACTTCATGTATAAATCTGAACCACTCCACATTCAGTCACTTAAAATATCTAGATAAGCATTACTGTATGAAAAGCAAATGATGCTTATGTCCAAATTAATTACATATTGAGTGTCTGGTGTTCTTATTTATCTAAGAGTTCATTATAAAATTCTTGGTCTCATTTTATGATGAAATTATCTATGGTAGGTGGGCACTGCTGGCTAGTGACTATTCACTGCCCATACTTAGTTACACTTGAGTAAGTGGTAATGAGCTGCTCGTGAATCCACGTGCTGGAGGCAGACCCACAGTACCATTGAGGAGGAAATACCCGGACTTTGACCTAGCGACAGTCAATAATCAAAATCTGGTAGCTCTCCCCCATCACCCCCCCAAAAAAAACACCAAGGGGTACCTACACCAAAATAACATTGAATGTTCAAAGACATGACAAATAGAATATAATGTGGAAAATATATTGTTATCCATTTTGGAAGGAAGAATAAAAAGTAATTATGATGGGATTTATCTAAGGATTCTATGGGAAGCGATGGAAGAAATCGCAGGGCCCTTGGCGATGATATTTTCATCCCAACTGTCCTCACTGGATATATTGCCGGAAGACTGGAGAGTGGCAAACATCATTCCCTTGTTCAAAAAAGGGAATAGGGATAACTCCGGAAATTACAGACCAGTTCATCTTACTTCAGTGGTAGACAAATTACTGGAAAGGGCTCTGAGAGATAGGATTTTTGATCACTTCGACATGCACAGTTTGATTCGTGACAGTCAGCATGGATTTGTGAGGGGTAGATCATGTCTCACAAACCTTAGTGAATTCTTTGAAGAGGTGACGAAACACGTGGATGAAAGTAGAGTAGTGGACGTAGTATACATGGATTTAAGTAAGGTGTTTGATAGGGTTCCCTCATGCAGAAAGTAAGAAGGCATGGGATAGGGGGGAAATGTGGCAGATTGGATTCAGAATTGGCTGATCCTTAGAAGACAAAGGGTGGTAGTGGACGGAAAATATTCAACATGGTGCTCAGTTACAAGCGGTGTACCACAAGGATCTGTTCTGGGTCTTCTTCTAGTTGTGATTTTTGTAAATGATTTGGATGTAGGAGTGGAAGGGTGGATTAGTAAGTTCGCGGACGATACGAAGGTGGGTCAAGTTGTGAATAGTGTGGATGGCTGTTCTAGGTTACAAAGGGACATTGATAGGATGCAGATCTGGGCTGAGAAAAGGCAGATGGAGTTTATCCCTGAAAAGTGTAAGGTGATTCATTTTGGAAAGACAAATTTGAAAGCAGAATACAGTGTTAACGGAAAAATCCTTGGAAGTGTGGAGGAGCAGAGGGATCTGGGGGTTCATGTCCTCAGTTCCCTGGAAACTGTTACTCAGGTTGATAGAGTTGTTAAGAAGGTGTATGGTGTGTTAGCTTTCATTAATAGAGGGATTGAGTTCAAGAGCCATGACGTTATGCTCCAGCTATACAAAAGCCTGGTTCGGCCACATCTGGAGTATTGTGTCCAGTTCTGGTTGCCTCATGCAGGAAAGATGTGGAAGCGTTGGAAATGGTGCAGAGGAGATTTACCAGGATGTTTCCCAGAATGGAAGGAAGATCTTATGAGGAAAGGTTGAGAGAGCTTGGGGTTTTCTAATTAGAGCGACAAAGTATGAGAGGTAACTTGATAGAGGTGTACAAAATGATGAGAGGTATAGATAGAGTGGGCAGCCAGAGATTTTTTCCTAGGGTGGAGGTAGCTATTATGAGGGGTTGTAGTTTTAAAGTAACTAGAGATAGATCTAGGGAAAGCATCAGAGGTAGGTTCTTTACTCATAGAGTGGTAGGGGAGTGGAATGCATTGCCAAACAGGGTAGTGGAGTTGGCCTCACTAGGAGCATTTAACTGGCTATTAGATAGGCATAATGGATGATAGTATAAGGTAGGGGTGGAGGTTAGATAGACCCTAGGTTTAGGGTATAAGTTTGTTACAAAATCGTGGGCCGAAGGGCCTGTATTGTTCTATGTTCAATTTTCTTTAAACATTAACAGACTGGAGAGCTGCAAGGTGTAGGTGTCCACATACTTGAAGTGCAAAATGTTAATAATGTGGTTTCATGTTACCATGAGGCTGCAAGAGAGAGAAGATCATGTGAGACTTTGTCACTTCTTGTGAAGGTGTATTCTGTATCTCACTAATATGTCATGCTGTCAAACGCAATCCCTTACGAAAGGCAATGATAATGACCTAGAAGGAGATTATTTTTTGTGGACCCTGAAAGAAACTTCAAAAGTTTATTAAACAAATGAACAACTGTAAAAGTACAGCACAGGAAGAGGTTCTTCGGCCCTCCAAGCCTGTGCCGACCATCATGCTCTAATTAATACTTCAAAATGCATTGCAATTGTCTGGACTAAACTCCATCAGCCATTTCTGTGCCCAAGTCGCCAATCTATCTATATCCTGTTATATACTTTCATAATTGTTAGCACTATCAGCAACTCCACTAATCTGTGTGTTGTCAGCAAACTTGCTTATCAGGCCACTCACATTTTCCTCCAGATGATTTATATATACTACAAACAACGCAGGACCCAAGGACCCTGTGGAACACCAGTAGTTACCAATCTCCATTCTGAAAAACATCCTTCCACCACTACCCTCATATTCTATGACCAAGCCATTTGTCTAGCCAGGCCACCCTGAATCCCTTGTAATTTTAGTTTTTGTACTTCGTTCTTTGTTCTTCAGAATAATTAAACAAAGAACAGTGTGGGCAATATTTTCAAAGAAAAGGGTCATCCTTGGGCATTTAACAGGCCTAAGTGGATGTGTACCCTTGAATGTTTGCTTTGAATAATGGTTTCATTTCTGTTTGCAACATATACATATCACCAAGTCCATTGTAGCTGTCAATCATGGCTTAAAGACATTGTTTAAACACAACATTCTACCCAAATGTTTATAAAATGTTCTGATATCCAACTGCAAAAAGGGGGTGTTTTCAATAAAATAATTTTGGTACAAAGTAGAATGTAGGAGCAGGAGTATGCCTTTAACTTTGACTTTTTTTTCATTCATCCATGCAACATTGACACCAGGCCAGAATTTATTTCCCATCCCTAAGTGCCCAGAAGGCAGTTGAGAGTTAGCCACATTGCTGTGGGTTTGGATACACATGTAGGCCAGACCAGGTAAGGATGGCAGATTTCAGATTTCCTTCTCTGAAGGGCATTCATGAACTAGATAGGTTTTTCCAACAATTGGTAATAGTTTCATGGCAGACAGTATTCTTATTATTCTGCTTGCCTTTTTAAAATGTTGTGTACTGTGCCCTCGAATACTTATTCCCCAAATTAGCTCGCCTTGTAGCCCTATTTCCTTAGTGGTGTTTCAATGTAAAGTATTTATCTCTATCGTGCCATTCATTCATCCATTTTATTGCAAATGCTTCATTCATTTAAGCAAAGATCCTTTGATTTTATTTTTGATGACCATTATTTGAATGAACTTTATTTGCTGTTGCATTCACAGCATTACCATTAAGCTCTCTGACCTTTCTTGTCCCACTTCACCAGTCTGTACAAATTACCAAAACTACTCTATTGGTTTAAAGTTTCTCATGATATTTCTAAATCTGCCTTCATCTGAACTCTCCTACCTAACCAAGTCCTTTTGATTTTAAAGCCAAGGTAACAGCCTTAGTTAGATAACTCCCTGGGACACTGGTTGCAGCCTGGTTTAACTGCAGCCCATCTATTAGAATTGTTCAGTGTTTTGAGTACTGGACTCACGGCCCTATAAAAATGCTGATTAACATCCAGAAAAACTGTGGAAGCTGGAAATCAGAAACAAAAAAACAGAAATTGCTGGAAAGGCTCAGCAGGTCTGATAGCATCTGTGGAGAGAAATCAGAGTTAATGTTTTTGGGGCCAGTGACCCTTCCCCAGTTCTGAGGAAGGCTTACTGGATGCAAAACTTTAACTCTGATTTCTCTCCACAGATGCTGTCAGACCCGTTGAGCTTTCCCAGCAATTTCTGTTTTGGATGGCCCTATGAAAACGCCCATCTTCTCATATTAATTTTGAGCTGTGTTTAATTGTCTAATCTGGTTGATCCCATGTTAATTGCTGAACCATGGTTCAGGTAACAATCCAGAGATTATTACCTTTGAGATTCTACTTTCAAATGATTATTCTAACTATAATCATCACAACTTTAAAAATTCACAGGACTGAAGAAACTCAGCAGATCTGGCATCCTCTGAGAAGAGAATATTAGAGTTAATATATTGAATGTAGTGACTTTTCTTCAGAACTGGAGTCGAAACACTGCTTTCTCTCCATAGATGCTGCTGAGTTTTTCCAGTCATTTGTTTTTGTTTCACATTTCAGTTCTCTTTTAATTACAGTTTATAAATCTACTTGTATTGTCTACTTCTATGGGACCTCAACTGGATCAGACCCTTCCTTTTGAAAGTTTGCTTGCAGGCATAAAGATAAGTCTGTAATCCTGACAATGGGTTAGTAACATAGCCTTTGGAACTCCTGGTCACAGCAGCACAGAATGGTTTCCTATTAACTACATGGTCCCCTACTACTGCCACATTCCCTTCCACTCCCCCACTCGAATGTTTTCCTGAATCCTTCTGCAATGGTCAATTTGTACGGATACATTTTTTTCTCATCCACACAGCTACCAAAACCTGTTGGTCAAAACCAAGTCCTGATGCTCATCCCTCAGTGTCTCCAGGAGCTACCTTGGTGTACATATCCATAGATTTCTGAAGCCACCAAGATAGCAGATTAGGTGGTTAAGAAAGCATATGGGATATTTGCCTTCATTAGTCAAGTCCAGTACTTCTCCAGAGTGGAGAACTAGCCATGTTCTTCACAGCCTTCAACATGCCATCATCAATGATGAATACCTTGCCAACATCATCCCTAAACCTCGACTTCTAGCTTTCAAACAACTGCCAAACCTTAAACAGACCATCATTTGCAGCAATGAGATGACATGGTGTGGAGCTGGAGGAACACAGATGGCCAGGCAATATCAGAGGTGCAGGAAAGTTGATGTTTTGGCTGAGGGCACTTTAGAAAGCTGTGTTCCTCTAGCTCCACGATAACAAACACAGGAGGCCAAGCAGCATCTCAGGAGCACAAAAGCTGACGTTTTGGGCCCAGACCCTTCATCGGAGAGGGGGATGGGGAGAGGGTTCTGAAATAAATAGGGACAGAGGGGGAGGCAGACCGAAAATGGATAGAGGAGAAGATAGGTGGAGAGGAGAGTATAGGTGGGGAGGGGATAGGTCAGTCCGGGGAGGAAGGACAGGTCAATGAGGCGGGATGAGGTTGGTAGGTGGGAAATGGAGGTGCGGCTTGAGGTGGGAGGAGAGGATAGGTGAGAGGAAGAACAGGTTAGGGAGGTGGGGACGAGCTGGGCTGGTTTTGGGATGCAGTGGGGAGAGGGGACAAGTGGGGCTGGTTTTGGGATGCAGTGGGGGAAGGGGAGATTTTGAAGCTTGTGAAGTCCATATTGATACCATTGGGCTGCAGGGCTCCCAAGCGGAAAATGAGTTACTGTTCCTGCAACCTTCGGGTGGCATCATTGTAGCACTGCAGGAGGCCCAGGATGGACATCTCATCCAATAAATGGGAGGGGGGGTTAAAATGGTTCGCGACTGGGAGGCGCAGTTGTTTATTGCGAACTGAGCGGAGGTGTTCGGCAAAGCGGTCCCCAAGCCTCCGCTTGGTTTCCCCAATGTAGAAAAGCCACAAAGGGTACAGTGGATACAGTATACCACATTGGGCAGATGTGCAGGTGAACATCTGCTTAATATGGGAAGTCAACTTGGGGCCTGGGATGGGGGTGAGGGAGGAGGTGTGGGGGCAAGTGTAGCACTTCCTGCGGTTGCGTGAGAAAGTGCCGGGTGTGGTGGGGTTGGAGGGGAGTGTGGAGCGGACAAGGGAGTCATGGAGAGAGTGGTCTCTCCGGAAGGCAGACAAGGGTGGGGATGAAAAATGTCTTGGGTGGTGGGGTTGGATTGTAGATGGCGAAAGTGTTGGAGGATGATGCGTTGTATCTGGAGGTTGGTGGGCTGGTATGTGAGGACTAGGGAGATTCTCTTAGGGTAGTTATTGCAGGGGCGGGTTGTGAGGGATGTGTTGCGGGAAATGCAGGAGACACGTTCAAAGGTGTTCACGACTACTGCAGGGGGGAGTTGTGGACGTTGAAGAACACGGATATCTGGGATGTGCGGGAGTGGAATGTTTCATCCTGGGAGCAAATGAAGTGGAGGCAAAGGAATTGGGAATAGGGGATGGAATTTTTGCAGGGGGCTGGGTGGGAGGAGGTGTATTCCAGGTAGCTGTGGGAGTCGGTGTGCTTGAAGTGGACATCAGTTTGTAGCTGGTTGCCTGAGATGGAGACAGAGAGGTCCAGGAAGGTGAGGGATGTGTTGGAGATGGCCCAGGTGAACTTGAGATTGGGGTGGAAGGTGTTGGTGAAGTAGATGAACTGTCCGCGTTCTTCTTGGGAGCAAGAGGCGGCGCCGATACAGTCATCAATGTAACGGAGGAAGAGGTGGGGTTTGGGGCCAGTGTAGGTGCGGAAGAGGGACTGTTCCACGTAACCTACAAAGAGGCAGGCATAGCTTGGGCCCATGCAGGTACCCATGGCCACCCCCTTTGGATGTAGGAAGTGGGAGGAATCGAAAGAGAAGTTGTTGAGGGTGAGGACGAGTTCAGCTAGGCGGATGAGGGTGTCGGTGGAGGGGGCTGGTCGGGCCTGCGGGACAGGAAGAAGCGGAGGGCCCTGAGGCCATCTGCATGAGGAATGCAGGTGTATAGGGACTGGACATCCATGATGCAAATGAGGTGTTGGGGACCAGGGAATTGGAAGTTCTGGAGGAGGTGGAGGGTGTGGGTGGTGTCACGGACGTAGGTGGGGAGTTCCTGGACCAAGGGGAAGAAAATGGAGTCCAGATAGGTGGAGATGAGTTCGGTGGGGCAGGAGCAGGCAGAGACAATAGGTCGGCCAGGGCAGGCGGGTTTGTGGATTTTGGGAAGGAAACAGAAACGGGCAGTGCGCGGTTGGGGAACAATAAGGTTGGAGGCTGTGGGTGGGAGGTCACCTGAGGTGATGAGGTCATGGATGGTATTGGAGATGATGGTTTGGTGCTCGGGGGGTGGGATCATGATCAAGGGGGCAGTAGTAGGAGGTGTAGTAGAGTTTGCGTTTGGCCTCGGTGATGCAGAGGTCAGTGCGCCAGGCTACATCTGCACCTTCCTTGTCTGTGGGTTTGATGGTGAGGTTGGGGTTGCAGTGGAGGGAGCGGAGGGCTGCCAGTTCTGCGTGGGCGAGGTTGGAGTGGGTGAGAGGGATGGAGAGGTTGAGGCGGTTAATGTCTCGACGGCAGTTGGAGCTGAAGAGGTCGTGGGAGGGTAGGAGGCCTGGGGGTGGTGTCCAGGAGGCGGGAGAAGGGGTCAGTGGAGGGAGGGTTAGGCTCCTGGTCAAAGAAGTAAGCGTGGAGGTGAAGGCGGCGGAAAAACTGCTCTATGTCCAAACGTGAATGCCCCTGCAATAACCACCCTAAGAGAATCCCCCTCGTCCTCACATATCACCCTACCGTCCTCCGGATACAACGCATCATCCTCTGACACTTCTGTCATTTACAATCTGACCCCACCACCCAAAACGTTTTTCCATCCCCACCCATGTCTGCCTTCCGGAGAGACCACTTTCTACGTGACTCCCTTGTCCGCTCCACACTCCCCTCCTACCCCGTCACACCCGGCACATTCCCCTGCAACTGCACGAAGAGCTACACTTGCCCCTACACGTCGTCCCTCACCCCCATCCCTGGCCTCAAGTTGACTTTCCATATTAAGCAGATGTTCACCTGCACATCTGTCAATGTGGTACACTGTATCCACTGCACCCGTTGTGGCTTCCTCTACATTGGGGAAACCAAGCGGAGGCTTGGGGACTGCTTTGCAGAACACCTCCGCTCAGTTCGCAATAAACAACTGCACCTCCCAGTCGCGAATCATTTTAACTCTCCCTCCCATTTATTGGACGAGATGTCCATCCTGGGCCTCCTGCAGTGCCACAATGATGCCACCTGAAGGTTGCAGGAACAGCAACTCATTTTCCGCTTGGGAAGCCTGCAGCCCAATGGTATCAATATGGACTTCACAAGCTTCAAAATCTCCCCTTCCCCCACTGCATCCTAAAACTAGCCCAGCTCGTCCCTGCCTCCCTAATCTGTTCTTCCTCTCACCTATCACCTCCTCCCACCTCAAGCCGCACCTCCATTTCCCACCCACTAACCTCATCCCGCCTCTTTGACCTGTCCGTCCTCCCCGGACTGACCTATCCCCTCCCCATCTCCCTACCTATACTCTCCTCTCCACCTATCTTCTCCTCTATCCATCTTTGGTCCGCCTCCCCCTCTCTCCCTATTTATTTCAGAACCCTCTCCCCATCCCCCACTCTGAAGGGTCTAGGCCCGAAATGTCAGCTTTTGTGCTCCTGAGATGCTGCTTGGCCTGCTGTGTTCATCCAGCTTCACATTTTGTTATCTTGGATTCTCCAGCATCTGTAGTTCCCACTGTCCCTTCCTCCTCTAGCTCCACATTGTGTTACCTCTGAATCCAGCATTAGCAGTTCTTACTATCATTTACAGCAATCTACTCGGCCTTCAGGACAGCATCAAACACAACACCACATGACTCTGCCACAGCAAGCCCTTCAAGACATGTCAGATCATTGACACGGATACCAATATCACACATGGGAACACCCCTCACCATATACATGGCAGATACTTATGTGACACAGCCAATGTTGTTCAGCTTATACCTGCAGACAAGGATGCCCCAAAGCATTTTATATTGGTAATACCATGCAGACGCTATGACATTGGATGAACAGACAGTACACATGAATCACTGGGCAGGAATGTTCTCTCCCAGTCAGCAGTCAAGGTCGTTCAGCTTCTGATATTTGGGTAAGTGTCCTCTGTTAGAACAGAGTTGAGGAAAAACTTCTTCACCCAGAGAGTGGTGGATATATGGAATGCTCTGCCACAGAAGGCAGTGGAGGCCAACTCTCTGGATACTTTTAAGAAAGAGATAGATAGAGCTCTTAAAGGTAGAGGAATCAAAGGTTATGGGGATAAGGCAGGAACAGGATACTGATTGTGGATGATCAGCCATGATCATAATGAATGGTGGTGCTGACTTGAAGGGCCGAATGGCCTACTCCAGCACCTATTGTCTATTGTCTATAAGGCAGCCTTTGAGTGAGACAACAATGTACAATTGCTGAGTAGAAAGTGACAGCCAAGTTTCATACCCATGAAGCAAGTTTCAACTGTGACCTTGGGTTTTATGTTGCACTACATGCAACCCCGCCATATTGCTCTGTATTTGCAGTATCTTCTTTACTGTCCTGTTTTGACATGTTTGTTATGATCTCTCTACCTTAAGTAGTTGTACAGTTCTAGTTTACTTGTTACTTTGGTTAAATCTCGACATTTGACTGTTATTCCTATCATGTTATTCCAGTTGTTTCGTTTGTCTCCAACACCATCTTATTTTTAATTTTTTTTGGAATTATCTCCCTGTCTCAATTAATTAGATTATAGGTCATCCCTATATCTACTAGTCAGCTTTTGACATTTTACTCACACTGTCTGAAGCTTTTGATAACCCACACAAGCTTACACACCTAACCGTATTGACAGTCCACTCACTGCCTATAAATTCTGTGATTTTCTTCACTTCATGCAGTGGTGGTACTTAATGCATTGCTCAGCATTAACTCTTTCTGACTCTATGCAAGAAGCCAAAAGGATTTTCCCTCTTGTTCATTTGATCATCATTACACAATTGCATCTACACTCATTTCTTTAAGATCTTAGAATCCCTATAGTGTGGAAACAGGCCCATCAGCCAACAAATCCATACCGACTCTCAGAGCATCCCACCCAGACCCATCCCCCAATATACACATTCCTGAACACTATGGGCAATTTAGCATGGCCAGTCCAACTAGCCTGCACATTTTCAGATTGTGGGAGGAAACCAGAACATCCGGAGGAAACCCACACAGACATGGGAGAACATACAAATTCCACACAGACAGTCAACCGAGCGTGGAATTGAACCTGGGTCCCTGGCGCTGTGAGGCAGCTGTACTAACTACTGAACCACCGTGTCACCTCACGGTATTTCACTACCCATAGTAGCAGGTGTAGGCCACTTGGCAATTTGATCCTGCTTCACCATTCAATATGATCAGGACTGGATCTGGTTGTGACCTTAATTCTGCTTTCCCAACTAATTCTGGTTGATTAATGATCTTCTCATTCAACCATGAATCTATTCAATAAACCAGCCTCTATTGCTCTTTAGGAAACAGGATTTCAAAGACTAAAAATCCTCAGAGAGATGAAATTCTTCCTCATCTCCATTTCAAATTGGCACCTTCTTCTTTGGTTCTAGATTCCCTCTGAGAGGATACATTCTCTCTCAGTGCCTACGTTGTCAGGTTTCTGCAGAATCTGATTACTGACACAATGAAATGTGAAAAGACAGCTCATTCTGAATGCATTTACTTGCAGTATTAGGCATTCCAGTGGGCGGTGCTGTGAGACAAACTAAATTAGGAGCAGTGCAAGATTATAAAAACAATCAGACCTGCGGCAATGGAGTAAAAATGACAGAACCAGTCAATATTTTCAAAATGTGTAGCTCAAATTCTTATATTTATATCAAGACCTGACAATATATAGTATGCATCTATCCTAACTTGTTACTTTCCCTCATAACTTGCCTCTCCACTACAGTGCCCCATATCCTGCCCTCACACCTTTGCCCCTGAACCTACCCCGCGGACCCTATTGCATAACCCTGGCCCCTCTTACCTTTCCACTAAGCCCTTTGACCCTGCTTCCTACATCTCTAATCCTGGCTGCACAAACTCTACCTCCTAAACCTGTATCCCCTCACACCCCGCTTCTTAACCTCACCCCTCGAATACTACCCTCGATCTCACACCATGCCCTCTAATCCTGTCCCCTCACATTTTGCCCTCTAACCTTGCGCTATTACCCTGCTCATTCCAACTCACTCTTCCTGTGGGTTGTAACATTGTTTCCCACATATATTTCAAATTAAAACCCCCCCACTATTAAATTTAACAATATTCTACTTCATCTTCTTTTGTGTGCCTTTTTATTCTCATTGTTCTTTGTCCACACTAACCAATTCTGCCACATTGCCATTTGCTTGTCCTTCGCACATTCAATCTCCATCTCTAGCTACCCTTCCTATCCTCTCTTATTTTTTTCTATTTCTGCATTATCCCCTTCCTCCATGCTCCCTCCTCACCCTTCGCTTTTTACGCTCTCTGCTTGCTTTCTTATTCCTTAACCCTCGTGTTTTTTGCATGTTCTATTCTAACCTACAACTCTTAACCCCTGGTTCTATCTTTCTCTTCTCCTCCTCCACTTTCCCTATTTTATCTCCCTTGTCACAAATATCCCAGCTCCCATAAATTTGGTTGAGTTTTGATTTGATTGAATTTTTTGAAGACGTGACCAAGAAGGTAGATGAGGGCAGAGTGATACATTTTGTCTATTTGGACCTTAGCAAGGCTTTCAACAAGATTCTGCATAGTAGACTGGTTAGATCACATGGGATCCAGAGAAAACTAGCCAATTGGATACAAAATTGTTTGACAGTAGGAGACAGAGAATGGTAGTGGAGGGTTGTTTTTCAGACTGGAGGCTTGTAACCAGTGGCTTTAAGGGTACAAAATGATTTAGAAGGGTTGTTACCAAGACTGGAATTTTTAAGTTATAAGGAGAGGCTAGATAAACTGGGGCCTTTTTCCCCAGGAGCCTAGGAGACTGAGGAACCTTATACAGGTTTATAAAATCATGAGGAACATAGATAAAATGAATAGCCAAGGTCTTTTCTCATGGGTAGGAGAGTGCAAAACTACAGCGGCTAGGTTTAAGGTGAGAGTGGAAAGATTTAAAGGGGACTTGAGGGGCAACGTTTTCCACACAGTGTGCTGCAAGGATCGGTGCTGGGTAGCATTGTTGTTCATCATTTATAAAAATGACATGGATGAGAACACAGGAGGCGTGATTATTAAGTTTGTGAATGCCATCAAAATTGATTGTATAGTGGACAATGAAGAAGGTTATCCAAGAATACAAAGGGATATTGATCAACTGGATCAAGGAATGATAGATAGAGTCTAATTCAGATAAAAGCAAGGTGTTGTATTTTAATAAAATGAATCAGGGCAGGCTTATACAATTAATGGTAGGGCCCTGAGGACTGTTGTTAAACAGAGAGACCTAGGGGTGTAGGTACATAGCTCAAAGTGGTGTCACAGAGTGGGGAAGAAGGCATTTGGCATGCAGATCTACATCTGTCAGTCTACTGAATCCAGGAGCTGGGACGTAATATTACTGTTGTACAAGACATTGGTTGGGCCACATTTGGAACACTGTGCACAATTCCAGTCACCCTGCTATAGGAAGATTGTTATTAAACTTTTAAGGGTGCAAAATGATTTAGAAGGGTTGTTACCAAGACTGGAATTTTTAAGTTATAAGGAGAGGCTGGATATACTGGGGATAATGGGAACTGCAGATGCTGGAGAATCCAAGATAACAAAGTGTGAAGCTGGATGAACACAGCAGGCCAAGAAGCATCTCAGGAGCACAAAAGCTGACGTTTCAGGCCGAGACTCTCTGATGAAGGGTCTAGGCCCGAAACGTCAGCTGGATAGACTGGGGCCTTTTTCCCCTGGAGCATAGGAGACGAAGGAACCTTATAAAGGTTTATAAAATCATGAGGAACATAGATAAAATGAATAGCCAAGGTCTCGTCTCACGGGTAGGAGAGTCCAAAACTACAGTGGCTAGGTTTAAGGTGAGAGGGGAAAGATTTAAAGGGGTCTTGAGGGGCAATGTTTTCCATACTGAGGATGGTGCGTACATGGAACAAGCTGCCAGACGCAGTGGTAGAGGTGAGTAAAATTAGAATATTTAAAAGACATTTGAACAGGTACATGGATAGATTTTATATGTTTCTTATTTTCTTATTAAAGCAATTTTACAGTAGGGCATCGATATGTGTTGTAAAAATATTATTTTTATCTTTCATCTTCTACTATACAGACAAAAAATTGGGAGGATAGGAATCTACCCGATTGGCTCCGACTGTAAAATAGGTTTTCAATTTATGGAGTGGTGTTGCAGCACTGTACTGTTGTCACTACATCAAGGACCCCGGATTCGATTCCAGCCTCGGGCGATTGTCTGTGTGGAGTTTACACATTCTCCCTGTTTCCACAAGGATTTCCTCTGTGTGCTTGGATTTCTCCCACAGTCCAAAGATGAGCAAGTTCGGTGGTTTATCCTTGCTGAATTGCCCGTCATAGCCAGGGATGTGCAGGCTAGGTGGATTACTCATGGGAAATTCAGGGCTAAAGGGGTATGGTAATGGGGGCTGGGTCTGGTTGACCTGCATCCACAGTGTAAGGATTCTATGAAGACCTGCTTATTGTGCAAGTTGTCCTATTCGAAACTCAGGACTATCATCCTAAACCTGTCCAATATGCTGAGACACATACAGTGCATTGGAAAACCTTAGCAAACCATCACAGGGCTTAATGTCTTTTTATTCCAGTAAAAAAAATCCCAACATTAATCCTGCCTTGTCAATTGATTCTTTTACTGCCTTAAGTTGAGACCCTTAAAAAATGGTGGAAGTCACATCAATGGGACTGCAAGGTTCCCAAACCTACTTTCAAGTTGTTACTGTGCCTTTAAACTAGGACAGTGGCAGCAAAAATTAAGCCCTTGAAGTTTAAAGGATGGAGTAAAACCAACATATCTCAGTTCTGAGGAAGGGTCACCGGTCCTGAAATGTTAACTCTGATTTTTTTTCTTCACACATGTTGCCAGAGCTGCTGAGCCTTTCCAGCAACTTTGTTTTTGTTTCTGATAGAACATATAGAACATAGAACATTACAGCACAGTACAGGCCCTTCGGCCCTCGATGTTGTGCTGACCTGTCATACCAATTGGAAGCCCATCTAACCTACACTATTCCATGTACGTCCATATGCTTATCCAATGACGCCTTAAATGTACTTAAAGTTGGCGAATCTACTACCGTTGCAGGCAAAGTGTTCCATTCCCTTACTACTCTCTGAGTAAAGAAACTACCTCTGACATCTGTCCTATATCTTTCACCCCTCAATTTAAAGCTATGCCCCCTCATGCTCACCGTCACCATCCTAGGAAAAAGGCTCTCCCTATCCACCCTATCTAACCCTCTGATTATTTTATATGTCTCAATTAAGTCACCTCTCAACCTTCTCTCTAATGAAAACAGCCTCAAGTCCCTCAGCCTTTTCTCGTAAGACCTTCCCTCCATACCAGGCAACATCCTAGTAAATCTCCTCTGCACCCTTTCCAAAGCTTCCACATCCTTCTTATAATGCGGTGACAAGAACTGTACGCAATACTCCAAGTGCGGCCACACCACCACAGCACCTGTAGTTCTTTCAGTTTTTATATCTATTAATTGGTTGGTTTAATCTTGCTTCCTATCTTGAAGCCCAAGCTACGTGTGGCAGTAGTCAGTTTGATAGTCTCGTGATCTCAGGGTTTTGAATGCTGTTGTGCTCTCGGCTGTTGTCTTTTCTCATGTTACTGGGCTCTTAGTTTTATATTCAACAACATTCAAGAAGCTTGACACCATTCAGGACTAAACAGCCTGCCCGATTGGCATTACACCCATAAGCATCGGCTCCCTGCAGTACCAACGCTCAGTAACAGCAGTGAGTACTGCAGAAATTCACCAAAAATCGTCAAATAGCACCTTCCAAGCCAACGACCACTTCCATCTAAAAGGACAGGGCAGCAGATATATGGAAAGACCACCACCTTCAAGTTCCCCTCCAAGCCACTCACCATTCTGGCTTGGAAATCTTTTGCTGTTCCTTCGCTGTTTTAGGGGCAAAATCTTGGAATTTCCTCCCTAAAGGCATTGTGGGTCAACCTACAGCAGGTGGACTGCAGTGGTTCAAGAAGACAGCTCACCACCACATTCTCAAGGGCAACTAGGGTGAGCAAAAATGCAAGCCAGCCACCGATGCCCACATCCCACAAATGAATATAAAAACTCATCTAGTTTCGTGGCAACATTTCAAAATGCCCCACTCCATCTCTTTCACGTCCCCATACTCACAATGCTTCTCAAGTTTTTCAACTTTTAAAAGAAGTCTCTTACAATCATTCTTATTTTCATGCAAATAATGCTTCAGCCACTGAACCATCTCCCATTTTTAATCCAGCATGCCACAGGATATTCAGTTAATTTTCTGAATAATTTGTCCTTTCCCTGACTGTTATTTCATGCTTTTTAAAAATTCTCTTTGTTATGTATTTGCTGAATTTCTTAGGCAGCTGATTATATCTCAGAGCAAATCAAAAACCATAAGACATAGGAGCATAAGCAGGCCTTTCAGCCCATCAGGTCTCTTCCATCATTCAATGTGATTTTGGCTGATCTCATCATCTACATTTCCACTTTCGTGCCTTTTCCCAATAACCCTTGTTTACCTTACTGATGAAAAATGTCTATCTCCGCCTTGAATGTATTTAACAACATAGCCTTGACAACCCCCGTGGAAAGGTATCCACAGATTCACTGTCCTCTGAGAGAAGAAATTCCTCACGTCTTTCTTAAAAATGCGACCCTTACTCAGAGATTGTGCCCTCTGGTCCTAGACTCTCTCCCACAAGGGGAAACAACCTCTCTGCACTTATTCTGTTATGTCCCCTAAGAAACTTGCATGTTCCAACAAGGTCAACTCTCATTTTTCCAAACTCCAATGAGTAAAGGTCCAACAATTTCAACTTCTCCTTATAAGCCACTTCCTTCATAACCGGCATCAGTTTAGTGAACCTTCTCTGCATTGCCTCCAATTCTATTATATCTTTCACCAGAGAAGGGGCCCAAACCTGTTTACAGTATTCCAGTTGATTAAAACCACCCCATGACCATGTGCAAAACTCCCAGCAAGGACCATGGGCCCACTGCAGTTCAGGTGCAATCCATCCAGCTTGTACAGGTTTCACTTACCTCAGAAACTGCTCCAGTGTTCCAAAGTTTTTAAGCCTTTCCACCTACAACACACCTTGAGTCACATGCTTACCTGACCTATCGTCCTATCCCTAAATGCAGTAGCACATAGCACTGCAAGTAATTCAGAGATCACAACCTTAGTAGTCCTCCTCTTTAATCTACTACTTAACCCTCTAAATTCCTGTGCATGACCTCATTATTATTTTTCTTAAGTTGTTGGTACCGATATGCAACATCACAGTTGGCTGTTCACACCCCGCCTTCACAATGACCTGTAGTCCAGTAGTCAATCTCCCTTCAAGAACATTGGTGATAGCTATGCAGAGATGCAACCTGTCTCTTTTGAATCAAATTTGTCTTCTTTCCCAGAACTGGTTCCAAAGCTGGACAGAGCCTGAAGCCCTCACTGCTGCACCATGTTTCAAACCACACAGTAAATTTCATTATGTTCTATTTCTCCTTTCGCTAGGAGTGGGGTACTGGATGCCAACTTTAAAGATTCTACTTTTTGACCTTCTGCCTCGCTCCTCAAGTGACCACAAAATCTTAATCCCTGGCCTCTCTATGCCACTAATACCACTCCAATTCTTGGCTTCTCATATGGATCATGAGTCCAATGTGCAGAAATGTGGGGCAGGCACTGCTGGAAGATTCGGGTAAGTGTAATACTTGGGTGCTTTGTGTACACTCTCCAGTGTCTCAATTTTTTCTCTACATGTACCTGACAAAAATCTCTGAATTCTCTGGAATAGACATTCTCCATTTTGGCCAGTCACAAACCAGGGTTTTCATGAGCCTTGTAAGTTATACTTCCTGGTTCTTTTACAACTTTCAGGACTTAACAGCAAACAATTATTTCTCACCAGCCCTGGTGAAAAGAATAAGCACAAGAATGATATTGTTTCCTTAAATGTCCCAGTTCCCAGGGAAAAGAACATGGTAAATTTTCAGTGATAATGGGAACTGCAAATGCTGAAGAATTCGAGATAACAAAGTGCGGAGCTGGATGAACACAGCAGGCCAAGCAGCATCTTAGGAGCACAAAAGCTGACGTTTGGGCCTAGACACTTCATCACCCTTTTCTGATGAAGGATCTCGGCCTGAAACATCATCTTTTGTACTCCTAAGATGCTGCTTGGCCTGCTGTGTTCATCCAGCTCCACACTTTGCTATCATGGTAAATTTTCAGATTCAAATTGTTTTCTTAATGTTTTTACAAATTAAGGTTGAATTTACAAATCCTACATAATGTCTATGTTATCGCCTGTGACAGATAATTGTAATTTTGCATCCAAGAGACTGAAGTTAGCTATTGAATTGCCAGTCCCTTGTGCTCATTTTGTGTCTGCCCAGCTGTGCATATTACTGCTAATTGCATGTTGTGTCAGATTTCATACTGTTTAACGGCATGAACAGAAATCATTTGTCCTTTTCACCCATCCACTAACCAATACCTTTAATTGAATGAAGATATGAGCTGTCAATCTCTTGGTCAATACCACACCTGCAAAAGTCCCCTTTTCTCAGCAGTCTTGCCTTATCCGACTCAAGAAGTGACATCAAACAGCCCAGCCAGTTGAACAAATTGAACAACTGCATCAATCAGCTTTAACCAAGAGGTGTGACCATCAACAGCAGTCATTCAAGCTGTAACAGCAGCTATATTGTTAGATTGGTGGCTGTGGTGTCCCTCTTACAGGGAACACCTAATCTGTTGGGAATAATTCTCTTGCTGGGGATAATGTTTGGTACTTGGTGGCATTATATAGATGCCAATCAAGTGGGTGAAGTGTCCGTAGGCCATATTTTTGGGGATTGTGACTCTAAGTTTCAAAGTCAATATGGAAAGGCAGAAGGCTTGTCCAGAGGTTAAGTATTTAAATTGGGGGAAGCCTAATTTCAATATCGTTCAACATGATCTGACAAATGGACTGGGAGCAGCTACTTGCAGGTAAGTCTATATTTGTGAAACGGGAGTCTTATGGAAATAATATGTGTTCAGAGCCAGTGTGTTCCTGTAAGTCTGATCAGCAAGGGCAGCAAGTCCAGGGAACATTGGAGTTTGAGGGATATTGAGGGTTTGATGAAGAAAAAGAAGGAAGCACATGTTAGGTACAGACCATTAAAAACGGGGTAGGCCCTTCAGGAATATAGAGAGTATGGTGGGATTTGCTTCAAAAAAATTAGGAGGGCAAAGAGGAGCCAAAAATATCTTTGGCAGATAGGATTAAGGAAACCCCCACCCTCCCAAGACACTTTCTAAGTGTATTAAGAGGAAACGGAAAGGATGGGGCCTATCAGACACCAATCTGTGCTTGGAGCCCGAGGACATGGGTGAGATCAAAAATGAATGTTTCAGCTGTACTCACAAAGGAGAAAGACATTAAAGCTGGAGATTTCATTTGAGATGGTGAGGTTCCAGAGCTTGTCACGAATAATAAGTAATAGGTACAATTTTTTTAGCAGGCATAAAGACGCATAAGCTCTATGCCAGGCTGCTTTGCAAGGCAAGGGCTTGAGACTGTTGGGGCCCTGATGAAAATATTTAATATTTAATATTAACATTATTAAACACTTTGCTGTTCATAGGTGAAGTGCCAGAAGATTGGAGGATAGCTAACTGGCTCTTTTGTTCAAGAAGGATGGCAGGGATAGGCCAGGAATAACATAGCAGTTCGCCTGACGTCAAAACACTTTTGGAAAAAATTGTGATGCACAGGATTAAGCAACACTTAAAAAGGCAGAGATTGATCATGGATAGCCAAAAAAGAATTTGCTGGAAGAAAATCCTGTTAATTTAACTGAGTTTTTTTGAATAGGCGACTAAACATATTCATTAGGGTAGTGCAGTTGGTCTGGTTTATATGGGCTTTTATAAGGCCTTGACGAGGTCCCACATGGAAGGTGGGTACAAAGGTAAGAGCCCATAGGATCCAAGACAAGTTGGCAAACTGGGTTCAAAACTGGCTTACAAATAGGAGGCAAAAGGTAATCATGGATGCCTGTGGCCAGTGGTGCATGACGAAGATCGGAGCTGGGACCCTTGTCATTTGTTCTGTATATTAACAACGTAGATGTGAATATAGAAGGCAAAATTAGTAATATAGAAGATAAAAAGTACAATACAGGAACAGGCCTTTTGGCTCACCATGTCACTATTATGAATCAATCCCATCTGGCTATGCGCAGTCTGTATCCCTCTATTCCCTGCCTATTCATGTGTCTGTCTAAAAGCCTCTTAAACCTTGTTATCGTATCGGTTGTGATTGTAATGAGGTCAGCCAGGTAGACCTCATTCCTTGATATGGCCTGCTTAATAGCCCCAATCAGGGAGTGCTGGCTGACAGGGAAGAAAGGAGCATCAGGCATCCTGACACTCTGAGGGAGCTGGATTAGCATCAAGGACTCTCCACAGGTAAACAAAGCGTGACTTGGTGGTGGGACACTGGCCTCTGTGCCATAATTTCAGTGGCGACAAGACAAAAACACTCTCCTGAAGAAATTCACTCAACAGTCTTCTTTGAGTTGAGGTAAACATTTCTGACATCATGATGTTGTTTGGGAAGCTTAACTCATTTGATCCTGCCATCAAAGACTAGAGCCAGTATGTAAAACTTTTTTCCCCAGACAAATGACTTTGAGACAGATAGAAAGCAATGAGTAATTCTCCTGACTGCTTGTGGATCTGCAGCTTTTTTGGTTATTAGGAGCCTTACTTTCTCTGAGATATCAGATACCAAAACCTTTCAAGAACTGACGGACTTGGTTAAAGAATATTATGACGCAAGCCTCCTCTAATTCTGAGATGTGGTCAGTTTTAATCTATAAAATCGAGTACCGGGGGAATCTGTATCAGGATTTCTGTCCTGGTTAAGACAACATGTAACTTTGTTTTAACCATAACTGAGATGTTGAGATTCCATTTGGTACGTGGGTTAATGATGTAACCAAGCAAAGGTGTCCACTAGCTGAAGACCAACTGGACTTCAAACAGGCACTACAATTGGAAAATTCAGCAATAAATCATATGAGTTGCAGCATATTCTGATGGAAGTGGGCACCCTCACCAGTCTGACTGAGTTTGGGGAACATCATTTGAGTGAAGGGGAATTGCACAGCCGCACTCAAGTCTTACCCTGAACATAAGGAGTCTAGGTCCTCCTCAAAGCAAAACCCCAAAACAAAGCCCATGCCTTGGCCAAATGGTTAGGATGTTCTTCAAGATCCTGGCCGGCAAGTCATTGAAGTGTGCTGACTCGAGAAAGCAAGAGAGTCCCATTCGACCCTAACTGAGTAACAGAACTCATAGGCCGGAATCCAGGAGAGTGCACACACTAGGAAATCCACCTACATATGGTTTGGAACAGTTAAATTGCCTAGTAACGTGTAAATCAGAACCAATCAATATAAATGTCTGGTTAAATGGTCACCTGGTTCTAAGAAAGGGCAATAGCAGTGATTGTAGAACCAGTCTTTAACCACAGTCACTCTGGGCTCCAGCCCTTAAGGCTATGCAAGACATCAGTTAGACTGAGAACATATACCTGGGAACCTTTACAGATGTGAGGGTGCAGCTTCATTTCCAGTCTCTAATGACAAGCAGCTGGTTCAGCTACCACTGATTGTAGTAAAAGGCTCAGACTCAAGCTTGATGGGGAAAAAAGTGTTGTGAAAGATTCATCTAATTGGCACATTTTTCTCTTAAAAATCATTGCATGAGTGAAATCATCATTAAATACTCAAAAGGTTTTCAGTAAGGTCTATCAGAAGGGATGATCAAAGCAGGTTACCTCACGTTGACCAGAAAGCAATTCCACAATTCTGCAAGGTCCCACCAGTGCCATTTGCCTTGCAGAAGCTTATATTTGTAAAATACTAGAATTCCTAAAGTGTGGATGGACTCCCCCCATCAAGTCCACACTGATCCTCAGAGCATCCCAATCACACCCAAACCTCCACCTGTAACCCTGCATTTCCAATGGTTAATCCACCTAGCCTGTACATCCCTGGACACGATGGAAATTTGGCATGGCCAATCCACCTAACCTGTACATCTTTGGTCTGTTGGGGGGACACTGGAGCACCTGGAGGGAACCCATGCAGAGAGAGGGAGGATGCACAAATTCCACACAAAGAGTCGCACAAGGCTGGAATGCAAGGCAGTAGCGCTAACCACTGAATCACCATGCTGCCCAGAAAGCTAGAAAGTGAAGAAATCATCAAATCACTCCAGTTTGCAGAATGGGCACCATCAGTCATACTGATTGTGAAGCCCAACGGGTCAGTTCACATTTGTGCATATCTTGAACACGTTTCACAGCTAGATATATACCCAATCCCTCACATAGAGGATTTATATGCAAAACTGGCAGGGAGGGGGTGCTATCCTTCACAAAACTGCGTATGGCCCATGCCTACTTGTAACTGTAGTTGCTGAGGATACCTGGAAGTGTGCTACAATTAATGCCATTAGGCCTTGTACCAATTGAAATGGCTGCCACTTGGGCTATTGTCAACCTGCTTAATTTTTCAGTGGATAATGGAGGACGTTTTACAACGTCTAACTCAGGTCACCAATTATGCAGATGATATGCTAATAACAGGGAAGACCAAGAAGGAGCACTTACAGAACTTGGACACAGTCTTTAGATTTTTCTCTCAGGCAGCTGTACACCTTAGAAGGTAAGAATATGTGTTCCAGGCACTCCAAGTGATCTACTTAGGCTACAGTGTTGACAAGACTGGATTACATCTGTCAGAAGATAAAATGAGGGCTATCAAAGGTGCCCCAGCTCTCGCTGACTGTAAAGTTCATACATAACCTGGACTCCATCCTGGCACCATTGCATCAACTCCTAAAGAAAAGGGTCAGCCTTAGAAATGGTATACCCAAGCCATAATTTTCAGAGAAGTGAAGAAACAGCTATCATCCTGGAAGGTGTCAGCACTATGATGCCAAATCAGATTTGGTATTGATGCATGTTTGCTTCCCTGCACAACATTGGGGTAGTATTACCTCATAGGTGGTCCAATGAAGAGGAATGCCCAAAAGCACAGGCATCCAGAACTTTAGCTAATATAAAGTGTAAATAAGCCAGACAGAGAAGAAAGGTTTGACAGTCATATTTGGTGTCAGGACATTCCACCAATACCTTAATAGATGGAAATCTGTAATAATAACGCTGCTAGGTCTCGTAAAAGAGGACAAGCTTCAGGATGAATTCAGAGGTAGGCTCTAATACTAAGTGGGTACAATTACAAGTTGGAACACCATCTGGGAAGCCAAGTAGCAAATGCGGCTGCACTGAGCTGCCTCCCGCTGGCAAATACACCACTAAAAGAGTCGGTAAGGGTATTACATTTTCTGGATACCCTTCCAGTCGCTGCTGACAATATTGGACTTTAGACATAAAATGATCCAGTCCTTGCAAAACTGAAACAGCTAGTGATGATGGGGGAAACCAAAGGGCTCTCACAACTAGAACTGAAACATTTTTGGACCCAAAGAAACCAGGTCACAGGACAGGATGGGACATTATAAAACAGGGAACAACAGTGATTGTCCTTAGCAAATCTATCACTGCTAGATACTGGCTGAATTCCATCCGGGTCATCCAGGGGTTTTCAAATTGAAGATGTTGGCGAAAAGTTACATGTGGTGGCCAGGACTGTATAAAGGCATTGCTGCATGGGTTCTTCTTTACTGTGGCCACCCACTCAAAGTGGTTGAATGTGCATAGAGTTCATTTGTGAAACACAGGATGCTAATAGAAAAACTGCACGTATTTTTTGCAATACACAGATTCCCAGAATCTGGTCACAGATAACAGGGCTTCATTTATTAGCAGAGAATTTGAATATTTCCTGAAGTCGGATGGTATTTGACACACAAGAACAGCTCTGTACCATCCACAATCCAATAAACTGGGAGAAAAAGCTGTTCAAACCATGCAGGCAGGCTTAAATATACAGCCCACAACTTCTACTAGATACCAAACCATCACAGCTTCTATATAATTATATGACCAAGTGTTATGCAACTACAGGTATGTGCATGTCTATGAAATGGCATCAGGAACACCAAAGCCAGGCGCAAGATTCTATCAAGTGAGAAAGACAGTTTACTTTTTATGGGATGGATGTTTGGTGTAGAATCACTGGTGAGAGGCATGATCGATGAAAGGTTAGGTGCCATGATGTACAACGTTTGGGTGGATGTGGCAGTCCTGAATGACCATGTGGGCAAAGGAAAGCTGCAAACTCCCGAAAGTGCAGGACCAAAATGTGCCTGGTTCCTCAACAGCATTTCCAAAGAATTCTGGAACCTGTGAGTCCTCCCTCTTCACCAAGCATTGGAGAGACCACAGAATCTGCAATGGACATGGTTTTATATTAATGCCTTGAGCTTTTGCTATCTGAAGAAGCAAATGAATTTCTTCTGAGACGCTCTGGGTGCAACAGATGTGGTGTTGTGCATTATATGCTGCCTGTGTCAGAGGCAGAGAAACAGGATCCTGTCCTGGTGCTAAAGCATCACAGGAAAAGTTTCAAGGAAAAGTTACAAAGAAAAAGAATTGGCTTATGACCTTGGACTCAGATTGGGAAGGATGTAATACTTGTAATAAAGTCATCCAGGTGGACCTCATACAATATGAGTTCTCTGACTGGGACTGTTAATCTGGTCTAGTTAGACCTGGTTCTGAGGGAGCTGGATCAGTGTCAAGGACTCGCCACATGTAATGAGTGAACTATATGGTAAATGTAAAAGTCCTGGGGAAAATTGATGCTCAGAGATCTGGGTGTTCAGGTCCATTGGTGGCAACACAGGTGGATAGAGTGGCCAAGAAGGCATACGGCATGCTTTCATTCATCGGACAGGGCATTGAGTATAAGAGTTGGCAGGTCATATTACAGTTGTATAGGGCTTGGTTCAACCATATTTGGAATATTGCGTACAGTTCTGGTCACCACATCACCAAAACGATGTGGATGCTTTGGACAGGGTGCAGAGGAGGTTGACCAGGATGTTGCCTGGTATGGAGGGCACTAGCTATGAAGAGAGGTTTCTCCCCAGAGTGGGGGACTCACTTACTAGGGGTCATGATCTCAAGATGAGAGGGGAAAAGTTTAGGGGAGATATGCGTGGAAAGCTCTTTAGGCAGAGGGTGATGGGTGCCTGGAATGCGTTGCCAACGGAGATGGTAGAGGCGGGCACAATAGCGTTATTTAAGATGTATCTAGACAGATACATGAATGGCAAGGGAGCAGAGGGATACAGATCCTTGGAAATTAGGCTACAGGTTTAGGTACAGGATCTGGATTGGCATTGTCTTGGAGGGCTGAAGGGCCTGTTCCTGTGCTGTAATTTTCTTTGTTCTAAACCTCCTGCGTTTTGCTTTAAAATTATGCCCCCTTGTGTTACTTTCTTATTCACCCTGTCATCTCCCCTCATAATCTTACACGCCTGAATCATCTCTGTACAACCTCTCTGCTCCAAAGAACATAACCCAAGCTTGTCCAGTCTCTCCTTATCGTCAAAATGCTCCATTTCAGCCAATATCCTAGAGAGTTTCTTCTACACCCGCTCCAATGCAATCACATCTTTCCTATAGTGTGCTGATAAAGTACTCCACCCTGAGTGGCATGGTGGCTCAGTGGTTAGTACTGCTGCCTCACAGTGCAAGGGACCTGGGTTCGATTCCACCCTCAGGCGACTGTCTGTATGGAGTTTGCACATTCTCCCTGTGTCTGCATGGGTTTCCTCTGGATGCTCCAGTTTCCTCTCTCAGTCCAAAGATGTGCAGTCTAGGTGGATTGGCCATGTTAAAATGCCCTTGGTTTTCAGGGATGTGTAGAGTAGGGGAATGGTCCTGGGTGGGATGCTCTGAGAGTCAGTGTGGATTGTTGGGCCGAAGGGCCTGTCCCCACACTGTAGGGAATCTATGATCTGTTATGATTCGATGAAGATAAATGACAGCCATTGTCATAAATCTGTGATTTAAACATACAGCAGCACAAACCGTTACTTTGACAGGGCCTGTGAGTGGGGTAAAGTAAGTGTGTAATTAGGATGCCTATTTTGTAGCTTGCCGTGGTACTTGGTTATTAAGGTATCAGATCGATTGTTTACCAGAGCACATGTTAGGAGGGTTCTAGGAAAGTGAAGGAGTGTTTAGACTAGGTTGGGATGGGCGGAGGAGTACAGGTACAGGCTAGACGAGGACAGTGCCACGGTCAGCAAAGGGAATGGGATGTTAGGTTCAGTGGTGAAGGAGGAAGGCTTCTGGATCAGCAGCACGGGTAGGTTTCAGGAGCAGCAGTGGTGGGTGTATAAGGGGTCTGGGGATGTGCAATTTGGCAAGTGTGCAGTAACTCAGAGAGAGGGCTTCAGTTAATAGTCACCCAAGATTTAGACAAGGTTTTATTTTGTCTAAACTTTCCTGGAAAACATTTCTTTTAAATTGTAGACTTTGAGGCTTTCAAATGTGGGGAAAACACCCAGTAGAATCTTCAATTTCCCAGTCACCTCCCAAAGTAACTGCTATGTTGGGGATACTGTGGGGTCTTAACATGCAACTCACATCTATGCATGAGAGACGAATGTTTGATCACTGGAATATCAGGCCAGTAGTAATTAAGTTGAGGCAAAATTATCGTCACTTGTGCATATGCTAAGCTACTTAAGGAAAGTCAGTGCATTTTTTAAATGGGTAAATCATGTTTAATTAACTTGCTGGAGTTTTCAGAGTAGGTTGACGAAGACAATACTGTGCTGTAATCTACATGGAATTTCGAAAGGCATTTAATACAACGCAACACAACAAATTGTAAACAAAGTTATCACTCATTTCACGAAAGTGTTCGTCATTACATGCATAAAAAAATTGCATGACAAGAAACAGACAGCAGTAATTAGTCGAATGCATTTCAGTCTGGAGGACAGCTTATAATGAATGTCGTTCTTCATGAGACAGTGGCATCACAGAATAGAAGCAGAGGGAGGCTCAGTGATGAGAGGTCAGGTTAGGTGATGACCAGAGTATGATATCTCACACCAGGTATGAAAAGTGCTTCTGTCACAAAAAGCTGGTCTGACCGGCCATTTTTGAAATATTCAGCCTGCTGCAGGGACAGCAAAGGATTTTTGTTGCTATTACAAGAACTGATTGATATGGAGCACTCTCTCCAAAAGCCAGGATTGTGGGCTCCAGAACAAGGGAGAGAGGAGAGGATTTCAGGGCAACAGTATGTGTTCATGTTTGTAACCATCCTGGCAGTGGAGCCGTGTTTCTCATTGACTCAGCTGTTCCTGCTGTTGGACAAAGAGCTTGCCCCACCAGGGCCATGTGACAGTTGGTGTGCATCACCCACCCTATGTAAAATAATTGTGCACACAGGCATTCAGCTCAACACTGAGATCATCTTAATTCATCTTTAATGCTCTTCCCAAGTAGCATAGCAAAATTCTGACTAGGCTGCAGCAAGATGCCAACTGACAGGGATCACACTTATTAAATGCCTTGCTAGTGCCGTAACCTCCTTCCTTAAAATTCAGCCTCCTATTTAATCAAACATCCCACACAAGCTAAATGGCAGGAAAATTGGACTAAGCAACCAGAATGGATGGATTTAACTTATGCTTGTTCCGAATGATCTCCATGATGGGAACTGGGCAACAACATCTCAGGGAAAGAGTCATGAGCACCATACAAAATCACATCACCTCCACAAACATTGCCACTCAACATGTTGCAGCTTGTATGAGCCATCATGGCACATTTTCAATCCACTTACAGGACACTTCTGCCAGGAAGCTGGTCATGGCTGTCAGCAAGTCTCAGTCGAGTCATGGACGTGGCCTTTGCTTGAGGGTCCCAGCACAGGAAGACAAGGGCGGCCTCTGATGCCAGTCCACACCCTGCCCAGAACAGTCATGGTCAGGATACTCTTCCTTCGAGAAGGTCAGGTGGAGGATAATTAACAGTACACCACCTACGTTGACTATCTTTGCTCTATTGTTGGTTCTCAGAAGTCACATAATGTCAGGTCATAGTCCAAAACATCAACTTATAAACACAAGCTTTCAGAGCGCTTCTTCTGGACCATGTGAAGGAGCAGCACTCTGAGAGGTGTGATTTCAAATAAACCTGTTGGGCTATAACCTGGCATCATGTCATTTCTGACCTTGTCCACCTAGTCCAACACCGGCACATCCACATCAAGGTTTTACTTGTGGAATGAGAAAGAGGCAGGTGTGACAGGAGCAGAAAGTAGATATCACGACTATTGTAATTGCAGATGGGGAGATGTTCTGAGTGAGTGAATAGGCAGTATAGAGGGGCATTTGGATTGGTGATGTCAGGTGTTGTGGTGGGGGAGAGCAAGAGGGGGAGATGTTACAGGGAATGGTGAGAGTGTTAGAAGAAAAGCGAAAGTAGGAGCTGAGTACAGTAGCAAAGATAAAGTGTGGGGTAAGATTTTGGTTTGGTTTCCATCAGGGACATTCAAGAGACTGAATTGGGAGGGCCCCACGGTTTATAAAACATTCCATATTAACTCCCTGCAGGAACTCTTCCATTGTTGAGACTGTCTCTGTGATTTAGGTTTTCCTGCAGGTTATTAGGTTTGGTAACAGGCAGTCCAACAGATGAGTGTTTGGAGGTGGAAGAGAGGCAATATGAAAACTGAGTGTTTGAAAACAGTTCAACCCCAGGGGCACTGTAGAAGCTGGTAAGAAACTGATATTAATGGAACTCAGACCCTGACAATATTCGTCAACATAAAAAACATCATGTCACACTCTAATCACAGCTGTAGCTACATTTTAACAAATGTTCAACAGTGGCTGGACATCACATCACATGAAACCATTTGAATACAAAGTTTAGATGACTGAATCCAGTTTAAAATTCTGTGGAATATGGATAATATTACCATTTATTCGTCAAAGTGCTTTATTTTGTGAGAAACGCTACCTCCCATTGGGCTTTAAATCAGTGGATTTTGGATCCATGAATGGTTTGCTTAATGTGGCACCATCACTTTAGAAAATGATTAACAACAGACCATTCCTTCATAACAGACAAAACTATCAAATTTGTTTATTCTCAAATTAAATCCTGTAGTTCAGCCACTTTTCCCAGGAATGAGATATCAACATCGAAAAGGTTTCACACACAAACATCATTGTATAATACACAAAAGATGTGTTGGCCGTGACATTTGAGAAACTGTGTTTTCTCTCTGGACCTTTAAATTTAAGTGAAAGCCTTCTCATGGTCTCCAAGGTGGCGGTTCTTGGGTGAGTACTGACAATGACCACGTCAAGTATTACTCAGGTCAGAATAGGATTCTAGACACTGAAAATACACTGAAACAATTTTATTTTAATGTAATGTCTGTATATTCTTTTGAAAGACAATTGCATAAAAGAAGGCAAGTTAAAGAAGATACAAAAAGACTGGGATGCTTTACTTTTTGAATTGGAATGTGAACATTGCTGGCATGACCAGTATTTATTGCCCCTTTCTACTCCAACTGAGTAGCCAGTCCTATTTTCACAGGCACAGGACAGCCAAGAGTCAAACATATTACTCTGGATCTTCACTCACATGTTAGACCGGTTGATTAGAGACAGCAGGCTTCCTTCTCTCAAGAAAAATTGTGAACCAGTTGGGTTGTTACAACAATCTGCTGCTCAGTGGTGAAGGGAACTTCTTTATTCAAATCATTCAGTAACTCATGTTAACCATTAAAAAATACTAGGTAGGGTCAGTGTGTTAAATCCTGATGTAGTCCAATACAATCCATTGAAGATGATGTTTTTTATGTTAATGGAATTGTACAAAATTGTACAGAAAATGAAAAATGCTAGCCATCACAGCAGGTCAAGGCAGCATCCATGGAGAGACAGCAAGCTAACGCTTCAAGTCCAGATGAGTGTTCATCAGAGCTGACATGAAGTATGGAAGGGGCAGCATTTATACAATGCTGGCCGAGGAAGGGTGTTGATGCGGTTGTCCTGCCATTCCCACATTCCAATTGCTTAATCTGCACTATCAACACCCTTTCTCCCACACACCACTCCAGCTCCTGATTGCTGCATAAATGCTGACCCCTCCACACTTCATAAGAAAAGAGAAGATCTTAATCCCAGGAATTAGTCTTGTAACTCTTTTCTGCGCTCTCCCAATGTCTTCAATCCTTGCTAAAAATTTTGCACCATTTAAATAATTGTCTGTTTTGCTGTTATTCCTACCAAAATGGTTGAAGGGTAAAATAAACTTTAGAAAAGCTTCAATGAAAGTACTGCATTCTTGTATTGTGTCCTGTCAAAGACTAGGAGGAGGTGTAAGGAGATTTACCAGAGTGATACTACGGTTTCAGAGACTTCATTGACATTGAGAGGTTGTTGTAGGAGAGGTTATCCTCCACGAAGTTCAGAAGTTTAAGAGGACATTTGATAGAAGTGTTACTGTTCCCAGTGGTAGAAATGTCTGTAGTCTGAAGACACTAACTGAAGGTGCTTGGAAAAATTCAGAGCTTTCTTGAGGACATTTCTTTAATCAGTGAATTGCTGGATTGCAATGCTGGACAGAGATTCAATTGTGTCTTCCCAACAAAAACTACTTTCAGAAGAAGTATCTGGCATGATAGGGTGAGGACCAGGTAATGGTACCTCATTGAACAGATCTGTCAAAAAGGCATAAGAGGCATAATGATTCATTTTCTGTCATTCTAGAAGAGAGAAGGGAATCACTTCAGAGAGAGAGAATGTAAAACTGGATTATTAATTAGTTCGCTCTGGTCAGAGCATCTTGCATCAGAAACATTCAGATTCTCTGTAGGTTTCCGCTTGTTGAATAACCAGGCTGTGTGGCAAACATGTGTATGTTTTCCAGGAGAAACCTGTTCACACAGAACAGTGAGGCTTGCTATGTTGCCCCAGAGTTGGTGGTTGAAGGACATTCAATATTATAGCGCAGACAGATGAATTAAAGCAATCGGTTAAAGGGATTAGGATGAATAGGAATAAGGGCTGAACTTTGTTTGGACTTCTGTTCTGCTGTTTTGTATCAGGGAAGCTCTGTTTCTGAGTAAAGGCATCTGAGCTGCTAGGTGGTCTGCACAAAAAGGATTGCAGCAATTTAAGAAGGTGGCACACTACCACGCAATGAAGGATCGGCAAAAAATTCTGGTGTAGGCAATGTCGCCATAGCCCATAAATGAATAAAATTCAGAAAATAGGAGTAAGCCATTCAGCCCTTTGAGCCTGCCCCATCATTCAACATATCATAGCTGATCATCTAATTTACCATCCTGTTTCCACTTTCTCCCATTTCCTCTGAACCCATTAACCCTCAGAGCTATATCTATAACTGTTACAAGGGTTTGATCCAGATTACCTGAATCACAGGACATATTAGTGATCCCATGTTACAGATGTGTAAATGGTCCTGAGCTGTGAAACACAAGACAACTAAACCCCTATAACTCAAATTTAATGTTCATTAACAGCAAACATTGTTTTAAAAATAGATAAAATTATTTGCTATCCCAGAAATACCTAAAATCTTCACATAACCAGATCACTCAAAACATTGAGACAATGTAGAGCAGAAAGCATTCAATACCAACTTCTTGTGAAAATAATCACAATGTTGATATCATCTATTATCTATTTACACCTTCATCTATCATCGCAACTGCTCATATCAGTCATGATACCTAGAAAGGAATGTCTAGACTTAGTTCTACCCTTCAGTTGTCCTTCACTAATATAATTGTAATAAATGATGCTGCCACAATCCTCAGCACAGCTTAGCAAGCAAACCCATTTGCCTTTCTGAGGTAATTACATTGTAAGATGTAGCCATAGACATATTTACAGATGCTTTGATAATTATATTAGTGCAAGGACACCGCAAGGACATATGCAGTTGGAAATCACGACGTTACTAATACAATTAATATGAAAAACAGAAATGCATTTTAATCATATTGTGTAAAGTATGCAAAATTCATTGCGGCTTCATTAAAACTGTGCAAGATTTTGCAATGTTTATAAATGCATTGAAATATTGACAGCATTTAATCTTTTAGAATTAATAATCAGCAATTAAATCCAATCTGCTTTAATTTGCCATCTCTGGGTAATGCACAATTTCACAGCACTACTGGCTTTCCATAACCAGTGCCAAAATACCAGTGTACTTGCCTTGCCTGCCTCAGTCAAATGTTGGTGTAAGATCTGCCACTCCAATTTGATATTAAGGTGAATTTGGAAGCGGCAGTAAGGCCTGATATTAGGGGGGCCTTGACTGAAGTAGCATAAAATGGCTGAAAGTAATTCTCAGTTGACATTACATGGTTGAGGAAGACTTTTTTAGATGAAACAAAGGTCTGTGATATTTAACGTTAAAACTATAAATTGTAGTAATGGTAGACTGCAACAAAAGAATATACCCAAGGCAGCAAGATTAAAACACATACAAAGGGTCATGTGAAATATGTACAATAGAATCCTGTTGAAAGTGGTGAAATTACAGCTGTGGTTTGCACAGAGACAGGTTTGAAAGAAGTATCCTTGGGAAATCCACCTACTTAGGCAAGTGCAAAGTTTGATATGTAGCATTGGATAGAAAGAAGGGTCAGATCTATGTCATTTAAAATCCTATGGACTTTTTAAGATCTAGGCATTAAGGGATTTAACTATTTTCTGGGAAAAATCAGTCTAAGGCAGTTAGGCTGTTCTCAGAAGACCGCTGATTAACTGGTATAACACCTAACATTTGGAATGTGACTGAATAAGATGCATTGTGAAGGCCTAAAGATAAGTGATAAGGAGGCTGATAAATATCATGAGATAATAGAACAATCTGAAAACTGTCCATGATAAACCTGATCGGATGCGTATGTAATCAATTAACATCAGGAATAGTTTGTAACAGCCAAAGGCAGGTTACAACCAGATTTATGAAAGGATATGTTTCTGTTTGCTCTCTTTTCAGCGCAGAAGTCCCTGAAGCGCCCGGAGATTTTCTCCCCATTGGCGTAAAACAATAAATTCTTTAATGCGGGAAGTGAAACTGGGCTTCAAGTGGTTCAATTGCCTGTCTCAGTTGAATGCTGGTGTAAAACCTGCCACTTCACACTGAGATTAAAGTTTCTATTTGGAATCAACAGCAAAGCCTGAAGTGCATTGAGTCTTCCCAGTATATGCTCCACTTCATCCTGTTGTTAGGCATTGTGCTGAGGTTACATTTAATCTCTGCTAGTGGTGAGTGTAAATATTGCTGCTGGATTGTGAACACCCACTTAAAACTCCAGGAGTAATCTAATAAGCATTATTCTGCTGGGCCTCTACTTATTTCTTCATGGTATCACTTTCTTTGCTTCTTATGGACCTTCATAGGTCATTATGATCACTGTTCATTTCATGTCAGTGGACAATATCGTCCTGCTTTTAACACCTGCTTCATTCCAAAATCCCTGGATTTTCCAGCAATCAGGTACCTGTTGGGATGGCAACCCTTCTGAGTCAGTCTAAAGTCTTCAGAAAATAAAAATCATTCTCCAGGGCAATGCTGGGCAACCAGAACATGAGGAAAGATTGCACATTTTTGACATTTTCTTTGAACTATTTCCAGTGCTTTATGTGAAAGTCCTGAAGTGGGGAAAAGGCTACTGTGCTGAAGACAAGTATCATCCAGTTGCGTATTTTTTTTTCTCATTTTCAATTGGCACTAGAAGTCAATGACAAGAATAGTTGCATTTGATAACTCATAGCTACAGTCTGGGGCAAGGTCATGTGACAAAACCACCAGCAATGCATATAATCACACTTTACATCTAAGGGATTTTCCAACAGAATTAGTACTAGAATTGAGGAGGCCTTAACTAGCAACAGCTGACCAGTCAAAGGTTGCCTCCTGATGGAATAGCAACTATCAAACAAACAAGTTTTATTGTGAAAGTGGTTCTGTCATGATAGGGGGATGGATATGAGCTGATGCAAGAGTCTCAGGAAGAGAAGCGGAAGTCTTTCTGAAGTGGGAGCAATGGAGTGACTCATAGCAGACCCTGCTGATGCCCAGTCCTCAACTGTGCACAATTTGAGTAATGTTTTCTCCTCATCTACCAAGCAACAAATTGCTCACATTGGATTGTCAGTTGGAAAGTGACTTTAAGGTGAGTCAATTCATTCTCGTCCTGCCTGGGGCTGATGTAATTGCAGATCAGTCAGGAATTGGCCCTCGAGTGCTAAATTGAACTTGCCATCCAAACTTAGTTATGCTTTAAATGGGAGGCTGGCAATATTCCAGTATTCTAGAACACCACTATCCTGCCTAACTATGTGTTCTTCCTACTTCCAGGCATTTCACTTATGGGACAGGAAGATTCCACGCAGAATGTCAACTGTCTGGAACATAAGAGACGTACAAATAGTATGGAGCATGTAGACAATCCGCAACGTATCTGTGTGAAAAGCTACAGAATGTGTCAAAGGGTGTGGAAGTCTGAAATATGTCAGATACTGTACAAAGGTTTGGTACATTTGGCACATGGAACAACGTGGAACATGATTGAGGATGTGGCACATTCCAGAACATGCTGGAGTTTGGAAGACTCCACAGTTGGCTTGCTTGGGGTCCTTTAGTTGGTGTCAACGTCGGACCAGTTGGGCCTCCAATCTCTTTTGAAACTAGCGTAATTTTGTTTCCACACAAAAGGAACATGATTCAGGCAATTATATCTCTGGGAAGCTCATTCTTGAATAAAAATGAAAGTGGGTCTGTGGTGTAAAGTTAACATTGAATGTGATGTGAACCACAGCATCTTCTGTATTTATTTCAGATTTCTAGGTTTCGAAATACTTTGCTTTTATTTAACTTCCAGAATGATCTTATCTCAATTTTGGGCTGTACCATTTCTTCCAAATTAGCCTGTTGGAAACTGAAATGAATCCTGCAAGGCTTCACTTAGTCAATGGTCCCCTCAAGTGTGCTACTCAATAGATGAGCATTGTGCTGGTCACCAGTCTCAGTCACTCCCTATTACTGCACACAAAGTTATAGTGTGGACCAAGGATTACACAAACCTGAGATGTTCATTTTATCATTCTTTTCTCTCCTGTAATCACAATCGTGGCAACAAGTTTTCAGCACCTTCACTCTCATAGAAATAGCCCTGAGTGGGACATATTTGTCTGCTCTTAATCATGCACTAAAATTGCTGAGATTGCATATACACCAAATTAAGAGAAAAATGTTTTGAAGATGTACCTGAAACATAGAAATCTGAACATTGCTTTGATAGGATGATTTTATCAGAAACAAAATTGTCTCCAGTTCATATTTATTGAGTGAATGAAAAACACAGTCAGTGACAGTGAGGTCCAATGCAATTAATTGATATTAAAAACTGACTCTGCTGACAATGATTTAAGCTGAAATGGGATTTCCTTTGTGTATACATTCTCGACTACGCATATGTGGCATGTACTGACAAGACTTCAAGTATATATAAATTATAAGAAGTTTACGTTTCTCCCAATCTAGTCTCTCAACTCACAGAAAGACTACTGGTTTCAAAATTGTGAGTTGCCTTTTTTGGAAAGACATTTTTCTTGCTTTGCATACGAGTATATGAGCTGTACTATCACAAATTCTGCACCCCTCTTGAAATAGCAAAGAGTTGAACTTAACAGCATGTACCAGTTTAGGCCAATATTATAGATGGAAATATAGTGTAGAAGATGTGCTGATCTCAGGATGAGGACTGATGTCCTGTTTACACTCTTTGGAAATGCCTTGAAGGTTTCCACTGCTGTAAGTCTGAGTTCATGGATAATCTTGCTGCCACTGATTTCATTCTCATCACATTGTGCTCCCAATGAGCTTCCTGCCTGGTAAGCTACATTGGGCCCTTCTCAAGCCACAGCTCAATTTTTGAATAATAATTCTTGTTTTAAAATACTGCCTCAACCTCAGCAGACCTACGAACAGGCAGGGAATAGAGTAATACAGATGGCAGGCAGCAGATGGAATTAGTTTAGAATGGCAACATTGTCAACACTCAGAGAACCAGGCACCTGCTCCTTGCAGGAAAGGACCCTGTGGTCTTGGCACTAATGGCTTTTTGTTCAAATATGGAGGGAGGTGGAGCAGCAGACATACATATAGGGCACAATGGCACAGATTACCCAGAAGTGCAGCAAATCATGAAACCTGTCTGTCTCCATTGATAATGTCATGGCAACAGTGGGGCAGAGAAACATATGCTCAATCCAGGGGCAAGCAGACAGGGCAGTGTCAGGAGGCACGCAGTAGAGTTGGAACAGTGCACAGGCCCTCTACACTTTTCACTCATGACACTGCAGAGGTAGTTGGGCCTTCCATCTGCACACTGCCTGCATCCCTCCCTCCAAACCTTGGAAGTTCAGGCCAAGGAGGGTAAACTTGCCTTTGGTAAGAGATCTTCAGCACTTCTCAATTATCCAACAAAAAAAATGCCCTAAGACTGCCTCACCTCTAGGGCTAACCAGCTCCACTGCTGAGCAGGCTGTCTCTCCCCTATCTTTGGAACTGAAAAGCTCACTAATTGCAGTAGGGAGGAAAATCTCCTGACAGCACATGAGTGACACTTTTCAGTGAAAATTTCACAATCTATAAAAGTCTGTTTTTCAGCATTCATGTGGTTGTTCATGTGTCTATGCAGGGCCCAAACTTGGTTGTATCCTCCTGTATTAGTGTTAACACTTCAAATGCAAGATGACACTTCTTCAGAACTCAGTCATATCAGACGTGAAATATTAACTCTGCATTCCTCTCCACAGATGCAGCCAGACCAGCTGAATTTTTTCAGCATTTTCTGTGTTTGTTACAAAGTGTGATGACACAGGAAAATAGTAAGTGATTAATTAGGATTTATCTTTAGCTGTTTCTAATTTTTGTTTAAATCAAGAAATGTGACATCTAAAATTCTGTTTCATTGTGAGTACAATAGCAAGACAATTCATAACGGAACTCATACAGAGCTGGTCCAGGGGCTTTCATTAAATCCAGTAGGTTAACCAAGGAACTAACTAGATTTCTAAATAGGGAATAAAAATTAGTTAGTTTATGAATAGAATCATAGACCCCCCACAGTGCAGAAGGAAGCCATTTGACCTATCAAGTCTTGCATTGACCCTCCAAAGAACATCCCACTCAGACCCCCATCTATCCCCATAATCCAGCTATTCTACATACTCTGCGCATCCTTGGACACTACAGGGCAATTTAGCACAGCCAGTCTATCTAATTTGTAATCTTTGGACAGTGGCAGGAAACTGGAACACCCAGAGGAAACCCATGCAGACATGGGAAAAACATGCAAACTCCACAGTCACCCGAGGCTGGAATCAAGCCCAGGTCCCTGGCACTGTGAGGCAGCAGTGCTAACCAATGAAACAACATACCACCCCGCAGATGTTCGTTGAGGCAGTCTTGAGAGCATTTTGAGTTGGGTGTTTCAGAAATGCCGCAGATCTTCTTACCAGAGGCAAGTTGACCCTTCCCAGCCTGACAGTACGGAGTGCTAAAACCTGTTGCTGCAATTCATGTGCTGTGTGGCAACTTCAGGATGTTTTGCAGCAGAGGCAGTGCTGTAATGGGAAAGTCACTGGACTAGTAACCCAGAAGTCCACAATAATGATCTGGGGGCAACAGCTGGTGGACTTTCAATTCTCTTACTTAAAGGGTGGACCTAAAAACTAATCTCTGTAATGTTGTCATGACATTAAATTGTCATAAAAGGAAGAGTGACAGTCTAATGTTATCATCAGTGGAAAGTTAATCCAGAGACCCAGGTAACGTTCATGGCGAATGGTGGAATTTGAAGTCAATGAAACCTCTTGAATTAGGAGTCTAATAATGGCCATGAACCAGTTGCTGATTGTCAGAAATTTTAAAAAATCACCTGATTGGCCTACATGCAATGTGGTTAACTTTTAACTGTCCTCTGAGCAACTGGGGATGGGCAATAAATGCTGGAGTAGCCAGTGATTTACACATCCTGTGAATGAATCAAAACTAAACTATTTGGTTCTCTTAGATAACAAAGTGTGTAGCTGGATGAACACAGCAGGCCAAGCAGCATCTCAGGAGCACAAAAGCTGACGTTTTGGGCCTAGACCCTTCATCAGAGAGACTTGTTATTTTAAGGAGGGGAATCTGCTTTCCTTATTCAAATGACCTGCATGTGGCTCTGAAACAGCTTAGTATGTCACTAAGCTACACCAAACCACTGCTGAAAAGGCAAACAGGAATGAAAATAGGCATGACACTTAGTTATATTGGGCAACATATGGTGTATCACTTACTTGATGCCAAGATAAAGGCAATCACAGAGAATATTCTGAAGGGGATAGGAAATGAGCCAGACGTTGTGGAACATGACAAGCATTCTTAGAAGTCCAAAAGAAGATTTTTTAAAAAATCAGATTATATTTCAAGCACTATGTGCTAGTGAAGGTAGAGACAAGCAATGTTTGGCTTAAGGCACAATGCAGAAGGGAGGGCTTCAGATTCTTGGGGTATTGGTACCTGTTCTAGAAGAAACAACACCTACTCAAATTGATGGATTACACCTCAATGGGATTGTGACCAACTGCCTCTCTGGGAGGTTCACATGAATGATTATGGAGGAGGTAAATTAAATTGGCAGGTGATTGGCCACCAGTACAAAAGGCAGAAATAAACATGAATAAAGTGCATTAAGGAACAGAACTATTGGAGAGTATTAAATGACAAAGTAGCAGAATATTACATTTGTGCCCTTGTATTGTTTAAATATTATGAGAAACGTGAATAAATCAAGGGTACGAAAGAAAACGCAGGGAAGAAAAGGAGGTGGTTTGCATGGAAAAAGGGGGAAAAGGAGAGAATCCAAAACTGTCTGAAAACTGGCAAAAAAATTCCATGGCAGTGTGAGATGATGCATTTTGATACGGTGATGGATTCCTGTTTCTTTTGTTTTTTTTTGATGCATACAATTTATTTTAAGCAAAGTTGTGAGAAAATTGTAATGTTTAAGGAACAGTGAGTGCAATGCATTTGTGGCATTTGACTGTTCCAAAACATGACTTGTAATTAACTCTGCACAGCAATACAGATGGGGCCTGTTGCAAGGGTTTCAATAGGTCACTCAGTGAGATTCAGGAGCACCTGAAGGGCAGTCCCAGCTCCAAAGCTAAAGAAAGAGAAAGACAGAGAGGGAGGGAGAGAGAGAGAGAGATACAGAAGCAGACTATGTTCAAAAGGCCTGCTGTTAGCTATGCTGCTAAGAATGACCAAATATGAGATTTTATGTAAGTAGGGCTCAGGGAGGGTGGATAGCACTTGAACAACTCTGTGGACTGAACGATTGGGGAGTCCTAGGATCTGAGACAGGTCCAAAAGTAGCCTGCACATAATTATTGGTTACGTAATATAGTCAGCACGGTTTTGTGAAGGGAAGGTCGTGCCTCACAAACCTTATTGAGTTCTTTGAGAAGGTGACCAAACAGGTAGATGAGAGTAAATCGGTTGATGTGGTGTATATGGATTTCAGCAAGGCGTTCGATAAGGTTCCCCACAATAGGCTATCGTACAAAATGCAGAGGAATGGGATTGCGGGAGATATAGCAGTTTGGATCGGAAATTGGCTTGCTGAAAGAAGATAGAGGGTGGTAGTTGATGGGAAATGTTCATCCTGGAGACCAGTTACTAGTCGTGTACCGCAAGGGTCGGTGTTGGGTCCTCTGCTGTTTGTCATTTTTATAAATGACCTGGATGAGGGCGTAGAAGGATGGGTTAGTAAATTTGCAGACGACACTAAGGTCGGTGGAGTTGTGGATAGTGATGAAGGATGCTGTAGGTTGCAGAGAGACATAGATAAGCTGCAGAGCTGGGCTGAGAGGTGGCAAATGGAGTTTAATGCAGACAAGTGTGAGGTGATGCACTTTGGTAGGAGTAACCGGAAGGCAAAGTACAGGGCTAATGGTAAGATTCTTAGCAGTATAGATGAGCAGAGAGATCTCAGTGTCCATGTACACAGATGCTTGAAAGTTGCCACCCAGGTTGACAGGGCTGTTAAGAAGGCATACAGTGTTTTAGCTTTTATTAACTGAGGGATCGAGTTCCGGAACCAAGAGGTTATGGTGAAGCTGTACAAAACTCTGGTGCGGCCGCACTTGGAGTTTTGTGTATAGTTCTGGTCACCGCATTATAAGAAGGATGTGGAAGCTTTGGAAAGGGTGCAGAGGAGATTTACTAGGATGTTGCCTGGTATGGAGGGAAGGTCTTATGAGGAAAGGCTGAGGGACTTGAGGCTGTTTTCATTAGAGAGAAGAAGGTTGAGAGGTGACTTAACTGAAACATATAAAATAATCAGAGAGTTAGATAGGGTGGATAGGGAGAGCCTTTTTCCTAGGATGGTGATGGCGAGCATGAGGGGGCATAGCTTTAAATTGAGGGGTGAAAGATATAGGACAGATGTCAGAGGTAGTTTTTTTACTCAGAGAGTAGTAAGGGAATGGAACGCTTTGCCTGCAACGGTAGTAGATTTGCCAACTTTAGGTACATTTAAGTCATCATTGGACACGCATATGGACATACATGGAACAGTGTAGGTTAGATGGGCTTGAGTTTGGTATGACAGGTCGGCACAACATTGAGGGCCGAAGGGCCTGTACTGTGCTGTAATGTTCTATGTTCTATGTAATTAGACTACATGGGGTCCGCGTTGTCAGGTCTCAGGGAAATCCTAAAGCCGTTGAATTGTCATGTGTAATAAGAACTCAGGGAAGTCTTAGAAGTTGCGAAGGGCTCAAAAAAAATGCTAGTGCAAAATTAGTGGCTCCATAAACTAGAAAATGGGGTTGAAAGCCCACAAACCATATTTGCTTTCTGTAGCTCAGCCAGATTAGAGCTTCGGAGTCAGTAGTACTGGCTTAGTGCACCTCACTGTTTCTGAAAAGCTGGAATTGTGCTTTGTGTAAGTACTGGAGATCAGTTTTCACATATCTCTCTAGCCGTAGTCCCAAGAAGGAAGGTGAATCACAAGAGTGTGAACAGTCAGTGAGAAAGTTCATGATGGAATAGCTTTGGAGGCAGTTCATTTGTCAGGTTATCAAAAGTGAAGAGTCACAATCCGTTGTAAGGTTTTCATGCAGTTTTTGACCCATTGTATCATTAATGTTTGGGGGTGATTGTTGGGTCTGTCTTGATTGCATTTACTGCTTGATATGTTCTGTGGGGTGTTCAACCACAGTTTGTTTGTTACCATTACTGGTCTCATGTAATGTTTGAGATGTTTGTTTATAAGATATATCTACCTTTACAGATTGTAAACACTTTCTTGTTCAGAATTTTGAACGTTTGTTTAAGTTTTATTTGTAATAAACTCATGAATGTTTGATTTCCAGATAAATCTGGCTAAATGGTTACAGTTACAGTCTGAGACCTATGTTATTATATATATTACCAATCTGGTTAAATTTAAAATTGGTATTGGGCAGTAAAGAATTGAGTCAAGAGGGAGTCACTAACCCTGCCAACTTTGTTGTAGCAACATAAATACCACTTATTGAGCCATTTACTGGATCACTTATTGTTACGCGCATTCAGCATCATTCACGTTAGCTTAGAATATGTTGAGGAAAAAAAAGAGATAAAAGAGTCCCTCTTTCCTTTCCACAGCCAGAAATACTGTGAATGGAATGGGACTCAATGCTCTGGAATGGAAGAAAGGCTTGGGGATGCAGGTTCATATTTTAAAAAAACAAACAGGTTGTTAAGCTCTTTAAAAAACCTAATTCTAAAGCTATTGCTTTTTCACAGCATAGAGAATATAGTAGCCAATAGTTGATGTTAAGCCTCTGCAAAATCTTAATGAAACCTCTGCTGGACAAGGATGCAAAGTCTGGAAAAAGTTTGAGGTGTTAGAGACGGTATGTTAAAGATTGATGGAATGCTGCTTGCCATGAGGAAATGCAAAACTAGAAAATGTTGGACTTTAATTATTGGAATAACTCAGCTTAGCAAGCTGACATAAGCAAAGTCTTTAAAGATTTGAAAATATAGGAGAGGGATCAGAAATGGTTGGAGGGGAGAAGGCATCAAGACGAAATTAAGCATTCATTTTACATTATTTTGACAAAAGTCATTCAGACATAAACATTTTAAATCCTCTTCTAAATAGTCTGCCTCTTTAAAGTGTTAAATGTAGAGCTTCTAATGAGTTAGCAGTGGAAACATCCAAACTACACAGAAACTTTCAGCACCTGTACACATATTTTTAAAATCAATCTGTTCAAAAGAGTTATGATGCACCTCTGGAGCAAATGGGGGTTGAACACAAGCTTTTCAACGCAGAGGTAGGAAGGCCACTACTCTACCACAAGACCCTGTTAGCACGCTCGAGTACAATTCAATGAACCTAATGGCAACACCAGAAAGTGTAGTGAATTCTCTAATGAAACATACAAGATTAAACTAAAATGTTGACTGAGGGGTGCTGATAAACTCAAACCCCTTCAATATCTACTGGTGATGGAAAACTCAAATCCTGGATACCAAGTATTCCCTCTTCAGGGACACCTGGGCATGGACATAGCAATTGAAGCAAGACATGGTCAGGTCCTACCACTCCCTCCAAGGCCACTATCTTAACCATTTTTTGGTTACCTTGGCAAGGCCCAGCTAAGTAGATCTTTCAATCTGCCCAAGACCCTATCTCCACAGCACTTCGTGTCTAATGATTAGGAACTTGGGACTGGAAGTGCAGCCAAAAATTCAGCAAGTAGCCTCTTCAATAATGAAAAAGTGCTCTAACCTTGTGCAAGTCACATGCACATGGTATACAGAATTCTCAAGATTGCAAACAGTACAGGCTATCTGAGAGGCAATTAACCACTTTAACCATTACGTTATTATTGAAAAGATACACTTTACTCATAAAAGATTTCCTTCTATGTACATAGACAGTTAATGTAGCCATTCTGATCTATACTGTCGTTACTTGCAGAGAATAAAATAAACATTGGTGTTCACCTTTCTTTTTATTAACCTCTTCGCATTTAGCGGAGGCATCAGCAGGGTCTAGTAACTGAATGGGCCCCCTGTTATGGTTTGGCAGAAGGACCTTGAATGGTTGTCTTTCCCCACTGTGCCTTGGCAGTAGTGGCTTCAAGCTTTGTTGTGTCCCTCAGCACGTAGTTCTGGACCTTGGAACGTGCAACACTTAGTCAGGGTCAACTCTTTCAACTGGAAGGCCAGCAAGTTTTGGTCAGACCAAAGAGCGCCTCTCACTGCGTTGATGGTCCTCCAGGTACAGCTGATGTTTGTCTCAGTGTGCGTCCCGGGAAACATGGGGTGGCACGGTGGCTTAGTGGTTAGCACTGCAGCCTCACAGCGCCAGGGACCTGGGTTCGATTCCAGCCTCGGGTAACTGTCTGTGCGGAGTTTGCACATTCTCCCCATGTCTGTGTGGGTTTCCTCCAGGTGCTCCAGTTTCCTCCCCCAGTCCAAAGGTGGATTGGACATGCTAAGTTGCCCATAGTGTTCAGGGGTGTGTGGGATATAGGGGGATGGGTCTGGGTAGGATGCTTCAAGTGGCGGTGTGGACTTGCTGAGCTGAAGGGCCTGTTTCCACACTGTAGGGAATCTAATCTAATCTAAAACATACAGTTGAGCACAGAGTCCCGCGTCACAGAGCTGCCTAGGGAGAACCTCAACAAAAGCCACTACATTTCTCTCCAGCCTTCCTTTGCATAGGTACATCCCAGAAGGAGATGTGTGACAGTCTCAACACCCCCACAGCGATTTTGAGGGCAGTGCAGAGAATCTGGGCATCATGAAGGACCTCCCAGGTATTGCCCTTCTCACCACCAGCCAAGCAACGTCCTGGTGCTTGTTGGAAAGCGCTGGTGATGAGGCACTCTGCTTAATGACTTTGACAGTCTGCACAGGGAACCACTCGACAGGATCCACCCTTTCCTTATCCCGAAGGGTCTCGAGGACACTACGTGCTGACCACTGCCTGATGGACTGAGGGTCAAAGGTGTTTTTCATCAAAAATTTCTCCATGAAGGACAGGTGGCACGGGACAGTCCAAAAACTTGGAGTGCTCTGCAGCAACAAGGCCAAGTCTTTCCTTCGCAACACCAGGGACAGGAAGAACCTCAGTAAGTGGTGACACTTGGCGTTTGTGTACTCAGGATCTATGCACAGCTTGATGCAACAATACAGCTCACAGAAGTGACCATCAGGGTGAGGGTGGCATTTGGTATGTATTTTCCTCCCTTTGTCCAGTTCTTTATACATAACATCCCTTCAGACTTGGCCCATCTTCGACCTTCAAATGAACTGAAAGATGGCCCAGGTCATTGCAACGGCACAGGTTCGGGGAATAGGCCAGACCTGTGCCATGTACAACAACACAGTGAGTACCTCACACCTGATGACCTGGCATTTACCCACAATCGAGAGGGACCACTGCTCCCATCTGCCTTGTGCCTGTCTCACTTTGGTGACATGCTCCTCCCACGTTTTGGCGCATACCCCAGACCCTTTGAACCACGTATGCAGCACCTTCAGGTAGCCTGTCCTCACAGTGATAGGAATGAATAATCGGTCAGCACAGTTCACAAATAACATGGCGTCACTCTTGCTCCTACTAACCTTGGCACCTGAGACCAGTTCAAGCTAGTCGCAGATGCTCAAGAGTCTGCTCACTGAGTACGGATCTGAGCAGAAAACAACGATGTCTTCCATGTATAGGGTGGCAATGACCTGTAGGCTTTTGCTGCCTGTATGTCACCTTCTCTCTGGCTCACATGCTTCCTGATGGACTTTGCAAAAGGGTCTATGCAGCACACAGACGAGGCAGGAGAGAGTGGGCAGCAGTGCCTGACTCCAAATCTGTTTGGGAAATTTTCTGATAACCAACCATTGATTGAGACTGCACAAATGATGTCAGTACAGAGCAGTTGGATCCAATTGCAGATTCCCTCCTCAAAGTCCAATTTGGAGAGAACATCTCTCATATACATGTGTGATACCCTGTTGAAGGCCTTCCCCTGGTCCAGGTTGATAAGGCAGGCATCTATCCCCCATCCTACATGAAGGTGATCATATCCCTGATGAACGCAAGGCTCTTAGCGATCTTCCTGTCCGCTACAGTACAGGTTTGGTCAGGGTGAATTGCTGATCCCAGAGCAGACCTGACCCAGTTGACAATGACCTTAGACAGGATTTTGTAACAGTGAAATTGGTCATCAATTTCTAATTTCTTCCCTCTTCCCCATTCTGCTTGTAGAGGAGGGTAATGATGCCTTTCCTCATGGATTTGTACCTGGTAACTAGCAGAAGCCTGTCAGAAACCTCCAGCAGGTCCTGACCAATCAAGTCACACAGAGCTGAATACAACTTGGCTGGTAAGCCATCACTTCTGGGAGTTTTACTCTTTTCACAGGACTCGAGGACCTTGGTCAGCTTATCCAGGGATATCGGCTGGTCCAGCCTCTCCTTCACGCTGTCTGTGGGCTTTGTGTCATGCAGTCTGGCATAAAAGGGTTTGCTAATCCTCAGGATGCCTGGCTGCAATAACGTTACTGAGCCACTTTCTTCCTTCAGGCTACTGAGTACAGAGCTGTCGTTGTGCACCTTCCAGAAAGAGAAACATGAACATATCTCATCCTGCTCCACAGAGTGGAACCTGGACCAGAAATTTATCTGAAGTTGCTAGCTCTTCACCTCCTGGACATCTTCTGTGACATCAAAACCCATTGTTTGCAGCAGGAGCAGGTTTTTCATCCTTTTCTGCAGTTGTGACGACTTTCCCTGCCTCTCGCTCACCTTCTGAACAACTTTGAGGATGAAGAACCCCTTGATGCTCCTTTGACTGTTTCCCACCAATCCCCTGAGACTCAAAGAGAGGTTTCATGGTTCCCCAACCCATGTAATCCCTTTTGAGCTCCTCCATTTTTTCTGGGGCCAATAGTTTCACATTTAGCTTCCATGTTCCCTTGCCAGCCTGCTGGTCAATCTGTGGGTGACAGTTGGCCAGGAGGAGGCAGTGGTCAGAGACGAACACCTGCTTGATTCCAATGGATCTGACTGAGGACGCTTGGGCCACAAACAGGAAGTCTATCCTTGAGTGGACAGACCCGTCTGGCTGCAACCAGTTTATCTGTGTTCCACCTGCAGGGGTGCTGAAGACATTGTGCAGCTTCAGGGCGTTTAATCATTTCTATGAGGAATCTGGACGTGGCATCCTATGTCGCCACCCCAATGCCAGATTTCCCACCTGCATCAATGATGCAGAAAAGGATAAAGTCTCTGGCCAGAATTACCAGTATGGGTGTGGCCAGCAATAGTGGAAGTTGCTGCAGGATGGCCAATCGCTCACTCTCTACTGCTGGGGCGTACACATTAACTCATCTCAGGGCAACGTTGCTATACATAATATCTGCTCACCAACCATCTCCTTAACTTCGAAGAAACTGAAGTTGCCTCCTCGCAGCAGGCTGGTCAATCACTACCACCGCTTCCCCCCACCCCCACTGACCAAATCGAAGGCCCATGGGCCCACAAGCTCAACCATTTCCTGCAGCTGCTGAGGTGCAGTGTCCCACACTCCGGCAGAAACAGGAGGCCGGCTTTAATGTTGGATAGGAAACCAACATAGAAACACATCACGTGGTGGATTTAATGCTATGCACATTAATATTTAGTTTTTCAACCCATTTTAGATTGTATCAATGGTTAGAACCCAAAATTACAGGTCTTATCACTAGGGAAGTCTCTGCATCCCTGTTGTGTGGGTGAACAGTTGGACCCTTGCAGGGTTGAAGTAGCTGTCCAGTTCGTCTCTTGGGCCATTTCCCGGGTCTGGCATTGTCAGGAACAGGACAAAGCCGGGAACACCTGGTTCTGAGTCCGACTGGGGGCCTGTCATCCCCTATTCCTCACTCGAAGTGTCGCTGCTCCCGGTTGCCCAGAGCTGTGGTGTGGAGGAATCCCCCACCCCACCACACCGCAAGGTTGCCGAAAATGGAGGGCTGGGTTTTGTTTACAGGAGGGGCCTCCTGACATCCGCCATTTTCAGGTAGGGAATTGCTCCTCTCCTTCTCACTAGTAATCTTGACCCTCCTTTAACCATTAAATGTTGTTGAGCGAATATTATCAGCCCAGGACATCAGGTAGTGTGGCATTTGTCAAGTGGGTAGTCATACAATTTCCCAGCCCTTACAGTCCAAGATTACTGTTGAAAGCTTTTTAGTATGCAGCTCAAACAAAATGCTTTCTGGCTGGCATATCGAAGAAGAGCTGTACAATATTGTGAACAAAACACAGCAGCAAAACTGGATCAGTAGTCATTATCTGGAGGGTACAATGTAGCTAATTACTACAGAGGCAGCAAGTAAAGCTCATTAAACATGCAAATCATGTTGAAGGTTAATCTTTGCAATTCTTGGTGAAGTGTAATGTAATGCAGGAATCAAACCCATTTCCAGATTGTAATGGTAAATACGATTTAGAAACATGGCCTTCCAAAAATTGGAGGCCTGTTAAAAGCTGTCATGCCTATTGAAGAGTCTCAGGCATTGAACTGGTTTTATTGCTTTGATATACCTTGGCACCAATAGAATGGTGAATGGGCTAACTAATTTTTTTGGTTTATAAATGAACCATGACGGACTCTTATGGAGCAATAATAGTGTCGCTGCCTCTGAGCTGTTGGTTTGGGTTCAAGTCTTACCTGTTTTAGAGGTGTGTCAGAACATGTTTGAAAGAGTTGATTGAAAAATACACAGAAAAATGAAATAAAATCTACCAGAGAAACTGGAAATACTCAGCAAGGCAGGCAGCATGTGTGGAGAGAAGTGAGTTCACATTTCAGCTTAGTGACTTTCATCAGAACTGGGAGAAGTTAGAAGGATCAGAGGTTTCAAGCAAGTAGTATCAGAGACTGTAGAAAAATAACAAAAAAGAGAAGTTCTGGCGAGGGTGGTAAGACAGGAGAAATGTCTTGCCAACATTCGGTCAAATTGATTGGGAATTGGACAAATAAAGAAGCAAAAGATGTGATGAACAGCTGTAATCTGAAAAAAATGAATAAGTCAGAAACATGCAAAGAATTTAAAAAATGGGAAAGAAAGGTTACAGAATGAAACTGTGCGGTTCACCATTTATCTCAGAAGGCTATAAAATGCCTCAGTGAAGGAGTTGTAGTTCTTCACATTTGCGTTGAGGATCACCAGATCACTGCAAAAATAATGTTACAGTGTAGATAGTATAGGGAGTGAGTGTGTAAAATTTGAGAACAGAGTGGGAGAATTAAAATACTGGAAACTTAGGGCTACATTGGTAGACTAAAATGAGATGTTCCGCAAAGCAGTTCTCCAATAGTAAATAAAAACTGAAAGAACTGTGGATGCTGTAGGTCAGGAACAAAAACAAAGTTGCTGGAAAAGCCCAGCAGGTCTGGCAGCATCCTTGAAGGAGAAAACAGAGTTAATGTTTTAAGGCCCATTGACTGTTCTGAGCAAGGGTCAGAGGACCTGAAATATTAATTCTGTTAGAAAAGTCCAAGTGAATGACTGTTTCATTCAGAAGCAGTGCTCAGGATCTTGGGCAGTGAGGTGAGAAGGAAAAGCACACTTATTACATCCTCTGTGATAGTATGGGAAAGTGCCATGGGAAATGAATGCGTGTTTCTTTACTTGTCCGATTAGCAGTTTGTTATTTAATCCTGACTCCTCTTCCCTTTCATCATTTCTCCAGAATACCTCTTCCACCACTTGCTTAATACACTTGGTCTTCCCAACTTATCCCGGTCCTGTCAAAGGATCCCTGAAATTTTAAATATTTCTTTCTCCACAAATGCTGTCTGGCCTTCTGAGCATTTCCAGAATGTTCTGTTTCATTTCAGATTCCCAGCACCTTCAGGATTTTGATTTGAATTCTGTCATCTAATATTCCAATCTAAGAATTATGATGCAATCACTGCAAACAATAGATTTCTGCCCACATTGTAAAACTGAAGGTAAAGGCAAGATTCAACAAGTCTTTGTGTCTACCTTGAGCATATACATCAGAAAGGGGTAAACAATGAAGCCTTGCTGTAAAATCACTGAATGAAAGGTTTAACGAAAGCTGTTTGCTACGCTGTGAGAAGTCATCACGAGGTGAGGATGGGTCTGCTTTTCATGGTGGCTCAGTTGGGGTATTGGTGGCATTGTGGATGGCTAATCCAGAAAGTCAGACTAATTTCCTCACAACATGGCTTGAACCCCAGACAGGTAGACAGCGTAATTTGAATCCAATAAAAGTTTGGAATAGAAAGTCAATCTTAATGACAATCACTGTTGTGAAAAGGAAATTTGCTGCCCTTCTTGGTCTGACATACATGTGACTTCAGAAACACTCCGCCTGAGCCAGCAATTATTTTGCAATGATATAGCAAGTACTAAATGTCATTTAGAATCGGCCTGTAAATTGTCTTTGTTCCAAATCAATATCCTTTCAAGCATACATTCAGTGACGGTTACATTCAAATTTGACTCAGTATGAGATTCAAAATCCTCCAGTATTGCTGCTTCAACTGCGCATTTAACCCAATAAAAGATAGTCAAAAGGAGAGGGATAGAGAGCAGGTTGGGAGCGGGGGAATGTATATCCCTTACTACCAGCCACCAGAGTTCAGTGTACAGTTGATCAAGATCAAAGCTATGCAGCGTGCAGATAACTCACTCAGGAATCTTGCTATCAAATTTGAAGGCTTTGTTGCTTGCTGCGGGCTTCATCCACATAAATTTCAATCTGAAATCAGTGTTTCAGAAACTGTCAGATTATTTGGCAAAGACCATCACTAGTTAATAAAATTAGCTGTTGCCATTGCTCTAACAGTTAAAATATGAAGTGAAGGGATGGTCTAATTGAAATTGTACCACATGGATAGTGAGAGAAATGTAGGGTAAATCCGGCATGAGAATGCAGTGCACTCTTTGAGACAATGTAGATATGAAGCTTTTATTTTCAACCGCTGTGACACCCCAGAGTTGCTGAATTATAAGACATACACAAATAATAAATTACTTTTATTCAACAGACTGCAGCTATTTCAGTTTAGCCTGGTAATGGGTTCTGGGTCTAACTGCAGAGTCAGCAATGAAGTGCCAATTCATGGGAGGAATTTTTAGTACTGGTTTGTAAATTATGCTATGGTGTACGAGTGTAGTCAGTGAAAATGATGCATGCAGAGCTAGAGACATAAACCATTTGTTTCTATAATAAATAAAAGACTCACTTATGGAACAATGGATCTAATTGTTGGACTGAGCCATGAATCATAAGCAAACACAGGCACAATTTTCTGATATTTACAGTTGCTGCAGGCTGGTTTTGCACGTTGGGACCATGTGGAAATCCTAGGTGCAGCAGATGCTATGAGAATTTCTGTAAATGTTGCAACATACGGTGAGAAATTCCCCAATGTCTGACATCCTACGATAGCATCCATTGAAGTCAGAGCAATCTGACTCACTCAAGCTTAATAGATACCCAGGAAAGATTAGAAGGAAAAGTCTCTTCTAACCCAACAGTAACTATTAAACTGATTCCCTAGCTACTACAGACAACCTCTCCCGTACAGCCCTAAAACAAATGCCCCTTGCTGGCCCTGACCTACGCTCCCAACTGAACTCTTCTGGATCTGACGCTGCCAGGATCGGACACTACCCACCCTGCCAGACACAAAACCATTCTCCGCCCTCAGCCCTGACCTGACAACACCCCAAAACCTAACTCAATATCCTACCCTTCCACTTATCTGATATGCTACTCTCTCTCCAACATGCCACCTTACTATCCAAGCTCACTTGGCAGCCCATTCACCTGGCACACAACCCCCTCAACAATCCAACATCCTTCCTCGCACTTAACATACATACTTATCATTACACACCAGCCATAAAATGATTGTCTGTGCCGCTGGATATTTAAATGACAAAACATGGTACATGGCCTGTTGCAAATGGAAGCATGATATTGACGATAATTGCACTTGTGGGCAAGTTTGTAAAAGATGGCCGTTGTCCAGCTTACAAGTCATTTAAAGGTAACAAAGTGTGGAGCTGGATGAACACAGCAGGCCAAGCAGCATCTCAGGAGCACAAAAGCTTCTTCTAAAGGTAAGCCTTGTTCAAACAAAAAATGATCGCAGTCAAAATGATGGTTTATAACTCTGGCAGGATTATCTGGGCCATAGCCTCTTGCTATTATTTAGAATATTGGAAAAGTGGCCTCAAGCTTTTTGTGACATTTAATTATATTGATTTGATACTCCTGGATTTATATAATTATCTACTTAACATTTTTCATTAGTTATTCTGTTACAGGATGTGGAGTTCACTGTTGAGGTCAGTATGTTTTTGATTTGAGTGACATGTTGGGTCATTTCAAAGAACAGTTCAGAATCAATGACATTGCTGACAGCTTGGAGTCACATGCCAGCAAGACCAGGTGAAGATGGCAGATTCCCTTCCCTTCAGAACACTGGTGAGCTAGATGCCAATCAATGATGGTTTCATGAACATTATTGATGAGACTGACTATATGTTCCAGATTTGTTTCCAGTTTTGAGTGGAAATAGAAACCTAAACAAAGTTGCAGAAATTTTACAGAGATAGCAAGAACTGCAGACGCTGGAGTCAAAGAAAACACAGTGTGGAGCTGGAAGAACGCAGCAGGCCAGGCAGCAGAGGAGCAGCAAAGTTGACGTTTCGGGTCAGAAAAAAACCCTAAGGGCCCCAACCCAAAATGTCAACTTTCCTGCTCCTATAATGCTACCTGGCCTGCTGTGTTCCTCTAACTCCACACTGTGCTGTTGTGGAAATTTCTGTTATATCTGCGCAAACTGTGCATTAAAAAAAAACTATAATATTTGTGTACTATGTAATTTGTTGCCAGAGTTGGAATCAGTTGCCAGCGGAAGTGATGGAGTACAATTACAACAATTAAAAGGCATCTGGAAGGGTATTATGAACAGGAAGGCTTTAGAAGGATATAAAACAAGAATAAAGTACAAAGAAAAATACAGCACAGGTAAAGGCCCTTTGTCCCTCCAAGCCTGTGCTGACACATTTTGCACTTCTATACAAAAACTATCTTCACTGACAGGATGCACATCCTTCTATTCCCTTCTTATTCATGAATTTTTCCAGGTGCTTCCTAAATGCTACTATTGCATCTGCTTCCACCACCTGCTTTGGCAACACATTAGAGGCACTCACCACCCTTTGTGAGAAAAGCTTGCCTCGTACACCTCCTTTAAATTGTCCCCCCTGTGCCTTGAATATGTGTCCCCTAGTAATTGACTTCTCCACCCCGGAAAAAAAGACTCATATTTTCCACTCCATCCATGCCATTCAAAATCTTATCAGATCACCCCTCAACCTCCTGTGTTGCAATGAAAACAAACGCAGTCTATCCAACCTTTCTTCATAACTAAACTCACCCTTACCAGGCAACATTTTCATAAACCTTTTCCATACCCTTTCCAAAGTATCCACATCTTTCTGGTAGTGTGGTGACCAGAACTGCATGCAGTATTCTAAGTGCGGCCTAACTAAAGTTCCACAAAGATGCAGCATAACATGCTTATCCTTATATTCAATGTCCCTTCCAATGAAGGCTAGCGTGCCAAAGGCCTTTCTTACAATCTTAACAACATGCGCTGCCACCCTCATTGATCTGTGGACCTGCGCACCCTGATCTCTCTGCACATCAATACTCCTAAGGGTTCTGTCATTCACTGTATAATTTCCACCTGTACTTGACCTTGCAAAATACATCACCTCACATTCATCTGGATTAAATTCCATCTGCCATTTTTCTGCCCATGCCTCCAACCTATCGAAATCCTGCTCTATCCCCTGACAATCCTCCCACTATCAGTATCATCACCAATCTTTCTATCGTCTGCAATCTTATTAGACTAGCTACATTTTCCTCCAAATCATTTATGCAGTCCATGAGCAGCAGAGGACTTATCCTTATGGAGCACCACTTGTCACAAACCTCCATTCCGAAAAGCATCCTTCTGTCTCTACCCTCTGTCTCATATGACTAAGCCAGTTCTGTATACATCTTGCCAGCTCATCCCTGATACAATGTGCCTTCACCTTCTGTACCAGTCTGCCATGAGTGACCTTGTCAAAGGTTTTACTGAAATCCATGTCGACAACATCAATCACTTTTCACTCAAACAACCTCATCGCCTCCTCAAAAAACTTGAACAAGTTAATGAGACACGACCTCCCCTCAACAAAACCACCCTGTCTATTACTAACAAGTCCATTTTCTTCTAAATGAGTATAGATCTTGTCCCTGAGAATCTTTTCCAATAATTTCTCTACCACTGATGTGAGGCTCAAAGGCCTGTAATATCTTGGATTATCCCTGCTACTCTTCTTAAACAATGGGACAACTTCAGCTATTCTACAGTCACATGTGTCCAAAGAGGATAAAAAAGGTGTCTGTCAATGCTCCTGCAATTTGTTCTCTTTGCCTCCCTCAAAATTCTGGGTGGATCCTATCAGGACCCGGGGACTTCTACTTTAATACTTTTTAAGGCATACAACACCTCTGCCTTTTTAGTAGCAACTTGGCTTAGAAATTCAACACTCCTGTCCCTGAGATCATCATCCACCAACTCTCTCTTTGGTGAATACCGACACAAAGTGTTTTAGGATCTCACCTGTCTCTTTTGGCTCCACATATAGATTCTTTCTTTGTCCTTGAGTGGGCCTACCCTTTCCTGGCTACCCTGTTGTTTTTTATCCATGTATAAAAAGCCTTGATCTTGTTTGCTGACAACATTTCACGACCCCTTTTAGCCCTACTAATTCCTTAAGTTCTTTCCTACTTCCCTTATATACATCAAAGGGGTTCATCAGTTCCGATGCTCTTGGACCCTAAGTAGGCTTCCCTTTTCTTTTTGACCAAGATCATAACATCCCTGGTCATTCGCGGTTTACATAACTTGTCATCCCTGTCAATCATTCTTGCAGGAACCCACCACTCCTGAAAATTCTTATTAACTGCAGTTTGAAATATTTCCACATGTTCAATGTGGATTTACCCTCAAACAACTGCCTCCAGTCAAGATACTCCACTACCTTCACCAGAGGGCTGCTGTTATCCCTGTCCACGAGTGTCTTAAGACTCATGGTATTATGGTCACTACTCCTGATATGGGCCAAACACTTGCAAATGGGACTAGATTTATTTAGAATGCCTGGCTGGCATGGATGAGTTGGACTGATGGGTCTGTTTCCATTCTGTACACCTCTATGACTTGGCTCCTCCCCCAGGTTTACACAGTGTTTTGTTGCGCTGTTCAGTTATCCCTCACATATTTGTGACTTCAAGTCACTCAAATAACAAGGGGAAGTTCATATTCAATGTGTCCCTCAGGGGAAACAAGGACAGTGCCTGAACAAATTTTCACACAAAACCCCAGCTTCCATCAGTGAGTATGTGGTTTAAATGGCACAGTCAGAACTACTCTGGAAGCTCGGAAACTGAACCTGACTCTTCTAATATCTGATTATTTGCAATGTTCAAACTCATTGTGAATCAATACCAAGATGCAATTGTAATCTGCAAGGACCCTTCTCTGGTTGATCGGTTGTCTGCTTATTGTTTGAATATTTTTTGTTCTCTCTATTGAAAGAAACATCCCAAATTTGAACATTAAAGCATTTCAAGTGCTCTCCACATTTTAATAATTAAGGCGCTATTTAATTACTTGTTGATGTTGAATTTCCTCATTTTGTCCATACATCTCCTGGGCCCTGATATCATTTAAAACAGAATTGCTGTGTATCCTTTGTCTTCGACCATTTTGGGATTTCAACTAATATTACACTGTCAGTCAATTTTCAGTTGTCCAATTATGTATTAACCAGAAATCCCTGAGAAACTTATTCACAGGTGTCACGTTGGAAAACAGCAAGAAATTTCCATAGAAAAAGGCTACAACAATCATTCTCAAGACTTCTATTAATCTCCTGCTGTCATTTGCCTCTGCTCTGCTTTTCATGAACTAGCAAAGCACTTGTAGCTACTGAGTCTGGAGTCGATATGGTTTTACACGGAATCATGCCACAAAACGTGCCTGTTGTTCAGCAGAATCACCACCCTGAGTCCTAAACATGCCAAATCACAGAGATGTCAAGCACAGAAATATACCCTTCTGTCCAACTTATCAATATCTATCCAAGATAAATCTATTACAATTTGTCAGCATTTGGCCAATATCCCTCTAAACCCTTCCTATTCATGTACCCATCCAGATGATGTCTATATGTTGTAGTTGTACCAGCCTCCACTGCTTCCTCTGGCAGCTCATTCCATGCATGCGCCACCCTCTTCTTAGGTTCCTTTTAAATCTTTCCCCTCTCACCTGAAACCTGCGTCCTCTAGTTTTTGACCCACCCACCACAGGGAAAAGATCTTGTCTATTTACCTAATCCATGCCCCTCAATTTTATAAACCTCTATAAGATCAGCCGTCAGCTTCCGAAGCTCCACAGAACATAATCCCAGCCTATTCAGCCTCTCCCTGCAGCTTAAACCCTCCAACCCTGGAAACATTCTTGTAAATCTTTTACTTTGCCAAAACCTTGATTTCTCCTGTCATCCATCATTCCCTATACCTACCAGCTTTGCCCTTCACCCTAATAGGAACATTGTGTCTCTGGACTTTTGTTATCTCATTTCTGAAGGCTTCTCATTTTCCAGCAAACATCCACCGCCAATCAACTTTTAAACATTTTTGCCTAATACCGTCAAAATTCCTCCAATTAAGAACTTCAAATTTTAGATCCGATCTATTCTTTTCCATCATATTTTAAAAGTAATAAAATGATGGTTGCTAGCTCCAAGTGCTCCTTCACTGATACCTCAGTCACCCGCTCTGCCTTATTTCCCAACAGTAGGTCAACTTTTGCACCTTCCCTATCAGGTATACATAGTGAATCAGAACATTTTCTTGTACTCCCTTCACAAATTCACCTCCATCCAACCCTTTAACACAATGGCAGATCCAGTCTATGCCCATAATCACTCCAGTCCTGTCCATCCCTGAGTCACATCTCTGTAATTGCTACAATATCTCAGTCCCATGTTCTTACAGATAACTAAGATCCCCTTACAAATTGGTTTCTCAATTTCCCACTGATTATTGGGGGTCTATATTACAATCCCAACGATGTGATCATTCCCTTTTCCATTTCTTAGTTTTACGTAAATAACTTCCCTAGATGTATTCCCAGGAACATCCTCCCCATTTGCAGCCATAGTGTATCCCAAATCAAAAATGCCACTCCCCTATCTCTCTTGCCCCCCTACCTATCTTTCCTACAGAATCTACATCCTCGAAGATTGAGCTGCCAGTCCTGTCCATCTCTGAGTCACATCTCTGTAATTGCTACAATATCTCAGTCCCATGTTCCCAACCATGCCCTGAGTTCATCTGCCTTACCTGTTAGGCCTCTTGCATTCAAATAAATGCAGTTTAATTTATTAGTCCTATCTCATTCTCTGCTTTGTTCCTCCCTGCTCTTTTCCCCAACTGTACAAATCTCAGACTGATGTCTTTCCTCACTGTCTCCCTGTATTCCACCATTCCTCCCAACCCATTTTGAGTTTAAATTCTCCCGAGCAGCTCTAGCATATTTCCCACCTGTACATTAGTCCCCTTCCAATTAAGGTGCAATCCATCCACCTTATACAGGTCACTTCTACCCCAGAAGAGATTCCAATGATCCAAAAAGTATGAATCTGTCTCTCTTGCTCCAGTTCCTCAGGAATGCATTCATCTGCTCCATCCTCCTATTCATAACCTCACTAACTCGTGGTACTAGCAGTAATCAGAAATTACTAGCTTCAAGGACCACATTTAAAATTCCGGCCTAACCTCCTATCTCCTTGGAATGTCATCCTTTTCTCTTCCTATACTGTTCGTTCCAATGTGTACAATGGCCTCCTGCTGCTTCCTCTCCCCTTTGAGAATATTCTGCACATTCTCCGAGACATCCTTAATCACGGAGGCAACATGACATTTTGATTTCCTGCTGTTGGTCACAGAAACATTGGTCTGAACCCCTGACCAGTAAGTCTCCTATCATACGCAATCGTTTAGAACGTGATGTACCCCTCGTTACATTAGAGCCAGTCTCGGTATCAGAATCCCGGATGTCAGTGCTACATTAGGGCAGCATGGCGGCTCAGTGGTTAGCACTGCAGCCTCACAGCGCCAGGGACCCAGGTTCAATTCCAGCCTCGGGCAGCTGTCTGTTTGCACATTCTCCCCGTGTCTGCAGGGGTTTCTCCGGGTGCTCCAGTTTCCTCCCACAGTCCAAAGATGTGCAGGCTAGATGGATTGGCCATGCTAAATTGCCTATAGTATTCAGGGGTGTGTGGGTTATAGGGGGATGGATCTGGGTGGGCTGCTCCAAGAGGCAGTGTGGACTTGTTGGGCCGAAGGGCCTGTTTCCACACTATAGGGAATCTAATCTAATCTAATTATCCCAAGAGTCCATCACCCCTTATATTTTCTAAAACAGCACTAGGAGTAATCAGAAATTACTACCTTCAAGTACCACCTTTTTAAATTCCAGACTAACTTAGTAACTATGCTTTATATTTTTAAAATTTAATCAAGAGACAGATCTCAATAAAACCTATAATTAAAAAGAACCCACTCTACCCACTCTTGTAGCTTTACAAAATAAATAGAACATAGAACAGTACAGCACAGAACAGGCCCTTCAGCCCACAATGTTGTGCCAACCATTGATCCTCATGTATGCACCCTCAAATTTCTGTGACCATATACATGTCCAGCAGTCTCTTAAATGACCCCAATGACCTTGCTTCCACAACTGCTGCTGGCAACGCATTCCATGCTCCCACAACTCTCTGCGTAAAGAACCTGCCTCTGACATCCCCTCTATACTTTCCTCCAAACAGCTTAAAACTATGACCCCTCGTGCTAGCCATTTCTGCCCTGGGAAATAGTCTCTGGCTATCAACTCTATCTATGCCTCTCATTATCTTGTATACCTCAATTAGGTCCCCTCTCCTCCTCCTTTTCTCCAATGAAAAGAGACCGAGCTCAGTCAACCTCTCTTCATAAAATAAGCCCTCCAGTCCAGGCAGCATCCTGGTAAACCTCCTCTGAACCCTCTCCAAAGCATCCACATCTTTCCTATAATAGGGCGCCCAGAACTGGATGCAGTGTAAGGTAAATGGTAAGGTTCCACTTTAAAAAGCCACTTAACAGCATTTTGAAGAAGGGTCCAGACCTGAAATGTCAGCTTTCCTGCTCCACTGATGCTGCTTGGCCTCCTGTGTACATCCAGCTCTACACTGTATTATGTCAGTATTCTCCAAAATCTGCAAGTATTATTTCTTAACTGCTCCCCTGCTGTGAGCTCTGAAATACAGGTTTCTCCAAATTCAGCTGTTGATTTCATTGTCATTAATTCTTCTTAGATGAACTCTGATGTCTAAAGTTATTTGAAATCAGGCGGCAGCTGTGTAGGCATATTACTCCATTTGATTCACTTTCCCACGTGGTCATTGTGACTGCCTTTGTCTGTCTTCCTCCTTTTTTAAAGTGCTGTTGTTTTGATCATTTTCCCCCAAAGTTCCAAAACAATGTAACGGCTTATAAAACAGTAATTACTGCTCCTAGAATTCAAGGAAATTAGCTCCAACACTGAAAAATCTCAAAAAAGGAGCAGCTCTTACAGCCACAATTTTCCTGTCCTCCATCTCAGATTACCCAAAATCCTTTTGTTACAAAACTATGTGCCTGAAACATTCAGATCCAATAAAATCCTCCAGTCACTGCTGTCATCAATCCTAAATAGACAAACCTTCTTGCTTTTTCTTGCCAGAGATTAATTTTTCTGATTAACTTTAAATAATGTGATTCTAAGATTCATAGCAAAATGGCTAAATTGCTTATACAGCGTTCACACAAAACTTCAGCGTACAGATCTTCCACCTGGGGAAGATCTGGCACTGTTTCCAAAGAATCATTTTAACAATCTGAGGCAGCGTTACCTTATGACAGTCAGCAACGTAGGACTGCAAGAAAATAAATACTGCATTTTCTAAAGTCTAGCTCTTCTGTGGGTAATTCATTTTCTTGAAATGTATAATGCACAAAATTCTAATGAAAGTATAATTTTATTTTAATATATCTATTTGCTCACTGGGTATGGGTGTTATTGGCTGGTCAGCATTTATTGTCCATGCCGAATTGCCCTTGCAAAGATATTGGTGAACTGCCTCCTTGAACTACATGTCTGACATTTTTTTAGAATTCTTTGTGCAGATAACAAGCAAGTTAGACAAAGGAGAGCCAGTGGACATGATCTATTTGGATTTCCAGAAGGCATTCAACAATGTGCTGCACAGGAGGCTGCTAAATAAAACAACAACCCACGGTGTTAGGGGCAAGGTATTGATATGAATAAAGGATTAGCTGACTGGCAGAAGGCAGACCACAGGGATAAAGGGACCTTTTCAGCATTGCAGCCAGTGAATAATGCAGTTCTGCAGGGGTCCAACTATCACAGTATACATTAACAATCTGGGCAAAGAAACTGAGGGCATTGTTTCTATGTTTGCTGATCAGACAAAGCAAGATGGAGGACCAGAGGGTGGTGGGTACCTGGAAAGCGTTGCCAATGGAGGTAGCAGAAGCAGGCACGATAGCGTCATTTAAGATACATGAATGGGCAGGCAGCAGTGGGATAAAGATCCTTGGAAAATAGGCAACAGGTTTAGAGAGAGGATCTGGATCAGTGCAGGCTTGGAGGGCCGAAAGTCCTGTTCCTGTGCTGTAATTTTCATTGTTCTTTGAGGAACAGGCAGTGTTGAGGAAGCTGGAAGGCTGTAGTAAGTCTTGGATGGGCTAGGAAAGTGGGCAAACAATTGGCAGATGGAATACAAGATGGGAAAGTATGATGTTGTGTACTTTGGCAGGAAGAATTGAGGCGTGGACTATTTTTAAATGGGGAAAGACTTCAGAAATCTAAAGCACAAAGGGGTTTGGAAGTCTGAGTTCAGGACTCTCTTAAAGTTAACATATTGGTTCAACTGGCAGTTTAGGAAGCCAAATGCAACGTCAGCATTCATTTTGAGAGGGCTAGCATAGAACAGCAGGGATGTGTTGCTGAGGCTTTGATCAGACATGGGAATATTGTGAGCAAATCTGGTTGTACCTAAGGATGTGCTGGCCTTGGAAGAGGTCCAGAGGTGATTTACAAGAATGATCTTGGAGATGAAGGCCTCATAATATGAGGAACCATTGCGGATTCTGAGACTGTACTTGAAATTTAGAAGGATATGGGAGGATCTGATTGAAAGGCCTGGATAGAATGGACGTGGACAAGATTCCATCAGTGGGAGAGACCAGGCCCCGAAGCCATAGCCTGAAAATGAAAGAATGACCCTTCAGAATTGAGATAAGGAAGAATGTCTTCAGCCAGATGTTAATCTGTGGAACTCTTTGCTGCAGAGGACTGTGGAGGTCAAATCATTGAGTGTATTTAAGAGATAGCTATATTCCTGATTAGTAACAGGATTGTGAGTTTTTAGGAGAAGGCAGAAAAATGGGGTTGAGAAACAGACCAGTTGTGATCAATTTTGGACAGACTTGATGGGCCGAATGGCACAATTCTGCTCCAAAATCTTATGGTTTTATGCTACAGTACATGTGGTGTCGTGACACACACAGAGCCGTTAGGAAAGCATTAAACAATTTTGACCCAGGACACTGAAGGAATACTTAAAGTCAGGTTAATCTATGGCTTGGGCGGGAATTTGCAGGTGAAGGTGTTTTGATGCATTTGCTGCCCTTATCCCTCTAGAAGTCATGGGTTTCAAAGCTGCCTGTGAAGGATACTTGAGGAGTCACTGCAGTGCATCTTGCAAATAGCATACACTGCTGTCATTGTCCATCATGGTAAGATGAGTGAAGGCGTCAATTAAGTGGGCTACTTTGTCCTAGATAGCACATTTGTTGGGGCAGCACTCAATGAGAAACAATATTCCATCACACTCATGACTTGTACTTGTAGAAGTGTGGACAGGCTTTGGGGAGTCAGGAGATGAGTTACTTGTTGCAGAAGCTCCGACTTCTTACAGATTTTGAATCTATAGTATTTATAGAACCACTGAGTACAGAAGAGGTCCTTTACCTCATCGAGTCTGTACAGGCAAAATGTCAAGTCAACTCTAGTTCCACTTTTCAGCACCAGGCCCAGAGCCTTGAATGTTATGTGACTGGTCCAGTTCAATTTCTTGTCAATGGGTAATGGGGATTCACCAATGGTAATCTAAAAGACAGTCAAGTGAGAGAAGGCCTTTGCCTAACATGTGTGTTATATACAGATACTTAACGATAGATTTACATGACACCAGGATAGTGTCAATAGTTTTTGCTAACATATGTATTAGGATGGGAAGTTGGATGGTCAGCAACTTAGTGGAGATAGGATCAAGGAGACAAGAGAAGACATGAAGTGAGATAAGAGACAGTACGTTGGAGAAGAAGGAGATGAGTACAAAATTCAGAAAGAGAAACTATGAGGTTGTTGAGATCTTTGACATAGGAAATGATGAGGTATTGGAAGTTTTGGCAGGCTTAAAATTAGACCAATTAGACTCTGGATGAATTGTATCTCGAGTGCTGTGGGAGATGAGGAAGGAAATTATAGGAATTCTGATCCAAGTTTTTACTTCCTTTCCGACCACAGAGCAGGTACCACAGGACTGAAGTACAGAGAATGTGGTTCCAAATTTCAAAGAGTTGTAGGAATAAACTAGGAAATTATCGAAATGTGAATGCCAGGGAAACTATTGGAGAAAACTCTGAAGCAGAGAACCAATTACCACTTGTTTTTATGCACTTGTGGGATATGGGCATTATTGGCTGGCCAGTATTTATTGTCTATCCCAGGTTGCGCTTGAGAAGATGGTTATGAGCTGCCTTCTTGTACTTTTGCAGTCCATGTGCTCTAGGTTGACCCACAATCTCCTTAGTGTGGGAATTCCAGGATTTTGACCCAGTGGCAGTGAAGAAACGGTGATATATTTCTATGTCAGGAGGTGAGTGGTTTGCAGAGGACCTTGCAGTTGATGATGTTCTTAAGTAGCTGCTGCCTTTCTAGATGGAAGTGGTTGTGAGTTTGGAAGGTGATGTCTAAGAATTAATGGCAAATATCTACAGTAGATAGGATACATTGCTGCTCCTGAGGACCACTGGTGGCGGGAACTGATGCTTGTGCGGTGGTGGCTATCAAGTCAGCGGTTTTGTCCTGGATGGTGTCAAACTTCTTCAGTGTTGATGGACTGTACACATCCAAGTGAGTGGGGGGTATGCGATCACGCTCCTGACTTGTGCCTTGCAGATGGTGGACAGGCTTTGGGGAGTGGAACAACAATGGCAGGTATTTCTGGATATAATGCAGAAGGTGCAGGATCAGTTCATTCCAAAGAGGAAGAAAGATCCTAAGGGGAGGCAGGGGTGGCCATGGCTGATGAGGGAAGTTAAGGACTGTATAAAGATAAAAGAGAAGTATAACATAGCAAAGATGAGCAGGAAGCCAGAGGACTGGGAAGCTTTTAAAGAGCAACAGAAGATAACTAAAAAGGCAATACGCAGAGAAAAAATGAGGTAGAAAGGAAAACTGGCCAAAAATATAAAGGAGGATAGGAAAAGCTTTTTTAGGTATATGAAAAGAAAAAAAATGGTTAAGACTAAAATTGGGCCCTTGAAGTCATAAATGGTTGAATTTATTATGGGGAACAAGGAAATGGCAGAAGGGTTGAATAGGTACTTTGGATCTGTCTTCACTAGGGAAGACACAAGCAATCTCCCAGATGTAACAGTGGCTGAAGGACCTAGGGTAATGGATGAAGTGAAGGGTATTTATATTTGGCAGGAAATGGTGTTGGATAGACTGTTAGGTCTGAAGGCTGCTAAGTCCCCGGGACCTGATGGTCTGCATCCCAAGGTACTTAAGGAGGTGGCTCTAGAAATTGTGGACATATTGGTAATCGTTTTCCAATATTCTATAGATTCAGGGTCAGTTCCTGCGGATTGGAGGGTGGCTAATGTTGTCCCACTTTTCAAGAAAGGAGGGAGAGAGAAAACAGGGAATTACAGACCGGTTAGCCTGACGTCAGTGGTGGGAAAGATACTGGAGTGAATTATAAAAGATGAAATTACGACTCATTTGGATAGTAGTAACAGGATAGGTCAGAGTCAGCATGGATTTACGAAGGGGAAATCGTGCTTGACTAATTTTCTGGAATTTTTTGAGGATGTATCTATGAAGATGGACAAGGGAGAACCAGTGGATGTAGTGTACCTGGACTTTCAGAAAGCCTTTGATAAAGTCTCACATAGGAGATTGGTGAGCACAATTAGGGCACATGTTATTGGGGGCAAAATACTGACTTGGACTGAAAACTGGCTGGCTGACAGGAACCAAAGAGTAGTGATAAACGGGTCCTTTTTGGAGTGGCAGGCGGTGACCAGTGGGGTACCACAAGGTTCGGTGCTGGGACTGCAGCTGTTTACAATATACATTAATGATATAGACAAAGTAATATTAGCAAATTTGCTGATGATACAAAGCTGGGTGGCAGTGTGAAATGTGAGGAGGATGTTATGAGAATACAGGGTGACTTGGGCAGGCTAGGTGAGTGGACGGATGTATGGCAGATGCAGTTTAATGTGGATAAATGTGTGGTTATCCACTTTGGTGACAAGAACAGGAAGGCAAATTACTATCTAAATGGAGTCAAGTTAGGTAAAGGGGAAGTACAACGAGATCTAGGTGTTGCTGGACATCAGTCAATGAAAGCAAGCATGCAGACACCGCAGGCAGTGAAGAAATCTAATGGCATGCTGGCCTTCACAACAAGAGGAATTGAGTATAGGAGCAAAGACGTCCTTCTGCAGCTGTACAGGGCCCTGGTGAGACTACATCTGGAGTACTGTATGCAGTTTTGGTCTCCAAATTTGAGGAAGGACATTCTTGCTATTGAGGGAGTACAGCGTAGGTTCAGGAGGTCAATTCCCGGAATGGCAGGACTATCATATGTTGAAAGATTAGAGCGACTGGGCTTGTATACACTGGAGTTTAGATGGATGAGATGGGATCTGATTGAGACGTATAAGATATTACGGGATAGGACACTCTGGAGGCAGGAAGCATGTTTCCACTGATGGGCAAGTCCAGAACCAGAGGACACAGTTTAAAAATAAGGGGTAGGCCATTTAGAACAGAGTTGAAGAAAAACTTCTTCAGCCAGAGAGTGGTGGATATATGGAATGCTCTGCCCCAGAGGGCAGTGGAGACCAACTCTCTGGATACTTTCAAGAAAGAGATGGATAGAGCTCTTAAAAATAGCGAAATTAAGGGTTATCGGGATAAGGCAGGAACAGGATACTGATTGTGGATGATCAGCCATGATCATAAATGAATGGTGGTGCTGGTTCAAAAGGCCGAATGGCCTACTCCAGCACCTACTGTCTATTGTCTATTGAGTCAGCAGGTGAGCTACTTGCAGCAGTATTCTTCCTAACCTCTCACCTGCCCTCATCGCTTCAGTGATGCTAACGCTATTGAACGTCAACGGGCAATGGTTAGATTGTTTCTTATAGACATTGCCTGGCATTTGTGGGGCGTGAATGCTACTTATAATTTGGCCACCCAGTTCAAGATATTATCCAGATCTTGTTGCATTTGAACATGTGCTGTTTCAATACCTGAGGAGTTGCGTACGGTGCTGTTCATTGTGCAGACATCAGCAAACATCCTTACTACTGACCATATGGTGGAGGAAAGATCATTGAATGAAGCAGCTGAAGGTGGTTGGATCTCGGGTACAACTCCTGCAAAAATGTCCTAGAGATGAGGTTACTCACCTCCAATAACCAGATCCATCCTTCTAATGGAAAGGCAAAGTTTGAACAGGGATAGTCTTCTTAGATTTCTGCAAGGGAGGTCGTACCTAACAAATTTGACTGAATTTTATGAGGGGATAACCAGGTATGTAGATAAGGGTAATCCAGTTCACATAGTTTATATGGACTTCATCAAAGCCTTTGACAAGTTTTCACATAGGAGACTGATAAAGAATGGAAAAGCACATGGGATCCAGGGTAACTTTTTTGTTTATTCATTTATGGGAAATGGATGTTGCTGGTCAGGCCACTATATTTGGCCCATCCCTAGTTGCACAAAGTCAACCACATTGTTGTGGTTCTGGAGTCACCTTGAAGGCCAGACCAGGCAAGGACACCAGACTTCGTTCCCTTAAAAAATTAGTGAACCACATGGGTTTTTTGACAATCACCAATGGAGGGCATGCGGAGTCCAAAATTAGCTTAGTGACAGGAGACAGAAGATGGTGTTGGTAGAAGGCTGTTTTCATAACTAGAGGTTAATGGGAACTATTATTATCAGTTATATTAGAAAATGTTGGGTGTGGAGGGGTATAATAAGTAAGTTTGTGAATGGCACAAACATTGGTCAAGTGGTGAACAGTGACAAAGAAGGTTTTAACCTCCAGGATACAAACAGATTGATCAGATGGGCTGATCAGTAGTGGATGGGATTTAACACAGATACGTGAGGAGATGCACTTTGGGAAGAGAAATAAGACAAAAGGATATTCAATGAATGGCAGGACACTCAGCAGATTAGTGGAACAACGGGATTTTAGAATGATTGTCCCGAGATCCTGAAGTCAGCAAGAGAGATGAAGTGATTAGTTCAGAATGCGTAAGAGATACTTGGCTTTATCAGCTGAGGGAGTATAAAGATTACATTGGAGGTGTATAGAACTTTGTATCAGCGATAATAGGAACTGCAGATGCTGGAGAATCCGAGATAACAAGGTGTAGAGCTGGATGAACACAGCAGGCCAAGCAGCATCTTAGGAGCAGGAAAGCTGAGGTTTCAGGCCTAGACCCTTCATCAGAAATGGGGGAGGGGAAGGAGATTCTGAAATAAATAGGGAGAGAGGGGGAGGTGGATTGAAGATGGATAGAGGAAAAGGTCGGTGGAGAGGACACAGATAAGTTAAAGAGGTGGGGTTGGAGCCAGTAACGGTGAGTGTGGGTAGGGAGGTAGGCAGGAGATAGGTCAGTCCAAGAAGGATGGAGAGGTCAAGGGGGCAGGATGAGGTTAGTAGGTAGGAAATGGGGGTGCGGCTTGAGGTGGGAGGAGGGGATAGGTGAGAGGAAGAACAGCCCATCCATGAATCTGGCCACTCATCCAATACAAGATCATCTCCAGATGAGCATTCACTAATGGCACCTATTTGCAGGCCTTTGAAATTGCCCAATTGTGTTGGTATGTTATTTGCTGTTCTGCAAATAGTTTGAGTGAAAATTTGAGAGAAAATCACTTCTCAAAGTTCATGCAATTTTGAGCCCAGTTTGCATTTAAATTGCTGACTGAATCCAAAGCCAAAACTCCATCTCCAGAGAATGAGGTCAAATTGCAGATAATTCCATCAGAGAGTTAAAAAAGTTTGTCACAAAAATCAGTGACAAGAGTCAAAACAAGTTCCATTTCCTATAGCTCACAAGACTAAACTCAATCAACAGTCCTGGAGTCAAAGCAAAGCAAACGTTAACTCTGTAATCAGTATTCTGAACACTGTCCAAATTCCATGCTTTTAAGCAAAACTTTTCTGATCTGCTGTCAATTTTAAAAAGGACTAGATTCTGAGTGATCTTTAAATTGTTCTGTGAATCAGGTCCCTTGCTCCAGTTCTCTGGTTGCTATAGTAACCGTTAGTTACAAGGACACAGGCACCATATTCCCAACTGCATGACTTCAGCAATACTCACAACATAAGTGGAAGTTAAAGCTCATTACAAACCGCCACTCTCTGCAAGTGCCTACTTCAGAGTAAGTTAATTATATTCAACTCCCAAAGGTCGGTCACCTATCAAAGCAGAATGGCCATTAAGAAGGGATCAGCAGAGTTAAGACGGCAGATTAAGCTGGACTTTATAACACATAACTCCCTTCCATAAAGCAAAGTCTTTTGATGCCTTTCTATCGAATCCTGTCTGAAACAAATTTCACGTCATTGATGAGCCTGTGACGCTGAGCAGGAAAAGGCCATCAGATCATAGAATTCTGTACAGTGTGGAAGCAGGCCATTCAGCTTATCAAATTCACACCGACCCTCGGAAGATCATCTAACCCAAACTTATCCCTATCCTTGTAACCCTGCATTTCCCATGGCTAATCTACCTATCTTGCACATCCTGGGCACAATGAGCAATTTAGCATGATCAATCTATCTAACCTGCGCATCTTTGGACTGTGGAATAAAACCAGAGCATCAAGAGGAAACCCACACAGACACGGCAAAATGTAAAACTCCACCCAGTTGCCTGAGGGTGCAATTGCTGTGAGGCAGCAGTGCTAACCAGAGTCACCACACTGCCCAGTATCAGATATCGGATACTGCTTTTCTTCTTCTTTATGATTTCCCATCTCTTTATTTGCTGGACAACTGACATTGATAAAAAGGAAATGAGCATGAAAATAACTCAGTGACTTCTACTGATAGACATATTAATTAGATTTAGACTTCATTATCATTGGCTTCACTGTAATTACCAGACATCATATTCTGTCCTATTGAAGGAAGCCTAAGTATTAACCTCAATGACTCAATCAAGTCTGGTGTCAGAAGGTCCATCTCCCAGGCTTACTGTTGACAGCTGTGATCTTACACAAAGAATGTCGCTCATACCCACTTAGTCGCTGTCGTTGTGAGCTCCTGTTCAAGCTATAAACAGAGTGTGTCGCTGGTGAGCTGCTCATCATAGCCAGCTGGAATCACACATCAGCCATCACCTAGTCAGGGTGACTGTAGGCCACATAATCATTCATGGCGTATGGAGGCCATTTGACCCCTCATGCTTGTACTAGCTCTTTAAAAGCTACCCAGCTTGACTCACATTCCCTGCGCTTTGCTGACAATTCTGTATATTTCTCCTTTACAAATTGAATCTCTTTCTACCCTTTCAGCACTGTTTCAGGTAGGTAATTCCACAATGCAACAAGTCACCAGGTGAAAGGCTGGCTCCTGATTTCAGCCCCAGTTTAATTGCATTTGTTTATTTTTGAATCCTCTGGTAATCAACCCTCCTGCCTATAGTATCGCAGGAAATGAATACAAATGTGAAGATGATGTATGTTTTAATAAAACAAGGAAGTGCAGATGCTGGAGATCTGAAATGAAAACAGAAACTGGTCTGATGAAGGGTCAGTGGACTGGGAATGTTTACTCTGCTTTCTCCCCACAGATGCTGCCAGACCTGCTGAGTTTCTCCAACAATTTCTGTTGACGATACAAATGATGTTGCTAGTTTGACATCATGTGTTCAGGACTTGAAGAATGGAGGCCCTGTGCAAGAGATCAATAAGAGTAGGATAGAGAAACTGCAGACTCGGAGCAGGGGCAGTCTAACCGGGTGGAAAAGCCTCATGACAGCAGTACCAACATCTAACAGCCAGAGAACCTGAGGCAGGCAGAATCCATACGGGGGCATTGAGTGCAGCTTAAATTTATGGAGGAAGCCCACTCCATGGACATAGCTTTAACAGCATAAAGCAGGTTGGAATTGGTATTGGTTCAAAGCATAACTTGTGGAAACAGCACATCCTTATCCAATCTATCAAAACTATTATCATTTAAATGCCCCTGTAATTCTTGCTCTGTTATACTTTAGCTTTTTCAGTCTCTACATAACAAACATTTTAGTCTTTGTGCCATTCTGTATATTTCATCTGCCCTATCTCCATGGTCCTGCCTTGGACTGGAAGCAGCACACTGACAGAATGTTGACCGGTGATTTAGAAAGAGTCAGTGTAACCTCCTTGTTCTTGGATAGCATGGGACTGTGGGAAACAGGAGTAGGGGAATTTCCCAATGTTGGGATCTCACGGCAGGGCAGGCTGGTGTGATTTTCATTGGGGAAGAGATGGGAACAGGCTGGAGCCAGGCATTATACCTCTATGGGTGTGAGTTTGCTCGCTGAGCTCGAAGGTTAGTTTTCAGACGTTTCGTCACCATTCTAGGTAACATCATCAGTGAGCCTCCGGTGAAGCGCTGGTGTTATGTTCCGGTTTCTATTTACATAATGATGTTACCTAGAATGGTGACGAAATGTCTGAAAACTAACCTTCCAGCTCAGCGAGCAAACTCACACCCAGAAACTCAACCTGAGCTACAAATCTTCTCAAAACTCATTATACCTCCCACTTCAGTATTAAGGCATAAATGAACACTAGAAAAAGTCTGTCCCACGACTAATAAAATAGCCATCGCTGACTCCATTTCTGATCTGCAAGAAATCCAAAGCTTCTGTAAAGCATCACCACTTGCAGTGCTGAATGGGCTGCAAACTGTGAGGTACTTGATGTTCTTGTGGAAGTTGGTCCAGCGTAGAGAGACCCTCAGTAAGCTCATAAGTCATTACATGTTCCTTTGGCATTGTGACCACTGCCCAAGACAAACCAGCATTGAGAATCTGCCTGACTACCCTGTTTTGTATGAATGTGTCAAACATGACCAGAAGTAAATAATTTGGCCCTTTTAGCACATTACTGCATTTAACAAGATCATAGCTGATTTATTTGTTTTTGAAATCCACATTTCCATCTACCCCGATAACCGCTGATTCCCTTGCCTACAAGAATCTATCTTCCTGTTCCTCCCCTGTGAGTGGCAGCACACCAGCTCAGTGGTTAGCTTCACACAGCCAGGGACCTGGGTTTGGTTCCAGTCATGGGTGACTGTCTGTGTGGAGTTTGCATATTCTCCCCGTGTCTGAGTGGATGCTTTCTAGGTGCTCTGGTTTCTTCTCATAGTCCAAAGATGTGCAGGTTAGGTGGATTAGCTCTGCTAAATTGCCCATTGTGGTCAGGAATGTGCTAGTGGATTAGCCATGGGAAATATAGGGTTACGGTGACAGCGCTGAGTATGGATGGGATGGTCTTCAGATCCAATGGGCTGAATGGCCTGTTTCATATTGAGGGATTCTATGAAAAAGCTGCATTCTAGCACGACTAAGTACAGCAGTCCCACTGAAGGGTTGTTCACTTTAATCAGCTGTAAATCTATTACTTGTCACATCAGCCCATCTCAACATCCTTGACAGAGGAGAGCAACCCCTGCTCTCGCTTTATCCCAAAGCATGTGCGCGCCTCAGAATACCTTGGTCTCCTCGGTGTTCTTAGCAAGCTGTATCAACAATTGCCATACTTCAATTCACATTGCAAAGATGAGGCACCGTGCCTAAAGACAGAGGTACTCTTCATTGGTCCAGAAATGACCAATGGTCAATAAGAAGGTGATTGTCTCGTGGTATTATCATTGGACTGTTAATCCAGAGACCCAGATAATGTTCTGGGGACCTGGGTTCGAATCCCACCATGGCAGATGGTGAAATTTGAATTCAATAAATATCTAGAACTAAGTGTCTAATGATGACCATGAAACCATTGCTGATTGTCGGAAAACCCATCTGGTTCACTAATGTCCTTCAGGGAAGGAAACTGCCATCCTTAGCTGGTTTGGCCTACATATGACTCCAGACCCACAGCAATGTGGTTGACTTGTAACTGCCCTCTGGGCAATTAGGGATGGATAATGAATGCTGCCTAATAAGCAATGCTCTCATCATGAATGAATAACGGAAAAAAAATCACTAACTTTGAACGTTAGAACGTGGACCGTTTAAGAATAAAGAACAGATAACCCCATACAACACACCCAGACACACTGCAATGCTACAACATCACAGCAAGTCAGGAGTGCTGGAGTAGATTATTCTGCCCTTTGAGCCTTTTCTGCCACTCAATATGGTCATCTCAATGCCATATTACTGGTTTCTCTCCATTCCCCTTGATGCTTTTAATATCTAAAAGTTTATCAAGCTTAAAACCACCATCTGAGTGAAGAAATGTTTCCTTATTTCAGTTTAAACAGCTTACTCTGTATCCTGAGACTGTGATTTGTAGCTCTAGTCTCCAGAATCAGAGGGAAACAACCTCCCTGCATCTAGTCTGTTCTGCCCTGTTGGAATTTTAAACACTTCAATCAAATCCTTGCTCATCCTTCTAAACTCTGCTGAGTATAGACCAGACAAACCAAATCTCTTCTCACATAACAGCAATCTATCATCCTTGCCATTAGCGGACCTTCACTGCACTCAAGCTCCTCCTATAATCATACAGTCTAGAAGAGATCCTTTGGCTTATTTAGTCTGTACTGTCAAAAATACGCCACTACCTAAACTTTCCTGCACTAGCCTAATGATGTGACACTTCACCTACTCATCCAAATTTTTTTAAAGGTTGAGAGGTTTCCAACCCCAGTGACCCTCCCAGGCAGTGCATTCCTGACACTCACTACCCTCTGGGTGAAAAAAATGTTCCTCGAATTTCCTTTAGAACTTTCACTGTAAAATTATTAATCCTTGTTATTGACCCTTTGACTACAGACACAGTTGCTTTCTATTCATCCATTGTTGTCCATCATAACCTTATACATCCCTATCATGTCATTCCTCAATTTTTCTCAAAGACAATTCATAAATGTAACTGCATCACTGCAAGTCTCCATCCCGGGCTGTTGTTGCATCCCGGTGATTTTCCTTTGGATTTCCTCCAGTGAATTCACATCTTTCCTTTAGCTTGGTAACCAGGTCTGCACATTGTTCTTCAGCTGTGGCCTAACCAAAGATCTACACAGCTGCAACATAACCTCCTGCTCTTACAATCTATGCCACAACTAATAAAGGTGAGTGTTCTTATTGCCTTTGTAACTACCCTATTAAACTGTCCTGCTGCCTTCAGGGATCTGTGAGCAAACACCCCAAAATCCCTCAGTTCCTCTAAGCTCTAGTGTTTTACCATTCACTGAGGGCTCCCTTGTCTTGTTCCTTCTTCCAAACTGCTTCACTTCACATTTGTCAGGGTTAAATTCCACATGCCATTGATCTGCCGATTTGAGCAATCTGCTTATATCCTCCTGTAAGCTGAACCCTTCTTCCTCAATATCAAGCACCTGGCCAGTTTATGTCAGCTGTAAACTTAGTCAACATCCCTTCCACATTCTCAACTACATCATTTATGAATATCACAAACAATAAAGAGATCCGGCATTGATCCCGTGGAACATTACTGCACAGTGGTCTTCCACTACCACCCTCTGCTTCCTGTTACTCAGCTAATTTTGGATCCAACTTGCCAAGTTAACCTGGATAGCATGTGTTTTTAGCCTCTTGATCAGTTTCCCAAATGGGGCCTTGCCAAAACCTTACTGAAATCCATGCAAATTATATCAACTATCCTGCCCACATCTAAACACTTGGTCATGTCTTCAAAAAATTCAACTGGACTTGTCAACCTGACAAAGTAATGCTGATCATCCTGATCAAATCTTGTCTCTATAACGGAGATTAATTTTCTCCTCTATTTTCACCAACAGTTTCACCATCACTAGTGTTAGGCTTGGGAACTATAGACCAGTGAGTCTATCTCTACCACCTTTCTTGTGAAGTGGAAACACATTAGCTGTCTTCCAGCACTCTGGCACCTCCCCTGTGGCCAGAGATGATTTAAAAATTAAGGTCAGAACCCCTGTAATTATCGTGATTAGCACGTAAAGAAGAGATGGTCACACCTCAAGCTCAGAATCCGCAGGCAGAGAGGAATGGGTGACCATCTGACAGAACAAGAGAGATACGCAGGTACTGCAGGAATCTGCTGTAGCCATTCCTCTACAAAACAGATCTACTGTTTTGAATACTTTTGAGCGGTATGATATCTCAGGGGAAAGCAGCAGCAGCCAAACTTGTTGCACCGCAGTTGGTTCTACTGCAGAGGGAAAAAAGTATGCCAGGGCAATAGTTATAGGGGACTCAAGTGTAAAGGAACAGACAGGCATTTCTATGGCTGCAAGCAAGACTCCAGGATAGTACGCTGCCTCCCTGGTGCTAGAGTCAAGCATGTCTCAGAGCAGGTAGAAGGCATTCTGGAGGGAGAGGGTGAACGGCCAGTGGTTGTGGTACAGATTGGTACAAACGATGTAATTAAAGAAAAGAGATGAAGTTCTAAAAGCAGAACACAGCGAGCGAGGATGAAAGTTAAGAAATTGGGCCTCACAGGTAGTGATCTCAGGATAATTACCAGTGCTAGTCAGAGAAGAAATAACAGGATATATCAGATGAATACTTCACTGAAAAAATAGTGTCGGGGGTAGGGTTTCAGACTCCTGTGGCATTGGGACAGTTCAGGGGGAGGTGGGACCTATACAAATTTGATGGGGATTGAGAGGCTGCTTAAAGAAGAAATTAACACAACAATGAGAAAGGATATTAATTCTGGCAACGGGGAGTCTGTACTGGTGGAATTGAGAAATAGGAAGGGGCAAAAAACATTCGTGGGTGTCATAGAGAGATCCCCAAACTGCAGTGGTGATGTTGGGAATGGCATTAAACAGAAAATTAGAAATACATCTGATAAAGAAATACTGGTGATCACAGGTAATTTCAATCTGCATATAGATTGGGCAAATCAAATTAGCCACAATTCCATAGAAGAGGAATTCCTGAAGTGTGTATGGGATGTTTTTTCTCGACCAATATGTGGAGGAACCATCTCAGACTGGAAAATGTGTAATGAGAAGGGAACCATTGCTTATATAGCTGTGCGAGACCCCTCGGGGAATGAGCGACTATAACGTGATAGAATTTTTTATAAAGATGAAGACTGAGGTATTTGATTTGATTCAGAGACTAGGGTGCTGTACCTTAATAAAGTAAACTATGATGATCTGAGGCATAAGTTGACCTTGTTAGATTAGGAAGAGTTACTTAAAGGGATGACGGTGAATAGACAATGGCAAACATTCAAGGAATGCATAGGAGAACAGCAACAACCGTTTATTATTGTCTGACACAAAAGCAAATCAGGTAAAAAGGCCAATTCATGGCTTATGAAGGAAATTCGAGATAGTATCCGATCCAAGAAAGAAGCATACAGATTGGCTAAGTAAAATAATATGTCTCAGGATTGGAGATAATGGGAACTGCAGATGCTGGAGATTCCAAGATAATAAAATGTGAGGCTGGATGAACACAGCAGGCCAAGCAGCATCTCAGGAGCACAAAAGCTGACGTTTCGGGCCTAGACCCTTCATCAGAGAGGGGGATGGGGGGAGGGAACTGGAATAAATAGGGAGAGAGGGGGAGGCGGACCGAAGATGGAGAGTAAAGAAGATAGGTGGAGAGAGTGTAGGTGGGGAGGTAGGGAGGGGATAGGTCAGTCCAGGGAAGACGGACAGGTCAAGGAGGTGGGATGAGGTTAGTAGGTAGCTGGGGGTGCGGCTTGGGGTTGGAGGAAGGGATGGGTGAGAGGAAGAACCGGTTAGGGAGGCAGAGACAGGTTGGACTGGTTTTGGGATGCAGTGGGTGGGGGGGAAGAGCTGGGCTGGTTGTGTGGTGCAGTGGGGGGAGGGGATGAACTGGGCTGGTTTAGGGATGCAGTAGGGGAAGGGGAGATTTTGAAACTGGTGAAGTCCACATTGATACCATATGGCTGCAGGGTTCCCAGGCGGAATATGAGTTGCTGTTCCTGCAACCTTCGGGTGGCATCATTGTGGCAGTGCAGGAGGCCCATGATGGACATGTCATCAAGAGAATGGGAGGGGGAGTGGAAATGGTTTGCGACTGGGAGGTGCAGTTGTTTGTTGCGAACTGAGCGGAGGTGTTCTGCAAAGCGGTCCCCAAGCCTCCGCTTGGTTTCCCCAATGTAGAGGAAGCCTCACCGGGTACAGTGGATGCAGTATACCACATTGGCAGATGTGCAGGTGAACCTCTGCTTGATGTAGAATGTCATCTTGGGGCCTGGGATGGGGGTGAGGGAGGAGGATTAGAATTCAGCAAAGGGCAACAGGATTGAGTAAGGAGGGGAAAATGCGGTATGAAAGTAAGGTTGCAAGGAACATAAAGACTGACACGATGAGTTTCAACAGGTACATGAAGAGAAAGAGATTGGTAAAGACAAACACAGGTCCCACACAGACAGAAATGGGGGAATATATAATACGGGACAAAGAAATGGCTGAACACATACATTGGTTCTGCCTTCTCAAAATAAAGCGCGAATCAGATACCAGAAATGTTGAAGAATACAAGACGTGGTGACACTGAAGAACTGAGGGAGACCAATATTAGAAGGGAAATGGCGTTGGGAATATTGATGGAATTGAAAGTAAATAAATCTCCAGGGCCTGATAAATTACATCTTGGAGTACTTAAGGAAGTAGCTTGAGGAATGGTGGATGCATTGGTTGTCAACTTTCAGGATTCTGTAGACTCTGGAACAGTCCCTGCAGACTGGAGGGTGGCTATTGTCACTCCGATATTCAAAATGGGAGGCAGAGAGAAAACAGGGAATTATAGACCGTAAGTCTAACATCAATAGTGAGGAAAATTCTCAAATCCATTTTCAAGGACTTTATAGTGGAGCATTTAGAAACTGGTGGTGGGATCAGACAGAGTCAGCATAGATTTATGAAGAGGAAATCATGCTTGACAAATTTGTTTGAATTCTATGAAGATGTAAGGAGTAGAGTTGACAAAGGGAAGCTAGTCAATGTTGTTTATTTGGACTTTTAGAAAGCATTTGACAAAGTCTTGTGTAAAAGAATATTGTGTAAGATTAAAGCACGTGAAAGGGGAATGCGCTTTGAGTATGCGTATTGAGATGGATAGAAAACTGGTTGGCAGAGAGGAAACAAAGATTTGAAATTAATGGGCCGTTTTCAAATTGAAGGCAGTAATTAGTGGGGTGTCACAGGGATTGGTGCTCAGGCATCAGCTAATATACATTAATGATTTGGAGGAGGGAACAAAATGTAACATCTGCAAGTTTGTGGATGATACAATGTTGGTGGGAAGGTGAATTGTGACAAAGTGTAGAGATCCTTCAGCATGACCTTGACAGGTTGGCTGAACGGGAAAACCAATGGCAGATGCAGTATAATTTGGATAAATGTGAGGCTATTACCTTTGGAAGCAAAAACCAGGGGGCAGATTAGCACCTGAAGGGCTGTAAAGTGGGAGAGAAGTGCATGCAGCGGGACCTGGGTGTCCTTGTGCATCAGTTGCTGAAGGCAGTAAAGAAGGCAAATGATATGTTAGCCTTCATCACGGGAGGTTTTGAGTACAGGAGCAAGGATGTGTTGTTGCAGTTATACAGGACCTTGGTGAGGCCACGCCTGGAATATTTCAAGCCCACCGACTCTCACAGCTACCTAGATTACACATCCTCCCACCCACCTTCCTGCAAAAATTCCATCTCCTATTCCCAATTCCTTCGCCTCCGCCCCCAGGATGAGGCATTCCACTCCCGTACATCCCAGATGTCCTCGTTCTTCAAGGACCGCAACATCCCCCCCTTAGTGGTTGAGAATGCCCTCAACCTTGTATCCCGCATTTCCTGCAACTCATCCCTCACACCCCATCCCTGCAATAACCGCCAAAAGAGAATCCCCCTCGTCCTCACATACCACCCCACAACGCATCATCCTCCAACACTTCCGCCATCTACAATCTGACCCCACCACCAAAGACATTTTTCCATCCCCACCCTTGTCTGCCTTTCAGACAGACCACTCTCTCCAGGACTCCCTTGTCTGCTCCACACTCCCCTCTAACCCCACCATACCCGGCACTTTCCCCTGCATCCGCAGGAAGTGCTACACTTGCCCCTACACCTCTTCCCTCACCCACATCCCAGGCCCAAGAAGACTTTCCTCATCAAGCAGATGTTCGCCTGCACATCTGCCAATGTCGTATACTGCATCCGCTATACCCGTTGTGGTTTCCTCTACATTGGGGAAACCAAGCAGAGGCTTGGGGACCACTTTGCAGAATACCTACGTTCAGTTCGCAATAAACAACTGTACCTCCCAGCTGCGAACCATTTCAACTCCCCCTCCCATTCCTTAGACGACATGTCCATCCTGGGCCTCCTGCAGTGCCATAATGATGCCGCCCAAAGGTTGCCGGAACAGCAACTCATATTCTGCTTGGGAACCCTACAGCCCAATGGTATCAATGTGGATTTCACAAGCTTCAAAATTTTCCCTCCGTCCACTGCATCCCAAAACCAGATAAGCTCGTCCCCGCCTCCCTAACCTGTTCTTCCTCTCACCTATCCACTCCTCTCACCTCAAGCCGCACCTCCATTTCCTACCTACTAACCTCATCCCGCCCCCTTGACCTGTCCATCCTCCCTGGACTGACTTATCCCCTCCCTACCTCTCCACCTATACTCTCCTGGTCCAACTATTTCTCCTGTATCCATCTTCGATCCGCCTCCCCCTCTCTCCCTATTTATTTCAGAACCCTCTCCCCATCCCCCTTTTCTGATGGAGGGTGTAGGCCCAGAAAGTCAGCTTTTGTTGCTGCTTGGCCTGCTGTGTTCATCCAGCTCCACACTTTGTTATCCTGGAATATTGCATGCTGTTTTTGGCTCCTTTTCTAAAGAAGAATACTCTCGCTCTTGATGGAGTGCAGCAAAGGTTTACCGGGCTGATTCCAGGGATGGTGGGTCTGATGTATGAGGAGAGAATGACTAGGTTAGGATTGTTTTCGCTAAAGTTCAGGCAAATAAGAGGGGATCGCATAGAGACTTATAAAATTCTATGAGGACTGGACAGGGTAGATGCAGGGAGTATATTCTGATGGTGGGTATGACCAGAACCAGGGTCACAGTCTGACGATGCGGGGCAGACTATTTAGGAGAGTGATGAGGAGACATTGCTTCACCCAAAGAGTGGTGAGCCTGTGGAATTCATTATCGCAGGGAGTAGTTGATGCCAAAACATTGAATGTATTCAAGAGGTAGCTAGATATAGCACTTGAGGCAGATGGGATCAAAGGTTATGGGGCAAAAGAAGAATGAGTTGGATGACTAGCCATGATTGTGATGAATGGTGGAGCAGGCTTGGAAGGACTGAATGGCCTCCTCCCACTCCTATCTCCTCTGTTTCTATATTTCCTTGTAACTGCTTAATGATACAGGAATAAATCAGGGTGCTGTAAAAAATAGAGGCGAGTGATTTTTTCAGGTTATTCTGGTTGGAGGTTTGCAGTGGACTTGTTGAAGGTTCAATATTAGGGTCACTGTGATTTTTGAGAAATAGTAATGATTTGGAATGAGGAGTGCGAAGTATTGTTTTGGAATTTTCCAATGGCATGAAATTTGAAGTAGACAATAAGAAGGATGGCAATATGCTTCAGCAGAAAGGCTGCTGAAATGGGAAAACAGAACGAAATAAATGGTGAAGAAGATGTTTGATGATGATATTTAAAATCATGAACAGAAATATGGCTTTAAAAAGGTGACCACTGGAAACTTCATATTCTAGAATAAACAAACGCTGTTGAGGAAAGATAAAAAAGGCTAAAACAAAAGGGAATGAAGTGCCAGTATTGCTTTGGCAACTCACTGTATTGTTCAAAAGACAGTCTGTCGGAGGGAGGTGGGAGCGAGTACAGACAATGGCTGGGATTAATTTCCAGGACTCGAAAAAGTAAGAGAGAGAGACAAAAAAGCAAGGTTGCAATGAAATTGCAGCTGCAAGGATATGACCACTGCAAAGTCATCAGAAATGCCAAGAGGCAGTGCCAGACCAAGTTAGAGGCCCTAACCAACCACACGGGCACCCACTGCCCCTGGCAAGGCCCACAAAACATAATGGGATATAAGATGAAGCAGAGCAAGACAGCGGATATAAACATCTCTCCCTGATGCCTTCTATACCCAGTTTGAGCAGAATGCCCGCGGCACGGTTTCACCTGTCCCAACAGCGCTGGACTCTGTTGCAGATGTCAAACTGGTTTTCCTGGGAATCAACCCAAGGAAAGGGTCAGGCCCGGATGGAGTCTCCAGCCATGCACTTTGATCCTGTGTGGGCAAACTGGCAGAGCTATTCACTTACATATCCCTCCTACAAGCTGAAGGCCCCACCTGCTTGAAGAAGATCACCATCATCCAAGTACCTAATAAAGTACATGCAGCGTGCCTTAATAACTACCGTGCAGTGGCTCCGGCCTCAACAATTATGAAGTGCTTTGAGATGCTGTTTATGGCCCACATCAACTATAGTCTCCAGTTCTGACAAAGGGTCACTGGACCCTTAACTCTGTTTTCTCCTTCACAGATGTTGCCAGACCTGCTGAGCTTTTCCAGCAACTTTGTTTTTGTTCCTGATTTACAGCATCCGCAATTCTTTTGGTTTTTACTACAGTCTTCCTGCCTGCCTTAATCGCCTGCAATTTGCTTACTGATGTAATAGGTCTACAGCCAGCCCCATTTCCCTATCCCTACACTCATCCCCAGAACATTTGGATAAGAAGGACATCTGTGTCAGACTTCTGTTCATTTACTGCAGCTCTGCCTACAACAGCATTATCTCCTCCATACTATTCTCAAAACACAGACTCCAATCAGCGAAGATAAACAACCTCACCTCCTCCACAATAGCCCTCAACACTGAAGCCTCCAAAAGGATGAATTCTCAGCCCCCTACTGTACTCCCCGTACACCCACAGCCGTGTTGCCATATTCCAAGTGAACACCTTCTACAAGTTTGCGGATGACACCATCATAGCAGGACCAATATCAAATAACAATGAGTCAGAATACGAAAGATGATAGAGGGCTCGGTGTCATGGTGCAATGATAACAACGTCTATCTTAATGTCAGCAAAATAAAAGAATTGATTATTGACGACAGGGAGAGAGAAGGATGACACATCTCCATCTTCATCAATGTAGCTGAGGTGGACACAATAGAAAGCATCAAGTTCCTAGGAAAGACAATAATCAAAAACCTGTCCTGGGCTTCCCACATAGAAGCAATGGTCAAGAAGGCACAACATCTATTCTCCCTCAGGCAGCTTAGAAAATACAGCATGTCCATAAGGACACACACCAACTTTTACAGATGCACCAATTAAAGCATACTATCTGGGTGCACAATGGCCCGGTACGGCAACTGCTCTACCCAGGACCAAAAGAAACTACAGAAGGTTGTGTGCATATTCTAGACCATCATGGACGCCAACCACCCTTGGAAAGGCTGCCAACATTATCAAAGACCCCTTTCACCCCTGTAATGCTCTCCTACAACCTCTTCCATCAGGCAGAAGATATAGAAGCTTGAATGCAAGCACCAAAAGGTTCAAGAACAGCTTATTCCCTGCCATTATTAGACTGATGAATGGACTCTTTAACTTCAAATAATGTTGATCTTGATAATGTTGGTCTTGCTTTGTGCACCTCCTGTGCAGTGTAACCTGTATGCCTCGCTCTGTCGAAGCACCCTGTGATCTGTATGTCCTTGTTTGCTATGATCTGCCTGTACTGCTCACAAAACAAAGCTTTTCACTGTACCTGGATACATGTGACAACAATAAATCAAATCAATTACAAAGACGCGCAAGCACTACAGATTGAAGATAGTGTGTGCTACCAACAGGGCCAATTTTGGCGCCCAGAGAAAGGGAGAAAGGCTATCTTTGATGACTGTCCAAGAGACCAGTATGTTCTCAATTCAACACATAAGGAAGCAATTCTGGATCTGGTACTGGTGAATGAGGAAGCCCAATGAATCAACAGACTGTGGGTGATAATACCTCAGTAAGAGTGATCGTCATAGCATTAGGATTGGATTAGTTAAAATAACTTCACAGACACTGGTATCCCATCACCAAGTCACTTTATTTACATGTGCATAGCACTTGACACTGTTCCGACTTCTCTCATAGTGAGTAGAGCCTCTGATGCTCCTGGTTATAATTGTTAGCCAGTGCTCTCTAATTGGATCAGGTTAACAGCCCCAATCAGGGAGCTCAGATTCTATGAGGTCTACCTGGCTGATTTTGTTACAATCAGTACATCCCTCCCCCTCTTAGTCCGGAACATAGGCCTCTTGTTGTTCTTGTAGCCTCCACCTTGGTATTTTCATAGAACATTACAGCACAGTATAGGCCCTTCGGCCCTTGATGTTGTGCAGACCTGCCATACCAATCTGAAGCCCATCTAACCTACACTATTCCATGTACGTCCGTATGCTTGTCCAATGACGACTTAAATGTACTTAAAGTTGGCGAATATACTATTGTTGCAGGCAAAGCGTTCCATACCCTTACTACTCTCTGAGTAAAGAAGCTACCTCTGACATCTGTCCTATATCTTTCACCCCTCAATTTAAAGATATGCCTCCTCGTGCTCGCCATCACCATCCTAGGAAAAAGGCTCTCCCTATCCACCCTATCTAACCCTCTGATTATCTTATATGTTTCAATTAAGTCACCTCTCAACCTTCTTCTCTCTAATGAAAACAGCCTCAAGTCACTCAGCCTTTCCTTGTAAGACCTTCCCTCCATTCCAGGCAACATCCTAGTAAATCTCCTCCGAACCCTTTCCAAAGCTTCCACATCCTTCTTATAATGCAGTGACAAGAACTGTATGCAATACTCCAATTGCGGCCGCACCAGAGTTTTGTACAGCTTCACCATAACCTCTTGGTTCCAGAACTCGATCCCTCTATTAATAAAAGCTAAAACACTGTATGCCTTCTTAACAGCCCTGTCAACCTGGGTGGCAACTTTCAAGGATCTGTCTACATGGACACTGAGATCTCTCTGCTCATCTACACTACTAAGAATCTTACCATTAGCCCAGTACTTTGCCTTCTGGTTACTCCTACCAAAGTGCATCACCTCACACTTGCCTGCATTAAACTCCATTTGCCACCTCTCAGCCCAGCTCTGCAGCTTATCTATTTCTCTCTGCAACCTACAGCATCCTTCATCACTATCCACAACTCCACCAACCTTAGTGTCATCTGCAAATTTACTAACCCGTCCTTCTACGCCCTCATCCAGATCATTTATTAAAATGACAAACAGCAGTGGACCCAACACCGGCCCTTGCGGTACACCACTAGTAACTGGTCTCCAGGATGAATATTTCTCATCAACCACCACCCTCTGTCTTCTTTCACCAAGCCAAGTTCTGATCCAAACTGTTATATCTCCCACAATCCCATTTCTCCGCATTATGTACAATAGCTTACTGTGGGGAACCTTATTGAAAGCCTTGCTGAAATCCATATACACATCAACCGGTTTACTCTCCCCTTGTTCAAGAAGGGGAGTAGAGACAATCCTGGTAATTACAGACCAGTGAGCCTTACTTCGTTTGTGGGTAAAGTGTTGGAAAGGATTATAAGAGATAGGATTTATAATCATCTAGAAAAGAATAATTTGATGTGGGATAGTCGACACGGTTTTGTGAAGGGTAGGTCATGTCTCACAAACCTTATTGAGTTCTTTGAGATGGTGACTAAACAGGTGGATGAGGGTAAAGCGGTTGATGTGGTGTATTTGGATTTCAGTAATGCGTTTGACAAGGTTCCCCGTGGTTGGCTATTGCATAAAATACAGAGTCATGTGATTTAGCAGTTTGGATCAAAAATTGGCGAGTTGGAAGAAGACAAAGGGTGGTGGTTGAGGTGAAATGTTCATCGTGGAGTTCAATTACTAGTAGTGTACCACAGGGATTTGTTTTGGGGCCACTGCTGTTTGTCATTTTTATAAATGACCTGGATGAGGGCATAGAAGAATGGATTAGTAAATTTGCAGATTACACTAAAGTCGGTGGAGTTGTGGATAGTTTGGAAGGATGTTGAGGTTACAGCGGGACATAGATAAGCTGCAGAGATGGGCTAAGAGGTGGAAAATGGAGTTTAGAGCAGAAAAGTGTGAGGTGATTCACTTTGGAAGGAGTAACAGGAATACAGAGTACTGGGCTAATGGTAAGATTCTTGGTAGTGTGGATGAGCAGAGAGATCTCGGTGCCCATGTGCACAGACTCTGAAAGTTGCCACCCAGGTTGATCGGGTTGTTAAGAAGGCGTACTGTGTGTTAGGTTTTATTGGCAGAGGGATTGAGTTTTGGTAGTGTGGATGAACAGAGAGATCTCGGTGTCCATGTAAATAGATCCCTGAAAGTTTCCACCCAGGTTCAGAGGGTTGTTAAGAAGGCGTAGAATGTGTTAGGTTTTATTGGTAGAAGGATTGAGTTTCGGAGACATGAGGTCATGTTGCAGCTGTACAAAACTCTGGTGTGGCCGCACTTGAAGTATTGCGTACAGTTCTGGTCACCGCATTATGGAAAGGGTGTGGAAGCATGGGAAAGGGTACAGAGGAGATTTACCAGGATGTTGCCTGGTATGGAGGGAAGGTCTTCTGAGGAAAGGCTGAATGACTTGAGACTGTTTTCGTTAGAAGAAGGTTAAGAGGTGACCTATTAGAGACATACAAGATAATTAGAGGATTAGATAGGCTGGACAGTCAGAGCCTTTTTCCTCGGATGGAGATGGCTGGCGTGAGCAGACCTAGGTTTAAATTGAGGGATGATAGATATAGGACAGATGTCAGAGGTAGGTTCTTTACTCAGAGAGTAGTAAGGGTGTGGAATGCCCTGCCTGTAGTAGTAGTAAATTTGCCAAGTTTAAGGGCATTTAAATGGTCATTGGATAAACATATGGATAATAATGGAATAGTGTAGGTTACATGGACTTCAGTTTGGGTTCACAGGTTGGCGCAACATCGAGGGCCGAAGGGCCTGTACCGCACTGTAGTGTTCTATGTTCTAGAATACTCACCAATAAAAATATTCCAAGATACAGAAGGGGAGCTTGAGCTTGGTGTTGGCGTGACAACATGTCAACATTTATATTGCCAGTAATGCGCCTGAGACAATTGCACATATTGATCATAACCCATTAAGGCTTTTGGAGAAATCTAAGGACAAAAATTTCGCACTGTTTAGATGAAACTTACTATTGCAGCCATTCAACTTGAAAATTATACATGTGGCAGGACAAAAGAACATAATTGCCAATGTGTTGTCATGACTTGGGTGAAGAAAGTTCAGTGGCAGGAATAAACTGAAACAGAATATAACAGCGAATGTTTACATGCTTAGAGTCAATGTGTATTTACTTTGGTGTACTAATAAAGTAAGTCTAAGGGTTTTAAAAGGAAGCCACCTTGGTTTTTGATGGTTCATTTTTTTAAGTGGGGGGGAGGTGTGATGATTCTGTTCCTTTAAAAGTGTCATTTAGTCCTGGATTTTTTGAAGAGAGGTTATAAAGGCAGAGGTGACGAAGATGCTGTTGGATATGGCCTAAATTGACAATTTATAAGGCCTATAGGTTTTTTTTAAAACAGTTATAACATTGGAGTGGGAGCGGCCATTTGTTACAGATCAGGCTTTCTAGATTTTTAGGTGAAGCTGTTGAGCAGCTGTTTGGGCCCCAGAAGGGTCAGAAGCTTCAGCAAAGGATTCCTACCTGCTACTTTCTCTGAACTCTCTCTTGATTTTTTTTTCCTCCTGAACTGGAGAACTGCATATAAGAATTTGTGTCTGAATTTACCTTTTGGCTAATGTGTATGTTTGTGGGGATGGAGCAGTTAATTAGTAATAAGTAGTATTTCTATTATTCAGTTAAGATTTCCAATAGTTAAGTTGTTCTAAATTCCTCTTTCTTTTGTTTGTATTTTAACTGTAGTGTTTAAATTATTTGTGTTTTACTTAACGTCAAGTAGTTTGAGCTCTGCAGCCTCACAACGCCAGGGACCCGGGTTCGATTCCCACCTTGGGCAACTGTCTGTGTGGAATTTGCACATTCTCCCCGTGTCTGCGTGAGTTTCCTTCGGGTGCTCCGGTTTCCTCCCACAATCCAAAGATATGCAGGTTACATGGATTGGCCGTGCTAAATTGCCCGTAGTGTTCAGGGGTGTGAGGGTTATGGGGGATGGGTCTGGGTGGGATGCTTCAAGGGGCAGTGTGGATTTGTTGGGTCAAAGGGCCTGTTTCCACACTGTAGGAAATCGAATCTAATCTAATATCTGGAGCATGCACTTCACATCTATGTTTAAAATGAGAAGTAGTTAGGGTCTAAGCTACGTTCTTAAACAATTTTGAGGGGATCTGGTCTGATCCATAAGAGATATCATTATAAATGATAAGAATGCAGGTTTTACTGTACAGAGATAATATTAAACCAATTGACCCCATCAGTTGCTGTCTCTGGTGCTTTCTCTCCTGTGTCCTTCTCCAACTTCTTTTCGATTGCATCTGTGCTCTTCACCATTATTTCGAGTGCATTATTTTGAAAAACAGCAAAGGAGTTATTTTCATTGCACTGGGCAATATTTATCTTAATTAGAACGCCACATGACTGCATGGGTTTCCTGGTTTCCTCCTACAATCCATAGATATGCAGGTTAGATGGATTGGATACACTAAATTGCCTGTAGTGTCGAGGTATCATTCGATATGGTGTCGTTTGATGTTACCTCCCTACTCACATTGATCGACGTGCCACTGGCAAGAGAAACAATAGCCTACCAAAAGAACAAGACCTGAGTGACACCATCTCCATCGACAACATGCTGAAACTACTGGACCCATGCCTCATGACAAACTTTACCTTTAATGGCCAAATCTCCGAATGGATCAAGGGGACACCCATAAAGTCACCAATCTCCAGACTAATAGCAGAAGCAGTGATGCAGTGACTTCTGCGCCCAGGATGAGGCATATGTTCTTTTGACCTGCCACATGTATAATTTTCAAGTTGAATGGCTGCAATAGTAAGTTTCATCTAAACAGTGCGAAATTTTTGTACTTAGATTTCTCCAAAAGCCTTAATGGGTTATGATCAATATGTGCAATTGTCTCAGGCGCATTACTGGCAATATAAATGTTGACATGTTGTAACGCCAACACCAAGCTCAAGCTCCCCTTCTGAATCTTGGAATATTTTTATTGGTGAGTATTCTAGAACATAGAACATAGAACACTACAGTGCGGTACAGGCCCTTCGGCCCTCAATGTTGCGCCAACCTGTGAACCCAAACTGAAGTCCATGTAACCTACACTATTCCATTATTATCCATGTGTTTATCCAATGAACATTTAAATGCCCTTAAACTTGGCAAATTTACTACTACTACAGGCAGGGCATTCCACACCCTTACTACTCTCTGAGTAAAGAACCTACCTCTGACATCTGTCCTATATCCATCATCCCTCAATTTAAACCTAGGTCTGCTCACGCCAGCCATCTCCATCCGAGGAAAAAGGCTCTGACTGTCCAGCCTATCTAATCCTCTAATCATCTTGTATGTCTCTAATAGGTCACCTCTTAACCTTCTTCTAACGAAAACAGTCTCAAGTCATTCAGCCTTTCCTCAGAAGACCTTCCCTCCATACCAGGCAACATCCTGGTAAATCTCCTCTGTACCCTTTCCCATGCTTCCACACCCTTTCCATAATGCGGTGACCAGAACTGTACGCATACTTCAAGTGCGGCCACACCAGAGTTTTGTACAGCTGCAACATGACCTCATGTCTCCGAAACTCAATCCTTCTACCAATAAAACCTAACACATTCTACGCCTTCTTAACAACCCTCTGAACCTGGGTGGAAACTTTCAGGGATCTATTTACATGGACACCGAGATCTCTCTGTTCATCCACACTACCAAAACTCAATCCCTCTGCCAATAAAACCTAACACACAGTACGCCTTCTTAACAACCCAATCAACCTGGGTGGCAACTTTCAGAGTCTGTGCACATGGGCACCGAGATCTCTCTGCTCATCCACACTACCAAGAATCTTACCATTAGCCCAGTACTCTGTATTCCTGTTACTCCTTCCAAAGTGAATCACCTCACACTTTTCTGCTCTAAACTCCATTTTCCACCTCTTAGCCCATCTCTGCAGCTTATCTATGTCCCGCTGTAACCTCAACATCCTTCCAAACTATCCACAACTCCACCGACTTTAGTGTAATCTGCAAATTTACTAATCCATTCTTCTATGCCCTCATCCAGGTCATTTATAAAAATGACAAACAGCAGTGGCCCCAAAACAAATCCCTGTGGTACACTACTAGTAATTGAACTCCACGATGAACATTTCACCTCAACCACCATCCTTTGTCTTCTTCCAACTCGCCAATTTTTGATCCAAACTGCTAAATCACATGACTCTGTATTTTATGCAATAGCCAACCACGGGGAACCTTATCAAACGCATTACTGAAATCCAAATACACCACATCAACCGCTTTACCCTCATCCACCTGTTTAGTCACCATCTCAAAGAACTCAATAAGGTTTGTGAGAATGACCTACCCTTCACAAAACCGTGTCGACTATCCCACATCAAATTATTCTTTTCTAGATGATTATAAATCCTATCTCTTATAATCCTTTCCAACACTTTACCCACAAACGAAGTAAGGCTCACTGGTCTGTAATTACCAGGATTGTCTCTACTCCCCTTCTTGAACAAGGGGACAACATTTGCTATCCTCCAGTCTTCTGGCACTATTCCTGAAAATAATGACGACAAAAAGATCAAAGTCAAAGGCTCTCCAATCTCCCCCCTAGCTATTTTCTGGAAATACCGGAAGGTCTTCCCATCTTCTCAGTGACTTCTTCTAACAGTACAGCACCGACACCCACAATGCTGATGTTAATAGCCATCTTGAACGGCTTTGCATAATTAGACGTGGCTAACATTGGGGCAGCGGTTAACACAGATTTTAGGCTGCCAAATGCCTTCTGTCAATCCGCTGTCCACTGAAATTTTCTCCATCTTCAATAAATCAGTCAGTGGGGCAACCACACTGTTAAAATTTGCTACAAACTCTTAATAATACTCACCCAATCCCAGGAATACCACTTTGATGATGGTTTGGGAAACTCCGCACTAACCTTTATTTTCACATTCTGGAGGGCCATTTGTCCATGTCTGATAACATGGCCCAGGAACATGACTTAGGCTTTTGCAAAATCACTCATACTCATGCTTATTACCAAGCCTGCCTCACAAAGTCTATCAAATAACTCCAATAAATGCTCCAAATGTTCCTTCCATAGGTGACTAAAAATCACCAGGAGTTGATGTATACTACACAATTGGGTAATCCAGAAATGACTTTATTGGTTAGTCTTTGAGACATGCCTGGTATATTTTTCATACCTAATGGCATGACACAGTCCATTCAGTACTACGAAAGTCAGAAATTATCTTCACTCTTTCCGATAAAGATATCTGCCAGTATCCTCTGAGGAAGTCCAACTTAGAAATATAAGTTGCTTGTCCCACCTTCTTAATACAGCTTTTCAAATGTGGAATAGGATATGAATCAGACTTTGAAACTGCATTGTCTTTGCGATAGTCCACACATAATCTTTGGGTACCATCTGGTTTTGGCACGATTACTATGGGTGAGCTCAGGTCACTGCAACTCACTTCAATTACATTGTCTTTGAGCATGCGCTTAATGTCTTTTTGAACATGTGCCAACTTCAGAGGGTTAAGTCTGTAAGAATGTTCCTCAATTGGAACAGCATTTCCTATATCTATATCATCCTTAAAGTAGTGCTTCTCAGCTTATTCCTAAGTATCTCCCCATGCAATAGTAACAACTCTTTCAGGTAATTTTGATTTTCTCTCGAAGGTAACTCAATAATCTATCCCAATTTTTGAGAACTTCATCATTGTCAAATTTAATTTGAAGAACATCCAATTTAGAATCCTTTGAATGTGATTCTCCACTCTGCGCTGTAACCGGTAACACATTCTCCTTTTATTTTCCTTCCCTATCAAAATACCTTTTGAGCATTGTCACGTGACAGTGTGAAATTTCTTTCTCTCTGGAGTTCTTATCAAATAGTTCACCTCACTCAATCACCTTTCAATTTGATAAGGTCCACTAAACCCTCACAGAATTATAGTATCCCTACAATGTAGAAACAGGCCATTCAGCCCAACAAATCCACAGCGACCCTCCAAAGAGCATCCCACCGAGACCCATTCCCCTAACCTTTCTTTGTAACCTTGCATTTTCCATGGCTAACACACCTAACATGCATATTCCTATACACTATGGGCAATTTAGCATCGCCAAACCACCTACTTTGCACATCTTTGGACTGTGGTGGAAACCAGCACACCTAGCAGTAAGCCAGGCAAAAATGGGGAGAATATGCAAATCAAACCCAGGTCCCTAGTGTTGTTAGGCAGCAGCACGAACCACTGTGCCACCTCTCACCTATCACTGGAAGTAACACTAACACTTTGTCTCAACTAGAAAAAGTGCACATTTTGATTTCTTGCCCAATTCCTGTTTCATCATAAACTGTGCTACATTTAAATGCTGTCTCCTGCCAGCTGCTGCCAACTTGCCCACTCTGCTTAATCTTTCCCTAAAATTTGACATGTAGTCCAAGTGTGTGATCTCTGAACTCTGACTCACCAATTTCTCCTTAATAAATTTAAGTTGTCCTCTCACCTCATGCCCAAAAACTAACTCAAATGACCTGAATTTGGTAGATTAATTTGGTTCATGCTTATTGCAAAAAATACAAACAGAATTCCTTTATCCCAATCATCTGGATAGTCTTTACCACAAGCCCTCAACATGTGTCTTTATCGTTTGATGTCACTGTTCTGATGCTCTGTGTGATTCTGAATGTAACGCAGTTTGAATTGTTTCATTCCTAAACCATCCATCACTTCCCTGAAAAATTTTGATATAAAATTTGACCCGTGATTGTATTGAGTGAAAAATTTGAGTATCTCTTCTACAATCCTTTTAGCTGCGACGCTGCATAATTGAAAGGTGTCTGGAAGTCCAGTGGGCACATCCATTATGATCAGCAAATACTGCTCACCACTTTTTCATTTCGGTCGGGATCCTATGCAATCAATTAAGAACCTTGTAAAAGGCTCCTCAAACGCAGGAATGGGCATTAAAATTGCTGGTTTTATCACTGCTTGAGGTTTTGCAATTACCTGACACATACGGCATGTCTGGCAAATTTTATGAACATCCTTAAGCAGTCCAGGCCAGTAAAAATGTTATTTTTATTTGGCTTGAGTTGTGCGTACTCCTGGATGATCTTTCACTTGTAATTCATGTGCTTACCCGCAACACCTCCTTTCTATAACCTACTGATAATACAACTTGATGAACTTCTGCCCATTTCTAATCTGCCTTTTGAAACAACTACTTTAGTTTTTCAACTTGCTGTTGTAATTCAGTTAATTTCTCTGAGATAAAAATATCCACCTTGTTGTCCAGCTGTTGTCTCAACTATTTGATCAAACATGGTCTCTGATAATTGTACTTCAAATGCCTTATCTTTATTCTTTTATTTTTCCTCTTGTTTCAACCTGTGGCTTTTGTGACCTTGTTACCATATAGCCAGGAAAAAATTCATGATATACTTTGGGTAATACCTCAGTTGCCTGATTTACCACTGGCTTTTCAACCAGAGTAGGCAGTGTGCCCATCTGTGATCCTGCTGTAACATGACCAAGGACAAACTGTATTCCCGGAGCCGGCAGTTCGTCCAGTACTACTACCACTGCTTCTCCACTTTTCACTGGAAACTCCAGCCTCAATTTACATAATGGAGCACTTCTCTCACCATGAATTCCACATTTTACTGCTTTTTCTGGCAATAGTCCTTTTGAGTGATGTAACTCCATAGCTCTCAACATTAAAGACTGACATGCTCTCATATCTCTTAAAATTGTAATTTCTTTACTAGCTCCTCCTGGCTTAAACAAGTAAACCTTACCCTTGGAAGTAAATGGTTTAAGAAGATCTGGCACTTCCTTCTCAACCAATCTAAGACCACATAGTACAAATTGATGCAGCTTTTTGACGCCACTGTGCTTTCCTTTGCCACTTCAACAAAATATACTTTCTTGGCCTGATTTCCCCCAGTTGTCTTCCCAGTGCTTCCTGGCTTCATGTAGCCTACCATATTGCAGTGAAAACACCTGAATTTTTTTTTACTTCTCTTTAGCCCTCCTGGGTTTCTTTATTAACCCTGTGTTAGATTATCGTTATTATCTTCAGTGAGATCTACCTTTCCCTTAACATCTGAGGATTTCTCATTTCCCCAATTTCTAGCCGTCACAGATTAAAATTTATGTCAGTAACCGAACTTTGATTTAGGAACTAACTCATAATCATTGGTCATTTGTACTGCTAATCATGCAGTTTTAAAAGTCTTTGCTCTTTCACATGAGTTCTCACTACCTCAGGAAGTGAATTTTTGAATCCTCCAAAATAATTGCCTCTGTAGGAGCATGATGTGTTTGATCTATTTCCAGTTCCCTTATCCACCTTTCAAAATTACATTGTTTGAATCCCTTCAAATTAAATGTATTCTTGACCAGGGTCCCTCCTTAGATTCCTGAAATGTTGTCTGCAGGCTTCTGGCACTAGCTCATATGCAGTAGAGATGGCTTTCTTCACCTCATTACGCACCTCAGATGCCTTCCATTCTGGTGACGAGAATACCTCACTAGCTCTACCCAGCAACTTTGTTTGGATCAACAAAATCCACATGGTCACTAGCCACTTCATTCATCGAGTCACGTTCTCAAATGAAATGAAAAATGCTTCTGCATCCTTCTTGTCAAATTCAGGCAATTTAAAAAAGATCCCCTCCCAGGCCTTTCACTACGATGGATTTTATCTTCCTCACTGTCCTCCTCAGTTAGTCTATGTTCTACCTTTACCTTCACCCCTTTAAGTTGACTTTCCTCTCAAATTGCCAACTTCTGGAGTTCATCCTCTTTCCTTCTGCTTTTCTTGTCTATCTTTCTTCTGCTTTTAATTGTAATTCAAACACTTTAGTTTCCTTTTCATGCTCAAGCTGCTTCATCTGTCATTGAATTCTAACCAGTTCCAAGGATTCCGATGGTATTTCTAGCAAATTTAAATGTTGAGCTATTGCTGCAATTACCTTACCTTTTCATAAGGACAAAGGCAACCCCAACCCCAACTCCAACTCGTTTGTCAATTCCAATAGCTTTGTCTTGTTCACTTTTTGTAACACTCCCAAAGTCACTTCTTACACCCCCAAAAACTCCAAGTGACCGCAAGAGCCAGTACTACACATGGCACAACCTGTTTAAACCAACCTTGGATTGAACATCCAACTTAAAATACACCAACAACTACCACTTAGGGATAGAAGAAAACAACGCATCATCCTCTGCCACTTCCGCTACCTCAATCTGACTCCACTACCAAGGACATTTTTCTTTCTCCACCGTTACCTGCCTGCTGGAGGGACCGCTCTCTCCATGACTCCCTCGTCATCTCCACACTCCCCACTAGCCCCACCACCCCTGACACTTTTCCCTGCAACCGCAGGAAATGCCACACCTGCCCCTCCCCCCTTCACCTCTATCCCAGGCTCTAAGAAAACCTTCCACATAAAACACATGTTCACCTGCACATCTGCTAATGTGGCATATTGTATCTGCTGGTCCTGATTTGGCCTCCTCTACTTCGGGGAAACCAAGTGGAGGCTTGGAGGCCGCTTTGTGGAGCACCTACGCTCGGTTCATGACAAATGACTACACCTCCCAGTCATGAACCACTTCAACTCCCACTTCCACTTCTTGAACGACATATTCATCCTGGGCCTCCTCCAGTGCCACGATGATGTCACCCAAAGGCTGGAGGAATGGCACCTCATATTCCACTTGGAAACCCTGCAGCCCTGTGGTCTCAATGTGGACTTCACAAGCTTCAAAAGCTCCCTACCCCCGTCCTCATCCCAAGTCCAGCCCATCTCAACCCCGCCTCCTTGCCCTGTCTGTCTTTATATAGAATCATAGAATCCCTACAATGTGGAAACAGGTCCTTTGGCCCAACAAGTCTACACTGACCCTCAGAGCACCCACCCAAACCCATTCACCTCTAATCCACCTAATCTCCACATTCCTGAACACTATGGACAATTTAACATGGTCAATCCACCTAGCCTGCACATCTTTGGACTGTGGGAGGAAACCAGAGCACACCCACATAGACATGTGGAGAATGTGCAAACTCCACACAGACAGTTGCCCGAGGCTGATATTGAACCCACCAGATCCCCAGTGCTGTGAGGCAGCAGTGCTAACCACTGAGCCACCCCAAACATTTTGTAGGGACACAACAATTAGAGATCCCACCGAGATTCAAACTCAGATCGTTGGATTCAAAGCCCAGAGTACTAACCATTACGCCTATCTCCTTTCCCTCCCACCTACCCACCCCTCCCTCCTCACTGACCAACCCACATCCCAACTCCCTACCTACACTCACCTGTACTGGCTTCATCCCCACATCCCTGACCTGTCTGTCTCGTCTCCACCTATCTGCTTCTGCTCCTCTATCCATCTTCCATCTTTTCAAAGTAACAGCATCGTTGCATGTCAAATATATTTGTTTTAACCATTCTAGGTCATCGGAAATTTCCTTACGTCTCCAAGTTCTTTTGAACCTCCAATCCCAGTACTCAGAGTGACTGGCCACCATCTTGCTGCAAAGTTCTGCTCATTCATGTTATGTGGGTTTGGGGCAATTTTGCTGGTAATAGACTCCTGTTGATGTTGATATTTCAGTTTCCAGTCTCCTCCTGCCTTCCTTTGATGAGGGGAAACCTATTAGCACACTGCACTTAGAAACATTGGCTTGCTATTGTGTTGGGTGTACAATGCAAATAATTCATTTGGGCTGTCACCCTCTCTCCGTAGTAACTGTTCATCTCACAACTGTGCTAATTCATTACAACTGCATTCAAGTTCAATAACTGTTACCCAAAACAAATAGAAATGTTGTTTACAATCTACTCCAGTTTATTTGCAAGCAGATTCAAATGAAGTTCCAGAGCAAAACTGGTTTCTTCTCAGCATGATCATTGTCACTTGCGACAGGATCATGCATGATACATCACTACCTATGAAATTAATAGCCCTAGAGTGGCATGCCTTTCAATTCTAGTTCCTTAGAGATCACAATGCCATCTCCAGATATTGATTCCTGACTGGTTGGTCTGGATTCCTGAAGAATCAGTGTCGATTCCAGCCATTGGTGACACTCTGGGTGTAGCCGACACATTCTTCTCGTGTTTGTGAGTTTCTGCTGTATGGCAGTGACCTCTCACAGCCCAAAGATGTGCAGGTTAGGTGGATTGCCCATGCTATATTGTCCCTTAGTGTCCAGGATTAGGTGGATTAGCCATGGTAAACACAGGGAAAGGGTAGGGAAGCTGGATTAGGATGGGAAGCTTTCAGAGGCTTGGTGCAGACTTGATGGGTCAAATGGCATCTTTCCGCACTGCATGGATTCTATGATCCTACACTCTGACAAAAACTCCTTATTCCTGTCTCCTGCCCCTACATCATTTCTGGCATTGGATCAACCTCTGTTCCTGAGAGATTCCTGCTCCTGATGCTGGCTCCTGTCAGAGTACCCAAGTGTTACAGCTACAATCTAAGCCCCAGCACAGCATCAGATACTTGTCTAACTCACAGTGAATTCTCATTTTGACAGTTTGTTATTAAGTTGTCAGTTTTCCAGAGTGGAACCTCACCTCTTGTCATTAACTGGAGGTATTCTGTTACTGAATGATGTGTGAATTTCACAATGCATGTTACAACATGCTGAAAATGTATACCTACAGAAGTAAAATAATAGCATATGTCTGGTTTAGACACTGTCACTGTAAGTTTCATATTGTAAACATTCTGCATGCTGCCTGGGTAATACCAAAAAGGGCAGAAACGTATCGGCATGATACACTGTGGAGCTGCAGAAACACAGCAGGCCAAGCAGCATCAGAGGAACAGCAGGAAAGTTGACATTTTGGGTCAGGATTCTTCTTTACCTGTGCTGTGGTGCGATCTGCAGCAGAATCATACAAGGTATCTGGTGAGACGCAGCACAATATGGGGAGCAACTTATGTCCTCTTTTCTGCTCAACACAAGTGGTTTGGCTGATTTCTTGCTAGGCAGCAGAAAATGCCAGTTAAATGGAATGGTTGCTCATTGGACATCTTGTTCACTGCCCAATTCACCTCAATAATATTCAGATTTTGTTTTTACGAATTCACCAATCGAGCCTGCTGTCAAGAAAACTCAAGACAGAAATCAGAGTGGGTACCTGGAAACTTCAGCTTGCTGTTTGTTCTGAATAACCCGGCCACAAACATCTCAGAACATGTTATATGGCTGTTGTATCGATCATGTGCATCCCAAGTCATACAGCATAGAAACAGTCCCCTTGGCCCACCATGTCTAAGCCAACAAACAAGCATCAAACCAGACTAATCCCATTTACCTGTACTTGGTCGACAGAGATTAGCATTGATACATGACAGTATCTAAGAGCCAACACAGTGGCTCAATGGTTAGCACTGCTGCCTCATGGTGCCAGGGACATGGGTATAATTCCAATTTGGGGTGAAGGTCTGTGTGGAGTTTGCACATTCTCCCCGTATCTGTGTGGGTTTCCTCTGGGTTCTTCGGTTTTTTCCAACAGTCCAAAGTTGGGCCGGATTGGCCATTCTAAATTCCCCATAGTATCTAGGTGGATTAGTCATTGGAAATGCAGTGTTACACGGATTGGGTAATGGGGTGGGTTCGGGTGGGAGGGTCTTTGGAGGGTCAGTGTGAACTCAACAGGCTGAATGGCCTGCTTTCATACTTTAGGGAATTTGTGATATGGTACACCTCCAATCCACATACAAAATGCTTCTGTACTTCAGTGCTGTATCGGCAAATATTATTGTAATGCTGCAGCAAGGATACTTGTGCTCAGGGACAGACCCCCAGCTCGTGGACCAGCTGAGGCTGCATCTCTCGCTCACTGTCACAGTGCTCACTCACTTTGACATTACTTGGATGCTCGTCCTTGCCCTTCATTACATTCCATTGCCTTTTTGCACTTTGCCCACCGACCCCCTGCCCAGCTAGAGATACACCAGGCTCATATTCTATTGTCTTGACATGCCATTTAGCAGAGACACAAAGGGTGGAAGCTTTTCATGGTTGTAAATAAACCCAGTCAAGTCAAGAGGGACAGCCTGGAGGTCTCAGCATAGTAAGTTGAGGGCAACCTCTAATACCAGGCCATGGTCTGAGGCAGTCAGCCAGCCATTCATGGTGTTTACAGTCAGGATGCTCTCCACATAAAGGATGAAGAGCCAAATATTGTACAGCCCACTAGCTATGTTTTCTGTTCTAAAAATGGGCTGTTTTTCTCCTGAAATGAGTGAAAGACAGGTATTGTGGGGGATGAAAGTGGGTGGTACAGCTGGTACCATTATGAGCAGCAGAGACAGCATGCTGGATTAGTGGTGATGAGCAGGGTAGAGCATGAGTCTTGATGGAAGTTGGGTACCGTAGCAGAAAAACAGCGATTGCAAGACATTGGACAGAAGATGGTGTCACTTAAGCAGGCAGAGTGGAGAAGGTCATTGACATTCATCCTGCAGTGCTGGATATTTCTCCAGATGGCTGAAGCTGCATGATCCAGGTGCAAACCAGGCTGGCACGGTCTGGTGTTATGGTCTTCACTGCTGACTGTGGGGGAAGAAGATATCCTGCCTCTGCAGCAAACTGTCCAGTAAGAACTCCAGGTCCACAAAGCAGGCTTTCTGCCACATCTGGGGAAAATACCAGGAACTGTGAAAGGCAACTCTGGTCCAAGATAGTGGCGATAGGAATGTCTCAGCTGGAACTCGACTGTTCCACTAATTCCTTCTTTCTTCACTTTCTTTTTCTCTTTGTGTTCTTTCTTTTTCTTCTTTTCTCCCAGCCCAAAGACTCCCAGCCTCCGCTGACTCTTGGCTGTTGTCGACTCCCAGATTCAGTGCAAACACAACGAGGGGTTGTCACGACCTGGCACAGCAGCATGCCGTGGAGGCCCCCAATCTGGCTAGGTGGCCTCCCAGTGTGGCGTGTCTGTATTCTAGCAGTTAGTGGCAGTTTTTCAGCCTGACATAGCTTCAGCATGGTCTCCTGGTCTCAAGGAGATTCCAGAATGATCTCTCAGCCTTATCATCCTCGAGGTGAAGCCTAGTTTAGACTGGAGCCAAGGTCCAGTGTGGACTGGAGGCTAGGAGCCAGCGTGGTCTGGGCTGGAAGAACTGTTATTCTGAACTTTTATTTCTGCAATGCCAGACTTTTTATTTCTCTATTTTCTAAGATTTTGTGACTGAAGAAGCCAACCTCTGCACTGTAAGTGGTGACCTATAAATTACTCATTCAAGTACGTGTGACAATAAAGTTAATTCAATTCAGTTCAATTCATTTCAAATGTCAGGAACAGTGCAAGGCAGCTCTGGGCTGGCAGACCTTGTCCAGGTGTGCAAGAGGCTTTTAAAGATGGGGCTGAAGTGCGTGGCTAATTTGGACCATAATAGATCATGAGTGACACCATTGGGATGTGGTAAGTAATTAATAGTAAGATAAGGCAAGACAACTTGCTAGGCCTCATGGCAAAAATCTCACACACAATCGGAATTAGCTAAAACACCGAAGATTTATCCTAACATCTTTCCTGATTTAGTTTTTATTTGGCAAATTCTGATAGAAATCTGCCCAAGTACATTGTCTGGCTCTGTCTCATTGTCCTATACAGAGGCAATTCCACACTGCCAACACACAGCTATGCATCCATCAGCATCATCGCTGCCTTAAATTTGTGAGCTGTTGAAATATTTTCTCCGATAGGCTTACAGAAAATGTTGGGTTGAATGTTCTTTGTTGTCTTTTGCTTCTTAAGGGCAAACTGTAAGTTGACATTTCTGCTTCAGACAGAATTGACAGAGGTTGGGAAGGAAAGATGATTTCAACTTGCCTTGATGTATTGGTCGCAATGCCTTCAGCAGTGGTGCCTTCTGAAGCTGTGAAGTTTCTGATTTCGTTTGCTCGGGATAAGCTGACGATTGTAACGTGTTGTGGTGTTATCATCGCTTGTTGCTGTAATCCACAAGGGACGGCACAGTGGCTCAGTGGTTTGCACTGTTGCCTCATAGAGCGAGAGACCCGGGGTCAAGTCCACCCTCACGCAACTGTCTGAGTGGAGTTTGCGCATTTTCCCTGTGTCTGCATGGGCGTCCTCTGGTTTCCTCTCACAGTCCAAAGATGTGCAGGCTAGGTGGATTGGCCATGCTAACTTGCCCATAATGTTCAGGGCTGTGGGGTGATGGGTGTGGGTGGGATGGTCTGGGGTCAGTGTGGACTTGTTGGGCCAAAGGGCCTGTTTCCACACTGTAGGGATTCTATGCAAAGAGCGAGTCTCCAGTTGTCTTTAAAAAACTAAATCACTGTAAAGATTATTACATGATTTTAATATCTAATTTCTTCTTTCCAACTGTTCATTGGTTTAAACAATGGTACTGTGACAAGGCAGAATTACGGTTTAGAATACTCATGAACAAAGATGAGAGTGATCCAAGAGGAAGAGTGATAAACTGGGGAAAGGCCAACTATAGTAAAATTCGGCAGGAGCTGGGGAATGTGGATTGGGAGCAGCTGTTTGAGGGTTAATCCACATTTGATACGTGGGAGGTTTTTAAAGAGAAGTTGCTTAGGGTGCAGGACAGACATATCCCTGTGAAAATGAGGGATAGAAAAGGCAAGATTAGGGAACTATGGATGACAGGTGAAATTGTGAGACTAGCAAAGAGAAAAGAGGAAGCATGCATAAGGTCAAGATGACAGAAAACAGACGAAACTTTGGAAGAATATCCGGAAAGTAGGACCAATCTGAAACGAGGATTTAAGAGGGCTCAAAAAGGTTATGACATATCTTTAGCAAACAGGGTTAAGGAAAATCGCAAAGCCTTTTATTCATATGAAGGGTGAACAGGGTAACTAGAGAAAGGGTTGGCCCACTCAATGACAAAGGAGGAAAGTTCTATGCAGAGTCAGAGAAACTGAGTGAGATTCTTAATGAATGCTTTGCATCGGTATTCATGAAGGAGAAGAACATGACGGATGTTGAGGTGACGGATAGTTGTTTGATGACTCGAGGTCAAGTCGGCATAAGGCGGGGGGGTGGAAATGTTGGGTATCCTGAAAGGCATTAGGGTCAGCAAGTCCCCAGGTCCGGATCAGTTCTGAACAAAGAGCAACGAAAATTACAGCACATGAAGGGGCCTTCGGCCATCCAAGCCTGTGCCGATCGAGATCCTCTGTCTAAACCTGTCATCTATTTTCTCAGGGTCTGTATCCTTTTGCTCCCTGCCCATCCATGTACCTGTCCAGATACATCTTAAAAGACACTAATGTGTCTGCGTCTACCACCTCTGCTAGCAACGCGTTCCAGGCGCCCACCAATGCGTAAAGAACTTTCCACACAGATCTCCCTTAAACTTTCCTCCTCTCACTTTGAAATCATGACCCCTAGTAATTGAGTCCCCCACTCTGGGAAAAAGCTTCTTGCTATCCACCTTGTCTGTACCCCTCATGATTTTGTTGACCTCTATCAGGTTCCCCCTCAATCTCTGTCTTTCTAATGAAAATAATCCTAATTTACTCGCCATTTCTTTATAGCTAGCGCTCTCCATCCCAGACAACATCTTGGTGAACCTCCTCTGCATCCTCACCAAAGCATCCGCATCCTTTAGGTAATGAGGTGAAGAGAACTGTACACAATGTTCAAAATGTGGCCAAACCAAAGTCTTGTACAACTGCAGCATGACCTGCCAACTCTTGTACTCAATACCCCGTCCAATGAATGAAAGCTTGCCGTATGCAGGAGTGCAGGGCAGGCATGTCCCTGTGAAAATGAGGGATAGAAAGGGCAAGATTAGGCAACAATGGATGACAGGTGAAATTGTAAGACTAGCAAAGAGAAAAAAGGAAGCATAGATGAGGTGTAGATGACAGAAAACAGACGAAAGTTTGGAAGAATATCAGGAAAGTAGGACCAATCTGAAACGAGGAATTAAGAGGGCTCAAAAAGGTCATGAAATATCTTTAGCAAACAGGGTTAAGGAAAATCCCAAAGCCTTTTATTCATACAAAGGGGCAAGGGAGTAACTAGAGAAAGGGTTGGCCCACTCAATGACCACTCTATCCACCTGTGTTACCACCTGCAGGGAACAATGGGCCTGAACACCCAGATCTCTCTGTACATCAATTTTCCCCAGGGCTTTTCCATTTTCTGTACAGTTCACTCTTGAATTAGATCTTCCAAAATGCATCACCTCGCATATGCACGGATTGAACTCCATCTGCCATTTATCTGCCCAACTCTCCAATCTATCTATATTCTGCTGTCATCTCTGACAGTCCCCTTCACTATCTGCTACTCCACCAATCTTGGTGTCATTTGCAAACTTGCTAATCAGGCCACCTATACCTTCCTCCAAATCATTTACGTACATCACAAACAGCAGTGGTCCCAGCACAGATCCCTGTGGAACACCACTGGTCACAGGTCTCCAATTTGAGAAACCCCCTTCCACTACTACTCTCTGTCTCCTGTTGCCTAGCCAGTTTTTTATCCATCTAGCTAGCACACCCTGGACCCCATGCAACTTCACCTTCTCCATCAGCCTGCCATGGGGAACCTTATCAAACGCCTTACTGAAGTCCATGTATGTGACATCTACAGCCTTTCCCTCATCAATCAACTTTGTCACGTCCTCAAAGAATTCCATTAAGTTGGGAAGACATGGCCTTCCCTGTACAAAAACATGTTGTCTATCACTGATAAGCCCATTTTCTTCCAAATGGGAATAGATCCTATCCCATAGTATCTTCTCCAGCAGGTTCCCTACAACTGACGTCAGGCTCACCAGTCCATAATTACCTGGATTATCCCTGCAACCGTTCTTAAACAAGGGGACAACATTAGCAATGCTCCAATCCTCCGGGACCTCACCTGTGTTTAAGGATGCTGCAAAGATATCCGTTAAGGCTCCCGGCTATTTCCTCTTTCGCTTCCCTCATCAACCTGGGATAAGTCCCATCCGGACCTGGGGATTTGTCCACCTTAATGTCTTTTAGGATACCCAACACTTCCTCCCTCCTTATGCCGACTTGACCCAGAGTAATCAAACATCTATCCCTAACCTCAACATCTGTCATGCCCCTCTCCTTGGTAAATACCGATGCAAAGTACTCATTAAGAATGTCACCCATTTTCTCTGACTCGATGCATAACTTGCCTTCTTTGTCCTTAAGTGGGCCAATCCTTTCTCGAGTTACCCTCTTGCTGTTTATATATGAATAAAAGGCTTTGGGATTTTCCTTAACCATGTTTGCTAAGGATATCTCATGTCCCCTTTTAGCCCTCCTAATTCCTTGTTTCAGATTCGCCCTATATTCCCGATATTCTTCCAAAGCTTTGTCTGGCTTCAGTCACCTAAACCTTATGTATGCTTTCTTTTCCCTCTTAGCTAGTCTCACAGTTTCACCTGTCATCTATGGTTCCCGAATCTTGCCATTTCTACCCCCATTTTCACAGGAACATGTCTCTCCTGCAGGCTAATCAACATCTCTTTAAAAGCCTCTCACATATCAAATGTGGATTTACCTTCAAACATTTTCTCCCAATCTACATTCCCCAGATCGTGCCAAATTTTGGTATAGTTGGCCTTCCCTCAGTTGACAACTCTTCCTTTGGGATCACTCCCATCCTTGTCCATGAGTATTGTAAAACTTACGAAATTGTGGTCACTATTTCCAAAGTAGTCCCCTATTGTAATTTCACCCATCTGGCCGGGCTCATTCCCCAACACTAGGTCCAGTATGGCCCCTTCCCGAGTTGGACTACATAGATACTGCTCTAGAAAACCCTCCTGGATGCTCCTTACAAATTCTGCTCCATCTTGACTCCTAACACTAAGTGAATCCCTGTCAATGTTGGGAAACTTAAAATATCCCATCACCATCAATCTGTTGCTCCTACACCTTTCCATAATCTGATTACATATTTGTACCTCTATCTCACGCTCGTTGTTGGGAGGCCTGTAGTACAGCCCCATCATCGCTACTGCACCCTTCCTATTTCTGAGTGCAGTCCATGTTGCCTTGCTGCTCAAGTCCTCCATAGCGCCCTCCTTCAGTATAGCTGTGATATCGTCTTTGGCCAGTAATGCTACTCCTCCACCCCTTTTACCTCCCTCTCTATCCTGCCTGACAAATCAATATTCTGGGACATTGAGTTGCCAATCATGTCCTTCCCTCAACCAAGTCTCAGTAATAACAATAACATTATATTCCCAGATACCAATCCAAGCCCTAAGTCCATCTGCCTTATCCACTATACTTCTCGCATTAAAACAAATGCATCTCAGACCACCTTTTTGTTCATCATCTGCTTCCTGCCTACTCTTTCCCTGAATCAAGCTCACTTCATTATCTAGTTCCCTGCTGGTTTTAGTTACTACCTCCTTTCTGTCCAAAAATCCTGTCCAATATTTGGTTCCCATCCCCGTTTCACATTAGTTTAAACCATCCCCAACAGCGTTAGCAAAAGCACCCCCAAGGACACTGGTTCCAGTCCGGCCAGGTGTAGACCATCCAATTTGTAATAGTCCTACCTTCCCCAGTACTGGTCCCAATGCCCCAGTAATCTGAACCCCTCCATCCTGCACCATCTCTCAAGCCAAGCATTCATCCTGGCTATTGTTTTATTTCTGCTCTGACTGGCAGGTGGCACTGGTAGCAATCCTGAGATTACTACCTTTGAGGTCCTACTTTTTAACTTGGCTCCTAACTCCCTAAATAATGCTTGTAGGACCTCATCCCGTTTTCTACCTATATCTTTGGTGCCTACATGCACCACGGCAACTCACTGTTCGCCCTCCCCCTTCAGAATGCTCTGCAGCCGATCTGAGACATCCCTGACCTGTGCACCTGGGAGGCAACATACCATTCGGAAGTCTCATTTTCGACCACAGAACTGCCTATCTATCCCCTTGCAATTGAATCCCCAATGACTATGCCCCTTCCACTCTTTACTTGTCTTTCTGTACAGCAGAGCCAGCCACAGTGCCATGAACCTGGTTACTGCTGCCTTCCCCTGGTGAGCCATCTCCCCCAACAGTATCCAAAACAGTATACCTGTTTTGGAGCGAGATAACCACAGGGGACACCAGCACTGCCTTCCTGCTCTTTTTGTGCCTTTTCGTCACCCATTCCCTTTCTGCAAATTTCCTAACCCATCCTTCTACGCCCTCATCCAAGTTATTTATAAAAATGACAAACAGCAGTGGACCCAACACCATATAGCGCACTTTTGAACTGGATTTCCCAAAGTGCATCGCCGCACATTTGCCTGGATTAAACACCATTTGCCCAACTCTCCAATCTATCTATATTCTGCTGCATTCTCTGTTAGTTCCCTTCACTATCTGCTATTCCACCAATCTTAGTGTCATCGGCAAACTTGCTAATCAGACCATAGAAAAGCATTGGGGAAAATTGATGCACAGAGAGATCGGGGTGTTCATGTCCATTGTACCCTGAAGGTAGCAACAAAGGTCGATAGAGTGATCAAGAAGGCCTATGACGTGCTTTCATTCATCGGACGGGTGTTGAGTACAAGAGTTAGCAGGTCATTTTACAGTTGTATTAGACTTTGGTTCAACCACATTTTGAACATTGTGTACAGTTCTGGGTGCCACATTACCAAAAGCATGTGGACGCTTCAGGCAGGGTACAGAGGAGGTTCACCAGGATGTTGCCTGGTATGGAGGGCACTAGCTATGAAGAAAGGTTGAGTAGATTAAGATTATTTACATTAGAAAAATGGAGGTTGAGGAGATACCTGATTGAGGTCTGCTAAATCATGACAGGTATAGACAGCATGGATAGCAAGAAGCTTTTTCCCAGAGTGGGGAACTCAGTTACTAGTGATCATGATTTCCAGGTGAGAGGGGAAAAGTTTAAACAAAGAAAAAAAGAAACCTACAGCACAGGAACAGGCCCTTCGGCCCTCCAAGCGTGCGCCGATCAAGATCCACTGTCTAACCTGTCATCTATTTTCTAACGTTCTGTGTCCATTTGCTCCCTGCCCATCCATGTACTTGTCCAAATATATCTTAAAAAGACGCTAACGTGTCTGCGTCTACCACCTCCGCTGGCAACGCGTTCCAGGCGGCCACCACCCTCTGTGTAAGGGAGATATGCATTGAAAGTTCTTTACACAGATGGTGGTGGGTACCTGGAATGCATTGCCAGCGGAGGTGGTACAGGCGGGCACGATACATGAATGGGCAGGGAGCAGAGGGAAACAGATCCTTGGAAAATAGGTGACAGGCTTAGATACAGGATCTGCATCGGTGCAGGCTTGGAGGGCCGAAGGGTCTGTTACTGTGCTGTAATTTTCTTTGTTCTTTCTATACCTTCCTCCAGATCATTATGTATATCACAAAGAACAGTGGTCCCAACACGGATGCCTGTGGAACACCACTGGTCATAGTTCTCCATTTTGAGAAACTCCCTTTCACAACAACTCTCTGTCTCCTGTTGCCCAGCCAGTTCTCTATCCATGTAGCTCGTACACCCTGGATCCCATGCAACTTCACTTTCTCCATCAGCCCACCATGGGGAACCTTATCAAATGCCTTAATGAAGTCCATGTTCATGACATCTATAGGCCTTTCCTCATCTGTCAACTTTGTCACTTCATCACAGAATTCTATCAAGTTGCTAACACATGACCTTCCCTGTACAAAACCATGCTGCCTATCACTAATAAGCCCATTTTCTTCCAAATGTAAATAGATCCCATCCCTCAGTATCTGCTCCACCAGCTTCCCCACCACTGACTTCAGATTTACTGGTGTATTAGTACCTGGATTATCTTTGCTACCCTTCTTAAACAAGGGGACGACATTAGCAATTCTCCAGTCCTCTGGGACCACATCCGTGCTCAAGTATGCTGCAGAGATATCTGTTAAGGCCCCAGCTATTTCCTCTCTCTCTTCCCTCAGAAACCTGGGATAGATCCCAGGGGACTTGTCCACCCTTATGCCTTTTAGAATAACCAGCACTTCCCCCGTCCTTATGCCGACTTGACCGAGAGTAATCAAACATCTATCCCTATCCTCAATATCCATCACGTCCTTCTCCTCAGTGAATACTGACGCAAAAGTACTCATAAGAACCTCATTAATTTTTCTCACTCCTCGCAGAACTCCCCCCCGCTTTGTCCTTGAGTGGGCCAACCCTTCCTCTAGTCACCCTCTTGATCCTTAAGTACAAATAAAAGGCTTTGGGATTTTCCATAACCCTGTTTGCTAAAGATATTTCATGACTCGTTTTAGCCATCTTAATTCCTTGTTTTAATTTGGTCCTACTTTCCCGATATTCTTCCAAAGTTTCAGCTGTTTCCAGTTGCCTAGATCTTATGGATGCTTCCTTTTTCCTCTTAGCTAGTCTCAAAATTTCACCTGTCATCCATGGTTCCCTAATCCTGCCCTTTTTATCCCTCATTTTCACAGGGATATGTCTGTCCTACACTCTAAGCAACCTCTCTTTAAAAGCATCCCACATATCAAATGTAGATTTACCTTCAATCAGCTGCTTCCCATCCACATTCCCCAGCTCCTGCTGAATTTTGCTATTGTTGGCCTATCCCCAGTTTAGCACTCTTCCTTTAGGACCACTTTCATCTTTGTCCATCAGTATTCTAAAACTTATGGAATTGTGATCACTATTCCCAAATTAATCCCCGATTGAAACTTCAACCACCTGGTTGGGCTCAATCTCCAACACCAGGTCTGGTTTGTCCCCTTCCTGAATTGGACTATTTACGTACTGCTCTATAAAACCCTCCTGGATGCTCCTTACAAATTCTGCTCCATCTAAACCCCTAACACGATGTGAATCCTAGTCAATGTTGGGGAAATTAAAATCTCCAATCACCACCACCCCATTGCTCCAAAATCTTTCCATAATCTGTCCACATATCTGTACCTCTAACTCACACTCGCTCATGGGAGTCCTGTAGTACAGCCCCAACATTGTTACTGCACCCTTCTTATTTCTGAGCTCTGCCCATATTGCCTCACTGCTCGAGTCCTTCCTAGTGCCCTCCTTCAGCACAGCTGGTATCCTCTTCGACCAGTAATGCAACTCCTCGACCCCTTTTAACTCCCTCTCTATCCCACCTAAAGCATCAATATCCTGGGGCATCGAATTGCCAATCATGCACTTCCGTCAACCAAGTCTCAATAATAGCAATAAGATCATACTCCCAGATACTAATCCAAGCCCTAAGTTCATCTGCCTTACCTGCTACACTTCTTGCATTAAAACAAATGTACCTCAGACCACCTGTCCCTTTGCGTTCATCATCTGCTCCCTGCCTACTCTTCCCCTTAGTCATACTGACTTCATCATCTAGTTCCTTACAGGCTTTAGTTACTATCTCCTTACTGACCACTAATCTCCTAGGTTATGGCAGTACAGTGGCTCAGTGGTTAGCACTGTAGCCTCACAGCACCAGGGACTCGGGTTCGATTCCCGCCTCGGGTGACTGGCTGTGTGGAGTTTGCACATTCTCCCTGTGTCTGCGTGGGTTTCCTCCGGGTGCTCCGGTTTCCTCCCACAGTCCAAAGATGTGCAGGCTAGGTGGACTGGCCATGCTAAATTGCCCATTGTGTTCAGGGGTGTGTGTGTTATGGGGGGAGGGGTCTGGGTGGGATGCTTCAAGGGGCGGTGTGGGCTTGTTGGGCTGAAGGGCCTGTTTCCACGCTGTAGGGAATCTAATCTAATCTTATCCTCATTTGGTTCCCATTCCCCTGCCACATTAGTTTAAACCCTCCCGAACAGCATTAGAAAAGCATCCCCTAGGACATTGGTTGCAGTCCTGCCCAGGTTTAGACCATCCGATTTGTAATAGTCCATTTGTAAAATGCAACTGCATCTCCCAGTCACAAACAATTTTAACTCCCCCCTCCCATTCCTCAGATGACATGTCCATCCTGGGCCTCCTGCAGTGCCACAATGATGCCACCCCAAGGTTGCAGAAACAGCAACTCATATTCCACTTGGGAACATTGCAACATTAATGTAGACTTCACAAGCTTCAAAATCTCCCCTCCCACTCTCGCATCCCAAAACCAGCCCAGCTCATTCCCGCCTCCCTAACCTGTCCTTCCTCCCACCTGTCCCCTCCTCCCACCGCAGGCCCCACCCCCGTCTCCGACCTATTAACCTCATCCTGGCCCCCTGACCTGTCTGTCCTCCCTGGACTGACCTATTTCCTCCCTAACTCCCCACCTACTCTCACCTTTACTGGTTCCATCCCCGCCTCTTTGACCTGTCTGTCTCTTCTCCACCTATTTTCTCCTCTATCCATCTTCTATCCACCTCCCCCTCTCTCCCTATTTATTTCAGAACCGTCTTCACCTTACCCATTTCTGAAGAAGGGTCTAGGCCTGAAACGTCAGTCTTCCTGTTCCCCTGATGCTGCTTGGTCTGCTGTGTTCATCCAGCTCTGCACCTTGTTATACCATTAGAGAGTCTTGTTGACACCAAAAGAACCACCTATCTACTCCCCTTACAATTGAATGCCCTATGACTATGGCTGTTCCACTCTTTTTCCTGCCCTTCTGTACAGCAGAGCCAGCCACAGTGCGATGAACCTGGCTACTGTTGCCTTCCCCTGGTGAGCCATCTCCGTCAACAGTATCCAAAACAGTATACCTGTTTTGGAGGGAGATAACCACAGGGGACACCAGCACTGCCTTACTGCTCTTTCTCTGCCTTTGGGTCACCCATTCCCTTTCTCCCTCAGCAATCCTAATCTGCGGTGAAACCAACTAGCTAAACGTGCTATCCACGACTTCCTCAACATTGCGGATGCTCCAAAGTGAGTCCATCCGCAGCTCCAGAGCCGTTATGCGGTCTAACAAGGGCTGCAGCTGGACACATTTCCTCCACTTGTAGAAGTCGGCCACATCAGCCGCGTCCCTGAGCTCCCACATTGAGCAAGAGGAGCATAACATGGGTCTGGGATCTCCTGCCATTTTTACTCTTCAGCTTAACTTAGTCCTACTATAATATCAAATACTAGATAATTGAAATGAATTATTTTTATGAATCACTCTCCTTACCAGAACACAATTACTGTCCAAATATATCAGTTCGCTCACCTTCCCAGAGCGCAATTCGACTGCTCCCACTCAGCTCTGCAGCCGAAATTAACAATTTAACTTCCCGGCAGCCCCCTAGTCCTCGCTGTCACCTCTCCCGCTGCTGCTATAAAATGGAGGCTGCTGATTCCACGAGGCAAGACTTTTCCAATGAAAAGTACACATTCCCAGCAGTCCCCTCATGGTCTCTCCCAACTCCCACTGCTGAACAAATGATATGCGTGGAAAGTTCTTTACGCAGAGAGTGGAGGGTGTCTGGAACGTGTTGCCAGCGGAGGTGGTAGAGGCGGGCACAATAGCGTCATCTAAGATGTATCTAGACAGATACATGAATGGGAGGGAGCAGAGGGACACAGATCCTTGTAAAATAGGCGACAGGTTTAGATCGAGGATCTGGATCGGCGCAGGCTTGGACAGCCGAAGGGCTATTCCTGTGCTGTAATTTTCTTTGTTCTTTGTTTCTTGTTATAACATGCAAATTTGATGCAAGACCTTGATGGCCACTGCCTGAATCTGTCTGGTGTTAATTCAGTTCCTTCACTGTCTCCTACTCAAAAACATACCTCAGTTTATCTTGATGTAATTTGATAACAGCTTTTGACAAAAAGATGCTCATAGTAAATTTATATTGATTAACTTTCACCCGTGGAAAGAAGCTCAAATAAGTCCAAAATGTCTTCTCATGTGATTCTGATCATGCTTTTTAGCCGAGAACTTCACTTTGAACATTTCCCTTAATTTCACTGTTGAAACTAAGTGAATTGGGTTGGAAAGAAGGCATATGGTGTGTTGGCTTTCATTGGCAGGGGAATTGCGTTTAAGAGCCGTGAGTTTATGCTGCAGCTCCATAAAACTCTGGATAGAACACACTGCACTCAGTTCTCATCATGTCATTGTAGGAAAGATGTAGAAGCTTTTAGAGAGGGTGTAGAGGAGATTTACCAGGATGCTGCGTGGACTGGAGGGCAAGTCTTATGAGGAAAGGTTGAGGGAGCTAGTGCTCTTTTCACTGGAGCGAAGAAGGGTGAGAAGTGACTTGATAGAGGTGTACAAGATTATGAGAGGCAGAGATGGAGTGGATAGCCAGAGACTTTTTCTCAGGGTGGAAATGACTATTATGAGGGGGTGTAAATTTAAGGTGATTGGAGGAAGGTATAGGCGAGATGCCAGAGATAGGTTTTTCACACAGAGTGTGGTGGGCGTGTGGAATGCGCTGCCAGCAGTGGTAGTGGAGTCAGATACTTTAGAGACTTTTAAGTGACTCTTAGATAGGCACATGGAGGATAGTAAAATGTAGGGTATGCAGGGTAGATTGATCTTAGTAGGATAATAGGTTGGCACAACATCGTGGGCCGAAGGACCTGCACTGTGCTGTACTGTTCTATGTTTATGTTCTTGTTCACCTCACAATCTCAAATCAAACTTTGAATGTCGCTGAGAAACTCACATTACCTTGAACAGACACAATATAGAATTTACAGTAAAGCATGAATCATAACTTCCCAGATAATAAAATGTGAGGCTGGATGAACACAGCAGGCCCAGCAGCATCTCAGGAGCACAAAAGCTGACGTTTCGGGCCTAGACCCTTCATCAGAGGGTATCATAACTTCCCACTGTGTTACTTTTACTTTTTGTTCATATGCACTAAAGTGCCAGTACAAATGAGTGATTGCCGATTTAGGGATTTATTGGGAGTGAGGGGGCCATAGATTGTGGACAACTGTGGGGTTCCTAATTTGTGGTACTTGCCCTGGACTGGTAGCCAGTTGGACTACCAAGCTTGACTTCCTGTCAGGTGGGAAGCTGTGCAAAGAACTACGCAGAAGAGAAAAAGAACACATACTGGTCTGACTCAAAATGCAGGTCTTGTACAACTAGTGCATTCTGAAATACCTCCATGAAGGTTGGCATCTCATCACCAAGTCACCCTTTATTTACAATGCATAGCAGATAACACTAGCCAGCTAGCTTACAGCTGGCTTCTAGAGTGACCAAAATGCCTGGCACTCCTGTTTATATCTGTCAGCTAGGACTCCCTGACTGGACCAGGTTAACAGCCCCAATCAGGGGACTCATTCTACGAGATCTACCTGGCTGACTTCATTTGGAATTACTACATATTCATTTTCAAGTCTGACTGCTGTTCCACTGGTTACAGAATGGAATCACAGAATTGTTACCGTGCAGAAGACAGTCATTTGGCCCATCATGTCTGCACCAGCTCTGAGCAATTTGATTTAATATCAACCTCCTGTCTTACCCTCGTAACCCTGCAAATTGTTTAGTTTTAAATAATTACCTATTATCCTCTTGATTGCTTCAACTGATCTGTCTCCATCACAATTTCAAGCAGTGCATTCAAGACCCGAGTTACTCATGGCTGAAAAAGAAAATTCCTCACCTTACATTTGCTTAAAATTGTGCCCTCTAGTGCTCAATCCTCTAATGAGAAGGAACAGTTTCTCTGTATTTACTGTCAGACACTTTCTATCAGATTTCCTGTCAGCTTTCTCCTCGCCAAGAAAAAAGCACCCCTAAACTCTCATAAGCCCCTACATCCTCATAATTCAAATTTTCCATTTCTGAAAGGTAAGACTGGCAGAAAAATAGAAATCTGGTTTCCTCCCACATTCCAAACGTGTGCAAGTTAGGTAGTTTTGCCATGCTAAATTGCTCTTAATGTGCAGGGGTGTGTAAGTTAGATAGATTAGTCAAGCAAATGCAGGGTTACAGGGAAGGGGTAGGGGAATGGGTCTGGGTAGGATGCTTTTTGGAGGGGTAGTGTGGACTTGTTGGGCCACTTGGTCTGTTTCCACACTGCAGGGATTGTATGAATCAGGAACCATGGATGACAAGGGAAATTGTAAACTTAGTCAAAAGGAAAATGGAAGTATACAATAAATCTGAGTAGCTACAAACTGACAAAGCCACTGAGCAGTATAGAGAAAGCAGGAAGGACCTTAAATGCAGAATCAGGAAGGCTAAAACGAACCATTAAATGTCTTTAGCAAACAGAGTCAACGAGAATCATTTTAGAAGGAAGAGGCTAGTAAAGGGAAAGAGTAGGCCCACTCAAGGACAAAGGAGCAAAGTTATACATGATACCAGAAAGTGGGAGACATGAGTACATTGTATCGGTGTTCACCAAGGAGAAGGACATGACTGATGTTGAGCTCGGATTGAGTGCATGAATATGCTACAGCATGTCAATATTTGAAGTACAAAGTGTAGGATATACTAAATTGTGTTAAGGCAGACAAGACCCCAGGATCAGTTGGGATCTATCCCAGATTACTGCAAGAGACAAAGGAAGAAACAGCAGATATCTTCACAACCTCTTTGGCCACAGGCAAAGTTACAGATGACTGGTGATTAGCCAATGTTGTTCCAGAGATAGTAGGAACTGCAGATGCTGGAGAATCTCAGACAACAAGGCGTAGAGCTGGATAAACGAGGTGGGCCAAGCAGCATCATAGAAGGGTTTAGGCCCGAAACATCAGCTTTCCTGTTCCTATGATGCCGCTTGACCTGCTATATTCATCCAGCTGTATGCCTTCTTATCTCAGCCAATGTTGTTACCTTGTTTAAGAAAGGAAACAGGGATAATTCAGGAAATTATAGGCTGGTGATCCTGACATCTTTGGTGGGGAAGGTCTTAGAGAGGTACTGAGGGACAAAATATATGCACATTTGGAAGAAAATGAACTAGTTAGTGACAGGCAGCATGTTTTGAACAGGGAAGGTCATGTCTCACCAACATGCTTGAACTTTTTGAAGAGGTGACAGGGTGGATAGTCAAAGGCTTTTCTCCAACAGTTGAAGTTTTGATTACAAGGAGGTACCGGTTCAAGGTGAGAAGGGGGAAGTTTAAGGGAGGTGTGTGAGCTAAGTTATGCACTTAGAGTGGCAGGAGCTTAGAATGCACTGCCAGAAGAAGTGGTGGGAGCAGTCACATTGGTGACATTTAGGAGGTATCTGGATGGTTACATGAATGGGAAGGAATAGAGGAATATGGACTGAAGAAGGGCAGATGATTTGTTTTTTAGGATTAATTAGGGCATGATGATTGGCACAGGCTTGGAGGGCTGAAGGTCTTGTTCCTATGTTGTACTTCTCTTATGTTCTTTTTATTCTTGTTCATTCTGGTAAACCTCTCCTGCATTCTCCAATATCATCACATCATTCCTAAAGTGTACACAATGCCACCCCTGAGGTCTAATCAGTATCCTACATAGTTTGTGCATAATCTACTGTGTATTTTGTTAACAGCTTTCTATCTGTCCTGCCACTATTAATGGCTCATGCACATTTATATCCAAGTCTCAGTGCTCTTGCACACCCTTTAGAATGGTACCCATTAGTTTATTTTATTCATCCATCTTTTGTGTACCAAAGAGTATCGTCTCACATGTCTCTACATTGATCTTCATCTGCTATCCAAATTTTGCTTTGAATAAGTACTGCCTTTCCCAGGGTGTTCAAAAGGATAAGAGGACTGTGTGAAGTCCTCCATTTGTGTGCACATGTCCAATACCCGGAGGTTAGTTTATTGACAGGATTAGCCAATCTTTCTCTCTCAGACGAAACAGTGATCCTTGATTAAATAATTAAAACGCATGTGAGTTCACAATCCCAAATAGATTGCAAATCACACTTCTCTTCTAATGACTCTTCCTTTGGATATCATTATTCTCCTACTTTCCATTCTGTGCCAGGTGTCGTATTTAATACCATGACAGCAAAAGCTGCTCTGTTGCTAATTAATTAAATCAAAATTCTTTGAATGAAATGGTGGAGTTAGCTTTTGCAATGTGTGTTTCATTATTCACTGCCTATTGTTTCCAAAACTATTTTTCTTTCACCATAACATCAAAGGAAATTAAAGAGATTAAAATCAACTCTAGTGTAAAAAATAGTCTTGTAAGAAATCTAAACCTGGTGGTAGGATGACGTCCCATCCTTGGTAATTGTGGTTGATAGCTAGCACTGTTGTCAGATATCCAACTCACTCAAAAGGTGACAAGACACTTGAGCTGAGTGTTCGTCGCAATCCTGCCATATCTTCCTCTAATCAGACAGGTTGGAGGGCAGACTTTCTCTAAAACAAGACCCTAAAGGCAGATGTCCCATTAGCCAATTGGGTTGGGAGCTCTCACACATGTTAGCACCATGGTGAAGGCTGTGGATACTGGAAAGACCCTCACATCTTGAGAACCAGGGTCTTTTGAAAGGGGTAGGCGTACCAATGGCTTTAGGGACGAGAAGATGCAAACAGCGTTCAGCAAAGTAAAGCTTTCTTAGCCATGTTCCTTCCTTTACCATGTTTAGTGCCTCAATGGCTCAATCATGCACAAGTCAGTTTCTCCGGGGTGCAGAAATGACTGACAGGCAGGAATACAGCCTCAAGTGATTTGTAAGTGGCGTCACTGATTGATAACTTTAGGGTCACAATTGGCAGTAGACTTTCTCTCTAGAGTTTAATTTCAGTAGAGATAGGAATGAAATGGTTTTTGAGACATCACTGTTACAACAAATTCAATTGCCTTCCTGCATCCAGGCCCACGGTAAACTCTGCCAGTATCTCAACAAGTTCAAGGCACAAATAAATAGTAAAAGCAAATGTTTTGACAAATTAAAAGCTGAGCCAATTACAACTAAAGGGATTGCTGGAGATCAGATACATCAATAAAGGAAAAACACTTTGTAGTCAATTGTGGAAAAAAAATAGGGAAAACTGTTTTAGATAAGTGAAGAATAGGCAAACTGGATAAGTCTACATTTAGGATCATCAGGCCATAAGAAATAGAATGTTTAGGCTGATGGCCCCTCACACCTGCCCTACTGTTCAGTAGGATCATGGCTGATCTGACATTGCTCATGTCCATTTTCCTGCCTTTTCCACACAGTCTTTGATTCTGCTAATGATCAAGAATCTATCTACCTACCCCAGCCTTAAATATACATAAGGATCTTTCCCCACAGTTCTCTGCGGTGAGGTGTTCCACAGTGACTCAACCCTCAGAGAGGAAATTCTTCCTCATCTCAGTCTTAAATTTGCACCATTCTATTCTGAGACTATGCCCTTTGGTTCTAGACCTCCCATTACGGGAATCAGCGTCTCAGTATTTATCCAGTCAAATCTGTTCAGAATCCTGCGACTCAATAAGCTCACCCCTCATTCTTCTAAATAATGAGTGCCAACTTGTTTAGTCTTTTCTCATAAGGCAATCCCTCCATACCAGGGATCATCGTTGCAAGAACTTCTCTGAACTGCCTCCAATAAAACAACATCTTTAAATAAAGAGATCAAAGCTGCACCAAGTACTGCAGATGATGTCTCACCAGTACTTCGTACAGTTGCAGTAACACTTCCCCACTCATATTAAAACACTCTTGAAATAATAGCCAACATTACATTAGCCTCCCTGATTACCAACTGCATCTATGTGCAAACTGTGTTTCTTGCATAAGTAGCCCCACGTACAAAGTTTTCAAGAATATTTGCAGCTTGGATTGTGGATGAGGTTGTGGATATACTGGCTAAGCCAGTGGGTTTGGTTGCAAATGTTTCGTCACCCTGCGAGATAACATCATCAGTGCACCTCTGGTGAATCATGGGCGTTCTGTCCCATATGTTACTTCTCTGCCTCGGTTTGCTGGGGGGGGGGGGGGGGGAGAGGGGGGTGGTTTGGTATTACTTCCGATTTTCTTTCTCAGTGGTTTGTATATTGGGTCTAATTCAATGTGTTTGTTGACGGACTTCCGGTTGGAATACCAGGCCTCCAGAAATTCCCAGGCATGTCTCTACTTGGCTTGTGTAATTACTGATGTGTTTTCCCAATCAAATTCATGTCCCTCTTTGTCTTTGTGTAGTGAGACAAGAGAGAATTGATCATGTCTCTTGGTGGCTAGTTGATGTTCATGTATCCGTATAGTCAATTTTCTTCTGGTTTGGCCTATATAGTGTTTCTTACAACCCTTGCATGGTATTTTGTATATTATCCCAGTTTTGCTGGTTTTTGGATATGGGATCCTTCATGTTCGTCAGTAGCTGTCCTGGGGTGGTTGTTGGTTTGTGGGCTCCTTAATATCTAGGGGTCTGAGTGGTCTTGTGGTCATCACTGAACTGTCCTTGATGTTTGGCAGGGTGATAATTAATTCTGGTCCTGTTGTGTCTTCCTGATGAGGTGGAGTTTCAGATTTAGTTTTTATAAGTTTGTATTCTGATGTCGCCAGTCAGTAAACTTCTTACATACCAGGAAACTACTGTAGTTATGAACTGAACAAAACAATGTAATATCTTGCTATATATGCTCAGTAACTGTAATAATACAATTATGCAAATTCTATGATCTCAAATATAACTAAAATTCTTTCAAAGTACGGCTGCTTTTCAAAAGACCAATATTGGCATGAATTATCATGGAGTAGAAAACAGACTGACACTATAACCAATTTAAAAGCTTTTGATCAGCTGATCGAAAATGCAACACGTCACAAACGCTTCAACAAAACAAAATTTCAGTTTTCCAAAACACCAAACATTTCTTGTTTTCTTGGAACTGTTACTTGAAAGTAAAAACTGCACTTATGTTTTTTAATGTATGTCTTCAATCCAAGTAAATATTAATAGATGATCACATAAATTAGCAGCTTGAACCACCTCTTGGACTGCTGCAAATTAAAGGCCTGCTTTGTCATGGGTGTTTCATGCATTTCAGAAGATTTCAAAAGGCAATCATTACTGATCCTGAATATGTCAACATAGAACATAGAACATTACAGCACAGTGCAGGCCCTTCGGCCCTCGACGTTGTGCTGACCTACCGAAGTGCATTACCTCACACTTGTCTGCATTAAACTCCATTTGCCACCTCTCAGCCCAGCTCTGCAGCTTATCTATATCTCTCTGTAATCCACAACATCCCTTGTCACTATCCACAACTCCACTGACCTTAGTGTCATCTGCAAATTTCTACTTCTCAAACTTCTACGCCCTCATCCAGGTCATTTATAAAAATGACAAACAGCAGTGGACCCAACACCGACCCTTGCGGTATACCACTAGTAACTGGTCTACAGGATGAACATTTCCCATCAACTACCACCCTCTGTCTTCTTTCAGCAAGCCAATTTCTGATCCAAACTGCTCTATCTCCCACAATCCCATTCCTCCGCATTTTGTACAATAGCCTACTGTGGGAAACCTTATCGAACACCTTGCTGAAATCCATATACACCACATCAACCGGTTTACTCTCATCTACCTGTTTGGTCACCTTCTCAAAGAACTCAATAAGGTTTGTGAGGCACGACCTTCCCTTCACAAAACCGTGCTGACTATCCCTAATCAATTTATTCTTTTCTAGATGATTATAAATCCTATATCTTATAACCTTTTCCAACACTTTACCAACAACTGAAGTAAGGCTCACTGGTCTATAATTACCAGGGTTGTCTCTACTCCCCTTCTTGAACAGGGGAACCACATTTGCTATCCTCCAGTCGTCTGGCACTATTCCTGTAGACAATGACGAGTTAAAGATCAATGCCAAAGGCTCGGCAATCTCCTCCCTGGCTTCCCAGAGGATCCTAGGATAAATCCCATCCGGCCCAGGGGACTTATCTATCTTCACCCGCTGCAGGATTTCTAATACCTCTTCCTTGTGAACCTCAATCCCACCTAGTCTAGTAGCCTGTATCTCAGTATTCTCCTCGACAACATTGTCGTTTTCTAGAGTGAATACTGTTGAAAAATATTCATTTAGTGCTTCCCCTATCTCCTCTGACTCTACACACAACTTCCCATTACTATCCTTGATTGTCCCTAATCTTACTCTCGTCATTCTTTATTTCTTAAATACCTATAGAACGTTCAGGTAAATGTTTCCAGAACAAATTTTAATAAAGAAAAACTGAAAACATGAGAACAATAGCCAAGTAGCGTGGGCATAGATTTAGGAAGGAAGCAGCATGTTGAAAATTTTACTGAGGTAAAAAGTCAGCAAGACATATTCCAAAATATCCAGTTCGATGGTAGATAAAAGAAACATAATTGTACCTGGGGCTGTGCTTTATTTTAGGCCACCTGCATTAAAGGACTTCATATTAGCATCTTACTGTTTTGAATTGCCATTTTAATTTCTAACTTAATCCCTCAGGTAAAGCAGCAATCTCTAATTATCAAAAAATTTCAAGAGGTGAACTGGAATCAGAGTCAAAACCCTTCTGATTTTCTGAGGTCACAAATAAAGATTCTCACTGATTATTTGATAGATGAATAGGTGAATACACTCTTACCTTGGCACACAGTGCCATTCTCCACAGACTCGTAGCCAGCTTTACACATGCAGCGCCCAATTGGGACCATCCACTCGCCGTCTCCGTTACAGTACAGTTTGATTGGCACATCCACTTCCTCAGCATTCGGGATACAGCTCCCACGTGCTGCTACAAGGGATGTGCTTTCTGCTCCAGATAGTGTCTTCTGGAAAACTGCCCCATTTTTGATCACCAGTGGGCACATTCGGTAGAAGACCCTGACTGCAATTAGGGACATGCATCCTCCATAATCCTGAAATGCCAAGTAAAAGCCATTCTTTGATACTGGACCAAAACTACGGACCTCCGTGTTTATTTTCATCACCCTTCCTCCCAGATCCACCTGGGAAAAACTTTCATCTGCTGCAATCGTATCAACTTTCATCCAGGGATTTTCCATCCAGTATGGAGTGATCTTGGTTGCCGAATCTGTATTAGATTCATAATAATAGAGATTGAATGTTTCTTTACAAGAGCCAGGAACATTGGGAATGCTGCTACAATCCCGCACAGAAAATTTCATCTCCACATGAATACGTTTAGCCCCTTTCCGCTTGATGTATTTGGTGCGCAACCAATTGTTCTGGCTGGCTTCAAACACATTGCAGACTTGGTACGTCCTTATTGTGTTCATAGACTCATCGTATCCACTGACTTCTTCCCACTGAAACAGAAAGGGTAAATGAATAAGAATCATAGAAATTGGTAACAGTAGTGCAATGTAATCCAACTCCTTCACCAAATGACACCAGTTACAAAGTGATGAGATATTGCAACCGTTAATTGTAGTCAAGTGAACATGTTCAGTGGCAAAGCTTTCAACACAAGTAAGAACTGCGAATCCACCTGTTCCTATATAATGGCACAGAAGCAATAGATTAAGTTGTGGGCCATGGGCAATGGACTATGGATGGCATTGTTAGACATGATTGCCTGCTTCTTTTCAACAACTGCCTCTACGTACATACTGCGGTCCCTGTGTTTGGAGCATTTAATGTTGATTGCCCAGAGGATTCTGCAAACTCTGAGCATTGCGGGTAATCGGATACATTACAAACCATAAGGCAATAAAATATAGGAGTAGAATTGGACCATTCAGTCTGATCTGCCATTCCTGTGGCTGAAATATTTCTCAACTCCGCTTTTCTGCATTCTTTTGTAACCTTTGATCCTCTTACTAATCATGGACCTATCTGTCTTTGTCTGAAAGACATTCAATGACTTATCCTCTACAGCCTTCCCTGGTAATGAGTTCCATGGATCCACCACTCTCCAGCTGAAGAAATACCTCCTTGTCTCAGTTCTAAAAGGTTGTCCTTTCAATCTGAGGCTGTGCTCTCAAGTCCTACTTTTTCCTACCAGAGTAAACGTATTCTGCATATCCACTCCATACAGGCCTCTCAGTATGGTGCAAGTTTCAATGGGGTCACCCCTCATCCTTCTAAACTCCACTCACTACAGATCCAAAGTCGGCAACTGCTCATGTGACAAGCCGTTTAATCCTAGGATCATTTTTGTGCACCTCCTCTGGACTCCCTCCAAAGCGGAACATCCCTTCCTAGATACGGGGTTCACAGTATTCTAAATGCAGCCTGACCAAAACCCTATACAGCCTCAGTAGTACACCCCTGCCCTCTCAAAACAAATGTTAACATTATATTTGCTTTCCTGACGGACAACTGAATGTGCATGTAACCTTAACAGAATCCTGAACTAGAACTCCTAATTCGCCTTGAGCTTCAGCTGCCAAAACCTTTCCCCATTTAGAAAATAGTCTACTCCTCTTTTCCTCGTATGAAAGTACATAACCTCATAATTTCACACACTGTATTCCATATGTCTCTTTTCCCATCCTCCTCGCCTGTCCAAGTCCTTGTGCAGCCTCCTTGCTTCCTCAGCACTACCTTCCCCTCCACCTATATTTGTATCATCTACAAACCTAATAACAATGTCTTTAGTCCCTTTGTGTAGATAGTTAAAGAATAACATGAATAGTTGCGATCCTAACATTGACTCCTGCACAGCTCCACTAGTCAATGACTGCATTCTGAAAAAGACCATTCATCCCTACTCTCTGCGTTATGCCAGTCAACCAATCCTCTATCCATGCCAGTACTTAGCTCTTATCTTATTTAGCAGCCTCTTGTGAGGTATTTTTTCAAAGTCCTTTTGAAAATCCAAGTAGATCACATCACTGGCTCTTCTTCGTCTGACTTGCTCATTACCTCCACAAAGAATTCTAACAGATTTGTTAGCCTTGACCCCACCCCCTTGACAAAGCCATGCTGACTCAACACTATTTTACCATGAACTTCCAAGTACTCTGAAATGGGTGTCTCAGGAAATAAAAGCATGTTACCAAATTTTTGGTCCAGTTCTTCCTGTCAATCTAATTTGAAACTATCATAAGAAAGAGAATGACATGAGCAAAATAACCAAATCATGATTGCTGACTCAGCAATGATTTTGGCATTTATAATCACACAGATTTTGAAGATTTTATTAATTAAACTCCAATGAAAATGGAAAATAACATTTTCAAGGATACTGCTAAAGATTGTAAACATTTTGATGAGACTTTAGTAGGATAAGGCAAGTGATAAATGCAGCATCATCTCACACAGTTGTTGTGTTGAAACTGCATGTACAGTGTGTGCACATGTTCATTCTGCCTGTGAAGAACAATGTCCTGTGTTTTAATATATATAGCTTGCAGTACACACAAATGTGCCACACTGCAGGCCAGACTGACAATCTTGAATTGATCAGCAACTCAATTCTTCATGCATTCTGGAATATCCAATAAGTATCCACACCTGTCATCTTGACATGAATAGTGGGAAAATTGATAAAGACACTCATACGGCAAAAGGTAATAAACACTTTGAGAAAAATAAAATTATACTGGACAGTCAATATGGCTTTGTCAATGGCAGATTACATATGACAAATTTTAATTTGCTATTTGACGAGGGATCACAGGCAGTGGATGAGGGTAATGCTGTGGATGTTGTATATTTGGACCTTTAGAAACTATTTGAAAAAGGTGCCACATAGCAGGTTGGTCAGCAAATTACAAACATTTGGGATTGATGGGTCCTCGGCAGCATGCATTAGAAGCTCGTCAAAGATAGAAAGCAGAAGCTAAATATAGATGGGTATTTCTCAGATTGGAGATGAGCTCAAAATGGTGTTCCCTAGGGATCAGTGTTGGAACTATTGTTTTTTCTGATTTGGAGATGGGTGTTGAGGCCAAAATCTCTAAGTTTGCAGATGAATCTAAGCTAGGGAGAATAATGAATTGTGAAAATGATGCAGAGTGACTTCAGAAGATCCTTCCCCATTTGGCCAACTTTTTAGATACCTGGCAAATGAATGTCAGCGCAGAGAAATGTGAGGTAATGCATTTTGGCAGAAGAAATACAGGGACAATGCAGGCTTAATGGTACACCTTTGAGGGGAGCACAGGAGCAGAGGGACCTCTAAAGGTGGCCAGGCAAGTTGAAACAGTTACTAAGAACGCTTATAGGATCCTCAGGTTTATATATAAAGCGTAGAGTATAAAAGCAAGGAAGTGATGCTACACCTCTACAAATCATTGGTCAGACCACATTGTACAGTATTGTGTTCAGTTCTGGACACCTTATTCAAGGAAACCTGTTAAGACTCTGGGGGGAGATCAAACGAGAGTTAATAGAATGATTTTAGGAATGAAGGATTTTAGATACGAGGAAAGATTAGAGAGGTAAGATACTTTAGATACTAATTACAGAGTTAAATACTTTAGAGACTTTTAAGCTACTCTTGGAAAGGCACATGGGGATAGAAACATGTAGGGTATGCAGGGTAGATTGATCTTAATAGGATAATAGGTTGGCAGAACATCGTGGGCCAAAAGGCCTGTACTGTTTTGTTCAAAGTTCTATGTTCTAGGTTGGGCTTGTTCTCCTTGAAACTGAGAAGATTTAGAGGTGACCTTATTGAGGTGTTCAAAATAATTGAACAACTTTGACAGGGTAAAGAAAGATAGTCTGTTTCCACTAGTATGGCAGTAAATAGGGATCACAGCTTCAAGACTCTCAGCAAGAGAGCTATGAGTGAGACGAGGAGAAACTTCTTTACTCAGAGTTGTTAGGATTTTGAACATGCTGCTTAGGAGTTATTGAGGCAGATTCCATAGGTTTCAAAAGAAAACTTAAAGTAAATTTGAAAGTGATGAGGTTAGAGGGCTATGGAGAGACAGGACTTGAGAGTGGGACCAGCTCTGTAGCTTTTTTGGGGAACTGATACAGCATGATGGGTCAAATAGCCTCCCTTTGTACTGTAAAATGCTATGATTCTATGAAATGTTGTCAACAAAACAGGTGGCAACCTTCCTTTGGTTAAATTTTCAGGATAATGACTGTACTAATCAGAGGACTACTGCACAGAAAAAGATCCTTTGGCCCACTGTGTCTGCATCAGTCAAAAAGTAACTACTGTAATCCCAATTTCTAGCATTTTCCCACATAGTATTTGGCCCATAGCCTGAACATTGCGAGTGCACGTCTAAATACTTCTGAAGTGCTGAGGGTTTCTGCTTCCACCAGCCTTTCAAGCAGTGAATTTCAGATTCCCACAGGCCTGAAAAAAAAGTTTCCTCACATCCCCTCTAACCTCTGCCTTAAATCTATGCCCCTAGGTCATAGACCGCACTCCCCCAAGGGAAAAGTTTCATCTAGACTGTCTATGCCCCTCATAATTTTATACATCTCAATTGTGGCCTCACTCAGTCTTCTCTTCTCCAAAGAAAACAATCACAATCACGGTTTCTGAAGACCAGATAATATTCTCGTAAATGCCTTCTGCTCCATCTCTGGTGCAGTCAATTCCTCTTGTAATGTGGATTCAAGACTGCACACAATACTCTAGCAATGACCTAATCAATGGTTTATACAGTTCCAGTATCACCTCCAACTCTTAAACTCTATGCTCTGAGGCAGAGTAACCGGACCCGAAACGTTAGCTCTGCTTTCTCCTCCACAGATGCTGCCAGACCTGCTGAGCTTTTCCAGCAACTTTGCTTTTGTTCTTAAACTCTGTGCCTTGACTAAAAAAGGCAAGTATATCATATGCGTTCTTAATAGCTTTGTCCACTTGTCCTGATCCTTAAGATGACCCTCTGATCCTGTGTTCCCCTCAAATTTGTACCAGTCCAAGGTCCCTCTGATCCTCAGCGCTTCTCAGGGTCTTACTGTTCATGTATTTCCTTGCCGAGTTTGTTCCACCCAAATGCGTCACCTCACATTTACCGATGTTGAATTCCATTTACCACTGACTGGCCTATCTGACCAGTTTGTCCCTCTTCTCCCTTAATCTAAAGCCAGCCTCGCATTTATCATCCTACCAATTTTCAAAACACTTACTGATGTACACTCTTACATTCAAATCTAAAACGTTTATGTACACCACAAACAGCAAGGCCACGAAACTGATCCCTGTAGAGCCCCATTACATACAGGTTCCCAGTCACAAAAAACACTCCTCAACTGACATCCTCTGATTGTCCTGATGATTGCAAGATGCAAATGATCAAAATCTGTTCTTTATAGGACCTCACTCAAAAGTGAAGGTGGTCCCTATGGTGAAGGTCATTAGTGTAGTTAAGAGAGGATTGAAATTGAATTGATGCAGGACGGGCAGCAGCATAATGAGTTCAAGGAAAATGGGTACATAAAGTAAGTGTTGGATAAAATACCAGATAGAAGTCATATCATATTAGGCATTACAGTGGACTACAGTTATTTTGAATTTAACAAGCAGGTGGATAAAGGGGAAGTAGTAACTGTGGTGTATTTTGATTGCCAAAAGTTATTCGATAAGGAGTCACCACAAAAGGTGCCCAAGAGTTCAAGGTGTTGGTGGTGATACATTAACACAGAAAAAGGATTTCCTAATTAACATGAAACAAAGTCTGCTGGTCATTAGGTCCCATGCGGAGATAATCTAGATCTTCACAGGACAAGACCCAGACCATTCCATATTCCACTAACTAAATAAGTACCACCTTTCATTCACTGCAACACTCACATTAGCCCCACTGTCATTGCACACCACTTCTAATGAGCATAGCAGGGGGTAAGTGAGCCCAGCATGAAGGAGAGGGAGCCTTGAGGCAACATCAGCAAGGTAGGTCTAGCAGCGAAAGATGGCACCTGAAAATCGGCGACTTCGTCCTTGGCTGATGGTGATAAAGTGGTGGCGGGAGGGCACTTCTGAACTTGCTGTGTTCTTCCAGTCTCCTGTTTGTCTACCTTGGATTCCAGCATCTTGTAGTTTTATTTTGGCTCTAACCACAGTATCACTGACCACAGCAATAGTCTCCAACATTGGTGTGCCCTGCATGGGCAATGGTGAACGTAAATCAGCCCAGCAGTGAAAGACGGCCCTGAGGAGCAGCAATTTCAACATTAGTTGAGTCTTGTGAGGTGATGATGGTTCTGAGCAGGCTCAGAGCTCTTAGGTAGACGGACTTCTGTTTAAGCTTAGTCTTTTCATTTTCTCTTATTCTTATCAAAACATAGCCAGATTATGGTAACAAATGAAAACTTTCACTGCATTTTATTGTATATTATTGTAAGACACACAATCAGTAAATTATTCATGAATCATTGGCAGTAATGATTGGCAGCAACATTTTCTCTCTCTTGTGCCTTGTAGGTATTCCCAGCATCTCTGCCACCTGTGCTGTGAAAAGTCCAGTTCTACCAGAACAGCCCTCGTCTACTGGATGATAAGAGTAGAGAAGTTTCAGAGGAAGTTTCAGCCAGATGTCTTGAGGTTTGGAGGCACTGAGGAGCATCTAGGAGAATTTCAGTTCCGTGGATAGATGTACAAAGTGGTGGCCACCCCACAGTGTAAAAGGGCGCAGGATAGGAAATTTGTGACCATTGCACGCAAGCATAAGGAGAGATAGGTCGTGCACATGTCCCCGAAGTCCATCCCAATAGCCAACTAGCACTCTGTGCTGCAAGTCTGGTGATGGTGATAATGCCTCAGGTAATTGCAGCCAAAGCAAAACCGCAGTACCGTGGGGTCACTCAGCTGTACAAAGGGGGAGAAGAAGGTGTTTTGGACAATAATGATAGGGGAACAGAGATGCACTTCTGCAGCCATTCTGGTGACAACAGGATGGTGTGGTCCCTCTCTGTGCAAGGGTCCTGCAGGTTACTGAGTGCGTGCATGGCATTTGGAGGGTGGCGGTGGGGTGTAAGGTTAGGGAAGAACCAGCCAGTGGTCATGGTACACAACAACATAGGCAGGAACAGGAATGAGGTCATGTAGGCTGAAATGAGGGAGTTAACAGCCAGATTAAAAACCAGGATTACTACCTGTGGTAGTGAGATTAATACATAGCCGGAGGAGCAGTGTAGGAGAGAGGGCTTTAGATTTCTGAATAACTGGACCATTTCATAGATCATAGAATCCCTACAGTGTGGAAACAGGCCCTTTGGCCCAGCAAGTCAACACCGACCCTCAGAGCACCCACCCAAACCCATCCCCCTATAACTGACCAAATCTACACATCCCTGAACACTATGAGCAATTTAGCATGGCCAATCCACCTACACTGCACATCTTTGGACTGTGGGAGGAAACTGGAGCACCCAGAGGAAACCCACACAGACACAGAGAGAATGTGCAATCTCCACATAGACAGGCGCCCAAGAGTGGAATTGAACCCAGGCCCCTGCACTGTGAGGCAGCAGTGCTAACCACTGAGCTACCATGCTGCCCCATTTCTGGGGAAGGTGGGACTTGTTCAAGTGGGACAGTCTTCATCTAAACAGTGAAGGGACCAAAATTCTTGGAGGTGGTTTTGCTAGTACTGTTGGGGGGATTTTAAACTAGTTTGGCAGGGGAATGAGAGCCCAGAGGGAGGTTCTGACTTAGCTAAAGTGGGTTAGGACTTAAGGGAAAGGAGAATCAAGGCAGTAAATTAAGGCAAGGAGCAGCTGAGCAGTGTAGCACTCAGATAAGTGGAAACCAGGTAGTGATAGGAAAAGGGAGGATGTTTGAAAACAAAGGTTCTTTTGGTGGAGGTGTTAAGATTCAAAAAGGAGGTATACAAACTAGCACAAGGGCACTTTCACTGAATGCTCACAGCATTTGAAACAAGATAAATTAATTGACAGCACAAATCATCACAAATTGTTTTGATTTAGTGGCCATTATAAAGACCTGGTTGCAGGGTGGTCACAATTGGCAATTAAATATCTGGAGGTATCAGACTACTTGGACAGACATATAGGAAGGAAAGCAAGGTGATGTAGCTCTAATATTTAAAGGTGATATCAGGGCGGTAGTGAGAGATGATATCGGTTCTATGGTTCTCAGGTTAAATCAATGTGGGATGGAAATTAGAGATAGTAAGGGGGGGGCGGAGTCACCGATAGGCGTAGTTTATAGGCCACTAAATAACATGATGGTGGAGCAGGCAATAAACAAAGAAATAACTGATGCATGTAGAAATGGTACAGCAAATTTTATGGGGGATTTTAAAATACATATTGATTGGTCAAATCAAATCAGTCAAGGCAACCTTGAGGAGGAGTTCATAGAATGTACCTGTAAAGGTTTCCTTGAACAGTATGTAATGGAACCAATGAGGGATCAAACTATCCTAGATCTGGTCTCGTGTAATGAGACAGGAATAATTAATGATCTCACAGGTGGGGATCCACCTGGAGGGAGCCATTACAGTATTGTTGAATTTAAAATACAGATGGAGGGTGAGACGGTAAAATCCAATACCAGTGTTTTGCGCTTATACAAACGAGACTACAACAGGATGAGGCAGCAGTTGGCTAAGATAGGCTGGGAGCAAAGACTGCATGATGGGACAGTTGAAACACAGTGGAAGACTTTCAAAGTAATTTTTCACTGCGCTTAGCAAACTTTTATATCAGTGAAAAGAAAGGGCTGTAGGAAAAGTGATAATCAGCCATGGATAACAAAGGAAATTAAAGAAGGTACAAAATTTAAAGTAAATGCATACCAAGTTGCAAAGATTAATGGGAAACTAGGGGATTGGGAAATCTTCAGAGGTCAACAGAAAGCCACGAGAAAAGCTATAAAGAAAAGTAAAATGGATTATGAGAGTAAACTAGCTCTGAAATAAAAAAAACAGCAAAAGTTTCTATAAATACATAAAACAAGGAGTGGCTAAGGTAACCAGGAGTGATTTAGAGGATGAGAAGGGTGTTTTAGTAATGGGAAATGAGGAAATGCCTGAGGCGTTGACAAGGGGTTTTGTGTAGGTCTTCATGCTGCAAGACACAAATAACATGTCAATAATTGATGGCAAGGAGGCTATGGCAGGTGAGGACCTAGAAACAATCATTATCACTGTTGGGCAAGCTAATGGGGCTAAAAGGTACACAAGTTTCCTGGCCCTCACAGAATGCATCCCATGGTACTAAAAGATGGCAAGGGAAATACGAAATGCGTTCACGGTAATTTCCCAAAATTTGGTGGACTCTGGGGCATTTCTGACAAATTGGAAAACAGCAAATGTGACGCCACTGTTTAAAAAAGCAAGTAGAAAAAAGGCAGATAATTATAGACCTATTGGCTTAACCTCTGTAGTGGGGAAAATGCTTGAAGCTATCATCAAGGAAGAAATAGCGAGACATTTAGTTAGAAATTTTCCATTCGGCAGATGCAGCATGGGTTCATGAAAGGAAGGTCATGTTTAACTAACTTACTGGAATTTGAGGACATTACAAGTGCAGAAGACAATGGGGATCCAGAGGATGTGGTACATCTGAATTTCGAGAAGGCATCTGACAAGGTGCCATACCAAAGGCTACTGCATAAAATGTTATGGGTAATGTATTAGCATGAATAGAAGATTGTTTAACTAACAGAAAGCAAAGAATGGGGATATTTGGATGTTTTTCTGGTTGGTAGTCAGTGGCTAGTGATGTGTCTCAGGGTCCAGTGCTAGGACTGCAATTGTTTGCAATTTACATGTATGATTTAGAATTGGAGACCACATGTAGTGTGTTCAAAGTTTGCAGATGACACCAAAATTAGTGGTAGAGTAAAGAGTGCAGAAGACACTGAAAGTCTGCAGACAGATTTAGATAGTTTATGTGAATGGGCAAGGGTCTGGCAGATGGAGTACAATGTTGGTAAATGTGAAGTTATCCATTTTTGTCAGAATAACAACAAAATGGACTGTTACTTAAATGGTGAAAAATTACAGTGTGCTACTGTGCAGAGGGACCTTGTGCATGAATAATAAAACTTTGATTTGCAGGTGCAGCAGATACATGAGAAGGCAAATGCAGTATTGTTCTTCATTGCTAGAAGGATAGCTTAAAAATAGGGTGGCTATGCTGCAGTTATACAGGGTGTTGGCGAGGCAACACCTAGAGCACTATGTACAGTTTTGGTTTCCCGACTTGAGAAAGGATATACTGGCATTTGAGGGGTGCAGTGGAGGTTTGCTGGGTTGATTCTGGAATTGAGACGTTTCACTTATGAGGAGAGTTTGAGTAGACTGGGATGGCACTTGTTGGAATTTAGAAGAATGAGGGGGGATCTTTTAGAAACTTATAAAATTATAAAGTAAATAGATAAGATAGAAGCAGGGAGGTTGTTTCAATTGGTGATTTAAACCAGAACTAGAGCGCATACCCTCAGAATAAGGGGAGCAGAGTTAGGACTGAATTGAGGAAAAACTTCTTCACCCAAAGGGTTGCGAATCTCTAGAATTCTACACTCAGTGAAGCAGTTGAGGATACCTCATTGAATGTTGTTAAGGCAAAGATAGATAGATTTTTGAACAGTAAAGGGATTAAGAGTTATGATGAGTGGGCAAGTAAGTGGGGCTGAGTCCATGAAAAGATCAGCTATGATCTAATCGAATAGCACAGCAAGCTCAATTGGCCAGATGGCCTACTCCCGCTCTTATGTTCTTATGTTATATTCTAACAATGCCTCCTGTACACACAACCCCATTCGACCCCAATAGCGACCAGCCAGGCACTGACACCTTGGTGATGATGTCAAGCTTAGAAAGTTTGGGGGCATTAGCAGGTGAGGACGTCACAGAAACAGCTCTGCAGCTTGCCAAAGAACAATCACCCTAGGCTTGCGGAAAACCTTCAAAGGCCAGTCACTGCAAAACCCCAGGCAGGAGAGGGTTCTGTGGAGTCAGCAATCAGTGCACATTTATGCACATGACAGGGAGGAACATGAACAGCAGACATTGCAGCATTTCATGCAAACGTCTGTTTGCGTCCAGGGACAGGATGGCAGCTATCATGGACAGCCAGGCTCAGCACCTCAGGGTGTGCTTTAGAGGTGTAAACACCTGCACTCCATGACCCCAACCATTAGTTCTCGGGGCCAAAGACACTTTGACAGAGGAATGGGGAATCTGGCGAGCACTTCAGGCACCCCTTTCTCACAAGAAAACTGCAGTGTACAAGAGACACCTATCCACACGAGGAGCTGCACAGAGGCCCCTCAAAAGTCTTTATTCAGGACACTCCTGAGCTTGCCGGCCTTCCTCCTCCACCCTGTCTTCACTCCCACCACCCCCCATCTCAAATATTTGGACGTTTATGCGAAGGGGCATCAACATGCATCTGGCAAGAAGAAAGTCTGGCCTGTCCAGACACAAGAGCCCTTCAACAGCCTGACCAAACCTTCAGGACCAAAGTGCTCCACTGTACAGCAGGCTCTCTCTGTCCCAGCTGTGGAACCATACAGTACATGAAGAGATAGCGAGAGGAAGAGGAAGAAGGAAACTAATGGAGGGTACTTTTGCGGCCTGAGTGACAATGCACTTTACAATATGTTAACTTTTATTGAAAAGAAGTCACTGCTTCCTCATGGTCATCTGTCTGTCTGTGTAGCCCACAATTTCATTGTTCAATATGAAGGATATCTTCATGCCATGTGGTTGGTTCGCTTGCTAATCTGGTTCATCAGTTCACAGACATTTCATTACCCTGCTGAGTAATATCATCAGTGCAGTCTTTGATTAGGCGCTATTGTGTTTTCCTGCCTGGTATTTAAACTTTGGTGTCCGTTGGAATTGGTTACCTCCTTTCTAGTTTTTCCTTGCAGTGGTGCATGTTTAGGATCTAATTCGAATTCAACATCAAGAAGGCCATCAATAAACACGTAGAATTAGACCCGACACCTACATCACAGAACGCAGAGGCATGCGGAACACCACATGCCTGGAATGTCCCAGGAATGGGAGGCTGCCTGTAACTTACTGCGCCAGAACCCCTTGACTGATGGGCGCCTCCACTGACTTTAATAATGCCCATGCCCCCCACGGCTTTGTAACAAGGCTGCCTGCTCGCTGCACATACTGTGGTTGCTGCCTAAGCTGCTGGCATATAGTGCAGTTGTGAGATTGATGTAGCAAACTGCTGTATTTATTGAATTCAAATTCCACCATCTGCCATGCTCATGTATGTTCAGGGACCTGGCTTTGAGACTTACCATGGCAGATGATGGAATCTGAATTCAATAATTAGGAGTCTAAAGATGACCATGTTGGTTGTTTAGAAAAATCTATCTGGTTCACTAATATATTGTAGGGATGGAAACTGCCGTCTTTACCTGGTCTAGTTTATATGCAACTCCAGACCCAGAGCAATGTGATTGACACTTAATTGACCAGTTGGGGCTTGGTTGGGGATGGCAATAAAAGCTGACCTGGTCAGTGATGCTCACATCCGGTGAATGAATGAATGAATAAAGAAAGCTGTATGACCCCTTGAGTAACGGCTGCTCACCAGCAAGGCAAGCTGCTTTATTGTGTGACTGCACTAATTAGCATGGAATGGTATGGCAGGGGAGAGCACGGCAGGGCAGGGCAAGGTAAAGCGAAAATGCTCCAAGCATCCAGGTAGGTTCTAAGACAGCATGCACTTAGACAGTAAGCAAGCAGCACTGAGATGCAGTTTAATTGTACATGCTGTGGAGCAAGTAGCAAACTGAAGCTGCCAGGTCTTGGTTCTGCTTTCCATGTTAAGATGTCTCAACATTTAGCTTGTTCAGCACATCTGCATATCAATGAGGCAAGCTGGACCATTAGCAAGGAGTTTAACAAGCAATAAATCCCCTCAATTAGCAACTTGTTCCTGTCTGGTGAGAAAATGGCATCACTGATTGGCAAAAAGCATAAAACACAGAGCAAGGTGCTCTTGAAGTTGACTTGGACCAATTCTTGTTCAATTCTCTCAGATTTCCAACTATAGTCCACATCGCCTCAGACCTTCATAAGATTCTGCCCTCTGTTTCTCATATTTTATTCCTCTCCTGTTCAGATCCTTCTCCATTGATAACATGGTCTAGACTGTACTCCTGTGAGGTGTTGTCAACATCACCACCCCAAACCAATCAAAAAAAAAACTGAACATTTATTTGAGTGTTCACATGTCTCTTGTCTCTTGTCTCACATGTCTCTTCCTACCCTTTCCAGATGGTCACTCACCCACTATCCTGGATTCTCACTGCCTGTTAAGTGACCAGTTCCCAGAGCATATAATCCAGGAAACTCTTATTCTCCTGATGCTCCGCAGAAATTTCAGCTGTCCTTCAAGCTTGGAAATCCTGACCTTGAACTCAAGCAGCTGACATTTCCTACACAAATGGCCCTCAGACCAAATGACGTATCCTGAGGTACTCACATGGTGCAGAAACCTGAATTGGAACAAAGACTAAACAGGATTCACATGGAGATCAGCCATAATGTGACAAGTTGAAGGAGGTAAATTTTAAATATACTACACATGAGACCATCACTTGGCCTGCGTACCTGTTGTCCAGTTCTGTTCTCTTTTTGCATTTACCACAAACATTTCCTTAAATAAGCATTGATTTCCATTGTTTTGACGTATAAGAAAATAGAACAAGAGTGGGTCATTGAGCCCCATTAGCCTGTTTCACCATTAAATAGGATTATGGCTGATTAAACATTCCTCACATCTCCTTTCCTGCCCGTTCCCCATAATCTTTGATTCCCTTCTTGATGAAGATCTTTAATACTGAATCTGCTTCTACAGTCCTCTGAGATGATAATATCTGGCTATGTGGAAACAAAGCTCTTCATTGTCCTGCTGGTCTTTCAGCAATTTTCTTCAGTTTGCGTAGTTAGTACATTTAAGCGGTCATGTCTTAAATGTTGGTCAATCAATAAAGCCATCAACAGGGTGTGTCCCATGACTAGCTGGTAGTTGAAAAGCAGCTCTTATTTTCAATTTAAAGAACAAAAATCATTGTTTCTCTGACTGTTATGTATGATTGGTACATTTACATAAAAGAAGAACTTCATTTACTGACTCTCTCACCTCCTAAAACAGTTTCTCCTTATTTACTCTAAGTTCTCCATAATTTTGAACACCTCTACTAAACCATCACTTAACGTCCTCTGCTCCAAGGAGATCAATGCCAGCTTCAGCTATATCTCCCGAGAATTGAAGTCCTTCAGCCATTGAAGCAATGCATAGAAACAGCAACCAACAGCAGGAGTGGGCCATTCAGTTCTTCGTGTCTGTTTTGCCATTCAGCATGTTCATGGCTGATCCGATGCCATATGCTTGCTTTCTTTCCATACTTGTTAATGCCTCTAAAATCTAAAAGAAATAAATCCATCTCTCTTGAATATATTTACAGACTTAGCCTCTATAACGGCCTGTGGTGGAGAATGCCACAGATTGACTCGAGTTTGTGGGAAGGAATCATTCCTCTTAATCCTAAATGGCCTGGACTATATCCTGAGGCTGGTTGTAAACTCCTCAACCAAGGGAAGCATCCTCTCTGCATCTGGTCTGTCCTGGCATGTTACAAGTTTTTACATTTCAATCAGATTCTCATTCTTCTAAACTCTAGTGAATGCAAGCCCAGTCGACCCAATTTGTCTTCACAGGACAGTCCCCCCAACCCAGGGATCAACCTAGTGAACCTAGGCTGTACTCCCTCGATGACAAAAATATCCTTTCTTCAGTAGGAAGACCAAAACTGCACACAGTACTACAGGTATGGTCTCTGCAAGGTCCTGTATAACTGCAGTATACACCATTATTTCTTGTGGGACAGTGGTAGTGCCCCTACCCCTGACTGGGAGGTCTGATTTCAAATCCCACCTGCTCCAGAGGTGTATAATAACATCTCCGAACATGTTGATTAGAAAAATAATCCCTGCTTCCAAACACAATTCATTTTGCAACGAAGGCCAACATACCACTTACCTTCTTGCTTCCTGCACCTGCCTGTCAACTTTCATTGATGGATGTACAAAACACCCAGATTGCCATCTACACGTTCCAATATATCACAATTTTAAAAATACTTTAAAAAATACCTTTCTTATTTCCACACCAAGATGTATAATTTATATTAAACACATCTGCAATGCGTTTGCTTGCTCAACTTGTCTGAATCCTCCATACATCCTCAAGTCACAATCCCACCCAGTTTTCTGTTCAATGCATTAACACCTTTCCCGTTCTGCAGTTCCCAGAATTAAATCCAATACTCCAGCTGAGGCCTTGAGGAATTTATAAAATTTTGCCTAATTTCTTGCTTTTACATTTCATACCTTTCTGTCAAGTTGAGGATCCCATACCCTTTTTGCCCATCAGAGATTATGGGAACTGCAGATGCTGGAGAATCCAAGCTAACAAAGTGTGGAGCTGGATGAACACAGCAGGCCAAGCAGCATCTCAGGAGCACAAAAACTGACGTTTCGGGCCTAGACCCTTCATCAGAGAGGGGGATGGGGAGAGGGTTCTGGAATAAGTGGGGAGAGAGGGGGAGGCGGACCGAAGATGGAGAGGAAAGAAGATAGATGGGGAGGAAAGAAGATAGGTGGAGAGGAGAGAAGCTCATCCCACCTCCTTGACCTGTCCGTCTTCCCTGGACTGACCTATCCCCTCCCTACCTCCCCACCTATACTCTCCTCTCTACCTATCTTCTTTTCTCTCCACCTTCGGTCCGCCTCCCCCTCTCTCCCTACTTATTTCAGAACCCTCTCCCCATCCCCCTCTCTGATGAAGGGTCTAGGCCCGAAATGTCAGCTTTCCTGCTCCTTAGATGCTGCTTGGCCTGCTGTGTTCATCCAGCTTCACACTTTGTTACTCTTTTTGCCTATATTGTGTTTGCCTACCTTTTCGTTAATCTACATGAAAGTTTCATTGTAAAGGGACACCAAAAGGAAAACAGAGAGTATAAATGTATAACAACAACAGCAGTAGCTATTTAAAAATGTTAATTTCAAAGACTAAAGTGAGGGTTGAATGTATGAAACAGCGTAATGACAGAAGCAGGCATATTGCTAGGTGGTCAAAAGAAAGGCCACTTCTGAACTGGACCAAAAGTGTCAAGACGATTAATAGGATGGGATATAATCACAGAATCCCTACAGTGTGGAAACAGGCCCTTCAGCCCAACATGTCCACACCAATCCTTGCAGAATCCTACCCAGACCCATCCCCCTATAGCCCACACACCCTTGAACACTACAGTCAACTTAGCATGGCCAATCCACCTACCCTGCACATCTTTGGACTGTGGGAGGAAACCAGAGCACCCAGAGGAAACCCACGCAGAATATGCAAACTCCGCACAGACAGTCACCCAAGGCTGGAATCGAACCCGGGTCCCTGGTGCAGCAGCAATCTGCTTGAGAGTCGGGTTGCTTGGACATTTTTTACACTTGCTCAGAAACGTTGACCTCACCTTTGCTTGTTCCCAACAAAGTCTCTCATGTTGAGGGCCTTCTTTATTTCCATCCATTAACAGTTCAGGGACTACTATGAATTGAGAAAAACAATTTTCCAACACGTTGTAGTTCTGATAAACAGTAGTGCTGGAGTTTAAACATTGACGTTGCTTCTCTGCTCATAGGTGAGGTCTCTTAAATGAGTATTCCTCATTTGTATTCATAAAGGAGAAAGACATTATAGCAGGAGATTTCAGTTGAGATTATGAGGTTCTAGAGTATGTTAATATTAATAAGGAGGAGGTATTAGATGTCTTACTGGACATAAAGGTGCCCTTCAGGGCCTGATGAGATATATTCAAGGCTGCTATGGGAGACAAGGCAGGACACAGGACAGAGATACATAATACTTTGTTGGCCACAGGTGAAGATGACTAGATAATAGCTAATATGGTTCCTTAATTCAATAAGGGCAGCAGGGATAGGCCAGGAAATAGCAGACCAGTTAGCCTGACATCAGTGTTGGGAAATTACTGGTAAAATATTCTCTGGGACAGGATTTGGAAAGGCAGGGATTGATCAGGGATGGTCAGCACAGATTTGTCGGAAGTAAATCCTGTCTGGCCAATTTAATCATGTTTTTTGAAAAGGTGACTAAATATGTTGATGAGGGTAGTGCAGTTGATGTGGCTTACATTTACTTCAGGGATCAACAAGGTCCCACATGGAAGGTTGGTCCAAAAGCTAACAGCCATGGGATCCAAGGTAAGTTGGCAAACTGGATCTAAAAATTAGTTTGCAAGTGGGAAGCAAAAAGTGACAGTGAAGGGATGTTTTTGTGACTGGAAGCCTGTGACCAGTGGGGTACAAGGACTAGTGCTGAATCTTTTGCTTTTGTTATGTACGTGAATGACTTGGGTGTGAATCTAGAAAGTATACTTAGTAAGTTTACAGATGGTAGTGGTGTTGATAGTGAGGAAATAGTCTCAAACTATAGTCTGATATTGATCAGCTAGGCAAAGCAATGACAGATGGAATTTAATCCTGATAAATGTCAGATGATGCATTTTGGGAGGGTTAATAAGATTTGGATTTACACAATGAATGGTAGGTCCCCAGTGTACAGACAAACAAAGGAACTTCGGTGTATAAGTCCATAGATCCCTAAAGTTGTCAGCACAGGTAGGCAAAGTGGGTAAAAAAATGCATACAGGATGATTGCCTTCATTAGCAAGATGCAGAAGTCATGTTAAAACTTTGAAGGGCATTGGTTAGGCTACAGATGGAATATTGTGTGCAGCTCTGTTTACCACACCATAAGAATGATATGATTGCACTTGGAAAGGGTGTAGAGATTTATGAATAAATGTGTTTTTGAGGAATCTGTACCATTAGGGCTGTCATGAACCTAACCAACATGTGTACATGACCTTTGCTCAACTCAGCCCTTGCAGAATCTTTCCCAACCTAGCCGCAAATATTTTGTATAGCAGTGTGCCACCTGGGCGATGACGGTTTCCAAGGATCTTTGTTGGATGACAGCTTACATATCAAATATAAGTTAGTGTACTTTCAAATACACATAGTGACACATGTCTATGGATGTGGTATGTGTTTATGGTTGAACAAGACATACCTTCATTTGTCTCAACTCTTCAAAGTTAGTTACCTTTCTTTTAAAGTATAATTCACCTATTAACTCATGTTAAATTTGTGTTAATACTAAGTTGTATTAAAACAAGAATTGCAAAGTGACTCATATTCCGCTTGGGAACCCTGCAGCCCATGGCATCAATGTGGACTTAACCAGCTTCAAAATCTCCCCTTCCCCCACCGCATCCCAAAACCAGCCCAGTTCGTCCCCTCCCCCCACTGCACCACACAACCAGCCCGGCTCTTCCCCTCCACCTGCTGCATCCCGTAACCAGTCCAGCCTGTCTCTGCCTCCCTAACCTGTTCTTCCTCTCACCCATCCCTTCCTCCCACCCCAAGCCGCACCTCCCAACTCCTACCTACTAACCTCATCCCACCTCCTTGACTTGTCTGTCTTCCCTGGACTGACCTATCCCCTCACTACCTCCCCACCTATACTCTCTCCACCTATCTTCTTTACTCTCCATCTTCGGTCCGCCTCCCCCTCTCTCCCTATTTATTCCAGTTCCCTCACCCCATCCCGCTCTCTGATGAAGGGTCTAGGCCCGAAACGTCAGCTTTTGTGCTCCTGAGATGCTGCTGGGCCTGCTGTGTTCATCCAGCCTCACATTTCATTATCTTGCAAAGCAACACCTTGTTTTTGCTAAATCTTTCATTTGGGAGTTGTTCACTAAGTTTGGTTATTTTGGTTTACCCCCATGGGGATTGTGACAGTTACAGGGTTGCAGGCTATTGGTGTCTTCCAATCTCATGCCTCCCTCCCCGCCATCGAATTCCCTCCCAATGTCCCCTCAACCTTCCAGCTTCTTATTACAGCCTATTTGTACCCCACAAACCCTGAACATACACCGGCACTCCCCTAAATTGTCTCTTTCTCTCCCTCCCATTGGACACCTAATTCTTCAACTCTTTGCAGAGTCTTCCCCAGCCCTAGATAGTATTCTAAAAAAAACAGCTGTTCACCGCCATCTACTCTAGACTCCAAGCCTCATTGTTTACATGCGACATTGGCTCCTTTTCCCACACACTCCCTTACATTAAAGGGAGCGCCACTGGATTCACTCCTCACTCTTCCAGCTTGAGCGTTTCCTGCTGTCACTAGTTCCTCAGAAACTGATGGTTTACTGCTGGCCTCAGAAACCAAATGTCTCATTCTTTAATAATGGTCCCCAGAGGCTGTGACTCTGATTCACCTCTGCACCCTCCACTTCTTTCCAGCATTGTTAATCATCTCAAGTCTCAACATACAGGCATGCCTCAAATAACCTCATTTCAGCACTAAACTCCCCCCATAAAACCTCCATGTCAACAATTTAATCCTATGATATAAAGCCCCCACCCCTACTCTAAATTACCTGTACAAAACGTTCTTGGCACTGTAACATTTATTTTTTCTTCCTACCTTTCCCCAGATCTTAAATACAGAAAAGAGATGCAGGTGCAGTCCATTCAGCCCTGCATCACCATGCAATAGATCATGGCTTATCATTCAATTTCAGTATCCCTTTCCCACTTTCTCTCCATATTTCTTGATCACTTTAGCTGCAAGGGTCCATCCTGAATATATCTAACAAACTGGCCTCAACAGCTTTCTGTGATAGAAAATTCCACAGTTTCACAACTCTGAGTGAAGAAACTTCTTCCTCATCTCAGTCCTGAATGGCTTACCCCTTAACCTTAGACTGTGGCTCTGAGTTCTGGAATTCCCCAACATCAGGAACATTCTAGCCTGTCCAGTCCCATGTGGATTACTTATGTTTCTCTGGGATCCTCCCCACCCCACCAATTATTCTGAATTCCATTGAGTACATGCCCAGCCAATCCAGCTGTTCCTCATCTGCCCACCTGGAAGATGGCAGCAGAGTGGTGATGCTGACTGGCTGACATGGGGAAGATCTGCATCAGTGCAGTCACTGCTTCCAGAAGGTGGTTAGCGGCGGGCCTGCTGTCAAGTGACAATTCAACCCCAAACACTTCCTCAGTTATTCCCTCCCTACTTCCTCCTCTGACTGAAAAAAAAGCACACAGTCACTGCTGTGAGGATAAGAAGCAGTTAGAAAGGGAGAGATCCAGGGAACATCTTGGGAAGGTGAGTGAAGGAAGACCTAACTTGGGTATTTGCAGCGATAAGTAAGAGTAAGAGTAAGTGAATAATAAATTTTCCTGAACAGCTTGTCTGGGAATAGAAATATCAGTCAGTGGGGTTAAGTGCTGCATGTGAGATTTGGGAGATCTGTGACGCTACCAGTGTCTCGGATTACTACATCTGTAGGAAATGCACCCAACTGCAGCGCCTCACAGAACACATTGATAGGCTGGAGTGGCAATTGGATGCACTTCGGACCATGAGGGTAGCATAAAGTGTCGTAGACAATAGTTTTAAGAGACATGGTGACACCCAAGGTGCAGGCAGATCGATGGGTGACCACTAGAAGGGACAGGCAGCTAGTACAGGAATCCCCCTGTGGTTGTCCCCCTCTCTAACAAGAACACCATTCTGGATATTGTTGGGTGGTTGGCCTATCAGGTGGTAACAGCAGCAGTAGACACACCAGTGGCACCATGGCTGGCTCCCTTCTTATGGGAAACACAAAGAGCATTACAGCAATAGTTATAGGGGACTCAATAGTTAGGGGTACAGATAGGCGCTTCTATGGATGTAAAAGAGACTCTAGAATGGTGTGCTGACTCCCTGGTGCCAGGGTCCAGGATGTCTCTGAATGTGCAGAAAGCATTTTGAAGGGAGAGGGTGTACAGCCAGAGATTGTGGTACATATTGGTGCTAACAACGTAGATAGGATGAGTGATGAGGTCCTGCAGCAGCATTTCAGGGAGTTAGGTAGGAAGTTAAAAAGCAGGACCTCCAAGGGTGTAATCTCAAGATTACTCCCTATACAATGTGCCAATGAGTCTAGAAATAGAAGGATAGTACAGCTCAACACGAGGCCAAACAGATGGTGTAGGAGAGAGGGTTTCAGTCATCTGGACCATTGGAATCTCTTCCAGGGCTGGTGGAACCTGTACAAGGACAAGTTGTATCTAAACTGGAAGGGCACAAATATTCTGGCTGGGAGGTTTGCTGGTGTTACTCCGGAGGATTTAAACTAACTTTGCAGGGGGTTGGTAACCAAAGCAACTGTAAATGTACTGAAAAGGAAAGAGAAAATAAAGTCAGTAAGACTCGGAGGAACAGCAGGCAAGGTTTGGTTGCTGATCAAAGTGGATCTGGTTAATTGAAGTGCATCTGTTTCAATGCAAGAAGTGCAACAGATAAGGCAGATGAACTTAGAGCTTGAGAGATAATGGGAACTGCAGATGCTGGAGATTCCAAGATAATAAAATGTGAGGCTGGATGAACACAGCAGGCCAAGCAGCATCTCAGGAGCACAAAAGCTGATGTTTCGGGCCTAGACCCTTCATCAGAGAGGGGGATGGGGGGAGGGAACTGGAATAAATAGGGAGAGAGGGGGAGGCGGACCGAAGATGGAGAGTAAAGAAGATAGGTGGAGAGGGTGTAGGTGGGGAGGTAGGGAGGGGATAGGTCAGTCCAGGGAAGACGGACAGGTCAAGGAGGTGGGATGAGGTTAGTAGGTAGATGGGGGTGCGGCTTGGGGTGGGAGGAAGGGATGGGTGAGAGGAAGAACCGGTTAGGGAGGCAGGGACAGGTTGGACTGGTTTTGGGATGCAGTGGGTGGGGGGGAAGAGCTGGGCTGGTTGTGTGGTGCAGTGGGGGGAGGGGATGAACTGGGCTGGTTTAGGGATGCAGTAGGGGAAGGGGAGATTTTGAAACTGGTGAAGTCCACATTGATACCATATGGCTGCAGGGTTCCCAGGCGGAATATGAGTTGCTGTTCCTGCAACCTTCGGGTGGCATCATTGTGGCAGTGCAGGAGGCCCATGATGGACATGTCATCAAGAGAATGGGAGGGGGAGTGGAAATGGTTTGCGACTGGGAGGTGCAGTTGTTTGTTGCGAACTGAGCGGAGGTGTTCTGCAAAGCGGTCCCCAAGCCTCCGCTTGGCTTCCCCAATGTAGAGGAAGCCGCACCGGGTACAGTGGATGCAGTATACCACATTGGCAGAACTTAGAGCTTGGATTAGTACTTGGAACAATGATGTTGCTGCTATTACAGGTTAAGGGAGGGACAGGGCTGGCAGCTTAATATTCCAGGATACAGGTGTTTCAGATGGGATAGAGGGGGATATAAAAAGAGTGCAGGAATTGCACTACTTGTTAAGGAGAATATCACAGCTGTACTGTGGGAGGACACCTTGAATGGCTCATACACTGAGGCAATATGGGTAGAGCTCAGCCACAGGAAGGATACAATCACAATGTTTGGGGTTACTATATGCCTCCCTACAGCCAACAGGAAATAGAAGAACAGATATTTAAGCAGATTTTGGCAAGATGTAAAAGTAACAGGGTTGTTGTCATGGGTGATTTCAACTCCCCATGTATTGACTGGGACTCAATTAGTGCTTGGGGCTTGGATGGGGCCGAGTTTGTAAGGAGCATCCAGGAGGGCTTCTTGAAACAGTATGTAGATAATACAACTAGGAAAAGGGTTGTACTGGACCCAGTATTCGGGAATGAGCCTGACTAGGTGGTTGACGTCTCAGTAGGGGAGCAGCTTGGGAACAGTGATCACAATTCAGTAAGCTTTCAGGTACTGATGGACACAGATCAGTGTAGCTATCAGGTGAAGGTGCTAAGTTGGGGGAAGGCTAATCACAACAATATTCAGCAGGAACTGAAGAATGTAGATTGGAAGCAGATGTTTAATGGCAAATCAACATATGGTATGTGGGAGGCTTTCAAGTGTAAGTTGCTCGGATCTCAGGGCCAGCACATTCCTTTAAGTGTGATTTCTGAAGAAGGGTCTCAAACCGAAACGTCAAACTTTCCTGCTCCTCTGATGCTGCTTGGCCTGCAGTGTTCATCCAACTTCACACCGTGTTATCTCAGATTCTCCAGCATTGGCAGTTCCTACTATCTCTGAAGGATAAGTATGGCAGGTTTAGGGAACCTTGGATAATGAGACATATTGTGAGCCTCATAAAAAAGAAAAAGGAAGCATTTATCAAGGCTAGGAATACATGAAGCAAAGTTGTAATACAAGGAAAGTCAAAAGAAACTTAAGCAAGGAGTCAGGAGGGCCAAAAGGATTTGTGGAAAGTCACTGGCCAACAGGATTAAGGAAAATCCTGAGGCTTTTTATACATGTATAAAGAGTAAATGGGTAGCCAGGCAGAGGGTTGGCCTACTCAAGGACAGGGAAGGGAATTTAAGTACGGAACCAGAGGAAATGGACGAGGTATTAAATGAGTATTTTGTGTCAGTTTTCACCATAGGAGACTTGGTGCATGATGAGTCTGGGGAAGGGTGTGTAGATAGTTTGGGTCATGTTGAGATCAAAAGGGAGGAGGTATTGGGGATCTTGAAAAACAATAAGGTACAGAAGTTGCCAGGGCCTGATGGATATACCCCAGAATACTGTGAGAGGCAAGGGGCAGAAATTGATGGGGCCTTGACAGAAATCTTTGTATCCTCACTGGTTATGGGGGAGGTCCCAGAGGCTTGGACAACAGCCAATGTTGTTCCTTTGTTTAAGAAAGGTGGCAAGAATAATCCGGCTAATTACAGGCCAGTGAGCCTTATGACAGTGGTAGGGAAATTATTGGAGAGGTTTTTCAAGACAGGATTTACTCCCAACTGGAAATCAGTGGGCATATTACCGAGAGGCAACATGGTTTGTGAAGGGGAGGTTGTGTCTCACTAACTTGGTTGAGTTTTTTGAGGAAGTGACAAAGATGATCAATGAGCGTAGGGCAGTGGATGTTGTCTACAAGGACTTCGGTAAGGCCTTTGACAAGGTCCCTCATGGCAGACTGGTACAGAAGATAAAAAGGTCAAAGGGAGCTTGCATGATGGATAAAAAACTGGCTTGGTCTTAGAAGACAGAGGGTAGCAGTGGAAAGGAACACTTCTGAGTGGACAGCTTTGACTAGTGGTGTTCCTCAGGGATTAGCGTTGGAACCTTTGCTGTTCATAATATATATAAATGATTTGGAGGAGAATGAACTGGTCTGATTACTAAGTTTGCCGATGACACAAAAGTTGGTGCAATTGCAGATAGCAATAAGGATCACAAAGGATAAAGCAAGATATGGATCGGTTGGTGACTCAGGCGGAGATGGCAGATGGAATTTAATCAGAAAAATGTGAGGTAATGCATTTTGGAAGGTCTAATCCAGATGGAAAACATGCAGTTAATGGAAGAACCCTTAAGAGTACTGATAGGCAGAGGGATCTGTGTGTACAGGTACACAGGTCATCAAAAGTGGCAACTCAGGTGGCAAGGGTAGGCAACAAGGCATATGACCTGCTTGCTTTAATCGGCCAAGGCACTGAATTTAAAAATTGGCAGGTTGCAGCTTTATAAAACCTCAGTTAGGCCGCATTTGGAACAGTGTGTTGAATTCTGGTCGCCACACTACCAGAAGGGTATGGTGACTTTGGAGAGGGTACAGGAAAGATTTACCAGGATGTTGCCCGGTGTGGAGGGCATTAGCTATGATAAGAGGTTGAAGAAACTTGTGTTGTTCTCACTGGAATGGCGGAGGTTGAGGGGGGACCTGATAGAGGTCTACAAGATTATGAAGGGCACGGACAGACTGGACAGTCAGAAGCTTTTTCCCACTGTGGAAGGGTCAGTTACTAGTGGCCATGGGTTAAAGGTGCGAGGGGTAAGGTTTAAAGGTGATGTACGAGGCAGGTTTTTTTATACAGATGTAGGTGGGTGCTTGGAACTTGCTGTCGGATGAGGTATCTGGAAGCAGATACGATAGTAACTTCTCAAGTGCATCTTGACAAATACATGAATAGGATGGGAATAGAGGGATACTGTCCCCGGAAGGGTAGAGGTTATTAGTTGTGACAAACAGCATGTCAGTGCAAGCTTGGAAGGCCAAAGGGCCTGTTCCTGTACTGTAATTTTCTTTGTTCTATGTCAGTATGGCCATCCTCAGAATCAGTCTGGAAAACCTTTGCTGAATTCTCTCAACAGCAAGACAGTGCTTCCTCAGACTAGGAGACGAAAACTGCACAAGTACCAAGGTTTGGCCTCAGTGAGGCCTGGAAACTGCAGCAAGACATTCTTTTTCCTACACTCAAATCTGCTTCCTTATGAAGATCAGCATGCCTTTAGCTTTCCTCACCGTCTGCTGCACCTGCATGCCAGCCTTCAGTGACTGTTTCACCATGACACCCAGCTCTCATTTGGGACTCACCTTTTCCTAAATTGCCACAATTCAGATAATAATCTGCTTTACTGTTTTTCCCACCAAAGTGGATGACCTCAAATTATATTGCATTTGCCAAGTATTTGCTGACTCAGCCACACCGTCCAAGTGACCCTGCAACCTCTTAGCATCCTCCTCACAGAACACACTGCCACACAGCTTAGAGTCATCCAAAAATATGGAGATATTGTGTTCAATGCCTTTGTCCAAATCATTAATGTATATTGTGAACCGCTGGGGTCCCAGCACAAAACTCTGTGGCACCACACTTGTCACTGCCCTGCCACTCTTAAAATATCTGTTTGTTCCACCTCTTTGCTTCCAGTCTGCCACTAACATCCACTACAAACCCACTGATTCCCACAGCTACTTGGATGATACATCCTTACACCACACTTCCTGTAAAGACTCCAATCCATTCTCTCAGTTCCTTTGTCTCTGTCACATATGTTCAGATGAGGCCAACTTTAACAAGGGAGCGTCTGAAATGTCTACCTTCTTCCTCAATCGAAGATTCCCCAGCTCCATTGTCAACAGGGCCCTCAACTGGGACCAACCCATTTCCCGCACTTCCGCCCTCATGCCTGCTTTACCCTCCCACAACAGCGATAGGGTTCCCCTTGTCCTTACCTACCATCCGAGCAGCATCCACATCCAGAAGATAATCAGAAGCCATTTCTGCCACCTCCAGCAACATACCACCACCAGACATCCCCTCCCCTCCGTTGTCCACCTTCCACAGGGATTGTTCCTTCCTAGACACCTGGTCCACACTTCCTTCACCCACAAAACACCACCTCAGCCCTACGGCACCTTCCCCTGTAACCGGCAAAGGTGCAACACCTGCCTTCTCCCTCCCCAGTATCCAAGGGCCCAAACATACCTTCCAGGTGAAGCAGCACTTCACCTGCACTTCCTAGAATCTCGTCAATTGCATTTGCTGCTCACAATATGGTGTCCTCTACATGGAGGAGACAAAAAGTAGACTTGGCAACTGCTTCGCAGAACATCTATGTTCTGCTCACAAAAAAGGCCCTGAACTACCTGTTGCCTGCCATTTTAATGCACCACCCTGCTCCCTGGCCAACATCTCTGTCTCTGGCTTGCTGTAATGTTCCAGAGAAGTCCAACTCAAGCTGGATGAACATTTTCTGCTTGGGGACCCTGCAGCCCTCCAGACTCAATATTGAGTTCAATAATTTTACGGCCTAAACTCTCCCATGTCCCTGCCCACTACCCGACACACCAGGCCTTGTTACCACATAGACTGCTATTACACACCCACTGTTGTTAGTCACTAAAAGTACCCATTAACAACTATACACCCTCCAGCCTGACTGTTATCAACTCCTTTGTCTGTCCAACTGCCTTTCTCTCCCTTTTGGCTCTATCCTATTGTTTACGCTCTACCACCACCACCACCCCCCCCCCCCCCCCCCGCCACCTCCCCCATATTTTCTGCATATAAACTGATGTTTTCCCAACAACAATCAGTTCTGAGGAAGGGTCACTGGACTCAAAATGTTAACTCTGTTTTTTCTTTCATAGATGTTGCCAGACCTGCTGGGCTTTTCCAACAACTTTGTTTTTGTTCCTGATTTACAGCATCCGCAGTTCTTTCAGTTTTTACTTAAGGAAGTTGCTCCAGAAATAATGGACGGTCAGCTTCCAGGGAACTCTTGACTTTGGAACAGTCCCTGCAGATTGGAAGGTGGCTAACGTAACTCCAAAATTTAAAAAACAGAAGGTAGAGAGAAAACAGAGAATGATAGACCGGTGAGCCTAACATTGGGAGTGGAGAAAATTCTCGAATTCATTGTCAAGGATTTTACAGTAGAACATTTAGAAAGCAGTGGCAGAATTAGACAGATTCAGCATGGATTTATGAAGTGGAAATCATGCTTGACAAATCTGTTGGAATTCCATGAATATGTAACTAGTAGAGTTGACAAGTGGGAACCAGTCGATGTAGTATATTTAGACTTTCAGAAAGTGTTTGACAAAGTCCCAGTTGAGACATTAACGTGCAAGATTAAAACGTGTGGACGGGGGGGAATTATATTGAAATAGATAGGAAACTAGTTAGCAGAAAGGAAACAAATAGCAAGAATTAATGGGTCTTTTTCAAATTGGCAGGCAGTAACTAGTGGGGTTCCACAGGGATTGGTGCTGAGACCCCAGCTATTTACAATATATATTAATGATTTGGATGAAGGAACAAATGTAACATCTCCAAGTTTGCTAATGATGCCAATTTGGGTGGGAGGGTGATAAAGATACAGAAATCCTTTAGCATGAGCTGAACAGGTTGGGTGAGTGGGCAAATCAATGGCATATGCAGAATCATTTTGAAAATGTGAGGTTATTCACTTTGGAAGCAAAAACAATTAGGTAGATTGTGACCTGAATGGCTGTAAATTGGGAGAAGCGAATGTGCAGTGGGACCTGGGTGTCTGTGCACCGGTCACTGATGGTAAGTGCAGCAAGCGGTAAAGAAAGCAAATGGTATGATGGCCTTCATTGCAAGAGGTTTCGAGTTCAGGAGAAGGAATGCATTGTTGCAGTTGTACAGGGACCTTGGTGAGACCACACTTGGAATATTGTGTGCAATTCTGGTATCTTTTTCTGAGGAAGGATGCTCTTGCTCTCGAGGTAGTGCAATGAGGTTTAACAGGCTGATTCTGGGGATGGCGGGTCTGACATATGAGGAGAGATTGACTAGGTTGGGATTTTTTTTGCTAGAGTTCAAATGAATGAGGGGGAGTTGCATAGAGACTTATAAACGCCTAACAGGACTGGGCAGGGTAAAATGCGGGGAGGATAGTCTCAATGGTGGGTATGTCCAGAACCAGGGGATCACAGTACAAGGATTCAGGGTTCAACTATTTAGGACGGAGATGAGGAGACATTTCTTCACCCAAAGAGTGGTGAGCCTGTGGAATTCATTACTATAGGAAGTGGTTCGCCAAAATATTGAATAGGTGACTAGATATAGCCCTTGAGGCAAATGGTATCAAAGGTTATGGAGAGAATGCAGGATGAGGCTATTCAGTTCAATAACCAGCCATGATTATGATGAATGGTGGAGCAGACTCAGAAGGACTGAATGGCCTCCTCCCACTCCTAGCATCTCTGTTTCTATATTTCCTTGTAACCGCTTAATGACACAGGAATAAATCAGAATGCTGTAAAAAATAGAGGCGAGTGATTTTTTCAGGTTATTCTGGTTGGAGGTTTGCAGTGGACTTGTTGAAGGTTCAATATTAGGGTCACTGTGATTTTTGAGAAATAGTAATGATTTGGAATGAGGAGTACGAAGTATTGTTTTGGAATTTTCCAATGGCATGAAATTTGAAGTAGACAATAAGAAGGATGGCAATATGCTTCAGCAGAAAGGCTGATGAAATGGGAAAACAGAACGAAATAAATGGTGAAGAAGATGTTTGATGATGATATTTAAAATCATGAACAGAAATATGGCTTTAAAAAGGTGACCACTGGAAACTTCATATTCTAGAATAAACAAACGCTGTTGAGGAAAGATAAAAAAGGCTAAAACAAAAGGGAATGAAGTGCCAGTATTGCTTTGGCAACTCACTGTATTGTTCAAAAGACAGTCTGTCGGAGGGAGGTGGGTGCGAGTACAGACAATGGCTGGGATTAATATACAAGACTCCAAAAAATAAGAGAAGCAAAGTTGCAAAGAAATTGCACCAATTGCAGCTGCAAGGATATGACCACTGCAAAGTCATCAGAAACGCCAAGAGGCAGTGCCGGACCAAGTTAGAGGCCCTAACCAACCACACGGGCACCCACTGCCCCTGGCAAGGCCCACAAAACATAATGGGATATAAGATGAAGCAAAGCAAGACAGCGGATAAAGCCATCTCTCCCTGGCGCTTTCTATGCCCAGTTTGAGCAGGATGCCGGTGGCACGGTGTCACCTGTCCCGAGAGCCCCGGACTTGGGGTGAATGGATCAAAGGTTAAGGGGAGGAAGTAGGATTATACCTTTGAGTTGGATGATCAGCCATGATCGTGAAGAATGGCGAAGCAGTCTCAAAGGCCTGAATAGCCTCCTCCTGCTCCTATCTTCTGTATTTCTATGTCTCTCTGATACCATGAGCTTTGATTTTGCTTACTAATCTCTTGCGTGACACCTTGTCGAAAGCCTTTTGAAAGTCAACTTACACAATGTTTACTGATTCACCCTTGTCCACTCTGCTGGTCATACTATCAAAAAATTCCAGAAGATTTGTCAAGCACAATATCTCTTCAATGAAGCTATGCTGACTTGGACTGAGCCTGTCACTACTTTTCAAATGCTTAGTTATTACATCCTTAATAACTGACTCCAACATTTTCCCCACCACTGATGTTAGGCTAAGTGCCTTATAAGTCCCAGTTTTCTCTCTCCCTCCATTTTGAAAACAAAACGTGGAGCTATATTCGCACCCTGCAGTCTATTGGACCTTTTCTAGAGTCTTTAGAATGCTACAAATGATCACCAATGCATCCATTATTTCCAGAGCCTCTTCCTTAAGTACTCTGGGATAGAGAACATCGGGCCCTTGGGGATTTATAGTGTTTTAATCCCATCAATTTTCCCAATACCACTTTCTGACTAATAAGGATTTCCTTCAGTTCCTCCTTCTTGCTTGACCTTCCGTCCCCTAGCATTTCCTGAAGGTATGAGAGAGGTGGGCGTGTGGAATGTGCTGCCAGCAGTGGTAGTGGAGTCAGATACTTTAGAGCCTTTTAAGCGACTCTTGAATGGACACATGGAGAAATGTAAAATGTAGGGTATGCAGGGTAGTTTGATCTTAGCAGGATGATAGGGCAGCACAACAATTGGGTGACAGGGCTTGTACTGCGCTGTACTGTTCTATGTTCTATTTTATTTGTCTCCTCCTGAGTGAAGACAGATCGAAAGTATTTGTTCAACTGGTCTGCCATCACTTTGTTGTCCATTATGAATTCACCTGATTCTAATTATAACGGACCTACATTTGTCTTCAGAAATAGTGCAAACTGTTGATGCCGGAGAATCTGAGATAACAAGGTGTAGAGCTGGATGAACACAGCAGGCCAAGTAGCATCAGAGGAGCAGGAAAGCTGATGTTTTGGGTCTGGACCCTTCTTCAGAAAACTTTCTGAAGAAAATGTCTGCCATTGCCGATCCACCATCAACCCCTTAAGAGTCCTTGGCAAGCTTATCCTAGCCAATGCATGCCACATACCATCAAAGTTAGCTTTTTGTAAGTTCAGGACCCTAATCTCAGATTTAACTGTGTCACGCTCCATTTTAATGAAATAAGATGAAATGGAAGAAATATTTCTTAATGAAATACCATATTATGGTCACTCTTCCCAACGCAACCACAAGTTTGCTAATTAATCCTCTCACATTACATGTTACACAGTCTCTGATGGCCTGCTTTCTAGTTGGTTCCTCAACATATTGGTCGAGGAAACCATCCCTCACATATTCCAGGAAATCCTCCTCCATTGCATTGTTACCAGTTTGGCTCATCCAATCAATATGCAGATTGAAGTCATGCATAATAACTGCAGTTCCCTTACTGTCCAAATCTCTAATTTTCTTGTTTGATATCATTCCCAATCTGACAACAATTGTTTGGTAGACTGTACACAACTCCCACTGACAGTTCTTTTTTCCCCCCTTGGTGTTCCCAAGTTCCATTCATACGGAATATGCATTGTCCAGGCTAAAGTCTTACAATTGTGTTAATATCCTCCTTAACCAGTAACACTATCCCACCTCCCTTTCCTTTCTGTCTATTTTTCCTGAATACCACTGGATGTTGAATTCCCATCCTTGGTTATCCTGGAGCCAGATTTTGGTGATGCAATGACATCAAATCCATTGATAACAAACTGTATAGTTAATTCGTCCACACTGTTACAAATGCTCCTCACACTGAGACACATATCTCTCAGGTTCATTTCTCTGACATTTACTGCCTTTTTAGAATTATCATAAAATTTGGGCTTTTTTTGATTTTTTTTTGTTGGCTTCCAGAGCTTGTCATCTTGGGCTTCTCCTCACTCCACAATAGACAGACAGCCATCATTCCGACAGGAAACTAGGCTCCAATCTCCTATTTATCATAATTTACTGTTAAGCCAATCCACCCAGCACAATGAGGACTTACTACAGCCCACATCACTCCTCTCCTTATCAGCTCCCAAATAACCTTCGGTCACCCATCATATCCTGCCTCATATCCCGAGTTCCTGGACAATCTTCTCTACTCCACCAGCTTGACACATTAATTCACTGAGGAACATTGGTGGCCTAGTGGTAATGTCACTAATAATTCAGAGGCCCAACTTAATGCGCTGAGTCATGCATTCACATCCCACCGTAGAAACTGTTGTGATTCAAATTCAATTAATATTTCTGGAATTAAAACCAGTCTCATTAATAGCGACTATAAAGTTATTGTAAAAACCCCATCTAGTTCACTCTGTCCTTAAGAGAAGACAATCTTCCATCATTGCCTGATCTGGCCTCCATGTGACTCCAGACCAACGGCAATGTGGCTGATCCTCAACTGCCTTTTGAAATGATCAAGCAAGACACTCAGATCTAGGGCAACAAAATACCAGAATCGCCAATGACACCCACATTCCTGAGTGTATAAAAGAAATGGGTGGCACAGTAGCTCAGTGGTTTGGACTGCTGCTTCACAGCGCCTGGGACATGGGTTTGATTCCACCCTCGGGCAACTGTCTGTGTGGAGTTTACATATTCTCTCTGTGTCTGCGTGGGCTTTCTCCGGTTTCCTCTCACAGTTCAAAGATGTGCAGGTTAGATGGATTAGTCATGCTAAATTGCCCGCAGTGTTCAGGGATGTGTAGATTAGGCGGGTTTAAAGGGAAATGGGTCTGTGTGGGTCAGTGTGGACCTGTTGGGCTGAAGGGCCTGATTCCACACTGTAAGGATTTTATGATTCAAAACAAAATCAAGAAACAATTTATGACCTGCAGGAACGAGACACCAAAATTTCACTTATTTGTTTCTGGATTTCCAAAGCTCAGTGCCATGTGAGAAATAAAAGGAATGTCATTAATAGTATCATTATTCCAAAAATTAAGTCCACATTGCTGTGAAGAAATTCACTGTGTTAACAGTGCAAATCCAATAATTTAAATATAGGTAATTAATGTTAATAGGATGGCTCAAAATGACTTTTTCAGTTTAGTTATGAGAAATGGGAGTGCACAGCAGATTGTCCAACAATTTCTACAGAATTAGAATGCCTCACAGGACTCACTTACCACAAACTGGTAGATCTTCACAAACTCACAACCATGAACATATTCCCAACATTTTATGAATTGTCATCTACCTTTCCCCATAGTCAATTCCTGACCTTTGATCTGCCATTGAGAGTAATCAATCATGCTGTGTAGCCTAGGTGTTGCATTGTTCAATTGGCTGACTCCTGTGGCAGACAGGCGACAGCATGGGCTGAGTCCTGCGGCGGAAACAGCATATGGAGCATGAGATAACAAGGTGCAGAGGTGGATGAACACAGCAGGCCAAGCAGCTCCTCTAATGCTGCTTGGCCTGTTGTGTTCATCCACCTCTGCACCTTGTTATCTCAGATTCTCCAGCTTCTGCAGTTCCTACTGGAGCATGGCCTTGCATTCTGGGGCTGGCAGGCACGCCCTGTGAGTCCCAGAACATCACGGGCAGTGAGCACTAGAGCAGCATGTGGGCTATGAGCCGAGTGTAGTGCGGTGAAGAAGCCCCGCTGCAGCACATTGAAAGCAGTCCCGGAGTAGCATACAGGCAGCGAATCCTGGATGGAGACCAGTGTGAGGGGACAATCCTTATCTTAGAACCTACCTTAGAACACTGTAACATTAACTGCTCACTGCTTTCCTATTTTTAACTTATTTTCAACTCTGTAATTAAGCCACTACTTGTATTCCTCAGCTGTATCCAGGAATTGTGCTGAGGTACGTGTACCTAAGATGTTGCCATAAGAAGGCGGACATTATAAATTTTTTTCACTATACTCCTACAATAGAGTACATGTGACAATAAAAGGATACTGATTGATTGATATTAATATTGAGAGTGAAAGATAAACTTGCGTGTTTAGATCACCAATTCAGCCGAACTGAAATTCTCCACTTTTAAATCAGCAGCAACTGGGTGCAGCCCAAGTTTTGAATGTTCCACTACTGACCCCTTGCAAATGTTCACACATACCCTGGATATGGATAAGCATATGGACGTACATGGAATAGTGCAGGTTAGATGGGCTTCAGATCGGAATGACAGGTCGGCACAACATCGAGGGCCGAAGGGCCTGTACTGTGCTGTAATGTTCTATGTACACCCTGCCAACATGTTAACGCTGTCCCCCAAATGTTCCCAGGTGTACCCAGCCAGGAAAACAAATGTAGGCACCAACAGAAAAAAAACTGTGCCAATGGTGCAGTGTGCCCAGTGTTGAGAATGTCACCAGCCTTCCAATGGAATACACTGTCCAGACGGACCTTGGGGCAAATAGACTAAAAAAAAACAAAACACTTTGAAATATCCTACACACAACTACACAATTATAAGTAGCAGCCATAAACAATCATCTACAATATTGTTAGAACTGCTCAACTGTGTCCAACAGGGACAGTGGCATGCATTTCCCCATGCAATCACATTCAATCAGTCACACACAGCTTAACATGACGTGTAAATTCAGGGGAAACAGAAAAGTAAATCTTTGTAAAGTTCCCACTTGGTTGTGATGTGTTGTGTGGGTAATGTCAATACCAATATCAGTACAATAAACTTTTGTCTGTTCTCATATATTCCATGGAACAGAATTTTCCATATTTTATTAATTATTTAGTTCAAATCTTCACAAAAATGCTGATCAAAAATTGTAATGAACACAATTTTGTGGCAACACGGTGTGATGCTGGATGAACACAGCGGGCCAAGCAGCATCGGTGCAGCAGAAAAGTTTGACTTTTCTGCTCCGCTGATGCTGCTTGGCCTGCTGTGTTCGTCCAGCTTCATGCCGTGTTATCTCAGATTCTCCAGCATCAGTAGTTCCTACTATCTCTGTAACAATTTTGTGGCATGCGTTTTTATGAAAAGGTCACTTTAGTTACATTGCCTAATGTGCAGGCTGCATAATGAATATCACAATGGCTGACAAGTGATATTTCATTAGCAGGGTTTAATGGCTTCTTTTATCTGTGTTGAAGCATTTGTTATATGTAGCAGGTGAACAAAGATGTGGAAGTATTATGAACAAGATACATATATGCATGAAAGATAATGTTCCACAATCTCATTGCTTTATTGTTATCACATGAGCTAGAGTGAAAAGTACTGTCTTGTGTGCGATACGGGCAGATCATAACATAAAAAGTATATCAGGGTAGCAGAACAGAATGAAAAATATAGTGTTACAGTTAGAGAGAAAGAGTAAACAGAATTATTATTTGAGAGGTTCATTCAAAAGTCTGATAACAGCAGAGAAGAAGCTTTTCTTGAACAAAAACAGGAGTTGATGGGAAAGCTCAGCAGGTCTGGCCACATCTGTGAAGAAAATGATCAGAGTTCTGAGGAAGAGTCACTGGATTCAAAACATTAACTCTGATTTTTTCTTCACAGATGCTGTCAGACCTGCTGAGCTTTTCCAGCAATTTCTGTTATTGTTCCTGATTTACAGTATCTGCAGTTTTTTTGGTTTTTATTAAGCTCTTCTTGAATCTTCTTGAATTGTTTTGTACTTGCATTAACTGTTATATCTCTTGCCCCACCTAAGAGGGTGGAAGAGAGTATAACCAGGGCGGGAGGGGTCTTTGACTATGTTGGTTGCTTTCCTGATGCAGCGGAAAGTACTGATGGAAGGCTGGTTTGCATGATGGACTGGGCTGTATTCACAGTTCCCCGCAGCTTCTTGCAGTCTTGGGAAGAGCAGTTGCCATATCACGCCAGACCATCTCTGCCTCAGCACCATTCGTGTAGATATGGGTGCGCCCTCCACTCCACTTCCTGCAGAAGGTGACAGATATTCCAGGGAAGTGCCAGTGGTATGCAGACTGCTGTGGACCTGCTACACCAATAGGAAAATCGCAAATGATCAAGGCCAATTGGCGACCTGTGACTAACCTCTGGAAGTACTTCATAATTATGGAGATCAAAGTCATCGGGCGATGGTCATTGAAGCACGCTGCATGATTTTTCTTTGCCACTGGGATGATCGTGGTCTTCGTGAAGCAGGTGGAGACTTAAGATGTAGTAAGGAGGAGTTAAAGATGTCTGCAAATACTCCTGCCAACGTCTTTGGCGCACAGTCTTCTACACTAATGAAGTCTGTAACTGTAGTGGCATAGATAATGGGAACTGCAGATGCTGGAGAATCCAAGATAATAAAATGTGAGGCTGGACGAACACAGCAGGCCAAGCAGCATCTCAGGAGCACAAAAGCTGACGATTCGGGCCTAGACCCTTCATCAGAGAGGGGGATGGGGTGAGGGCTCTGGAATAAATAGGGAGAGAGGGGGAGGCGGACCGAAGATGGAGAGAAAAGAAGATAGGTGGAGAGAGTATAGGTGGGGAGGTAGGGAGGGGATAGGTCAGTCCAAAGAAGTCGGACAGGTCAAGGAGGTGGGATGAGGTTAGTAGGTAGATGGAGGTGCGGCTTGGGGTGGGAGGTAGGGATGGGTGAGAGGAAGAACAGGTTAGGGAGGCAGAGACAGGTTGGACTGGTTTTGGGATGCAGTGGGTGGAGGGGAAGAGCTGGGCTGGTTGTGTGGTGCAGTGGGGGGAGGGGACGAACTGGGCTGGTTTAGGGATGCGGTGGGGGAAGGGGAGATTTTGAAACTGGTGAAGTCCACATTGATACCATTAGGCTGCAGGGTTGCCAGGTGGAATATGAGTTGCTGTTCCTGCAACCTTCGGGTGGCATCATTGTGGCACTGCAGGAGGCCCATGATGGACATGTCATCTAAAGAATGGGAGGGGGAGTGGAGATGGTTTGCAACTGGGAGGTGCAGTTGTTTGTTGCGAACTAAGCGGAGGTGTTCTGCAAAGCGGTCCCCAAGCCTCCGCTTGGTTTCCCCAATGTAGAGGATGTCACACTGGGTACAGTGGATGCAGTATACCACATTGGCAGATGTGCAGGTGAACCTCTGCTTAATGTGGAATGTCATCTTGGGGCCTGGGATAGGGGTGAGGGAGGAGGTGTTGGGGCAAGTGTAGCATTTCCTGCGGTTGCAGGGGAAGGTGCCGGGTGTGGTGGGGTTGGAGGGCAGTGTGGAGTGAACAAGGGAGTCACGGAGAGAGTGGTCTCTCCGGAAAGCAGACAGGGGTGGGGATGGAAAAATGTCTTGGGTGGTGGGGTCGGATTGTAGATGGCGGAAGTGTCGGAGGATGATGCGTTGTATCTGGAGGTTGGTGGGGTGGTGTGTGAGAACGAGGAGGATCCTCTTTGGGCGGTTGTGGCGGGGGCGGGGTGTGAGGGATGTGTTGCGGGAAATACGGGAGACGCGGTCAAGGGCGTTCTCGATCACTGTGGGCGGGAAAGTTGCGGTCCGTGAAGAACTTGGACTTCTGGGATGTGCGGGAGTGGAATGTCCTTGTCGTGGGAGCAGATGCGGCGGAGGCGGAGGAATTGGGAATAGGAGATGGAATTTTTGCAGGAGGGTGGGTGGGAGGAGGTGTATTCTAGGTAGCTGTGGGAGTCGGTGGGCTTGAAATGGACATCAGTTACAAGCTGGTTGCCTGAGATGGAGACTGAGAGGTCCAGGAAGGTGAGGGATGTGCTGGAGAAGGCCCAGGTGAACTGAAGGTTGGGGTGGAAGGTGTTGGTGAAGTGGATGAACTGTTCAAGCTCCTCTGGGGAGCAAGAGGCGGCGGCAATACAGTCATCAATGTACCGGAGGAAGAGGTGGGGTTTGGGGCCTGTGTAGGTGCGGAAGAGGGACTGTTCCACGTAACCTACAAAGAGGCAGGCATAGCTGGGGCCCATGCGGGTGCCCATGGCCACCCCCTTAGTCTGTAGGAAGTGGGAGGAGTCAAAAGAGAAGTTGTTGAGGGTGAGGACGAGTTCGGCTAGGCGGATGAGGGTGTCGGTGGAGGGGGACTAGTCGGGCCTGCGGGACAGGAAGAAGCGGAGGGCCTTGAGGCCATCTGCATGCGGAATGCAGGTGTATAGGGACTGGACGTCCATGGTGAAGATGAGATGTTGGGGACCAGGGAATTGGAAGTCCTGGAGGAGGTGGAGGGCGTGGGTGGTGTCACGGACGTAGGTAGGGAGTTCCTGGACCAAAGGGGAGAAAGTGGAGTCCAGATAGGTGGAGATGAGTTCGGTGGGGCAGGAGCAGGCTGAGACGATGGGTCGACCAGGGCAGGCAGGTAACCTGCCTGCCCTGGTCGACCCATCGTCTCAGCCTGCTCCTGCAACCTGCCTGCCCTGGTCGACCCATCGTCTCAGCCTGCTCCTGCAACCTGCCAGCCCTGGTCGACCCATCGTCTCAGCCTGCTCCTGCAACCTGCCTGCCCTGGTCGACCCATCGTCTCAGCCTGCTCCTGCAACCTGCCAGCCCTGGTCGACCCATCGTCTCAGCCTGCTCCTGCCCCACCGAACTCATCTCCACCTATCTGGACTCCATTTTCTCCCCTTTGGTCCAGGAACTCCCTACCTACGTCCGTGACACCACCCATGCCCTCCACCTCCTCCAGGGCTTCCAATTCCCAGGTCCCCAACATCTCATCTTCACCATGGACGTCCAGTCCCTATACACCTGCATTCCGCATGCAACTGGCCTCAAGGCCCACTGCTTCTTCCTGTCCCGCAGGCCCGACCAGTCCCCCTCCACCGACACCCTCATCCGCCTAGCTGAACTCGTCCTCACCCTCAACAACTTCTCTTTTGACTCCTCCCACTTCCTACAGACTAAGGGGGTGGCCATGGGCACCCACATGGGCCCCAGCTATGCCTGCCTCTTTGTTGGTTGCGTGGAGCAGTCCCTCTTCCGCATCTACACAGGCCCCAAACCCCACCTCTTCCTACGGTACATTGATGACTGTATTGGCACCGCCTCTTGCTCCCCAGAGGAGCTCGAACAGGTCATCCACTTCACCAACACCTTCCACCCCAACCTTCAGTTCACCTGGGCCATCTCCAGCACATCCCTCACCTTCCTGGACCTCTCAGTCTCCATCTCAGGCAACCAGCTTGTAACTGATGTCCATTTCAAGCCCACCGACTCCCACAGCTACCTAGAATACACCTCCTCCCACCCACCCTCCTGCAAAAATTCCATCCCCTATTCCCAATTCCTCCGCCTCCACCGCATCTGCTCCCACGACAAGGACATTCCACTCCCGCACATCCCAGAAGTCCAAGTTCTTCACGGACCGCAACTTTCCCGCCCACAGTGATCGAGAACGCCCTTGACCGCGTCTCCCGTATTTCCCGCAACACATCCCTCACACCCCGCCCCCGCCACAACCGCCCAAAGAGGATCCCCCTCGTTCTCACACACCACCCCACCAACCTCCAGATACAACGCATCATCCTCCGACACTTCCGCCATCTACAATCCGACCCCACCACCCAAGACATTTTTCCATCCCCACCCCTGTCTGCTTTCCGGAGAGACCACTCCGTGACTCCCTTGTTCGCTCCACACTGCCCTCCAACCCCACCACACCCGGCACCTTCCCTTGCAACCGCAGGAAATGCTACACTTGCCCCAACACCTCCTCCCTCACCCCTATCCCAGGCCCCAAGATGACATTCCACATTAAGCAGAGGTTCACCTGCACATCTGCCAATGTGGTATACTGCATCCACTGTACCCGGTGCGGCTTCCTCTACATTGGGGAAACCAAGCGGAGGCTTGGGGACCGCTTTGCAGAACACCTCCGCTTAGTTCGCAACAAACAACTGCACCTCCCAGTCGCAAACCATTTCCACTCCCCCGCCCATTCTTTAGATGACATGTCCATCATGGGCCTCCTGCAGTGCCACAATGATGCCAACCGAAGGTTGCAGGAACAGCAACTCATATTCCGCTTGGGAACCCTGCAGCCCAATGGTATCAATGTGGACTTCACCAGTTTCAAAATCTCCCCTTCCCCCACCGCATCCCTAAACCAGCCCAGTTCGTCCCCTCCCCCCACTGCACCACACAACCAGCCCAGCTCTTCCCCTCCACCCACTGCATCCCAAAACCAGTCCAACCTGTCTCTGCCTCCCTAACCTGTTCTTCCTCTCACCCAACCCTTCCTCCCACCCCAAGCCGCACCTCCATCTACCTACTAACCTCATCCCACCTCCTTGACCTGTCCGTCTTCCCTGGACTGACCTATCCCCTCCCTACCTCCCCACCTATACTCTCTTCACCTATCTTCTTTTCTCTCCATCTTCGGTCCGCCTCCCCCTCTCTCCCTATTTATTCCAGAACCCTCACCCCATCCCCCTCTCTGATGAAGGGTCTAGGCCCGAAACGTCAGCTTTTGTGCTCCTGAGATGCTGCTTGGCCTGCTGTGTTCATCCAGCCTCACATTTTATTAACTGTAGTGGCATGCTCATTTAGGTTGGTAACTGTCAGCAGACTGGCTAATAGAGTATCGCAAGGATCAATACTTGCACCACAAATGCTCACAATATATACTCATTTTGGTGTTGGATACCAAGTGTAATAATTTCAGATTTGTGAATGATACAAAGGTAAGTGGGAATGTGTGCCTTGAGGATGATGTAAAACTGATCTGGACAAGCTTAGTGTATGGACAACAATGTGGTAAGTAGAATATACTGTGCAAAATGGGAGATTATTTATTTTGGTAAGAGAAACGGGTGTGCTAGTTTTTATTTTAATTGGAAGCAGTTGGAAAGTGTGGATGTACAAAGGGACTGAGGAGTTCTCATTGATAAGTCACTCAAAGCTAACATTCAGGTGTAGTAAGGTTAATATGACGTTAGCTTTTTTTAACAACAGGATTCGAGTACAGGTATAGTGAAGTTTTGCTTCATTTGCATAGGAGCTTGGTTAGGCTAACCAAGAGCACTGCATGCTGTTTGGTTTCCTTATCTTGGTCAACATAGTATTGCCACAGAGAACTTCCAACAAAAGTTCACTTGTTCTTGGGATGGTAGAACTGTCTTGTGATGAGAGATTGGACCAACTGGGCTTGTATTCTTCACAAGGTATTTAAAACAGTGCAGAACAGAGGACTCAAAACTGTCATCCAATAAAAGAAATAAAACAAAACAAACTAAACATTATGATTCTACAAATGAACAAAGACACAAGGGAACAATTAAGGGTCAGGGAAAAGGCAAATATTAAATACAAAGACAACAGGGGAATGCTCGATCAGAGACAAAAATGCAAAGGCTTTATGGGATAAGTTAAAAGAAAAAGGAAGGGAAAGAGGAATTATGAAATTAAGTTACAAAAGGTGTGAAAATAGTAAATTATTTTACAGACATATCAATTTAAAAAAAAGTCTGGGATAGGAATATTAAGAGCTACAGGACCATGTACGAGTGCTGCATGTTAGAGTGTCCCAGACACGCAGTGCTGCTAATTAGAGGGTTGTAGGCTCCCAGTTTTGCCTGTCAGAGGATCCCAGGCCCGCTGTGCTGCTTGTTGGGGAGGTGGGGGAATTGACTCCCGGTGCTGTCTGCCAGAAGGTCAAGGACCCTTCATGTGAGCCTAATTTGTTTGGTGACTGGGATAGGAAGTCACAACGGTCTGTATTGGATTCAGGGAGCAACAGTTCAGCAACACAATTCTAGAAGTAGGGGAGATGGGTCACCATTAACATCTGCAGTCATTAATACTCCACTTTCATTGAGCTGAAATAGGTTGAAAGCAAGTGCAGATGGTGTCAGACTTTGATCATTGATTCATTGAGCCCAAAATGTTTCAATTAGGAAGTCAATCAAACTTTGCCTTACAATTCATACTATATTTCCAGTTAGGAATGAGAGACACAGGATTTGCTATTCAGAACTATGCTGACAATGTTTGAGCATCTTCCAGTCTGATGACATTTAACTCAATGTGCTCCAACAATGTGACAGATTCTCCCAGCCAGCTGCTCACTCTTCACTTCATGGTGAAACTAATTTGTTAGATTATTCCTTGTTTGAAAGGCCATTTGCAATATGAGAAGTCAACTCACAACTGAAATGGTCAAGCTTTGTTCACTTAATTAATTATCACATTTAATTAATGTATGGATTAGGGAAAATCAGCCAGTTATAGAGTAAGTTAGACACTATGTTCACAGCCTTGACAGTACAACATACATCACTGAGTCAAGACAGTGATAGCCTCAGGATTTATATTCAAACAGATGACACCCAGGTCTATCTCACCTACTATTATTATCAGTTTGTCTGTCTGATAGCTGTAATGATGGCAAGAAATTTTCTCCAACTTAACACCAAGAAGACCTGAGTCATTGTCTCTGATTTCCATTATAAAATCTGTTCCTTCCATACAGAGACTATCTTTCTCCTTGGCATCTCTCTGAGGTTGAATTGGACAGTTTGCCAACTTGGTGTTCAGAGCTTGCTGGAAGCTAATTACATTGATGGGGTCTTCAGAAATAAAGCAAGGTACAATCTCGTGTGTCTGTGATACTTTTGTATCTGAAAACTGCTTAAGTGAACTGATCAGGTTACATCTCTTCTATTTTTATCTTAATTTATCCCTTAATTATTTCTGTCCATCTTTGCTTATTAAAGTTACAGTATTAATAATGAATTGTTAATTAATAAACTTGGTGTCTGATATCTGTTTTTGTAAAGAATGGTTAGGAAACATTGAAGCAATTTTGATTGTGATTGAATATTTTAATTTATCTGTGTTGTGAATATTGGAATAGGGATAGTTTGAGCAGCTATTCCTGTGCCATTAACACAAGCAATGGCGAATTTGAACAAGGGAGAATCTAATACTCATCCCCTGATATTCAAATGTTACCTTCTCTAAAGTGCCCACTTTCAGCATTCTAGGGTTTACCATTGACTAGAAAGTGAATGGACTAACTATATGAACAATGTGGTTACAACAGCAAGCCAGAAGCTAAGAATCCTGCATTGGTCAACTCACCTCTGGTCTCCTCAATGCATGACCACCATCTGGGCACAAGTGAGGAGTGTGATGGAATATTGCCCACTTGCCCAGCTAAGTGCAGCTGAACAAATATGCTTGAAATCAAGATGACTGATACCATCCAGGACAAAGCAAGGCACTTGCTTATGGACCCATCCACCGCCTTCAACATTTACTTCCTTCATCACAAACACATATTGTGCACCATTTACAAGATGGACTACAGTAATCCCTTTGACAGCACCTTCCAAACCCATTGTATCTACCACCTGGAAAGACAATGGCAACAAACCCGCAAGTTCTCCTCCAAGCCACTCACCATCATGACTTGGAAATATATCACCATTCCTACAGGTCAAAATCCTGCAACTTCCTGCCTAATGAAACAATGGTGTCCCTATACTTCAAAGACTGCAGTGGTTCATGAGGCACTTCCACCACCTGCTTCAAGGTAATTAGGGACAGTCAATAAACACTGGGCCAGACAGCAACACCCATGCCCAAAGAATGGAAAAAAAAATCTCATTTCTCAAACAAAACCAAAACAAGTATCATAAATGATTCAATCATAGTGGCAAACAGTGAAACAAGAACATGTAAGTCAACAGATTTTCTCAAAAAATTGTGGTAATTCAGAAATATTTACCACAAACCAACTTATTAACATATTTGTTCCAGAGATAGTAGGAACTGCAGATGCTGGAGAATTTGAGGTAACAAGGTGTAGAGCTGGATGAACACAGCAGGCCAAGCAGCATCAGAGGAGCAGGAAAGCTGACGTTTCAGGCCTAGACCCTTCTCTTGAAACATCAGCTTTTCTACTCCTCTGATGCTGCTTGGCCTGCTGTGTTCATCCAGCTCTACACTGTATTAATATATTTATTTTTCTCAAAATGGTAACATTTTTGAACTATGAAGGAGAATTTTAAATCTGTCTGGAATATTATCTTCCTAGCCAGCAAGAAGATACCATCCAATTGGTAAGTGCACAAAGTCATTGCGCAAGGCAATATGTAATTTATTTGTCATTCACAGGTAACAATTAATATTGTAAAATAAAAGTGAAGTTTACTGCAATGTTAACAAAGTGTGAAGGTGGATGAACACAGCAGGCCAAGCAGCATCTCAGAAGCACAACTCTTTACTGCAATGTTCTCTTTTCCTCATTTTTTGTTTTCTCCCCTAATAAGGAATCTAAATTGATTGTTGCTTCACATCCTTTGAGTTATCCCAATTTGTCGGAACCAAATTGGTTTCATGCTCTCCTGTCTACCATCACCTTTACTCTGAGATTATGATCTCTGATCCTGGGCTCCCTTACAAGAGAGGACAGCCTTTCCACATCTATCCCATCAATCTTACTCAGAATCTTATTTCTTAATGAAGTCATCTCTCATTCTTCTATATTCCAATGAGTACAGGCTCAGCCTACTAACCTCATTAGGCAGTCCCTCCATATCTGATATCAGCCTAGTGAACCTTCTCAGGACATGCAGAGGCGACGGCCTAGTGGTATTATCGCTGGACTGTTAATCCAGAGACTCAGGTAATATTCTGGGGATCCAAGTTTGAATGCCGCCATGACAGATGGTGGAATTTGAATTCAATAAAAGTCTAGAATTAGGATCTAATGCTGACTACAAATACATTGTCAATTGTTGGGGAAAAACTAATCCAGTTCACGGATAGGATCCATCATCAAGTGCCTCAGGGTCAGCGGGCAGTCTTTGCATGGAATTATCATCTTCATTTGGCAATGGATCAGAAAAGATTGAGAGATGACCCAGGAAAGAATTCCCAAACACTTCAGTTGATTGGGTTTGGAGGTTGCAACAGTGTGTGAGAATGTGTAATAGCACTGCTGCCTCATAGCACCAGGGACCCAGGTTTGATTCCACACTCGGGTGACTGTTTGTGTGCAGTTTGCACATTCTCCCTGTGCCTGCATAGGTTTCCTCTGAGAGCCCCGGTATCCTTCCACAGTCCAAAAATGCGCAGGGAAGGTGAATTAGCCATATTAAATTGCCCACAGTGTCTGAGGACGTTTAGGTTATGTAGGTTAGACATGGGGAAATTCTGGGTCAGGGTGGGATGCTGTTCAGAGGGGCTGTTCGGACTTGTTCGGCCGAATGGCCGGTTTCGACATTGTAGAGACTCTATGACGTTAACTAGCTTTCATTTTGGAATTCCCAGTGATGGAAGGTTCCCACTGCAGTTACCAGTGATGGACTTTCCTGTTGTGATTCCCAGTAATGAGAATTTCCTGTTGGGGTTAGAAGTGACTCCTTCTGGAATGCACAGTAATGGAATTTGCTGTAATAGGAGCATCCTGCTAGAATGCTTAGTGATGGGAGATTCCTGCTGGAATTCCAAAGGATGAGAGTTTCCTGCTGGGATCCAAGTGATGGGAAGTTAGTTCAGAGATAGCAGAAACTGCAGATGCTGGAGAACCTGAGATAACAAGGTGTAGAGCTGGATGAACACAGCAGGCCAAGCAGCATCTGAGGAGCAGGAAGGCTGACGTTTCAGGCCATTTTCTGAAGAAGGTTCTAGGGCCGAAACGTCAGCCTTCCTGCTCGGCCTGCTGTGTTCATTCTGCTCAACACCTTGTTATCTCTGATGGGAAATTAGTGTTGGGGCCTGTAGTGATGGAGAGTCCTGTTTGGATTCCCAGAGTTGAGTGCTTCTTACTAGAATTCCTAATTATAGGAAATTCCTGCTGGAATTTGTAAAGATGAGAAATTCCCAATGATTGGAATCTTCTGCTGGGATTCTCGGTGATGGGAATTTTCTGCAGGGGTTCCCAGTGATGTGAAAAGTGTACAGAGGCAATTCCAATGTTGACAATATAGATTGAAATGTAAAATATTGGTAAAGCAGTAGAAGGGTTTATGAAGGCAATTTCAGAGCTTACATCCCAGGCATTTAAAGCCACACCCACAGAGGGCCAAGTGCACAGGAGATGACAAGTGACCAAAATTGGAACAGCAAAAAAATCTCAGAGGATTGTAGGATTGGAGAAGCTATTGGTTCCCTACTATACAACATGGACATGATGAAAGCTAGTGTAACCAGAAAGTTATCACAGAGATGCAATGATATTATCAGCAATTCAATCAAATTTAAACAGCAGCAAACACTAAATATAGATTAATGTTAACCGCAGATATGGATTAGTTAACGAAAATGCAGTAAGTGCTTTCAGTTCCAAGACATTACCGCTCTGATTTAATTAAGGCTGTTGGGGGCTGTGGGAAATCATTTCTCAAGCCATGCATCCCCTGCTGCTCTATGCTTTTTAATCCGAGTTCCATTTAACAGAACTGCACATGTCACAGTAGATTCCTGTTATCAGTCTGTAAAAATTTGGCAAAGCATATGTAATTGGTAAGGAACTTTAAATTAAATGGAGACTTTAAGGAGTCTCTAGCAGGCAGTTATTTACTTATTTGACTCATGAAGAGTGATTGGCTGTCCGCATTTCAATTCTCCCTGCGGCTCAACATTCAGGCATTAATCAAAAGAATATACTGGTGATTCTTAAATATGGAACATTTTTAAAGAGATATTGGTATCATTAGAGAAAGTGGTTGGGAGGCTTGGTCACTGAGGAAGTTGCTTAAAGCAAACAAAATATTCCACATGATGTAAAACAAAACTAGACAATGCTGGAAGCGGCTGGCAGGCTAGATTTGGAGCTGCGTGGAGAAGGAATTAAACAAGAATTCTGAAACCAACCATACAAAAAGCCAGTGACAATGGGAACTGCAGATGCTGGAGAATCCAAGATAACAAAAGTGTGGAGCTGGATGAACACAGCAGGCCCAGCAGCTTCTCAGGAGCACAAAAGCTGATGTTTCAGGCCTAGACCCCTCATCAGAGAGGGGGATGGGGAGAGGGCTCTGGAATAAATAGGGAGAGAGGGGGAGGCGGACCAAAGATGGAGAAAAGAAGATAGGTGGAGAGGAGAGTATAGGTGGGGAGGTAGGGAGGGGATAGGTCAGTCCAGGGAAGATGGACAGGTCAAGGAGGCGGGATGAGGTGGTAGGTAGGAAATGGAGGTGCAGCTTGAGGTGGGAGGAAGGGATGGGTGAGAAGAAGAACAGGTTAGGGAAGCAGAGACAGGCTGGGCTGGTTTTGGGATGCAGTGGGGGGAGGGGATGAGCTGGGCTGGTTTTGTGATAAAAGCCATTCTGATGACACACCTGCATTCACAACTGATGTTGACCTCCTATTGGGTATCTGCAGCATCTTGTGTTTTGATTGCTGAGTCATTAAATATAACCAAAGACCAACATCACATCCCTGAGCATTATGGACAATTTAGTATTGTCAATCCAAATAAATTGCACATTTTTGGACTATAGGAGGAGATTAGAGCACCTGGCGGAAACCCACACAGACATAGGGAGAATTTGCAAACTTCACACATACAGACGCCCGATGCTGATATTGAACCCAGGTTTCTGGTGCCATCAGGCATTAGTGCTAACCACCGAGCTATCGTGCCACCTATTGTTTGGCTTTCCTGATGTGTCCTAGTGAAACAATATCGCTCAATATCGGACTGGTATGCAGGATTTTAGCTGCTGGATTAAAATGAGGTCCAGAATTTTAAAACAGCCCAAAGCTAATTTCTAAAGCAGTGAGTGAGTGTGCCACATTCCTCCACACCCAGAATTCAAATCAAAGTCTGTGCTTCTGTGACTTTGCAAACTCCAAAGTACGTAAGTTTCAAAGTATCCTGTATTCATTTCCTTCAAGGTCATGGGCAATTGCTTTTATTGTGCAGTCCCTTTAAATATTTTTAGAAAGCATCAAACACACAAAGTGAGAGACAGTTGGAACTGCTGATGCTGGAGTCTGAGATAACAAGGTGTAGAGCTGGATGAACACAGTAGGCCAGGCAGGATTAGAGGAGCAGGAAGGTTGACGTTTCGGCTCTGGACCGTTCTTCAGAAAACCCTTTCTGAAGGAGGGTCCAAACTCGAAACATCAGCTTTCCTGCTCCTCTGATGCTTCCTGACCTGCAGTGCTCATCCAGCTCTACACCTTGTCATCTCTAAACATACAAAGTGAGTCATTAGTGTGTAATATTGTAGCCCATCTGTTCTGATATCAATGATGAGGCTGTTGTGTGAAATCAAGGATTTGGTGTTGTGGACATGTTTATCAAAATCCACCTTGATTGAAAGTTGCAATAAAATCAGGTCTTAGAGTTCCTTGAGTAGAGCTGCTTGGATTTCTAGGCAGTTATCTCAAGTAACACTGACTTACAGCAGGTGGAAATGTAATAGACAGCCATCATGGTAATTAATCTTAACTAAAAAAGACACACTTCAATCAGCACTGACAGTTGCAAACACAAATCCTAATTAACAGAATTGGGCAGTTTTCATCCTGAGGACATTTTTTGACACTTTGATCCTGAGTTCAGACACTCAAATGGGGAATGGCCCTGTTCCAAACATGTCTGAAAGAACTGGCAAGCTTATTTTACGATCTCAAAGAATGGAGGAAAATTATTTGGGAAGGGATAGTCAACAAAAAAAGTACCTGATGAAGGCTTTATTGACTTAAAACATTGTCTCTCTCTCCATACACACTGCCTGATCTGCCAATATTTCCACGATTTTCTGTTTTTATTTCAGATTTACAACATCTGCAGTATTTCTTTCCTGTCAGAAATGCATCTTTCTCTATTAACCTATGTGTGAATAATTACAGATAAAAAGTTCCATGCATGGAAAACATCTTATTCCCTTCATAGCTGCAATTACATCAGAGGCAAGTTATAAAAGCAGTGTGAAAACAGCATCACAAACTCTATGAGTGGGTTTCATCTTTAACTATCTGTAAGGGGACATAATATATTTTAGATGGCTCTCCAAAAAATTTGTGGAAACACAGCACAGTCAACAATCCCTCCCATTCCTTCTCCTCCCCAACCATCTGTTTCTTTACATTCTCTCCATTCTTGTTTATTGCATCCATGAGGAAAGAAACAAGAGTTAATAATTGGAGTCTGACCTAACTCCTCTTTGGAATTTCTCCAAAATGCTGTCAAACCCACTGAGTTTGTCCAGCACTTTCTGTTTTTTATTACTGCTGATGTTAACTAAAGCTCTCCATGATCACATTTTTCTTGCTGTCAAAACAAAACTTTAGTGTGAAGAGGATACTCACTCCAGAAGGAGGATGCGCTGTCCAACCCAGCTCAGCTGTTGCTGTTGTTGAATCCATCAGGGTTTCTGTGCAAAAATAGGAAAACATATTAACTTGAGTAACTGGGCAGCTGGTCATTGTTTACAGTTTTGCAGCGTTCACAAAGATTAGCTACTACACTTATTACAGGCTCAGAATGTTATATTTTATTTCGTCAGGGTCAATGAAGACTGCTTGGAACGTTAACTCCTGCTTCCATCACTTGCCACGAGCTAGCAAACAATGTGCCTATTACAGTGTAACAATCACCACAGACTCTCATCTATTAGTGAGATATTCACCCCAATGTCTCACCTATTGCACTCTCTAATCTCTCACAAGTTCGTGTACTATTCAGCATAATCTCTCAGGCAGGCAAATCAATATTCTTCACTGTAATTCCGTACATGTGACAATAGTAAATCAAATAAAGCGATTCAGCCCATCGAGTCCACAACTGACCCTCTGAATAGCATTCCATCTCCCCGAGGCTGGCCTCATCCTCTGTCAGAGTGAGGCCAAACATTAACTGGAGGAACAACACCTCATATTTTGCCTTGGGAGCTTACAGCCCAATGGCCTGAATATTGATTTCACCAGCTTCAGAATGTTTCCTCCCTCTTTCCTACCCTCACATCACTCCTAACCCCCTCTCTCCATTTACTTCTGGGCTCCCTGTGTCCTCCCAAGTCCTGAAGAAGTGTTTCAGCCTAACGTGTTGACTTTCCTGTTCCTCAGATGCTGTCAGACTTGCTTGCTTTTCCAGCTCCACATTTATTTACTCTACCTTCCAGCATCTGCCGTCCTTACTGTCTCCAACAAACAGAAGAAACATTTGAACACAAAGAATTTAAAGATGTCTGCAACATTCACATCTGCAGATGATCCAGGATATCCCATTCTAACCATGGTCTCAGGTTCAAACCTAACACTTCAAGACCATGTGAATGACTTTTGAACACAGTTGCTTTTATTTTCCTCTTGCTTTGGACACTGCACAATTTTAACTTTGGACCTGCATTTGCATTTGTGCGTGTGTTTGATGTCCTAGCTACTATTTTTCTTGCGGTTAGCAAATAATAAAAATGCTCTTTCTTTTACTTGAGAAAATAAAATAATTGATCCCTAATGTTTCTGGTGAAATAGTTAATTACACTTTAATTGGAAGGAGGTATAGGGTTGTGCTAGAAAAGAACTTAAACATTTAATGCAGCTCATCAAAGAGGTTGAGAACAAAGGAACTGATTCGCCCTTTTTCACTTGGTCATAACATAGGCTTAACGCAAACACAAGCAAAAGAGCTGAAGTCCAAAGTTGAGGTGAGAGTGACTGCTTTGACATAAGACCATAAAACATAGGAGCAGAAATTAGGTCTTTCGCCCCACCGAGTCTGCTCCACCATTCAATCATGGCTGATAAGTTCCTCAACCCCATTCTCCTGCTTTCTCCCCATAACTCTTGATCCCCTTGATAATCAAGAAACTATCTATCCGAGCCTTAAATGTACTCAACGGCCTGACCTCCACAGCCTTCTGTGGCAATGAATTCCATAGATTCACCACTCTCTGGCTGAAGTAGTTTCTCCTTATTTCTGTTCCTAGGCAATGGCCTAGTGGTATTATGGCTGGACTGTTAATCCAGAGGCCCAGATAATGTTCTGGGGACCCAGGTTCAAATCCTGCCATGGCAGATGGTGGAATTTGAACTGAATAAATATCTGGAATTAAGAATCTAACGATGACCATGAACCCAGTGTCGATTGTCAGGGAAAACCCATCTGGTTCACTAATGCACTTCAGGAAAGGAAATTACCATCCTTACCTAGTCTGCCCTACATGTGACACCAGACCCACAGCAATGTGGTTGACTCCCAGCTGCCCTCTGGGCAATTAAGGATGGGCAACAAATGCTGCCTAGCCAGCGATGCTCTGATCCCAAATTAAATAAAAGGTCTTCACTTTACTCTAAGGCTGTGTCTTTGGGTCCTAGACTCTCCTACCAATGGGAACATCTTCCCTATGACTACTTTGTCCAGGCCATTCAGTATTCTGAAAGTTTAAATTAGATCTACTCTCATCATTCAAAACTCCAAAGAGTATTGTCCCAGAGTCCTCAAATGTTGCTCATATGTTAAGCTTTCCATTCCTGGGACCATTCTCGTGAACCTCCTCTGAACCCACTCCAGGGCCAGCACATACTTCCTGAGATATGGGGCCCAAAAACCACAAGCAATAATCCAAATGTTCCCTGAACAGAGCCTTATAAAACTTCAGTAGTACATTCTCGCTTTTATTTTCAAGTCCTTTCAAAATAAATGCACGACATCGTGGGCTGAGGGGCCTGTTCTGTGCTGTACTGTTCTATGTTCTATGCTCTATGTATTGCATTTGCCTTTCTAACTACTGACTCAACCTACAAGTTTACCTTGAGAGAATCCTGGACTGGAACTCCCAAGTCACTTTGCACTTCAGACTTCTGAATTTTTTCCCATTTGGAAAACAGTCCATGCTCTTCTCCTTCCCAAAGTGCACAACCTCACACTTTCCCACATTGTACTCCTTCTGCCACTTCTTTGCCCACTCTCCTAACCTGTGCAAGTCCTTCTGCAGCATCCCCACCTCCTCACTACTACCTGTCCCTCCACACATCTTTGTATTGTCTGCAAACTTAGCCAGAATGCCCCCAGTTCGTTCATCTAGATCATTAATGTACAAAGTAAAAAGTTGTGGTCCCAACACAGACCCTTGCGGAAAACCACTTGTCACTGGCTGCCATCCTAAGAAAGACCCCTTTATCCCAATTCTCCGCTTTCTGCCAGACACCCAATCTTCTATTCATGCTAGCACCTTGTCTCTACCACCATGGGCACTTATTTTACTCAGCAGCCTCTTGTGTGGCGCCTTATCATAGGCCTTTTTGAAGTCCAGGTAGATAACATCCATTGGTTCTATTTGGTCTACCCTGCTTGTTACTTCATGAAAGAATTCTTGCAGATTTGTCAGGCATGACCGCCCCTTGATGAAACCATGCAGCTTTTGCCCTATTTCACAATATACTTCCAAATATTCAGCAATCTCATCCTTTATAATGGACTCCAAAATCTTACCCATGACTGAGGTTAGGCTAATCGGCCTGTAATTTTTTGTCTTTTGTCTTACTCCTTGTTTAAACATGGCTGTCATGTTTGTCTGGACCCTTCTTCAGACCTGAAATGTCAGCCTTCCCGCTCCTCTGGTGCGGCCTGGTCTGCTGCGTTCATTCAGCTCTACACCTTGTTATCTCAGACTCCAACATCGGCAGTTCTTACTATCTCTGTCACATTAGCCATTTTCCAGTCCTCTGGGACCCTGCCTGACTCTACTGATTCCTGAAAGATCACCACTAACACTTCCACTACATCCTCAGCTATCTCCTTTATAAATCTGGGGTGTAGTTCATCTGGTCCAGGTGACTTGTCCACCTTCCAGACAATCAGTTTTACTAGCACCTTGTCCTTGGTGATGGCCACCATACTCAGCTCTGCCCCCTGATTCTCAAAGGTTTGGGATGCTACTCGTGTCTTCACCGTGAAGACTGACGCAAAGTAATTATTCAGTTCCTCAGCATTTCCTCGTTCCCCACTACTACCTCTCCACTGTCATTTTCTAGTGGTCCAATGTCCACTTTTGCTCCTCTTTTGCCCTTTATGTGCCTAAAGAAACTCTAACAGTCTTCATTTAAATTACTGGCTAGCTTACCCTCATATTTAATCCTCTCCCTCCTTATTTCTTTTTTAGTTGCCCTCTTGTTGGTTTTTGTAAGCTTCCCAATCTTCTGGTTTCCCACTGCCCTTTGCCACGTTATATGCTTTCTATTTTGCTTCCATGCTATCCCTGGTTTCCTTAGTCAGCCATGGTTGACCCTATTTGCTGCCCTGTTTCTGTGTTTGTACATTCTGTCCATTGCCATCAAAGCAGTATTTGAAGAAGTGTCACACCTATTCCCAGCAAAACCGGAATCTATTGGTATTTGGGCAGGGGGGCTCTTCACTGGTTGGAGCACAAAGGAAAATGCTGTACTTGTCAGAGATCCATTACTGCAGTTCAAGGACTTCACAGCAGGAGCTCCTCAAGGTGGCATTCTCAACCTTTATTCAATTTCTTCAGTTCGGACTTTCTTTCCACCATTTCACACACCAAAGCAGTCTCTGACCATGTGCTGCATTGAGGCATGGGCTGGTGAGAGAGATTCTCTGAAGGGAGGGGCTTCACTTATACAATTCCTGGTGAATATCATAACTAGGGCTGATGGAGGGTTTAAAGCTAATTAGGAGTGGTAAGGGATTGTAAGAAAGGAAATACTGGCTTACAATGCAGAGGAACATGGCAGCATTGCAGGGTTAGCATTTGGATAACGATGACCAGAGTTGATGGGAATGGACAGAATGTACACACACAGGAACAGGGTAGCAAATAGGTTCAAAGGGGAAAAAAATGGTTAAAAAAAGGAAAATTAATGGTTCTTGAATGCATGTAGTATTCAGAACAAAATAAATGAATCAACAGTGCAAGTAGAAATGAATAGATATGATCTTACAGTGATATGGAAACATAATACATGTCTAAACTAAATTATCAGATGTATATGACAGTTGACAGGACAGGCTGAAAGGAGAAGGTGGTGGTGTAGCTTTATTAGCACAGGATTGAATAAATACAACAGCAAGAAATTACTTTCTATCAGAACCTACGTAATCCATATAGGTGTGCAAAGAAATAACAAGGAGATGATGACACTGGTGGGAGTAGTCTATAGGACACGTGACAGTAACTATACCATAGGATGGAGAAAAATATCAGGCATTAATAAGGACATGTGAAAAAGTCAGCATATTAACTGTGTGCCTTTGAAAAAAACACTGAGGATACTATTTACTGGATAAGCTCACTAAGTCTGGCAGCATCTGTGAAGAAAAATCAGAGTTAACATTTCAGGTCTGGTGGCCTTTCCTCAGACTGATGGTAGCTAGGAAAATGTCAGGTTATATGGAGAAGATAGCAGCAGAGTGGCAGGGAGGGTCATGTGGTAAGGAGTAAATAATAGGTGGGGATAGAGCCCAAAGAGAGATTGAAAGACAAAGAAGTTGATAATAATCTGGCTAGGAGAGTGAATAGCTGTTAATGGAGACTGTTAGTGTCTAACAATAGGTAGTGTGTAATGGCAGATTATATGAAAACTACGGTTAGTGTGTGGGAAAGGGAGCTAGGATATAGCAGAGTTTAGGCCCTAAAATTATTGAACTTGATATTGAGTCTGGAGGACTGCAGGTCCCCAAGAGGAAAATGAGGTGTTGTTCTTCCAGCTTTCACTGAGCTTCACTGGAACACTGCGGTAAGCCTGAGCCTGAAACAGAGATGTTGGCCAGGGAACAGGATGGTGTATTAAAGTGGAGGACAAATGGAAGCTCAAGGTCTATTTTGCAGACAGAAAGTAGATGTTCTGCAACACAGTCTACACTTTGTTTGCCAACATAGAAATTTATAAAGCTTTAGAAACAAAACCGGTCTTACTTTAAATCCAAACATAAACAGATTCTAAACAAGGTCTCACACCGATCATGCGTTGTCTGACCTAAAATGTCACCTCTTCTTTACACTGATAAAACCTTGAGTTTTCTCAGGACAGTGACTTCAAAGGAATTCAGGGAGTTACATATACATGTGCAGGAGGGTTTCCTGACATAGTATGTCAAAGAGCCGACAAGAGGGGAGGCCACACTGGATCTGGTACTTGGTAATGAACCAGACCAGGTGTTTGATTTAGTAGTAGGTGAGCACTTTGGAGAGAGTGACCATAATTTGGTTATGTTTAGTTTAGCGATGGAGAGGGATAGGAACATGCCACAGGGCAAGAGTTATAGATGGGGAAAGGGCAATTATAATGCGATTAGGCAAGACTTAGGAGGCATAGAATGGGGGAGCAAAATGCAGGGGATGGGGACAATCGAAATGTGGAGCTGGTTTAAGGAACAGATATTGCACGTCCTTGATAGGTACGTCCCTGTCAGGCAGGGAGGAAGTGATAAGGTAAGGGAAAGGTTTACTAAAGAAATTGTATCTCTTGTTAAGCAGAAGATGGAGGCTCATGCGACGATGAGACGAGATGGTTCAGATGAGGTGATGGAGAGTTCCAGATTAGCTAGGAAGGATTTAAAGAGAGAGTTCAGAAGAGCAAGGAAGGGGAGATGAGCAGACTTTAGCAGGTAGAATAAAGGAGAACCCTAAAGCTTTCTATAGGTATGTGAGGAATAAGAGGATGTCTAGGGTAGGAATAGGGCCAATCAAAGACAGAAGTGGGGAGTTGAGTGTTGACCCTGTGGAGATCACTGAGATGCTAAATGATTATTTCTCATCTGTTTTCGCTTAGGAACAGGAGAATATTGTAGAGGACATCACTGAGTTATGGGCTACTAGAATTAAGAGGATAAGGTTAGTAAGGAGGAGGTGTTATCAATTCTAGAAGGTGTGAAGTTAAATAAATCCCCTGGGCCGGATGGGATTTCTCCGAGGATTGACTGGGAAGCTAGGGAGGAGGTGGTGGAGCCTTTAGCCTTGATTTTCGAGTCCTCATTGTCTACAGGTTTAGTACCAGCGGACTGGAGGATTGCAAATGTTGTGCCCTTGTTCAAGAAGGGCAGTAGGAATGACCCAGGTAATTATAGACCTGTGAGCCTTATATCTGTTGTAGGAAAAGTTTTGGAAAGGATTATAAGAGATAGGATTTATAATAATCTAGCAAGCAACAATTTGATTGGAGATAGTCAGCATGGATTCATCAAGGGCAGGTCGCGTCTCACAAACCTCATTGAGTTTTTTGAGAAGGTGACCAAGCATGTGGATCAGGGTAGGGGAGTTGACGTGGTGTACATGGACTTCAGTAAAGCCCTTGATAAGGTTCCACATGGTAGGCTATTGGAGAAAATACACAGGCTCGGGATTGAGGGAGATTTAGCAGTTTGGATTAGAAACTGGCTTTCTGTAAGAAGGCAACGAGTGGTGATTGATGGAAAATATTCAGCCTGGAGTCAGGTCACTAGTGGTGAGCTTTAAGGATCTGTTTTGGGACCACTGCTGTTTGTCATTTTTATAAATGACTTGGACTCAGGCATAGGTGGATGGGTTAGTAAGCTTACACATGACGCTAAAGTCGGTGGAGTGGTGGACAGTGTGGAAGAATGTTGCAGGTTGCAGGGAGACTTGGATAAACTGCAGAATTGGGGTGAAAGGTAGCAAATGGAGTTCAATGTGGATAAATGTGAGGTGATTCACTTTGGGAGGAATAGTAAGAAGGCAGAATACCGGGTCAATGGAAAGATTCTTGGAGTGTGGATGTGCAGAGGGATCTTGGTGTCCATGTAGAAAGATCCCTGAAAGTTGCTACCCAGGTTGATAATGCTGTTAAGAAGGCTTACGGTGTGTTAGGTTTTATTGGTAGAGGGATTGAGTTCCGGAGCCGTGAGGTCATGCTGCAACTGTACAAAACGCTAGTGCGGCCTCATTTGGAATATTGCGTGCAGTTCTGGTCGCCCCATTACAGGAAGGATGTGGAAGCATTGGAAAAAGTGCAGAGGAGATTTACCAGGAATATTGCCTGGTCTGGAGCGAAGGCCTTATGAAGAAAGGCTGAGGGACTTGGGTCTGTTCTCATTGGAGAGTAGGAGGCTAAGAGGGGATTTAATAGAGACATACAAGATCATCAGAGGATTAAATAAGGTGGACAGTGAGAGTCCTTTTCCGAGGATGATGACTTCAGCTTGTGCAAAGGGGCATAGCTACAAATTGAGGGGTGATAGATTTAAAACAGATGTCAGATGCAGGTTCTTTACTCAGAGAGTGGTAAGGGCGTGGAATGCCCTGCCTGCCAATGTAGTTAACTCAGCCACATTAGGGGCATTTAAACAGTCCTTGGATAAGCGTATGGATGATGATGGGATAATGTAGGGGGAGGTGCTTAGATTAGTTGACAGGTCGGTACAACATCCAGGGCTGAAGGGCCTCTTCTGCGCTGTGTTGTTCTATGTTCACCAACCAAAACCTTCTAACTGATTAAAGATTTCACACCATCTTAGGTTTTTTTAATAGATCCTCATCAGTGTATGACCCTTTAACCTTTTACTCATAAATTCTGTGTCTGATACTTCCTCTCTCACTAACACCTGAAAAAAAAGCGAGGCTTCAGAACTTTGTGTTTTCAAATAAACCTGTTGGACTATAACCTGGTGTCGTGTGATTCCTCACCTTGTCCACCCCAGTCCAACACTGATACTTCCATCGTATACTTGAGAAAGGATGTACTGGCATTGGAAGGGATGCAGAGGAGATTTTCTAGGTCGATTCTGGAGATGGGAGGGTTGGCATATGAGGAGAGATTGAGTAGAGTGGAACTATATTTACTGAATTTAGAAGAATGAGGGGGGAACATATGGAAACATATAAAATTATGAAGGGAATAGATGATAGAAGCACAGAGGTTGTTTCTACTAGCGGGTGAAACTAGAACTAGGGGGCACAGCCTCAAAGTGAGGGGGCGCAGTTTTAGGGCTGAGTTGAGGAGGAATTTCTTCTCCCAAACAGTCGTGAAACTGTGGAATTCCTTGTACAGTGAGCAGTTGAGGCTACCTCACTGTATGTTTTTAAGGCAAAGATAGATAGATTTTTCAACAGTAAAGGAATTTTTGGTGAGGGTGAACGAATGGGTAAATGGACCTGATTCTACAAAAAGATCAGCCATGATCTTGCTGAATGGCCTAGTAAGCCTACATGGCCTACTCCTGCCCGATTTCATCACAGAATCCCCGCAGTGTGGAAACAGGCCCTTTGGTCCAACAAAAGTGCACACTGACTTTCAGACCATACCCCTATAACCTACCTAATCTATGCATCCCTGAACACCATGGACAATTTAGCATGGCCAATCCACCTATCCTGCAGATTTTTGGACTGTGGGAGGAAACCAGAACACCCAGAGGAAACCCACTTCTTCCCGCAAAATTGGACAATGTCATACTTGGCCACATTAAACTCCAGATCTTTGCCCACTCACTTCATCTATCTATACCTCTTTACAGCCTCTTTATATCCTTTTCACAGCTCACTGTTCTGTCCATCTTTACGTCATCAGTAAATTTAGTTCCATACTTTGGTCCCCTGAACGGAATCATTCATATACATTGTAATAGTAGAGCTTATTTCAGCAAAGCTCTTAAAATCCAGGAAATGCAAAGGTCACAATCTCTTCTTCAGGCTCAGCAGGTCATTAAGATTATCCTATAGAGTACCTTGTTCGGTTTACTTGCCCAGTTCCATCAAGTTATAATTTAAGTTTAGGAAATGTAGGGCTGATTGCATTATGTGAATGTGTTTGACAGTGCTAACCAATCTGAATGGCTGTTTATCTTGTTTTTTGGGACTGGGAAGCCTATCACTTGCTTCAGGATCAATATAAGAAGTCCAAGGGCAAACACAGCCCTGAACTAAATATGTCCAAAATGCATTTATTCAAATCAATTAGGCATACGCAGGGACCAGTGCCCCAGGAATGTTTATTTGCAGCTTTGGCAACTGTGCACACCTACAGCTGACTAGACTAAATCTAGACAATTCAGTATACATAATTGATGCCCACATGAATTACATATTAGGGCACAAGGGGAAATATACCCCAACTCAAACTATTCCACTCTGGAAGCCTGCATGTTTGCATGTAAACAGGCCTGTGGGCTGGCACTAGCATTAATTCTGTGTACTTGTAACTTGACATGAAAGAAATAACAAACAAAAATTTAGCAAAGTAGTTATTAATCTCTGTCTCAGCTGCAGTAAACAACACCCGGTAATGTGCAGTCTGTTACAGAACTATAATTACACCAATAATGAGATACATTAGGTGTTGTACAAAATGCTAATTGCTGGAATAGATTGGCGCTTCATTGAAGGAGCTAATGTTATGTAATGTGTTTATAAATGATCGATGTGTGTAGTGATGATCTATTCATTAGGCAGAATGTATACACATCAGCATTTTTTGGCTAGTTGAAACACAGATCTTTACAATAAAATGATTCATAGTGTGGAAAGCATATTTGGAGGGTCAAAGTAGCAATGAAAGGTTGCTATAAATTGTTATTTATTTGAGTACATACTTCTGATTTCATAAAGCATGGTGTTTGTAAGTGTTGCTTCCAACTGAAGTAACGTAGGTAAAGATAAAGTCACCATAGCCCCAAAGGGCCATAGGACTGCTCTTTGTCATTGTAGAGAAATGATTAGATTAGATTAGATTCCCTACTGTGTGGAAACTAGCCCTTCGGCCCAACAAGTCCACGCCACCCCTTGAAGTGTCCCACCCAGACCCATCCCCTTATAACCCATGCTATGGGCAATTTAGCATGGCCAATCCACCTAGCCTGCACATCTTCGGATTGTGGGAGGAAACCGGAGCACCCGGAGGAAACTCACGCTGACACGGGGAGAATATGCAAACTCCGCACAGACAGTCACCCGAGGCTGGAATTCAACCTGGGTCCCTGGCGCTGTGAGGCTGCAGTGCTAACCACTGAGCCATCGTGCTGCCCCAAACTGGTGGTGAATTTAGCCTGATGGTCACCAAGCCTCAGGCAAAGGAACTAAAGTGTAGACTTAGGTAGGTCAGATTTAGATCAGGAAACTGGAGGCAGAACATTAGTTAGTGATGTAGTCAGCAACTCAGAAAGATTAAAAAAAAGTTTAAAAGTAACTAACAAAGGAAATTGATGGGGCTGAGCTGTTTTTAATTCAATATAAGAAGTGTTACAAACAAAATAAATTAATTAAGGGCACACATTGACAAATAGTAGCATGATGTCATTGCTATAACAGAAACCTGTCTAAAGGAAGGGCATGTGTCCCTGGATGTGGAGTTTTCAGGCAGGATAGAGTGAAAAACAGAAAAAAGGAGGGAGAAGGGTACAGTGTTGGTTAAAGAATCAAGTGCCACTGTGAGAAGGGATGATATACTAAATGATTTAACAAATGAGGCTTTATGGGTTGAATTTAGGAATAAAATAAACAGCAGTAATGCAAATAGGAGTATGTTACAGATGCCCACATTTTTGGAGGGAGATAGAAGACCACACATATATATTTGTACACAAATTTCTGCCTGTAGGAATATGAGGGCAATAATCACATGACACTTTAACTGCCCCAACATCAACTGTTTTTTTTTTAAAAATGAGGCACACTGAAGATGAAAAATTCACCTGCTATCTCCAGAATTTTTTTAAGCATATGTGACAAGTCCAACACGAGAAGATACAATTCTGGATTTGGTTTTGGAAAATGAAAATAGGTAAATGTGTAAAGTGGCAGAGGGTGACCATTTCATGGACAGTGACTACAATTCAGTTAGATTTAGTATTACTATGGAAAAGGACAGGGATAAATCAGGAGTAAAAGTTTTTAACTGAGAGAAGGCAGATTTTTAAAAAACTGAGAAATGATTTAGCTGAGGTAGATTGGACAGGGCTGCTAAAAGGTAAATCAGTGGTAAACCAGTGGGAGGCATCAAGAAATATGATCCTCGAGGCTCAAACCAAACATGTCCTTTCCAAAAATAAGAATGATACTGCCAAATCTAGACACACCATGGTTGTTTAGAAAAATACAAGGGCGATGAAATTGAAATATAAAGCTTATGATTGTCATAAAAAGTCAATATTGGTAATATTCTGGAGGAGTATAGAAAGTGTACAGATCAAGTAAAAATGAAAATAAGGATCCTGAAGAAAGGGCTTGAAAAATATTAGCAATCAAGATAAAGGGAAACCCAAAGATGATTCACCAATATATAAACAGCAAAAGGAAAAAGTGGGGCCTATCAAAGATGAAGAAAGAATTATGGTGAACTTGCAGAAGATATGGGAAAAATTTAAATTGATTTCTTTTGTCTCTGAATTCACAAAGGAAAGGGATGATGTGACATTGTAATTCAAGAGAAGTAGTGTGAAATATTGAACAAAATAATCATATTGAGGCAGGGTGCGTTAGAGAAGTTGCACATTGCTTTAAATATATACTCTCATTTTTAAAATATATTTTACAAGCAGGATAATGGGAACTGCAGATGCTGGAGAATCCAAGATAACAAAGTGTGAAGGTGGATGAACACAGCAGGCCAAGCAGCATCTCAGGAGCACAAAAGCTGACGTTTCGGGCCGAGACCCTTCATCAGAGAGGGGGATGGGGAGAGGGTTCTGGAACAAATAGGGAGAGAGGGGGAGGCAGACCGAAGGAAAGAAAAGAAGATAGGTGGAGACGAGAGTATAGGTGGGGATGTAGGGAGGGGATAGGTCAGTCCAGGGAACACGGACAGGTCAAGGAGGCGGGATGAGGTTAGTAGGTAGGAGATGGATGTGCGGCTTGAGGTGGGAGGAAGGGATAGGTGAGAGGAAGAACAGGTTAGGGAGGCGGGGACAAGCTGGGCTGGTTTTGGGATGCAGCCTCCCTAACCTGTTCTTCCTCTCACCTATCCTTTCCTTCCACCTCAAGCCGCATCTCCATTTCCTACCTACTAACCTCATCCCGCCTCCTTGCCCTCTCCCTCTTCTCTGGACTGACCTATCCCCTCCCGACCTCCCCACCTATACTCTCCTCTCCACCTATCTTCTTTTCTCTCCATCTTCGGTCCGCCTCCCCTTCTTTCCCTATTTATTCCAGAACCCTCTCCCCATCCCCCTCTCTGATGATGGGTCTAGGCCCGAAACGTCAGCTTTTGTGCTCCTGAGATGCTGCTTGGCCTGCTGTGTTCATCCAGCGTCAAACTTTGTTATTTTACAAGCAGGAATTTTTTTTCCCTATCTCCTCTTCACCTTTTTCTCTCAAGGCAGACAATCTCGACTTCTCCAATTGATCATCATAACTGCAATTCCTTATCCCTAAACCATTCTTGGAAACTGCTTCTGCACTTTCTCCAATGCATTCACATCTTTCCTGTACATCGTAGCTTCACAAACATAAAATGCTCCAAAGCATTTTAGCACCAATGAAGTACTTATGCTCATTAAGCTATACCTCCCAGCTCACTGGACATTCTGCGAAACTCTCTACCTGTTCTCAATCAATTTTCATGAGTTTTAAGTTCAAGTTGACAGATTTGTGTTGCATGCCTTCGCCATGAATCATGCTCCTATCTTTATAAGTCAGTGTGTAATACAATATTACTGTTCAATACATAATGTTCTTATGGCCTCTCAGCATGAGGCTGTCTAATTAATGACAACAAATGATGAGAATATGACAATCTTCCATTTTGAACTCAAACCCACTGGGAGTAGGATTTAAACAGGAGCTTCTACAGCTGTCAGGAGAGCACAGAATCTAACACAGCTTAGCCCAAAGTATTCAGGTCTCAACTACACATAATGTTCCCTTCCTCGGAAGCCAAAATGGTCACATTAGATTTTAAAAATAATATATTTTACAGGCACTATCTGTTCATTTCCAACTTTAGTTAGAATGCATTTACTCTTTATTCATTTGTGATAGTTATTTTAAGCAAGGTGTTATTGGAGCTCAGGTCTTACTGAAGATATCCTCAGTATTCCCCAATGTAAACTACGTAATTAGAGTTTAAAGGGGATAAATCACCTTCAGCAGGCATCAAGAGAAGATCCAGAAAGAAGAGACCAACTGGGGGAAAGTATGAGGAACAATCCAACAAATCAGTGGGAATTCTTTCTCAAACGTAGAAACCCCAACTTTGTTTGCCAAAGCAGAATGTCAGCAGTCAGTAAACTTTACATAGAATTTACAGTAGATTCAGGCCATTCAGCTCAACTGGAAGGTGTTTCTGCTCCACACAGGCCCCCTCCCACTGACTTTTCATCTGGCTTGATCACCAAAACATTTTATTAAAGCAGTGTTGAAAATTTTTGAGGTAACCACATTGGCATTGTTTCACTAATATCACTTACAGTAACTTATATCGTCTACAAATGCACTTCTGAATTCACTTCATCACTGGTTTGCAGGAAAGGAAGGGAAAATGTTGAAATTGAAAGTGGAAGGGCTGAATCGCCTGTGGAACCCGTAAAACAAATCGGTGTAAGGAGGCTTTACATCATCTAAAAAATTCTGCTTGTTTCTGCATTAGAAATCTAATGCATTTTATTCTTTCATTGCGGTCTATTAATTAGCTACTGCACAAGACACTCTGGAATAAGGAATCAGAGTGTGCAGGCTGCAGACACTGTGTTAATTATACATATTAATTAATGTGAAGGCATACATCCCAATGGAAATGCCGTCTCAACACTGGTGCCAGCCCAGGTTACAAAAGTCAACAATTTTGAGTGTAAATAGACCCAGGTGAGTTGGCTAAATTATTCCAACAGAAAGTGCAGCAGTGGCGATGATCTTATTATCGACGTGTGCAGCAGGGGAATGAAACTGGTTTTATCAGTGTTTCTAGTAAATAATCACTGTTCCTTATCATTTACTCTTACTTCCTGCTGCAAAGCCCCACAAAAGCACTCAATCTGCAATTGTCAGTGCCGTTTCACAGATTAAGAACAGAAAATTATTTGTCATAAAATAACAGATCTAACGCTGAACCAAAGGAATTCTACTTTTATTGGAGATAATGACTTTTGAATGGAATATTAAATTGACATCGTGCAGTCTTGCCCAGACGTTAGTCAGGCCAAAGTTCTGGTCACCACACTATGATGATCTAATTGTACCAGAGAGAGTGTCGAGGAGATTCACCAGTGTGTTTCCTGGGCTGGAGCAATTCAGTTATGAAGAGAAACTAGATAGGCCGAAATTGTTTTCATCGGAGGAGAAAAGGCTGAGGAGAACCAATTGAGGACTACAAAATTATGAGGGGCACCTACAGAAACAATAGAAATGAACTTTTCCCCTTAGTAGGGGGATCAAGTACCAGAGCACATTGATTTAAGGAAAGGGGCAGATGGTTTAGAGAGGATTTTAAGGAAAAATTTAGATGAATGCTTGAAGTACCATGACAAATAGGACAAATGCTAGGAAATGACATTAAGATAGATTGGTGCTTGATGATCAGCAATGGACAGAATGAACTGACGGGCTTTTTTACATGCTGTAGATAACTTGTCAGTGCCTGAACGAAAGGGGGAGTTGGCAGAAGTCCAGTGAGGCCTATCTCCTTGTCAGAAACAACGCAATGCAGGAAATTGTACGTGTCGAGATGAGATTCTCATTAGGCAGCCATCATTGCTAATGACCTCACTAACTGCACATCTCTCCTCATTAATCTGCAGCTTCCTATCCTACCAGCCTCACTGAGCAAACTAGATGCTGAGAATTCTCAATATGGAAGTCAGAGTAGGTTCTGGTGACTTAAGCTCATTGGTGGCTGTGAAGATCCTCCATGTTCTTCACCATATTCTTCTGCAACAGCAGCTAAAGGCACGATCCATGGATATCCTCCACATGCACTGCACCTCGATTGATACTAATACTCAATAATTACTAATCCCTCAGAATGCTCATGAAACATCTCCGATCAACTTGCAAGCACTTAGAAAGAGCATACCTACATTGCAGGATGCACCAGCTGTTACATTGCAAGTGCACTTTATGTGTAGAGACAGGCCTCCAGCTCACAGTACATCTCAGAGTTGCTCACTTGCTATCTTAGCACATACCTGCATTCTTGCAGCATAGAATAGAATCTCTACAGCATTTGACCCAAAAAGTCCACACCGACTCTCTGAAGAATATCCCACCCAGACCCATCCCTGTTACCGTGCATTTCCCATGGCTAATCTAACTTACACATCCCTGAACACTATGGACAATTTAACATGGCCAGTCAATCTAACCAGCGCACAATGTGGGAGGAAACCGGAGCACCCGGACAAAACCCATGCTGTCATGGGGGGAGATTGCAAACTCCACACAGACAGTCGCCCAAGGCTGGCAAGGATCCCGGGGCCCTGATGCTGTGAGGGGGCAATGCTAACCACTGAGCCACCGTGCCACCCTGACTTGCCTTGCCTATTAGCATTTGGCACTTCAACCAGAGAAAAGGTTCTCAGTCCTATCGGACTGACATGCACAGACAGGCTTGTCTGTCTGAGGGGTTCGGGAGAATCTCTTGCTGTGTAGCGCACCAAGATGTCATATCTAATGCCTACAGCATGTGCCATCTGCATGCATAACAAACACACATTTCTTGTGTCAGAATCTGGATGGGAGCCAGTCCTCAGTCTAGTCAAGGGGTCTGCATTGGTCAGGGGGTTCGATACTGAGTCATGATCATAGTTCAGGGGCTTCACCTGTTATACATTTGGGTTACTTACTGTCGGTGGGTATGTCTGAATACAGGCAAAAATAGAAACTGCTGGAGAAACTCAACAGATTTGGCAGCACCTGTGAAGAGAATTGCTGAGATTTCCACCAACTTCTGTTTTTGTTTGTTTCAGATCTCCAGCATCTGAAGTTCTTTGCTTTATTTTAATATCTGACTACAGTTTGAGGCCAGTGGTCAGTTCTGTATGGCCAGCAGCCGCCTTCAGGGGAATTGTATACTGTCAGTTGGAGAGCTATAAATTAAGCAGTCTGAGATCTTGCAGTCATGCCTAGGAGCTGTTCAAAATCAGTCAGTGGTCTGCGGCACAAAGAGTCCTGGGGGTGTTGTATTGATTGTTAAGGAAGGGTGCAGGGAGGAACTGCAAAGACAAAGGGAAGCTCATTGGCAAAATAGAATATGACAGTAAAGGCTAGGATGGAAAGTAGAAGTGTGCTTTAAGGTAGGGACAAGTAAGGTGAATGGGGAGAAGCAAAATTTTAGGAGATACATAGAACAGTATCGGAGGTCATTTGGCATTGACAGGGGGAGTGTAGATTATCAGGGTGGGCATCATGAAGACATAATGTTGGGGCTCAGGGAGCAAGGAGAGCAGGTGGAGGTGAGGTTTAGTGTGATAGGTCTCCATGGGAGATGACGGTGTAGTGTCAGGTACAATGAAACATGGAAGCTCTGTGAAGCTATCTGACAACAAGACAGAGCCCACAGCTGATGGCATCCACCATGGGCTGCTTTCAGGCCATTACTGCCATTCGATACATGCTAACTATAAATGGAAAATGGCTGGGAGAACACACAAGGTGGGCAGAGACACACCATTCCCAGCAATGTGCAGCCCCTTATAAATCCTTTTGCTCCCTCACTCCTTGACAACTATACTATACCTTTTGCCAGAACCTGCGACCACCCAGTGAGTGCATAGCTGAGGCTCAGTACATAGAACAATACAGTGCAGAACAGGCCCTTCGGCCCTCGATGTTGCACCGACCTGTGAACTAATCTAAGCCCCTCCCCCAGTTGAATGTTCCTCCTGCAGAATGTGGGAGGGAAGGGCCACCACTAGTGTCCCTGCTGACTACATCTGCGGGAAGTGCACCCAACTCCAGCTCCTTGAAAACCGCGTTAGGGAACTGGAGCTGGATGAACTTCGGATCATTCGGGAGGCAGAGGGGGTTATTGAGAGGAGTTACAGGGAGGTAGTCACTCCTCAAGTACAGGAAAAAGGCAGATGGGTTACGGTCAGGGGACGGAAAGGGAACCGGCAGGCAGTGCAGGGATCCCCTGTGGCCATTCCCCTCAACAATAAGTATACCGTTTTGGATACAGTTGGGGGGGATGACTTAGCAGGGGAAAGCAGTGGGTCACAGGTCTCTAGCACAGAGTCTGTCCCTGCTGCTCAGAAGGGAAGGGGGAAGAGGAGCAGAGCAGTAGTCATTGGGGACTCCATACTTAGGGGGACAGATAGGAAGTTCTGTGGAGACGAGAGAGACTCACGGTTGGTGTGTTGCCTCCCAGGTGCCAGCGTGCGTGATGCCTCTGATTGTCTTTTTGGGATCCGTAAGGGGGAGGGGGAGCAGCCCCAAGTCATTGTCCACATTGGCACCAACGACATAGGTAGGAAGAGAGACGGGGATTTAAGGCAGAAATTCAGGGAGCTAGGATGGAAGCTGAGAGCTAGGACTAACAGAGTTGTCGTCTCTGGTTTGTGGCCCGTGCCACGTGCTAGTGAGGCAAGGAATAGGGAGAGAGGGGAGTTGAACACGTGGCTACAGGGATGGTGCACGAGGGAGGGTTTTGGATTCATGGATAATTGGGGCTCTTTCTGGGGTAGGTGGGACCTCTACAAGCAAGATGGTCTTCACCTGAACCAGAGGGGTACAGATATCCTGGGGGGGAAATTTGCTAAGGCTATTTGGGTGGGTTTAAACTAATTCAGCAGGGGGATGGGCACCAAAATTGTAGTTCGACTATAGAAAAGGTTGAGAGTAGGCTGGTCCGAAATAAAGTTTCAGGGGAGCAAGATGGCACCGGCAAGCAAGAAGTTGGTTTGAAGTGTGTCTACTTCAATGCCAGGAGCGTCCGGAATAAGGTGTGTGAACTTGCAACATGGGTTAGTACCTGGGACTTCGATGTTGTGGCCATTTCGGAGACATGGATAGAGCAGGGACAGGAATGGTTGTTGCAGGTTCCAGGGTTTAGATGTTTCAGTAAGAACAGAGAATATGGTAAAAGGGGGGAGGTGTGGCATTGTTGGTCAAGGACAGTATTACAATTGCAGAAAGGATGTTTGGGGACTCGTCAACTGAGGTATTATGGGCTGAGGTTAGAAACAGGAAAGGAGAGGTCACCCTGTTGGGAGTTTTCTATAGGCCTCCGAATAGTTCCAGAGATGTAGAGGAAAGGGCAGCAAAGATGATTCTCGATAGGAGTGATAGAGACAGGGTAGTTGTCATGGGGGACTTCAACTTTCCAAATATTGACTGGGGACACTGTAATTCAAGTACTATAGATGGGTCAGTTTTTGCACAGTGTGTGCAGGAGGGCTTCCTGACACAGTATGTAGATAGGCCAACAAGGGGCGAAGCCACATTAGATTTGGTACTGGGCAATGAGCCTGGCCAGGTGTTAGATTTGCAAGTAGGTGAGCACTTTGGTGAAAGCGATCACAATTCTGTTATGCTTACTTTAGTGATCGAAAGGGATAGGGGTATACCACTGGGAAAGAGTTATAGCTGGGGGAAAGGCAATTACGATGAGATTAGGCAAGATTTAGGGAGCATAGGATGGGGAAGGAAACTGCAGGGGATGGGCACATTAGAAATATGGAGCTTATTCAAGGAAAAGCTCCTGTGTGTCCACGATAAGTATGTACCTGTCAGGCAGGGAGGAAGCTGTAGAGTGCGGGAGCCGTGGTTTACGAAGGAGGTGGAATCTCTGGTCAAGCGGAAGAAGAAGGCTTATGTTAGGATGAGATGTGAAGGCTCAGTTAGGGCACTTGAGGGCTACGAGGTAGCCAGGAAAGACCTAAAGAGAGGGCTCAGAAGAGCCAAGAGGAGGCATGAGAAGTTGTTGGCGGATAGGATCAGGGTAAACCCTAAGGCTATCTATAGGTATTTAAGGAATAAAAGAATGACGAAAGTAAGATTAGGCCCAATCAAGGATAGTAGTGGTAAGTTGTGTGTTGAGTCAGATGAGATGGGGGAAGCGCTAAATGAATATTTTTCAACAGTATTCACTCTAGAAAACGACAATGTTGTCGAGGAGAATACTGAGATACAGGCTACTAGACTAGGTGGGATTGAGGTTCACAAGGAAGAGGTATTAGAAATCTTTCAGAGGGTGAAGATAGTTAAGTCCCCTGGGCCGGATGGGATTTATCCTGGGATCCTCTGGGAAGCCAGGGAGGAGATTGCCGAGCCTTTGGCATTGATCTTTAACTCGTCATTGTCTACAGGAATAGTGCCAGATGACTGGAGGATAGTAAATGTGGTTCCCCTGTTCAAGAAGGGGAGTAGAGACAACCCTGGTAATTATAGACCAGTGAGCCTTACCTCAGTTGTTGGTAAAGTGTTGGAAAAGGTTATAAGGGATAGGATTTATAATCATCTAGAAAAGAATAAATTGATTCGGGATAGTCAGCACGGTTTTGTGAAGGGAAGGTCGTGCCTCACAAACCTTATTGAGTTCTTTGAGAAGGTGACCAAACAGGTAGATGAGAGTAAACCGGTTGATGTGGTGTATATAGATTTCAGCAAGGCGTTTCATGAGGTTCCTCACAAGAGGCTATTGTACAAAATGCGGAGGAATGGAATTATGGGAGATATAGCAGTTTGGATCGGAAATTGGTTTGCTGAAAGAAGGCAGAGGGTGGTGGTTGATGGGAAATGTTCACCCTGGAGACCAGTTACTAGTGGTGTACCGCAAGGGTCGGTGTTGGGTCCACTGCTGTTTGTCATTTTTATAAATGACCTGGATGAGGGCGTAGAAGGATGGGTTAGTAAATTTGCAGACGACACTAAGATAGGTGGAGTTGTGGATAGTGACGAAGGATGCTGTAGGTTGCAGGGAGTCATAGATAAGCTGCAGAGCTGGGTTGAGAGGTAGCAAATGGAGTTTAATGCAGACAAGTGTGAGGTGATGCACTTTGGTAGGAGTAACCAGAAGGCAAAGTACAGGGCTAATGGTAAGATTCTTGGTAGTGTAGATGAGCAGAGAGATCTCGGTGTCTATGTACACAGATCCTTGAAAGTTGCCATCCAGGTTGACAGGGCTGTTAAGAAGGCATGCAGTGTTTTAGCTTTTATTAATAGAGGGATTGAGTTCCAGAGCCAAGAGGTTATGGTGAAGCTGTACAAAATCTGGTGCGGCCGCACTTGGAGTATTGTGTACAGTTCTGGTCACTGCATTATAAGAAGGATGTGGAAGCTTTGGAAAGGGTGCAGAGGAGATTTACTAGGATGTTGCCTGGTATGGAGGGAAGGTCTTACGAGGAAAGGCTGAGGGACTTGAGGCTGTTTTCATTAGAGAGAAGAAGGTTGAGAGGTGACTTAATTGAAACATATAAAATAATCAGAGGGTTAGATAGGGTGGATAGGGAGAGGCTTTTTCCTAGGATGGTGACGGCGAGCCCGAGGGGGCATAGCTTTAAATTGAGGGATGAAAGATATAGGACAGATGTCAGAGGTAGTTTCTTTACTCAGAGAGTAGTAAGGGAATGGAACGCTTTGCCTGCAACGGTAGTAGATTCGCCAACTTTAGGTACATTTAAGTCATCATTGGATAAGCATATGGACATACATGGAATAGTGTAGGTTAGATGGGCTTGAGATCGGTATGACAGGTCAGCACAACATCGAGGGCCAAAGGGTCTGCACTGTGCTGTAATGTTCTATGTTCTATGTTCTATACTATCCCATCATCATCCATATGCTTATCCATGGACTGTTTAAATGCCCCTAATGTGGCTGAGTTGACTACATTGGCAGGTAGGGTGTTCCACGCCCTTACCACTCTCTGAGTAAAGAATCTGTCTCTGACATCTGTCTTAAATCTATCACCCCTCAATTTGTAGCTCTGCCCCCTTGTACAAGCTGAAGTCGTCATCCTCGGAAAAAGACTCTCACTGTCCGCTCTATCTAATCCTCTGATCATCTTGTATGTCTCTACTAAATCCCCTCTTAGCCTCCTTCTCTCCAATGAGAACAGACCGAAGTCCCTCAGCCGTTCTTCATAGGGCCTTCGCTCCAGACCAGGCAACATCCTGGTAAATCTCCTCTGCACCTTTTCCAATACTTCCACATCCTTTCTGTAATGGGGCGACCAGAACTGCACACAATATTCCAAATGAGGCCGCACTAGTGTTTTGTACAGTTTCAACATGACATCACGGCTCCAGAACTCAATCCATCTACCAATAAAACATAAAACACCGTAAGACTTCTTAACAGCACTATCAACCTGGGTGGCAACTTTCAGGGATCTATGTACATGGACATCAAGATTCCTCTGTACATCCACACTACCAAGAATCTTTCCATTGACCCGGTATTCTGCCTTCCTACTATTCCTCCCAAAGTGAATCACCTCACATTTATCCGCATTAAACTCCATTTGCCACATTTCGGCCCAATTCTGCAGTTTATCCAAGTCTCCCCGCAACCTGCGACATTCTTCCACACTGCCCACCGCTCCGCCAACTTTAGCATCATCTGCAAACTTACTAACCCATCCACCTATGCCTGCGTCCAAGTCATTTATAAAAATGACAAACAGCAGTGGTCCCAAAACAGATTCTTGAGGCACATCACTAGTGACCTGACTCTCGGCTGAATATTTTCCATCAACCACCGCTCATTGCCTTCTTACAGAAAGCCAGTTTCCAAGCCAAACTGCTAAATCTCCCTCAATCCCGTGCCTCTGTTTGTTCTCCAATAACCTACTATGTTGAACCTTATCAAAGGTTTTACTGATGTCCATGTACACCACGTCAATTGCCCTACCCTCATCCACAAGCTTGGTCACCTTCTCAAAAAACTCAATGAGGTTTGTGAGACACGACCTGCCCTTGATGAATCCATGCTGACTATCTCCAATCAAATTGTTGCTTGCTGGATGATTATAAATCCTATATTTTATAATCCTTTCCAAAACCTTTCCAACAACAGACATAAGGCTCACAGGTCTATAATTAGTGGGTCATTCCTACTACCCCTCTTGAGCAAGGGCACAACATTAGCAATCCTCCAGTCCTTTGGTACTAAACCTACAGACAATGAAGACACAAAGATCAAGGCTAAACGCTCCACCACCTCCTCCCTCGCTTCCCAGACAATCCTCGGAAAAATCCCATCCGGCCCAGGGGGTTTATCTACCTTCAAGAATTGATAACACCTCCTCCTTACTAACCTTAATCCTTTCGATTCTAGTAGCCTATAACTCAGTCACCTCCTCTAAAATATTCTCCTGTTCCTCAGTGAAAACAGATGAGAAGTAATCATTTTGCTCCTCTCCAATCTCCACAGGGTTCACACACAACTTCCCACTTCTGTATTTGACTGGCCCTATTCCTATCCTAGTCATCCTCTTATTCCTTACTTACCTATAGAAAGCTTTCGGGTTCTCCTTTACTCTACCTGCCAATGTCTGCTCATGTCCCCTCCTTGCTCTTCTTAACTCTCTCTTTAAATCCTTCCTAGCTAATCTATAACTCTCCATCGCTTCATCTGAACCATCTTGTCTCATTGTCAGAAAAGCCTCCCTCTTCCGCTTAACAAGAGATACAATTTCTTTAGTACCTTATCACTTCCTCCCTACCTGACAGGGACATACCTATCAAGGACACGCAATATCTGTTCCTTTCCCCAGCTCCACATTTCGATTGTCCCCATCCCCTGCATTTTGCAAACCCATTCTATGCTTCCTAAGTCTTGCCTAATCGCATAATAATTGCCCTTCCCCCATTTATAACTCTTCCCCTATGGCATGTTCCTACCCTTTTCCATCGCTAAGGCAAACATAACCGAATTATGGTCACTGTCTCCAAAGTGCTCACCTATCACTAAATCAAACACCTGGCCTGGTTCATACCAAGTACCTGATCCAGTGTGGCCTCCCCTCTTGTTGGCCCTTCGACATACTGAGTCAGGAAACCCTCCTGCACACATTGGACAAAAACTACTCCATCCAATGTACTAGAGTTATAGCATTTCCAATGTTAGGGAAGTTAAAGTCTCCCATAATGACCACCCTGTTCCTTTCACTCCTACCCAGAATAGTTTTGCCGATCCTCTCCTCCACATCCCTGGAACTTTGCGGGGGCCTAGAAAAAACTCCCAGCAGTGTTTCCTCTCCTCTCCTGTTTCTGACCTCAGCCCATACCACCTCAGTAGACGAGTCCTCATCAAAAGTTCTTTCAGCCACCATTATAGTATCCTTGACGAACAAAGTCACACCCCCTCCACCCTCTTTTACCACCTTCCCTGACCTTAGTGAAAGATCTAAACCCTGGAACCTGCAACATCCATCCCTGGCCCTGCTCTATCTATGTCTCCGAAATGGCCACAACATCGAAGTCCCAAACACACTGCATGTGCAATAACATGCAGCTATGCCTCAAAGTCAACGGGGTGTAATTCTTACTGAAGTACTATGGTTAAGGGCCATCTTCCCTCTGCCACACCGCCATGCCCCCAGTCCTCACCCCATCCTCACCTTAAAATTCCTCTGGGTGGATCCAACAAGGTGACAGTACCCAACCCTTGACCAACATGACTGGGCAGCTTCATGCAACACATTCCTGAACCACTGACTGCTAGCTATAAGTCTGTCTGACTGCATTAGCCCCATCCCTGGATTTGCCATCACAAAACCAAGACAGGCTGTGGCCTAGTACATCGACTAAGAGACATAAACCTTCAGACTAGGATTACCCCAGCCTAACTGTGGCCAATTCCTTGAACAGTAGGGATATTGTCCTTGACTTACTGGGCTTTGCAATCCCTCCATGGTCTTCAGTAAGAACTACACCCCTTTGACTTTGAGGCATAGCTGCATGTTATGCACATGCAGTGTGTTTGCCGTGTAAACTGCTGGCACATGGTTCATAATTGGCATAGCACATTGCATAGAGCACAGTGCATGCCCCCTTTTGACTGAGGATTATTTAGCTGCAAGGTAAGCTGCCTGATAGTGTTGCTACACTAATTGGCACACCAGGCAAGGTAAGCCAAGGATTTGTCAGCAGGTAGATAGGAGTTGAGTGAACAAGTGCTAACAGAGCATCCCTGAAATGTAGCGCTGTCTAGTCTACATGCTGGATGCCTTATCTTGTGTGCAGGGTCGCTGCTACAGCCTTTCAATGCCAGCTGCTGGTGTACAATGCTTTCAGACAAAACAATGAATAACAGAAGAGACAAGATGGCCATGTTCTGGAGGCCAGTGTCAAATGAACAATATGTTCGACTGGTGCCCGTGGATCATGTCGAGATGTTATTGCCTTATGTACAACACACAGGTTGTTCAGAAGCAGCAAACTGAATCTGCCTGGGTCACAGGACCTTAAAAGTTAACTCTGATTTTTTTCTTCACAGATGCTGCCAAACCTGCTGAACTTCCAGCAACTTCTGTTTTTCTGGCATGTACACACTCTGGTTTCCTTGTTGAGTTTTCCTGATGATTAGTTTATTTGGTGAGATTGGTAAGCTGTGAGCCTGAATATTAATGGGGCAATTTATGACATTAGCAAGGCATTTAATAGCAATAATCACTGTCACAACTTGCCACTGTCTCGTGAAAATCTCCACATATTGCTCAAGAAAGACATAAAAGATGAATTGAGATGATCTTAATGTCAAGTTGAGCCTTGCCTCAGATATCACTCAATTGTGCCACACATCACTCCATAGTCCCCATTGTGCACGACCCATCAGATTCAACCACAAATTTCACTATTTATCTAAACCTCTCAGTGGTCAATTTCAGCACTATGTTTGGTGGAGGCTAAACAAGAGAAACAAGAGGAAACTAAACACTGCATTTATCACACCCTACACTCTGTGATATCAACTATTAGAAAGAAAATACACCATTGCAAACAATGAAGTTTTGAAAAAATTGACATCAACTCTATTGGAAGTGTTAACTGACTAAAGCAATAAATTAAACCATAATTTAAAGCAAATTATGTTCAGCAAAAACTTGTTGCAGATGCAATTGAGAAACCAATTCCCATGTTAAATCATTGACTAGATCATAATCAATTTAAACAATGAATTGAATCTAAAATTCAGAAGTTTGATGGTAGTTAAATTAAGGTTCCTATTAATCGTGGAGTTCCCATTCAGCTAAAGACTCATTGTGCATAACTGTTTCACACTAGCATAGTTACCGCATCATTGGCACAGCTACTATTTTATCCCTAACTCATCATAAATCCATCTCACACAGATTAGATCCCTCCAAAATTCTAACACCTCACGCCCCAAACCAGCGTTCACAATATCACACCTGACACCACAGCTCTCACAATCGCACATTCACACCGAAACTCTCAATATCACACTCCACACCAAAAGGTTTTCTCTATGACATTCTACAGATGTTTTCTATATCATAGCCCATACCATGCAGTTGTCATAATATCACATCCCTTACTGAAGATGTTCACAATATCACAACCCACAAGAAAGTGCATTTCTTCAGTTAAAGATTTCAGCCTACTGCACCTACAATTCAGCTCCTGGTTGACTTTGGTAAGTAGAGATAGTCGGAACTGCCGATGCTACAGAATCTGAGATAACACGGTGTGAAGCTGGATGAACACAGCAGGCCAAGCAGCGTCAGAGGACCAGGAAAGTTTGACGTTTTGGGTCTTGGCCTGAAGCGGCGAACTTTCCTGCTCTCTGATGCTGCTTGGCCTGTTCTGTTCATCCAGCTTCACACCAAGTTATTTTTGACTTTGATAAGTGCTTGTGTTTGAGCATGAAACTGCACTGATGATCCAATTGTGTTCTTCCTTTGGGATTGCTGGCAAATTCAGATTATCTACCTGCTGTTGTCAGAGAATGGAGATGTTTTCATTCATGTTGCATGGATAACAAGTACTCTTGTCCACAGAAGTATATTGAGTAAGTCAGAACCCACTTCCTCAGACAGCTGATTCACAGAGTCTCAAATATATAGAAAGATCTGGTCACGTATTGCCCATGGGATCCAAGGCAAGTTGGCAAATTAGATCGAAAACTGGCTCACAAATAGGAGGTGAAGACTGACGGTGGACTTTTTTTTGTAATTGGAACGACAGCGGTATACCACAGGGATTGTTGCTGGGATCCTTGTTGTTTGTTTTTTATATTAACAATTTGAATGTGAATACAGATGGTATAATTAGTAAGTTTGCAGACGACATGAAAATTAGTGATGGCGTTGATAGTCAGGAGAATGGTCTGAGGCTATAATCTGATATTCATTAGCTGGTAAATTGAACAGAGCATTAGAGAATGGATGTAATCCTAATAAGTGATGCATTTCAGGAGGTATAATAGAGAAGGATATACACAATGAATGTTAAGTCCCAAGCGAGCGCTGAGGAACAAAGGGACCTTGGTGTACATGTCCATAGATCCCGTAGGTCTCCGCACAGATAGACAGGTTGGTGAAGAAGGCAGACAGACGCTTGCCTTCATTGGCCAAGGCATAGAATGAAGGAGCAAGGATTTCTTTTTACAATTTTATAAAATATTGGTTAGGTCACAGAGAGAATACCACATGTAATTCTGGTTGCCACAGTAAAGGAAGGATTTGATTATGCTCCACTGGGTGCAGAAGAGATTCACCAGGGTGTTGCCTAGATGGAAAGTCTCAGTTATGAGGGGAGACTGGATGGATTGGGTTTGTTTCCCCTAGAAGAGAGGAGGCTGAAGGTGGTTCGGATTAAGGTGTACAAAATTATGTGAGTTATAGACAGAGTAACTGAGAAAATCTCTTCCCTTCAGCAGGCATGTCTATGTCACAAGTTTAAGTTGAGGAGCAAGTGAGATATGAGAACAGATGGTATGAGATATGGAACGTACTGCCTGACAGGGTGGTAGAAGCAGATAATATCACAACATTAGGAAGCATCTGCATGAGTACATAAAACGCCAGAGAATAGTATACTAAGTGCAGGCAAATGAAATTAGTAGTTTGGTGTTTGGTGATCAGCATAGACTTGGTGGGCTGAAGACCTTTCTTTTTATTCATTTGTGGGATGTGGGCATCGCTGGCTAGTCAGCATTGCCTGCCCATCCCTGGTTACCCTTGAGAAGGTGGTGAGCTGCCTTCTTAAACTGCTACAGTCCTGCTGTAGGTTGAACTATAATGCCATTAGGGAGGGAATTCCAGAATTTTGACCCAGTGAAGGAACATCGATATATTTTCAAGTCAGGACGGTAAGTGACTTGGAGGGGAAAATGGAGGTGGTGGTGTTCCCATATGTCTGCTGCCCTTGTCATACAATCATGGAATCCCTGCAGTGTGCAAACGGGCCCTTTGGCTCAACAGGTCCACACCACTCCTCCAAAGAGCATCCCACCCAGACCCATTTCCCTAATTTTCCATGTCTAAACCACCTAACCTAAACATTTGTTTCTCAAATTGGAGTCCTGTGACCAGTGGTGTTCCACAGGGATCTGTGCTGGGACCACTGTTGTTTGTCATACATGTAAATGACTTGGAGGAAGGTGTAGGTGGTCTGATCAGCAACTTTGCTGATGACACTAAGATTGGTGGAGTAGCAGATAGTGAAGGGGGCTGTCAGAGATTTCACCAGAATATAGATAGACTGGAGAGTTGGGCAGATAAATGGCAGATGGAGTTCAATCCGGGCAAATGCGAAGTGATGCATTTTGGACGATCAAATTCAAGGGCAAACTATACAGTAAATGGAAAAGTCCTTGGGAAAATTGATGAACAGAGAAATCTGGGTGTTCAGGTCCGTTGTTCGCTGAAGGTGACAACGCAGGTCAATCGGGTGGTCAAAAAGGCATATGGCATGCTTTCCTTCATTGGGTGGGGTACTGAGTACAAGAGTTGGGAGGTCATGTTGCAGTTGTATAGGACTTTGGTTCGACCACATTTAGAGTACTGCATACAGTTCTGGTCACCACATTACCAAGAGGATGTGGATGCTTTGGAGAGGGTGCAGAGGAGGTTCACCACGATGTTGTTTGGTACGGAGGGCGCTAGCTGTGAAGAGAGGTTGAGTAGATTAGGATTATTTACATTAGAAAGGCGGAGGTTGAGGAGGGGCTTGATTGAGGTCTACAAAATCATGAGAGGTATAGACAGGGTGGATAGCAAGAAGCTTTTTCCCAGAGTTGGGGATTCAATTACTCGGAGTCACGATTTCAGGATGAGAGATGAAAAGTTTAAGAGAGCTTAGTGTGGAAAATTCTTTACACAGAGGGTGGTGGGTGCCTGGAACGCTTGGTCAGCAGAGGTGGGCACGATAACATCATTCAAGATGTATCTAGACATTTACATGAATGGGCAGGGAGCAGAGGGACACAGATCCTTGGAAAATAGGCCACATATTTAGATAGAGGATCTGGATCGGCGTAGACTTGGAGGGCCAAAGGGCCTGTTCCTGTGCTGTAATTTTCTTTGTTCTTTGTAACAGTGACAGTCCTTCGAGATGGAAGTGGTTGTTGGTTTGGAAAGTGCTGTCTGAGGATTTTTGGTGAAGTTCTGCTGTGTATCTTGTCAAGAGTACATATTGCTGCTACTGAGCTTCAGTGCTTGAGGGAGTGGAAGCTTTTGCATGTTGTGCCAATCAAGCAGGCTGCTTTGTCCTAAATGGTGTCAACCTTCTTGAGTGCTCTCGTGGCTGCTCTCATTCAGGCAAGTTGGGAGTATTCCATCACAGTCCTGACTTGTGCCTTGTAGATGGTAGATAGGCTTTGAGGAATCAGAAGGTCATTTACTCGCCACAGTATTCCTAGTTTCTGGCCTGCTCTTATAGCCACTGTGGTTATGTTGAGTTTCAGGTCAATGATATTCCCCAGGTTTTTGATAGTGGGGGATTCACTCATAGTAATACCATTGAATGTAAAGGGGTGGTGGTTCGACTGTCTTTTATTGGTGATGGTCATAGCCTGGCATTTGTGTGGCATGAATGTCACTTACCACTTGCCAGCCCAAGTTAGATATGTTTCTATGTGGTTCAGGCCTAAGAATCTATACTCCAGCAGTATGGTAACAACAGGATCACACTGAAAATCAGGCTACTATGCTGGAATAAAAATGATCGTACAAATGTACCCAAGAATGTTCATTTCAAATTAATTGATTTGCTATGTTAAGGTGCATTAAATGGGGAGTCAGTTGCATGAACGGTTGTTGGATTGGAGGTGTCTGGCATGTAATGTGTGTCTTTATAAAAAAAATATAGGAATGACATAAATTCCTGGTACGGATTCTCATTGTGCAATGGTATTGTCCCTATCTCTGAGAAAGAGGACTGGGTTAAAGTCCCACCTGCTCCAGAAGGTTCAAATAACATCTCTCAGCAAGTTGAGTAGAGAATATTTAAATTCTTATTCAGTTCTTTCCTTCACCTTGTGGCCATCTGATTTGTAACAACAAATATCCTTCATGTCGGCTGTAACTTTGAAAAACAACATTAAACTGCCCAATTTCCACAAAGGACATCCACAACCTTCCTCTCCTGCCATACAAACATCTTCCTCACTCTTATTGAGACAGTTCACAACACCTCGTCACAGAACTCAAAATCCCTACAGTGTGGAAACAGGCCCTTCGGCCCAACAAGTCTACACCAATACTCAAAGCATCCCACCCAGACCCATCCCTCTATAACCCACCCCTAACATACAGATCCCGGGACAGTATGGGCAATTTAGCATGACCTATCCATCTAGCCTGCACATCTTTGAATTGTGGGAGGTAACTGGAGCACTTGGAGGAAACCCTTGCAGACACGGGGAGAATGTGCAAACTCCACACAGACAGTCGCCCAAGGTTGGAATTGAACCAGAGTCTCTGATGTTGTGGGGCATCTGTGTTAACCACTGAGACATTATCATTCTGCTTTGCCACTGTTTAACATTTTTGCGAAGTTCTTTGATATTTCACACAGACAAAGGTGAATCGCGAATTTTGGAAAATATCATTTTCTGCAAGCAAAATTTGTATCTAGATTTTCAGCAAGAGATGGTGAACTATTTGTTCTTCCCTCGATTACTATAAGACCAGGTAGAAAGATTTCTCTCGTAAAATTTCTTGGTAATGCTATATAGCAAGACACTTCAACAAAACTAGTCCTAATGGTGTTTTCCTTTCACAATAGTCCAAGTGTCATGCAATATGCTAAGTACAATTACAATATTTAAAGGGCATCTGGATCAGTACATGAATAGGAAGGGTTTAGAGGCATATGGGACACATGCTGGCAAATGGAAATAGATTAATTTCAGAAATCTGCTCAACATGAATGAGTCGGACCAAAGGGCCTGTTTCTGTGCTGTACAACTCTACGACTCTTATTCTGTACACACCAGAAAAACGGGATTCTCACGATCCATCAGATCAATTCCTTTCAAATTTCTAACAGTCTCAAACCAATCGCACCTCTACCTTCTCTATTGTATGAATATCTGTCCAATTTGTAGAGCCTCTCCTCATTACTTAATCATCAAAGCCTGAGTAATGTTCTGGTGAATGTACGCTGTGCTCCTTGCAGGGTCAATATTTTGTTTCTATTGAGTGTTGATCAGAACTGCACAGTACCCTACTTATGATCAAACAAAACCTTTCTATAATTGTAGTCCAGAACCAGGGGTCACAGTCTAAGGATATAATTTCATAGAATTATACAGCACAGCAATGGCCCTTTGGCCCATTAGTCTGTACCAACATAACTAGCACTAAGAGTGCACTAATCACAATTTCATGCACTAATCCCATAAACCTGAATGTTATGTTATTTGAAGTCCTCATCCAAACTTTTTTTTTAAAAGTTGTAAGATTTCCATCCTCCACTACCTTTCCAGGCTGAACATTCCAGATTCCCACCACCCGCTGAGTGAAAAAGATTTTTCTCAAATACCCTCTGGATTTCCCGCCCCTTACCCTAAAACTATGTCTTCTCATGATTGACCCCACAACCATTCTCTATTCACCCTGCCCGTGCATTCATAATCATATACACCTCAATCATCTTCTCCTTCAGTCTGTTCTGCACTAAAGGAAACAATCCAAGCTTATCTAGTCTCTCCTTGTAGTTCAGTTTTTCCATCCCAGGTAACATCTGGTCAACATCCTCTGTAACCTTTCCAGTGCTATCACATTCTTCGTCTGGTGAGGTGACCAGAACTGCATGTAGTACTCCAGCTGTGGCCTAGCCAATGCTCTGTACAACTTTAACATTGCCTGCTTGCTCTTCAACTCTCTGCCACAACTGATGAAAGCAAGTGTTCCATGTACCTTATTAAACAGGTCATTCACGTGCTCTGCCGACTTCAGGGATCTATAACTAATTACCTCAAGATCCCTCTGTTCTTCTAAGCTCCCCAGTGTTCTTCTATTCACTAAATACTCCCTCAACTTGTTTCTTTTTCCAAAGTACATCACCTCACACTTATCAGGGTTAAATATCATCTGCCACTAGTCTGCACATCTGACGAACCCACCTGTGTCTTCATGTAACCTACAATCATTTTCTTCACCATTAACCAATCTACCAATCTTGATGTCGTCTGCAAATTTGCTTAACATTCTCCCCTCATTTTTACCTGCATCATTTATGTATATAACAAACAATAATGGTCCCAGTATTGATCCTTGTAGTACACCGGCCTCCGGTCACTCAGACAGCCTTCTACCACTACCCTCTGAGTCCTATTACTAAGCCACTTTCTGATTCATCTCACAAAGTTTCCCTCAATTCCATTTGCTTTAAACTTCTCAGTTTGACTCCCATGTTGAGCCTTATGAAAATCTTTGCTAAAATCCATACAAACCACATCAAGTGAACTTATCTCATCCACACATTTGATCAAAATATTCTGAAAATTTGTTAGGTATGACCTCCCTCTGACAAAGCCACGCTGACTATCCCTAATTAACCATGCCGCTCCAAATGGGTATTAATTTGCTCCTTCAGATTTTCTCCAAAAGTTTCCCTATCACTGATGTGAGACTGGCAGCTCTGCACTTTCATGGTTCATCTCTAGCACACATCTTAAAAAGTGGAAACATATTTGCTGTCCTCCAGTCCTGGGGCACTTACCCTGTAGCCAGAGAGGAATTAAAATATTGAGTCAGAGCAGCTGCAAGTTCCTACCTCACCTTCCACAGCAGGCTGGATGCAAATCATCCAGCTCAAGGAATTTATCTGTTTTTAAGCTTGATAGAACTCCAATACCCCCCCATTTCCATTGTCAAACTGAGCAAGTTCCTCACGGTCCCTCTTCCTGAATTCGGTGCCTATTTTCTCCTTTTCCAGAGTGAAGACCAAAGAGAAGAATTCATTCAACACCTTTCCACTATCCTGCAGCTTCAAACACAAGTTGCCCCTTTGGTCCCTATTCTTTCCCTGGTTAATCTCTTTTCTTTAATGTATTTATAAAATATCTTTGGATTCTTCCTAATCCTGTTCACAAGTCCTTTTCATGACCCCTTTTTGCACCTCTAATTGCTTTTTTAACTTCTCTCTTGGACATCCTATACTCATCTCGGGCCACAGTGTAATTGATCTCTTTGGACTTGCTAAAAGCCTGATTCTTTTTCTTTATCCAGTCCTGATTTGTCCTAGACATTCAGGATTCTCTGAACTTATTGCTGATACATTTCCATCTAAAGGGTACATGTTGGACCTGAACTCTCCCCAAGTCCTTCTTGAATGCCCCCAATTCCTTCGCTATAGATTTATCCGCAGAGAAGCTGTTCCCAGTCTACTGTGGCCAGATCTTACTTTAATTTAATAAAATTTACCTTACCCGAATTCAAAGACATCTTTTGCAGGCCATCTTTTCCTTGTCCAGGACAAATTGGAACCATCCTGTGTTGGGTCGCTGTTGCTAAAATGTTCCCCCATTGATACATTAAACACTTAGAGTCATAGAGGCATACAACATGGAAACAGACCCGTTGGTCCAACTCCTCCATGCTGACCAGATATCCTAAATAAATCTAGTCCCATTTGCCAGCATTTGGCCGATATTCCTCTAAACCCTTCCTATTCATAAACCCATCCAGATGCCTTTTAAATTCTGTAATTGTAGCAGCCTTCACCACTTCCTCTGGTAGCTCATTCCTTACACACACCATCCTCTGCATGAAAAAGTTGCCCTTTAAGTTCCTTTTAAATCTTTCCTCTTTTACCTTAAACCTATGCCCTCTAGTTTTGGACTCCCAACCCTGGGGAAAAAACCTTGTCTATTGACCCTATGCAGGTCCATCATGATTTTATAAACCTCTATAAAGTCACCCCACAGCTTTCAATGCTCCAGGAAAAATAGCCCCAGCCTATTCAGCCTCTCGCTACAGCTCAAACCCTCCAACCATGGAAGAAATCATTTGAAATCTTTTCTGAACTCTTTCAGGTTTCACAACATCCTTCCAAAAGCAAGGAGACCAGAATTGCATGCAGTATTCCAATTGTTCGGCTTCTTTACTCAGAACTAGATTCAGCACTGCTCCATGATAACAAAGTGTGGAGCTGGATGAACACAGCAGGCCAAGCAGCATCCTAGGAACACAAAAGCTGACGTTTCAGGCCTAGACTCTTCATAAGAAAAGCTTTTCTGATGAAGGGTCTAGGCCTGAAACGTCAGCTTTTGTGCCCCTAAGATGCTGCTCGGCCTGCTGTGTTCATCCAGCTCCACACTTTGTTATCTCGGATTCTCCAACGTCTGCAGTTCCCATTATCTCCAGCACTGTTCCATCCCTTCTTAGGCCTTCTACATATTGATACAAAAACTCTCCTACAAACAATTGAAGAAATTTCTAGAAATATAGGTTAGATCACCGAGGACAGAAATTAGGAGGAAGTTCTTCACCCAAAAAGTGGTGAGCCTGTGGAATTCTCTGCCAGAGAAAGTAATTGATGCCAAAATATTGAAAATTTGCAATTAGTTAGTTTTTGTTCTTAGGGCAAAAGGAAACAATGTTATTGTGGAGTAAACAGGAAGAGGGTACTGAGTTGGATGATAAACTATGAACATATTGAATGACAGAGCAGGCTCAAAGTTCCAAATAAATCAAAAGGACTGTGGATGCTGGAAATCAGAAGTGAAAGCAGAAATTACTGGCAAGCTTTAGTAGGTCTGGCAGCATCTGAACTCAATTCTGAGAAACGGCCATTGAACCTGAAATGTTAACTCTGATTTCTCTCTATAGATGCTCCCAGACCTGCTGAGCCTTTCCTGCAATTCTGTTTCTGTTTGAAAATTCCAAATGGCCTACTCCTGCTCCTATTTTCATGGTCTCCTAAATATTGTTGATTTTGCATTGTTCCCATATGATTCCACCATTTAAATAACACTCATTTTTTAAAAAGTTTTGGTCGTACTCTGATGAAATTCATCTGGCTCTGTTTCATGCATTCACTAAATTTAGCAATGTCTCTTAGTAACTAGAAAGTAGCAGCTCAGCAGCATCCTCCCAAGAGCAATGGACTGGCATGACCAAGAATGCTTTCATCACATGATTCAATAATCCAGATGCTCGAGTAATCCCACTTCAAGCTTGAAGAAAGGCCAGGTTCAGTTCAGACTGGTTCTGTAATACACATTTTCAGGTAGTGTTGTGAATTGTATCTCCCCTATTGAAGCATTCACATTAATTATTAGTTCCTAGCCTAATACATAGCTATGCAGTTCTAGGCTGATATATAAAAATGTGACCTATCCTTTAGATATCCATTTTTCTAAACTGATGTAATTTTTTCATTTATGTTTGTCACATCTGTCCTTAATCACAGATTATAGATATCTTCTAATCAATCTGATCAGTGATTCATTACCTACCTCTGGAGCAGGCCTCCCGACTCAGAGGCAGAGCCTTTGCTCCACAAGGGTTTTAATCACAAGTAATATAATGGTTAAATGTGTAAATGGTACAAAGCTAACAGACTCCAAAGGTGTACAGATTTTGCAAATAGTTTTGAATGTATTTGGGAATTGGGCAAACAAGTGATCAATTAAATTCCACGTATCAAAACGAACTGTGTTTCAGATGGGTGTATGAGGGTGCATACATGAGGATCAATGGTCGGCACAACATCGTGGGCTGAAGGGCCCGTTCTGTGCTGTACTGTTCTATGTTCTATGTTCTATGGGGATAAAACAATTTGATAAGAGAGTAGGACTTCAAATGGTAAACAAATATGATGCCTGGAAAATGAAGAATCTGGAGCCTAAATTGAAAAATAATTGAAATTATTGTCAACAATGTTTAGTGCCAGTGAGTAAAACAAAGATCAACATTGAGATAAAATAATGAGGTAATCATGCCACTTTATAAACACTGAATCCTATGTGCATTGTAGTATATTGTCATTGCAGTACAATAGAAGCATGACACGTAATCTTCTCTGAGTTCACATCTAATGTTGTTACTTACACTCGGATTTTCATGTTTAGAAAATCATTTTGCACAGCAAATTACTGAAAATGTGATTCAATAACTCGTCATTGCGAGATTATCAGTTTGGGAAATTGAAAAAGGATCAATGATTAAATTACAGAGAGTGAACAAGAAAGAAAAATAACTTGCTAGATTTTTCAAATTTCCAAAAACAGTTTTGTCTTGAGTAAATGAGACCCTATACTTAGATAATATTAAGTGGCACAGAGGCTCACTGTGTTTTACACTTGTGAGAAGGATTCTTAGATTGAAATGGACAGGGCTTAACAGCCTGATGGTAAGTTTAGTTCATATCCACCACAAATATACAACAATCTCACGGTCTTGAAAGCATTTTAATGGTGAGGCAGATTATAAACTAGCCATAAAATCTGAACAGAGATAATGGGAACTGCAGATGCTGGAGAATTCCAAGATAATAAAATGTGAGGCTGGATGAACACAGCAGGACAAGCAGCATCTCAGGAGCACAAAAGCTGACGTTTCGGGCCTAGACGCTTCATCAGAGAGGGGGATAGGGAGAGGGAACTGGAATAAATAGGGAGAGAGGGGGAGGCGGACCGAAGGCGGACTCTCCATCTTCGGTCCGCCTCCCCCTCTCTCCCTATTTATTCCAGTTCCCTCTCCCCATCCCCCTCTCTGATGAAGGGTCTAGGCCCGAAACGTCAGCTTTTGTGCTCCTGAGATGCTGCTTGGCCTGCTGTGTTCATCCAGCCTCACATTTTATTATCATAAAATCTGAACACCCATTTTTAGAAGTTTCAGTTCAGTTGTAATTCTGCTCTTTCCTGAGTCTACCTATTGTGGAAAGAAGGCAGTCAGCACCACTGTCTTCAATATTATTCTGATAAGCAATGTTTCTCATTGCTAGTAAAAGAACATTGAAGGAGAACCAGAATAATTGAAGCCAGAGAGATATGGGATTATGAGGACTGATTTGATAAAATAGCTCATGTTGTTATTGCTAGAAAAGGTTGAGGGGTATTATGACATTATTGTTTTTGAGTCTCAAGTAATGAGATAATATTGATCTTTGCAATCTGTTCAGAGCACTAGAACACTGAGCACAAAGTCTACATATGAGTGAGCAATAAATTCAAATAAATTTGTAAAATTGGCCTGGATTTTCCACTGAGTTGGAAGATGGGGAAGGAGATTGGCAATATGGTAGGGAAGGAACCCAACTGATCCACTGGTGTGTGATCTGGATTAAGGAGAGATCACCTCCACAGCTTGTTGCCAACATCAGGGGCCTATGTGATAAGTAGAGTGCTCGTAGGACTTCTGAATTTTGAATAGTGGCCCACAGTGAGCTTTCAATGTGTTGGCTTGTTATAGACTGTAAGATTTGTATGATTGGTGATAACTCCATCATCCTTGTTTTATATTTCCAAGTTGGTAGAATGTGAACTAAATGGACTCAGTCTATTTTCTTTGAGCGATTCCTATGTTCCAAAAACAGAAATACAGCTGCTTCAACTTTAATCTACAAACAAATCATTCTCACTAAAAAGAAATAGGTATTTTAAGTATCATCACTTTTAGGGCAGACCCATGCACATAGCTTTAATGTCATGCTTTCAGTGCACACGTAATTTCACATGAGCAGTTCCGCTGTCAGTTCTATCCATGTTACATTGTGATGTGATGCTGAAATAGCTTGCAGCAACAAACTAACTGATGTGGAATCATACATGTATTGCACATTCATTTGCTTTACTGGCTCAGCATGACAATTTGTGAAATGTGGAAAGAAATGATGTCAAGATAATGCTATTCACCTTAAGTATTTCTAAAAGCAACTAAATTAAAATACTGCGAATGTTGGCAATCTGAAATAAACAAAGAATGCTGGAGAAACTCAGCAGCTCTGACAGTGTCTGTGGAGGGAAGCTGAATGTTAATGTTTTAAGTCCAGTATGACTCTTCTTCATGACATAGAAACTCAATTCTTAAGTTCTAAAGAAAAGTCATACTGGACTCAGAATATTATCTCTTTCGTTTCCACAGGCACTGCCAGACCTGTTTAAAATTTCCAGTGTTTTGTGTTTTTATTTCAGATAAATCGTAAACATTTCATTACATTCATGAGCTTATTTGAATAGTAGGTAAAGAGCTCGAAGGTGAGCTGTGCATCACAAAATTCAAGTCTGACTTTATTCTTGCAGCCATTTTGCTGGCATCACTAAAGTCAGTGAAGACTTGGAAGGAGGTTGTTAGAGATAGCTGTTACCCAGCACTTACTGTTACATCAGCATTCCTGCTCCTCTGATGCTGCTTGGCCTGCTGTGTTCATCCAGCTCTAGACCTTGCTATCTCAGATTCTCCAGCATCTGCAGTTCCTACTATCTCTGATGCTATTGGAGCTTTCTTGTTTTGAACTCATTGGAACAGATGCACAAAAATACAAAAATTCATAGGAAACAACAATGAGAAAAACATGAGAAAAGAATGCTCATCGATTGAAGTGTGGACTCTGGTTGTTTGAGTCATTACTATGGAGAATGCAACAGGGAACTTAACTGCTAGGCTTAGGGAACAACTGCCTCATGATACAGCTCAACCAATCAGCATCTACTTGTCAATGAATAAACACAATCATCTCCTGCAGTATAAATTGTTCTTCTCTTTGAAATTTGGTGTTCTTATAACTGTGTTGACGTGTGCAACTGAAAAGCTTTGACGGCACATTTCTTTTCCAGCAATACTCAAACTCCTTTAGTAGTGTATGAAAAATTCATACTAGTTAGCACAGCATTGAAGAAACTTACTGAGGCCATCGTGAATATACAGGGCTTTGAGGTGTCAGAAATTGTAGTTGAAGTGTCTGTCTAAACTTAGGTTTCGATTTGCTAGGATAGCATAGCAAATCTATGACCTGATCAAACAGCCCTTGTTACTAATTCATCGGATGCATAAATGGAAGAAAACATTTTATTCCCAAGATATCAGTTCTGCAATTAATAAGTAAAAATAAATTTCAAAAATTACTAAAATTACCATTGTTTCTCTATACACAAGAGCTGATGCAGTCTACCAAATATAATCACTTAATCAAGTGATAACCCTCTGTGGTTCTATCAAAAGAAATTATTTTGAGGTTTGTCTTTTAATGTTGACGAGCAACTGATTACTGTTAATCATATTATCTGGATGTGGCTAAGGGGCAGGACCCGGGAGATACCCGCAGCCGGTGAAGAGTTTTCCTGTCCGGTTTTCATGATTGCCTAATCCTCTAAGTATTAAAAGAACAATCAGTCACAGTTCTGATGGGTGACACAATTCTAATATTCTCTGAACAACAAAACAGCATGCAGAAACATTAACACGTTAGCTATCCTATTTTATCTTTTTAAGCAGGATTGGTGAATTATTATTGCAGGGTAAAGTACTCTTACATTGTGTCAAAAACTCTTCCAATGAAAAAGATATTACATAGCAACAGTCAATTTCAAGAGTTACACCAACAATGACTGTGACATCAACAACAACATCAATAACGGAGATATGTGTGGAAGGTTCTTTACACAGAGGGTGGTGGGTGCCTGGAACACGTTGCCAGTGGATGTGGTAGAGGCAGACATGAAAGTGTCATTTACGATGTATCTAGACAGATACATGAATTCGCAGGGAACAGAGGGATGCAGATCCTTGGAAAATAGGTGACAGGTTTAGATAGGGAATCTGGATCGACGCAGGCTTGGACAGCTGAAGGCTCTGTTCTTGTGCTGTAATTTTCTGTGTTAGAACATAGAACATTGAACAGTACAGCACAGAACGGGCCCTTCAGCCCACAATGTTGTGCCGACCATTGATCCTCATGTATGCACCCTCAAATTTCTGTGACCATATGCATGACCAGCAGTCTCTTAAATGTCCCCAATGACCTTGCTTAAACAACTGCCGCTGGCAACGCATTCCATGCTCTCACAACTCTCTGTGTAAAGAACCCGCCTCTGACATCCCCTCTATACTTTCCTCCAACCAGCTTAAAACTATGACCCCTCGTGTTAGCCATTTCTGCCCTGGGAAATAGTCTCTGGCTATCACCTCTATGTATACCTCTCATTATCTTGTATACCTCAATTAGGTCCCCTCTCCTCCTCCTTTTCTCCAATGAAAAGAGACCGAGCTCAGTCAACCTCTCTTCATAAGATAAGCCCTCCAGCCCAGGCAGCATCCTGGTAAACCTCCTCTGAACCCTCTCCAAAGCATCCACATCTTTCCTATAATAGGGCGACCAGAACTGGATGCAGTATTCCAAGTGTTCTTTGTTCTTTATTACTAATAAGCCAATTCTCATTACAGATAAACAATAATGAACCAGCAACATCAAACTCTACCAGTTAACACTCCAACCTGTTTATAAAACTCCCCATTTAAACACAGACAGACACAAAGAAATGGTTGTTATGGATGAAGGGAAAAAATGGGAAGGCAATTCTGTAGTCCCTGTCCACTGTTTCTCAATCTTCCTTGTTTAGATATTTTCACTTGTTTGCAGGGGAATCACATTGTCTTTCTTCAGGCCTGAGATGCTTTTCACTATGGAGCAGCAGCATAGCTCTTACCTCCCAGAAACCGATTGCTTCTTCCCAAACATTCACATCCCAAATTGTTGACAGGTAGTACACATTTTTTCTTCAATAACTCGTCATTAGCCCACAGATCAATTAGCTATTTGTTGCCAGCCAAATCTCTATCTATATACAATGTCCTGGCTCCACCTCATCTGCAACTAGTCCTGTCCCAGTGTTTACACAAACAGCTGTGTAAAGAGCATTGAGTGTCAGTGCAGCAATCCCTTCAACAGTCCTTGCTTTTTAGAATAGTCCTTTTCCCTTTTCAGTCTGCCATCAAAAGTATAGAAATACAAAGACCTGGTCTTTACACAACTGCCTGACAGTTCATGATTTTGGGGTGAACAGATACTTTACAGTTCCGCTGCCAGTGACCTGAACAACTTCAGTAGATGTGGCCAGAGAGGAGACCCTGTGCACCATAGAACCTATCACACTTCTGTGAGAGGTTGGAGGAGGAGGTAACAGCAAAAGGGCCTCATTAACCCCCTCTAAAAAGGGAGTGCGGCAGGCAGGCATTGGCATATGTTGAGGTAGAGACAAAGTTGGTTACAGGAGGAAAGTCAAGGTATAAGGGAGTCTGCAAACATAGTAGTGGTGACATGAAGACAGTGTTTAAATGGGACTAGCTAAGGACAGGTAAAACTGTGTGCCCTGGTGGTTAAATAGCAACTGAGGTGAAAGAATGGGTTGCATGTGCGCAGGACTGTCAGCCTATGTATTGTAATGAATTTGGCTTTGTGGCTGCTTTGTCATTACTTTGCTGGCAAGGGAACTGTAGAATTGTCAACACTGGCATGCACACCAGTGATGCCACTCCTTCAGTGAATATCCATTGAGCAACATTACCTCTAAAGGTGTGTGTGTGTGTACATTCGCTCCATTGTTCTATGGACTGCGATCAATGTCAGCCCATACTGCCACACACGGACCTTGGAGGCTCATGAAGCTGGAAATAAAATTTGAGGGAACACTGCCACTGAGTGATCTGTTGCTCCAGAAATAGTGACTGGTAGGCTAACGCTAGAATCAGGCAAAAGAACAGCTGTGGAGTAAGGTATTAAAGAGATAACTTTGTAAGCATATGGCAGGAGATCTTGCTAGTCCTTGTGGAGAGAAACTCTTCATGGAACTCAATAAAATTGACACTTGACAAGAAAAAGAAATGATTCAGCCCAAAGAGTCTGTAAGTGTGCAGGTATGCATGTGGAAGTGATTGTGTATGTGAGTCTGCCTATGAACGTGACTCTGTAATGCAGTGATTGGAACAAGGTCAGCCAGGGCAATCCTCATAGAATATGAGATCCGTGATTGGGGTTGTTAACCTGGTCCAATCAGGGACTCCTGGCTGACAGATATAAACAAGAGTGTCAGGGGGTCTGCTCACTCCGGGAGGCAGCTCTGAGCTAGCTGGGTCTGTGTTATGTACTATGCTTGTGCAATTAAAGGGTGACTTGGTGATGGGACACTGGCCTTTGTGGAGTTCTTTCATTAATTATAAAAATACTCATAGGAATCAAACTCTTTAGAGTTGTCCTACCTTCAAGGTAGAGTCAACAGCACCTGAGATTGTGTGGCACCTTTTCATGTGTTTTTAAAGATGGTATGAACAGTTAATTTTACACAGTGCTATCTGAAGTCAGTGGTTTTCCTTTCGAGACTCCATGGGATAAGATGGGAGACAAGAGAATGGCAACTTGCATGGAGGTTTAGGACAGGCAGTCAGTGATATAATCAAAGAATTCCTACAGTGTGGAAACAGGCCCTTCAGCATGATGAGTCCACACCGATCCTCACAGCATCCCATCCGACCCATAACCCACCTAATCTACACACCCCTGAACACTACAGGCAATTTAGCATGGCCAATCCACCTAGCCTGCACACCTTTGGACTGTGGGCGGAAACCGGAGCACCTGGAGGAAACCCACACAGACATAGGGAGAATGTGCAAATTCCACACAGGCAGTTGCTAGAGGGTGGATTCGAACCCCGGTCTCTGGCACTGTGAGGCAGCAGTACTAACCACTGAGATAACAAAGTGTGGAGATAGATGACACAGCAGGCCATGCCGCATCTTAGGAGCACAAAAGCTAACGTTTCGGGCCTAGACCCTTCATCAGAGAGGGGGATGGGGAGAGGATTCTGAAATAAATAGGGAGAGAGGGGGAGGCGGACCGAAGATGGATAGAGGAGGAGACAGGTAGAGAGATTACAAGAGGGTTGTAGTGGGAGAGAGATCCCCTGAGGTTGGTCCGGAGGGAGGAGTGTAACTTCTTCAGGTTAGGCATCCCTGGAAGAGGCTTCGCATTGAGGTTAAAATTGTGATCAGAGATAATGGGAACTGCAGATGCTGGAGAATCTGAGATAACAAAGTGTGGAGCTGGATGAACACAGCAGGCCAAGCAGCATCTTAGGAACTGAGGCCACTGTGCCACCCCTAACTATTACAAACTTAACTTTGTGTTCTCCTGCCAAAGGTACATCACATGTGATTCTGGTAGCAGTGGGATGAGTGAGCGGTGAAGGTAGAAGGGAAGTTTACGGTGTTGAAGAGAAGTAAGTGGGCAAGACTGTGTATCTACACTGTGGTCGGGGTGAGTGAGGGTCACTGCAAGTGGCAGTCAGGCTAAGAAAATGAAAGACCTAAATAGTGTTATCAGTGTGTCCATCTCAGACTGTTGGCCAGCCTTTGTAGGGCAAGAAAGTGAACATGAGAAATGGTGGAGCAGGGATCATCCTCTAAAGGCTGAATGATGTACTCCTGTTCCTATTTCCTATGGTCTTAATGGCTTCAATTATCCCCACTGACAATGATCTCAAACAAACTGCTTAACAACAGAGGAGAAAGGGCTAACTGAGCCTGGGAGCTCAATGGTGTCTCACAGAGTGGTGAATACAATATTGGGCGCTACACAAACATTCAATGAAGACTAATTGCAAAAACACAACATTATTCATTCTGCAACAAAATGTGCAACTTCCTTGTTCATCACAGAGTTACAACCAGGTGCTGAGCTACCTCTTTAATTCTCTGAAACAATCAGTGTTTCCTTGTTTGATAAAGTGTACTTTTTTAGCAGGTCGCTGGCAGATTCAGCATTGTCAGCTGATACTGGGTTTCACCAATGAAAATCACCCTTCATTGTGTGATCAAGTAATTGATATAATTAATATTAATGGACTTGTGGGAAATAGAAATATTTGTTGCTCTGTCTTTGGCAACAGGACACCACAGTTACATTCTATTCTGCACGTGTGAAGTTGTATAATTCTGGAAAACAAAGTTTCGTTATTTTTTCACAAGATGTCAGCATTGATGGCTAGGTCAGCATTCGCTGTCAGTCCCTGACTGCCCGAGAACTGAGTTATTTACTGGGCCATTTCAGAGGGAAGTCAAGTGTCGACCTCATCACTGTGCATCTGGAGTCACATGCAGGCCAGACCAAGTAAGCTCAGTAGTTTCCTTCCCCAAAGGACATTTGTGAACCAGATGGATATTTATAAAATTCAAAAATAGTCATCATTACTGAAGTCCAGATTTTGATTCAATGATTGAATCAGGAATTGAAATTTAACCAATTGCCATTATGGAATTTTAGCAGATACCTAGTTTTCTCCTGTTGCCAATAGGGGTTTGCCAACACGAGAAGGGCAGTGCCAAGTGTCTGACCTTTCTGGTAAAATCTAGCAGACCAATGGCTGGGCAAGGGAGGTGAAGTGGCAGGGGGAACAAACAGGCAACATTTTGGAACTCATTATGCCTGTTGTGGGACTCTCTCATCCCCATGTTTTCTCACACACCCTGCTTCTTCCATCCCGGCTCCCAGACCCTGGTCCCTTCAAGATCCCAAATTTCCCTCACAGTCTGTCTCCATGACGAAATGTCTTCTTCGGAATGGCCATTGCCAGAACCAGGTAGCTTCATTTGATTGCTGCAGTCACTGACCCATAAACATACTGTTGATATATGTGATTCTTTTATTGTACAGTTAATGTCCCAGTGCCTGTCTTTATTTTGAGGTAATTTTCTACAAATGATCCAAACATTTTTTGTCACTAGGTTTGGCTTTAATTATCTGGGAATGCAAACCTTTTCTATGGTAAAAGCTAACACTAAGACCTTAATATGACAGCAATCCCAAGGTTTCTTTTCCACAGGTAAATAAAACATCACCTATTTCAAGTAAAGTATAGGTTTCTTTAAAGGTATTTTTAAGTTATAGATAACACTACCCTGAAGAACACCTGTAGAGATGCACAGGAGCTGAGAAACTTTATCTCTACAATCACAACTATCTTCCTTTGTGATAGGCATGATTCCATCCAGTGGAGAGGTTTCCCCCTTATTCCCATTGATTCCAGCTTTGCTGGGGCTCCAAGATGTCACAGTCAATTGAATGCTGCTTTGATGACATGAGTTAGGAAGCATGGACTGGGAGCAATTGTTCCATGGTAAGGGAACTATAGACATGTGAAGACTGTTTAAGGAACAGTTGTTGCGTGTGATGAGTAAATATGTCCCTCTGAGACAGGCAAGAAGGGGTAAGATAAAGGAACCTTGGATGACGAGAGCGGTGGAGCTTCTTGTGAAAAGTAAGAAGGTAGCTTACATAAGGTGGAGGAAGCGAGGGTCAAGTTCAGCTAGAGAGGATTACATGCAGGCAAGGAAGGAGCTCAAAAATGGTCTGAGGAGAGCCAGGAGGGGGCACGAGAAAGGCTTGGCAGAAGGAATCAAGGAAAACGCAAAGGCATTTTACACTTATGTGAGGAATAAGAGAACGGTCAAAGAAAGAGTAGGGCCGATCAGGGATAGCATAGGGAACTTGTGTGTGGAGTCTGAGGAGGTAGGGGAAGCCCTAAATGAGTTTTTTGCTTCTGTCTTTTCGAAAGAAACAAACTTTGTAGTGAATGAAACCTTTGAAGAGCAGGTGTGCATGCTGGAATGGATAGAGATAGAGGAAGCTGATGTGCTGAAAATTTTGTCAAACATTAAGATTGACAAGTCGCCAGGCCCAGACCAGATTTGTCCTCGGCTGCTTTGGGAAGCGAGAAATACAATTGCTTCACCACTTGCGAAGATCTTTGCATCCTCGCTCTCCACTGGAGTCGTACCTGAGGACTGGAGAGAGGCAAATGTAATTCCTCTCTTCAAGAAAGGAAATAGGGAAATCCCCGGCAATTACAGACCAGTAAGTCTCACGTTGGTCGTCTGCAAGGTGTTAGAAAGGATTCTGAGGGATAGGATTTATGACCATCTGGAAGAGCATGGCTTGATCAAATACAGTCAACAAGGCTTTGTGAGGGGTAGGTCATGCGTCACAAACCTTATCGAGTTTTTTGAGGATGTGACTAGAAAAGTTGATGAGGGTCGAGCTGTGGATGTGGTGTATATGGACTTCAGTAAGGCATTTGATAAGGTTCCCCATGGTAGGCTCATTCAGAAGGTCAGGAGGAATGGGATACAGGGGAACTTAGCTGCTTGGATACAGAATTGGCTGGCCAACAGAAGACAGCGAGTGGTAGTAGAAGGAAAATATTCTGCCTGGAAGTCAGTGGTGAGTGGAGTTCCACAGGGCTCTGTCCTTGGGCCTCTACTTTTGTAATTTTTATTAATGACTTGGATGAGGGGATTGAAGGATGGGTCAGCAAGTTTGCAGACGACACAAAGGTCGGAGGTGTCGTTGACAGTATAGAGGGCTGTTGTAGGCTGCAGTGCGACATTGACAGGATGCAGAGATGGGCTGAGAGGTGGCAGATGGAGTTCGACCTGGATAAATGCGAGGTGATGCATTTTGGAAGGTCGAATTTGAAAGCTGAGTACAGGATTAAGGATAGGATTCTTGGCAGTGTGGAGGAACAGAGGGATCTTGGTGTGCAGATACATAGATCCCTTAAAATGGCCACCCAAGTGGACAGGGTTGTTAAGAAAGCATATGGTGTTTTGGCTTTCATTAACAGGGGGATTGAGTTTAAGAGTCGTGAGATCTTGTTGCAGCTCTATAAAACTTTGGTTAGACCGCACTTGGAATACTGCGTCCAGTTCTGGTCGCCCTATTATAGGAAAGATGTGGATGCTTTGGAGAGGGTTCAGAGGAGGTTTACCAGGATGCTGCCTGGACTGGAGGGCTTATCTTATGAAGAGAGGTTGACTGAGCTCGGTCTCTTTTCATTGGAGAAAAGGAGGAGGAGAGGGGACCTAATTGAGGTCTACAAGATAATGAGAGGCATACATAGAGTGGATAGCTAGAGACTATTTCCCAGGGCAGAAATGGCTAACACGAGGGGTCATAGTTTTAAGCTGGTTGGTGGAAAGTATAGAGGGGATGTCAGAGGCGGGTTCTTTACGCAGAGAGTTGTGAGAGCATGGAATGCGTTGCCAGCAGCAGTTGTGGAAGCAACGTCATTGGGGTCATTTAAGAGACTGCTGGACATGCATATGGTCACAGAAATTTGAGGGTGCATACATGAGGATCAATGGTCGGCACAACATTGTGGGCTGAAGGGCCTGTTCTGTGCTGTACTGTTCAATGTTCTATGTTCTATGTCAATGGCAGTGACATCCACTTCAACTCTGGAATTCAAATCCACGTTTGGATCAAGGCTGTAATGAGATCAGGAGCAAATATTATGGTGGAACCTAAGTTGGATGTCACTGATCAGCATATTGATAGGTTACTGGTGTTTGAAAAAACTGTTTCGCTCCATCACTGACTCATAGTGTCACAGAGTCATACAGCACGGAAAGAGACCCTTCAGTCCAATCTGTCCATGGTGACCATAATTACAAACTAAGCAAGGCTCACCTGACGCATGGCAATTTATTAGCATTCAGCAACTATTCAGACTATAATCAATAAATCATCAGCAGTAGTTGGAACCCAAAAGAAAAGAGAATCAAATGAAATTCTGGTGTTCAGAACATGGTGAGTGAACTGAAATTCTGCTGTTTCTTATATTCTGGATTGCCAACTCATTAAGCTTGAGAAAGACAAGCAGTCTGCGAGCTCCTGTAGGGCTTCTACTGTCTGAGTCTTTATAGGTCAGCTAGTTACACAAAGTCAAGCTCACTGAATTTTACAATTGTAGCTGCGAGTCAAATAAATTCCAGAAGTTTGAGTATACAAGCTGAATATACATAATTAAAGGTTATACACCAATCTGTTTCAAGCACAGTACCTTCCACTGTTGGACTGGGAGCAGCCGTATCCTCAATGTGCTTGTGTTCTGAAGCAATAGGATTCTAATTGCCTTAAAATGCATAAACAAATGCAATTTATTTTCTGGATCATTTCTGTAGCATATCTTTAACGATCAGTCGGTCAGTCGAGATAGTAGGAAGGGAAAAATTAGAATTCAAAATCTGACAAATATCCACCTGGTTCACAAATATCCTCTGGGGAAGGATTTACTCAGATCGCAAACTTTGCATGCATTGTAGCTACAACAAATTTCTCGTTCTTAACAGGACCTGGTTCGTTGCTGAAAGCTGCTTGAGAAGCACTTAACAAAGTGGGAGGTGGGATTTACCCACAAAGCAGGTGATACAGGGCTCTGATAAAGATAGAGAGGAGCAAATTTATCAGGAAATTGTGCAGAAATGCAAAATCTACAGAGCAGTGATAATAAGGAGTGCTTATTAACCAAAAATACACTGGAATATTCATGGTGTAAAGGATGGAATAGGGTTGCAGATTCTAAAGTGTATTCAGGGGAAATTACTCAGTCTGTAAATCTTAAGCACGATGAGGAAGAAGGTATTCCTAAGTCTGGTTTGGAGAATGAGATGGAATTAGTAAAATGAGTGTTGGTAGGAGAACACTACACCTTGTTATCTCACAGTGACCAGCGATCATGTTATCAAAGTGTTCAGATGGACAAGGAGCAAGCACAGGTAAAAATAACAAATTTGAGTAGGGAAATTTCAGTGGGATGAGAACAGATCTGCCCCAATAAACTGTCACCAAATTGTAATGTAAACAGGAGATAAGGGGGAAAAGGTAGGGTAATCACAGCCTGAATTCTTTGAAAATGAAAGAAATTGAGATTGTCAAAAAAGCAAAATATGTCCACAAGTATCAACTTGAAAAATACAAGAAGCAACTGAACATAGAAAGATCATTGGGAAACACTCAGCATTACTGGCTCAGTCAGCATTCATCCCTAACTACTCTGGAGAAGACAGTAATGAGCTTCCTTCTTTCACCACTGCAGTTTATGGGGTGTAGGGACACAGGCAATGCTGCTAGTCAGGGAGCTCCAGAATTTTGACACAGTATCAGCGAAGAATGGATTCTATATTTCCAAGCAGGGCGGAGTGTGGCTTGAAATGGAACTTGCAGGTGGCGGTTTACCATGCATCTGCTGCACTTGTCCTTTAGATATTGAGAGTTTGGAAGGTGGTTTCTAAGTAGTTAAATTGCTGCAGCACACCTTGTAGGTGCTACACACTGCTGCTACTGTACACCAGTGGTGAATGGAGTGAATGCTGAAGGTGAGGTATGGGGTGCCAATCAAGTGAGCTACTTTGTTCTGTACTGTGTTGTGTTTTTTGAATGTTGATGGAGCTGCACTCATCAAACCAAGTGAACAGTATCACATTTCTGACTCAGGTTTTGAAAATGAGAGACATGATAGAAAGGGTCAGTGAAAAGAAAGAAGCAAGAAAATGAGGAGAGACTGGTACTTAATGCCTACAGAAAGAGCAGTATGCAATATCACCGCCCTCAGCAATATGAAATAACACTACCCTAGATCTGGTATAACGCAATGAAATGAAATCAATTAATAACCCGTACAATCAGTTTGGTAGAGAGAGAGCAGTGAGTCTGAGACTATGTATAAACTAAAAAGGGCAATTATAAGGGTATGAAAGCAGAACTGGCCTAAGTGAATTGGCAAAGAAGGTTAATGTGTAGATTATAAAACGTGAGGCTGGATGAACACAGCAGGCCAAGCAGCATCTCAGGAGCACAAAAGCTGACGTTTCGGGCCTAGACCCTTCATCAGAGAGGGGGATGGGGAGAGGGAAGTGGAATAAATAGGGAGAGAGGGGGAGGCGGACCGAAGATGGAGAGAAAAGAAGATAGGTGGAGAGAGTATAGGTGGGGAGGTAGGGAGGGGATAGGTCAGTCCAGGGAAGACGGACAGGTCGAGGAGGTGGGATGAGGTTAGTAGGTAGATGGGGGTGCGGCTTGGGGTGGGAGGAAGGGATGGGTGAGAGGAAGAACCGGTTAGGGAGGTAGAGACAGGTTGGACTGGTTTTGGGATGCAGTGGGTGGGGGGGAAGAGCTGGGCTGGTTGTGTGGTGCAGTGGGGGGAGGGGACGAACTGGGCTGGTTTAGGGATGCAGTAGGGGAAGGGGAGATTTTGAAACTGGTGAAGTCCACATTGATACCATTAGGCTGCAGGGTTCCCAGGCAGAATATGAGTTGCTGTTCCTGCAAACTTCGGGTGGCATCATTGTGGCACTGCAGGAGGCCAATGACGGACATGTCATCTAGAGAACGGGAGGGGGAGTGGAAATGGTTTGCGACTGGGAGGTGCAGTTGTTTGTTGCGAACTGAGCGGAGGTGTTCTGCAAAGCGGTCTCCAAGCCTCCGCTTGGTTTCCCCAATGTAGAGGAAGCCACACCGGGTACAGTGGATGCAGTATACCACATTGGCAGATGTGCAGGTGAACCTCTGCTTAATATGGAATGTCATCTTGGGGCCTGGGATAGGGGTGAGGGAGGAGGTGTGGGGGCAAGTGTAGCATTTCCTGCGGTTGCAGGGGAAGGTGCCGGGTGTGGTGGGGTTGGAGGGCAGTGTGGAGCGAACAAGGGAGTCACGGAGAGAGTGGTCTCTCCGGAAAGCAGACAGGGGTGGGGACGGAAAAATGTCTTGGGTGGTGGGGTCGGATTGTAAATGGCGGAAGTGTCGGAGGATGATGCGTTGTATCCGAAGGTTGGTGGGGTGGTGTGTGAGAACGAGGGGGATCCTCTTTGGGCGGTTGTGGCGGGGGCGGGGTGTGAGGGATGTGTTGCGGGAAATACGGGAGACGCGGTCAAGGGCGTTCTCGATCACTGTGGGGGGAAAGTTGCGGTCCTTGAAGAACTTGAACATCTGGGATGTGCGGGAGTGGAATGTCTTATCGTGGGAGCGGATGCGGCGGAGGCCGAGGAATTGGGAATAGGGGATGGAATTTTTGCAGGACGTTGGGTGGGAGGAGGTGTATTCTAGGTAGCTGTGGGAGTCGGTGGGCTTGAAATGGACATCAGTAACAAGCTGGTTGCCTGAGATGGAGACTGAGAGGTCCAGGAAGGTGAGGGATGTGCTGGAGATGCCCCAGGTGAACTGAAGGTTGGGGTGGAAGGTGTTGGTGAAGTGGATGAACTGTTTGAGCTCCTCTGGGGAGCAAGAGGTGGCGCCGATACAGTCATCAATGTATCGGAGGAAGAGGTGGGGTTTGGGGCCTGTGTAGGTGCGGAAGAGGGACTGTTCCACGTAACCTGCAAACAGGCAGCCATAGCTGCGGCCCATGCGGGTGCCCATGGCCACCCCCTTAGTCTGTAGGAAGTGGGAGGAGTCAAAAGAGGAGTTGTTGAGGGTGAGGACGAGTTCAGCTACGCGGATGAGGGTGTCGGTGGAGGGGGACTGGTCGGGCCTGCGGGACAGGAAGAAGCGGAGGGCCTTGAGGCCATCAACCCCAACCCCGCACGGCCCGTTTCTATCTCCTTCCCAAAATCCACAAACCTGCCTCCCTGGTCGACCCATCGTCTCAGCCTGCTCCTGCCCCACCGAACTCATCTCCACCTATCTGGACTCCATTTTCTCCCCTTTGGTCCAGGAACTCCCCACCTACGTCCGTGACACCACCCACGCCCTCCACCTCCTCCAGGACTTCCAATTCCCTGGCCCCCAACACCTCATCTTCACCATGGACGTCCAGTCCCGATACACCTGCATTCCGCATGCAGATGGCCTCAAGGCCCTCCGCTTCTTCCTGTCCCGCAGGCCCGACCAGTCCCCCTCCACCGACACCCTCATCCGCCTAGCTGAACTCGTCCTCACCCTCAACAACTTCTCTTTTGACTCCTCCCACTTCCTACAGCCTAAGGGGGTGGCCATGGGCACCCGCATGGGCCGCAGCTATGGCTGCCTGTTTGCAGGTTACGTGGAACAGTCCCTCTTCCGCACCTACACAGGCCCCAAACCCCATCTCTTCCTCTGGTACATTGATGACTGTATCGGCGCCGCCACTTGCTCCCCAGAGGAGCTCAAACAGTTCATCCACTTCACCAACACCTACCACCCCAACCTTCAGTTCACCTGGGCCTTCTCCAGCACATCCCTCACCTTTCTGGACCTCTCAGTCTCCATCTCAGGTAACCAGCTTGTAACTGATGTCCATTTCAAGCCCACCGACTCCCACAGCTACCTAGAATACACCTCCTCCCACCCAACATCCTGCAAAAATTCCATCCCCTATTCCCAATTCCTGCGCCTCCGCTGCATCTGCTCCCACGATAAGACATCCCAGATGTCCAAGTTCTTCAAGGACCGCAACTTTCCCCCCACAGTGATCGAGAACGCCCTTGGCCGCGTCTCCCGTATTTCCCGCAACACATCCCTCACACCCCGCCCCCGCCACAACCGCCCAAAGAGGATCCCCCTCGTTCTCACACCCTACCAACCTCCGGATACACCGCATCATCCTCCGACACTTCCGCCATTTACAATCCGACCCCACCACCCAAGACATTTTTCCGTCCCCACCCCTGTCTGCTTTCTGGAGAGACCACTCTCTCTGTGACTCCCTTGTTCACTCCACACTGCCCTCCAACCCCACCACACCCGGCACCTTCCCCTGCAACCGCAGGAAATGCTACACTTGTCCTCACACCTCCTCCCTCACCCCTATCCCAGGCCCCAAGATGACATTCCACATTAAGCAGAGGTTCACCTGCACATCTGCCAAAGTGGTATACTGCATCCACTGTACCCGGTGTGGCTTCCTCTACATTGGGGAAACCAAGCGGAGGCTTGGAGACCGCTTTGCAGAACACCTCCGCTCAGTTCGCAACAAACAACTGCACCTCCCAGTCGCAAACCATTTCCACTCCCCCTCCCGTTCTCTAGATGACATGTCCGTCATGGGCCTCCTGCAGTGCCACAATGATGCCACCCGAAGGTTGCAGGAACAGCAAGTCATATTCCGCCTGGGAACCCTGCAGCCTAACGGTATCAATGTGGACTTCACCAGTTTCAAAATCTCCCCTTCCCCTAATGCATCCCTAAACCAGCCCAGTTCGTCCCCTCCCCCCACTGCACCACACAACCAGCCCAGCTCTTCCCCCCCGACCCACTGCATCCCAAAACCAGTCCAACATGTCTCTGCCTCCCTAACCGGTTCTTCCTCTCACCCATCCCTTCCTCCCACCCCAAGCCGCACCCCCATCTATCTACTAACCTCATCCCACCTCCTTGACTTGTCCATCTTCCCTGGACTGACCTATCCCCTCCCTACCTCCCCACCTATACTCTCTCCACCTATCTTCCTTTCTCTCCATCTTCGGTCTGCCTCCCCCTCTCTCCCTATTTATTCCAGTTCCCTCTCCCCATCCCCCTCTCTGATGAAGGGTCTAGGCCCGAAACGTCAGCTTTTGTGCTCCTGAGATGCTGCTTGGCCTGCTGTGTTCATCCAGCCTCACATTTTATTATCTTGGAATTCTCCAGCATCTGCAGTTCCCATTATCTCTAATGTGTAGATTAGTTAAGTTGCAATGGCAAATGTCTGAGGGAATACTTCAGAATATGCAACACACACATATGCATAAGTAAAATTCCACCATCCACAGTTAACTGGAAAGTTAAAGATAGTATCAAATCTGAAGAAAACAATGTATAATTCTGGAAAGACAGGTGGAAAGTCAGGAGATCAAACATAATATAAAAAACAGCAAAGAATGATCGTAAAAGGTAACAAGAACTGAAAAATTAGCCCAAGGGAAAGCTAGACAAAAATGAAAACAGTGGAAAGAGATTCCATAAATATTTCAATATGGAAAAAGTTAACAAAGTGATCTTTGCTCCAACAGAAAATGAAACTGGAGAAACGATAAATAAGGGACTGGAAGAAAGGAGGAATTCAGTGAAATCACAACCACCAGAGAAGTGGTACTGAGTACATTGTTGGAGCTCTGGGCTGGCTGACAAGAGTGGTCCTATATAACTTCATTCTGGGGTCTTAAAAGTAGTTGCTGGTGAGACAATTATGCATTGATTCTAATTTTCCAAAATTCCCTTGATTCAGGGAAGGCAGATTGGAAAATAGCAGATGTAACTTTTTTATTCAAAAAGGGAGGCAGAAAGCCAGAAACCACGAAACCACAAGTCAGTTATCTTAACAACAGTCATGAGGAAAATGTTAGAACATATTTTCAAAGAAGTTATAACTGGGCACTTAGATAAATTCAAAGTAACCAAATAGAGTCAGCATGGTTTCGTGAAAGTGAAATCATGAGTGATCAATTTATTGGAGTTCTTTGAGGCGATAACACATGATATGGATAAATGGGAACCATTGGATGTCTCGTACTTAAATTTCCAGAAGGCATTTGAAGAAGTGGCACATTAAAGGTTTTTATGAAAAATAAAAGATAGTGGTAAAGGTGCTGGCACACTGGCACAAATAAAAGATTGGCTTGCTGACAGGAAGCAGATACAAGTCATAAATTGATTTTTTTTTCATGTTGGCTGGATGTAATGAGGGGTGTGCCAAGGGTAAGGTGCCCCTAAGCTATGGTTACCAAATTTGCTGTTGACACAAAGGATAATACATTGTACAGGGGACATAAAGATGTTGCAGTAAGATATAAATAAGGTAAGTAATTGTAAAAAGATCTGGCAAATGGAATGTGATATAGAAAGATGTGAAATTGTCCATTTAGGCAGGAAGAATAAACAGGAAAGCATTTTACCTAAACGTTGAGAGATTGCAGCACTCTGAGATTCATAGAGTAACCTAAGGTATGAATCACAAAATGTCTGAGTAGGCAGGCAAAACAAGTAATGATGAAAGCCAACAGAATGTTATAATTCATTATGAGGAGAAGTGGATACAGAAGTAGGGAAGTTATGCTTCACTAACAGGGCATCAGTGTGACTGCATCTTGATTACTGTGCACCTTACTGTTTACCTTATTTAAGGAAGGATGCAATGCACTGGAAGCATCTTAGAGGTGGTTTACCAAATGAATACCTGGAATGGATGGGCTATCTTCTGAGGAAAGGTTGGACAGACTGTGCCTGTATCTGCTGGGGTTTAGAAGAGTGAGAGGTGATTTGTTTGAGGCATATAAGATCCTGACAAGACTTGACAGGGTAGATGTGGAGAGGGTGTTTATCTTAATGGACAAATTAGGATAAGATGTCACTGTTTAAAAATCATGATTCACCCATCAATTATAGAAATTAGGTGTATTTTGTTTTCTCTGTTAAAGCTGTTGTGAAGCTTTGGAGCTGTCTTCCCGAAAAGATGCTGAAAACATACTCTTTCAATGTTTGTAAGGCTGAAACAAATAGTTTTTAAACAAGGAGGTGAAAGCTTAATAGGCATGGGCTGGAATGCATGTTGAGGTTGCAATTTATTGATTCATTAAATGGTAAAGAAGGCTTAGAGGGCTGAATGTTCTGCTCCTCATTTTTATATTTATATGTTTATATGCATTCAGCATTCCTTCTAATCCTGTTACTGGCTACACGGGCTTCTGACAATATTTAGGTTACCTTTTACATTGACTGCCATTCTATTCTCATAACCATTTTCTTCCAGTCCTACTTTCCTTTCCACCTGCTCAACTTTTTGTATTTACGCTGTTTTGTATTTGAAGAATTCACTGATTCAGATAGGCAATGGCCGAGTGGTATTATCATGAGACTATTAATTCAGAAGCCCAGCTGATGTTCTGGGGACCCGGGTTCGAATGCCACCATGGCAGATTGTGGAATTTGAATTCAATAATAAAAGAAGCCTGGAATCAAGAATCTACTAATCCCCATCAAATCATTGCCGATTGTTGGAAAAACCCATCTGGTTCACTAATGTGACTCCAGACCAACAGCAACGTGGCTGACTCTCGAGAGCCCTCTGAAATGGCCTAGCAAGCCACTAGGCTTGTACCAAGGTACGAATCGTTACAAAGACTCAAAGAATTGGTACTGGACGGATCATCCAGCATCAACCAAAGCACCAGAAAAGACAATGGCAGAAACAGCCCTGTTGACCCTGCAAAGTCCTCCTCACTAACATCTAAGGGTTAGTGCCAAAATTGGGAGAGCTGTCTCACAGACTAGTTTAGCATCAGTTGGACACAATCATACTCAAAGAATCATACCTTTCAGGCAATGTCCCAGACACCGCCATCACCATCCCTGGATATGTCCTGTCTGACTGGCAGGACAAACCCAGCAGAGGGGGTGGCACAGTGATATACAGTCGGGAGGGAGTTGCTCTAGAAATCCTCAACATTGACTCCAGACCCCATGAAGTCTCATGGCCTCAAGTTAAACATGGGCAAGGAAATCTCCTGCTGAATACCACACACCATACTCGCTCAGCTGATGAATCAGTATTCCTCAATGTTGAACAACACTTAGAGGAAGCACTGAGGGTGGCAAGGGCACAAAATGTACTCTGAGTGGGGTATTTCAATGTCCACTTCCAAGAGTGGCTCAGCAGAGCTGCTGATCGAGCTGGTTGGGTCCTAAAGGGCATAGTTGCTAGACTGGGTCTAGACTGCTGCAGTTGCGCTGCCCATGACAGTATTGGTAAGAGTGACCATCGCACAGTCTTTGTGGAGATGAAGTCCCATATTCACATTGAGAAGAACTTCCATCATATTGTGTAGCATGATCACCGTGCTAAATGGGACAGACTTCGGGCAGATCTAGCAACTCAAGGCTGGGCCCAGCATATCCCCCATTCAACCATTACCATCAAGCCTGGGGATCAAACCTGGTTCAATGGAAAGTGTAGCAGGGCATGCCATGAACTGATCCAGGCATACTCGAAGATGAGGTATCAACCTGGTGAAGTCACCTAACAGGACTAACAGCAAAAGTAGTAAGTGACAGGCAGAGCTAAGTGATCCAACAACCAACGGATCAGATGTAAGCTCTGCAGACCTGCTGCATCTGGTCATGAATGGTGGTGACTCCACAAATATCCCCATCCTCAATGATGGAAGAGCCCAGCACATCAGTGCAAAAGATAAGGCTGAAGCATTTTAGGGCAGCACGGTGGCTCAGTGGTTAGCACTGCAGCCTCACAGCGCCAGGGATACGGGTTTGATTCCTGTCTTGGGCGACTGTCTGTGGAGTTTGCACATTCTCCCCGTGTCTGCGTGGGTTTCCTCCAGGTGCTCCGGTTTCCTCCCACAGTCCAAAGATGTGCAGATTAGGAAGATCAGCCATGCTAAATTGCCCGTAGTGTTCAGGGGTGTGTGGGTTATAGGGGATGGGTCTGGGTGGGATGCTTTAAGGGGCGGTGTGGACTTGTTGGGCCGAAGGGCCTGTTTCCACACTGTAGGGAATCTAATCTAATCTAATCATTCTGAGCAATCTTCAGCCAGAAGTGCCGAGTGGATGATCCATCTCATCTCCTCCAGTGGTCTCTGGCATTCCCGTTACCAATCTTCAGCCAATTTGATTTACTCCAAGTGATATCAAGAAATGGTTGGAGACACTGGATACTGCAAAGGCAATAGGCCCTGACAACATTCTGGCAAAAGTACTGAAGACTTGTGCTCCAGAATTTGCTGCTCCCCTAGCCAAGCTGTCCTAATACAATTACAGCACTGGTATCTACCCAACAATGTGGAAAATTGCCCAATTATGTCCTGTACACAAAAAGCAGGACAAATCCAGTCCAGCCAATCATCACCCCATCAGTCTCCTTTCCATCACCAGTAAAGTGATAGAAAGTGTCATCAACAGTGCTATCAAGCAGCACCTGCTCAGAAATAACCTACACAGTGACGCCCAGTTTGGGTTCCACCTGGGCCACTCAGCTCCTGATCTCTTTACAGCCCTGCTTCAAATTTGGACAAAAGAGCTGAATTCCAGAGGTGAGGTGAGAGTGACAACGCTTGACATCAAGGGTGCATTCGACCAAGTGTGGCATCAAGGAGCCCTGGCAAAACTGGAATCAATGGGAATCAGGGGACAAACTCTCCTGTGGCTGGAGTCACACCTGTTACATAGGAAGATGGTCATGGTTGTGGGAGGTCAATCATCTCAGCACCAGGACAGCTCTGTAGGCGTTCCTCAGGGCAGTGTCCTAGGCCCAACCATCTACAGCTGCTTCATTAATGACCTTCCCTCCATCATAAAGTCAGAAGTGGGGATGTTCACCGATGATTGCACAATATTCAGCACCATTCATGACTCCTCAGATACTGAAGCAGTCCATGTTCACAAACAACAAGATCTGGACAATATCCAGGCTTGGGCTGACAAATGGCAAGTGACATTTGCACCACACAAATGCCAGGCTATGACCATCACAATAAGAGACAATCTAACCATTACCCCTTGACATTCAATGGTGTTACCGTCACTGAATCTCCCACCATCAACATTCTGGGGGTTGCCATTGGCCAGGAACTCAGCTGGACTCACCACATTAACAGAGTGGTTACAAGAGCAGGCCAGAAGCCGGGAACACTGTGGTGAGTGACTCACCTCATGATTCCTCAAAGCCTGTCCACCATCACCACCACAAATCAGGAGTGTGTTGGAATACTCCCCACTTGCCTGGATAAATGCAATCCAACAATACGCAAGAAGCTTGACACCATCCAGGACAAAGCAGTCTGCTTGATTGGCACTACATCCACAAGCATTCACTCCTTCCACCACTGATGCTCAGTAGCAGCAGTGTGTACTATCTACAAGATGCACTGCAGAAATTCACCAAAGATCCTCAGACAGCACCTTTCAAACCCATGGCCACTTCCATCTACAAGGAAAAGGGCAGCAGATATGCGGGAACATCAGCACATCCAAGTTCCCCTCCAAGTCACTCACCATCCTGACTTGGAAATAAATTGCCGTTCCTTCACTGTCGCTGTGTCAAAATCCTGGAATTCCCTCGCTAACAGCGTTGTGGTTCAACCCACAGCAGGATGACAGCAGTGATCAAAAAGGCAGCTCACCTTCACCTCTTCAAGGGCAACTAGCGATGGGGAAGAAATGTTGGCTAGCCAGCAACACCCACATCCCATAAACAAAGAAAAAAAATTGCATCATACAAACAGTTTGTTCCATCATTTTTTTCTATCTCCCAAGGAACTCTGGTTCTGGATCCCCAATCATTGTTGAAATGTATCCAGCCTCTGCAAGCTGCATCTCCTTAAAGATTCCCCATTGTTTTGTTACTGTTTTCTCCTTCGATATATGGTTCCATTTCAGCTTCTCGTTCCAGTCAAGTTTGCCTTCCTTTCAGTCTAAAAGTCTGATTTTAAATTGTTTCTTGCTAATCTCTCTTGTTAATGTAAACATTACTGTAGGATAATGGCTTTTCCCACCTCAGTGTTCCCAATAGACACATGATCAGAAGATTCACCTTCTTCTACAAAATCATGCGGGGTATGGACAGGGTGGAGAGCTTTTTCCCAGAATGGGGGACTCAATTACTGCTGGTCATGAGTTCAAAGTGAGAGGAGGTAAGTTTAAGGGAGATATGCGTGGAAAGTTCTTTACACAGAGGGTGGTGGGCGCCTGGAACGCGTTGCCAGCGGATGTGGTAGACGCAGACACGTTAGCGTCTTTTAAGATATATTTGGACAGGTAAATGGATGGGCAGGAAGCAAATGGACACAGACCGTTAGAAAATAGATGACAGGTTAGACAGAGGATCTTGATCGGTGCAGGCTTGGAGGGCCAAAGGGCCTGTTCCTGTGCTGTAGGTTTCTTTGTTTCTTTGTTTCTTCAACGACAGTTAAGCGCTTCTTCCTTTCCCAGCTAGACTGAGAACATGCAAGTCAAGAAAGTGCTTCTGAATGTATTTTAGAAATTCCTCCACCTCCTTGCTCTTTATTCTCATTACCAAAGACCCACAATATCATCATTCAATCATTCTTGCACATCTCTAATTTCCTGAAGATTTTCTAATCAATCTCTCTTTCTTGCTTTATGAGGCGTATAGAATATCCCAGTAGTGTGATCATACCTTGCCTGCTTTCTCAATTCTAACCAAGATATATCTGTAATAACAAAGTGTGGGGCTGGATGAACACAGCGGGCTAAGCATCATCTTAGGAGCACAAAAGCTGACATTTCGGGCCTAGATCCTTCATCAGAAAAGGGGGATGAGGAGAGGGTTCTGAAATAAATAGGGAGAGAGGGGGAGGAGGATCAAAGGTGGATAGAGGAGAAGATAGGTGGAGAGGAGACAGACAAGTTGAAGGGGCGGGGATGGAGCCTGTAGAGGTGAGTATAGGTGGGGAGTCCCGAAGTTTTGGAAGTACCAAAAGAGAATCCCCCTCGTCCTCACATACCACCCCATCAATCTCCGGATACAATGCATCATCCTCCGACATTTCCACCATCTACAATCTGACCCCCCCCCACAAAAAACATTTTTCCATCCCCACTCAGGTCTGCCTTCCGGAAAGACCACTCTCTCCAGGACTCCTTTGTCCGCTCCACACCCGGCACCTTTCCCTGCAACCACAGGAAGTGCTGCACTTGCCCCTACACTTCCTCCCTCACCCCCATCCCAGGTCCCAAGATGACTTTCCACATCAAGCAGATGTTCACCTGCACATCTGCCAATGTGGTATACTGCATCCTTTGTACCCGGTGTGTCTTCCTCAACATTGGGGAACTCAAGCGGAGGCGTGGGGACCACTTTGCAGAACACCTACGCTCGGTTCGCAACAAACAACTGCACCTCCCAGTCGCGAACCATTTCAACACCCCTTCGCGTTCCTTAGATGACATGTCCATCCTGGGCCTCCTGTAGTGTCACAATGATGCTACCCAAAGGTTGCAGGAACAGCACCTCATATTCCGCTTGGGAACCCCGCAGCACAATGGCATCAATGTGGATTTCACCAGTTTCAAAATCTCCCCTCCCCCTACTGCATCCCAAAACCAGCCCAGCTCGTCCCCGCCTCCCTAACCTGTCCTACCTCTTACCTATCCCCTCCTCCCACCTCAAGCCACACCTCCATTCCCTACCTCCTAACCTCATCCCGCCCCCGGACCTGTCCGTCCTCCCCGGACTGACCTATCCCCTCCCTACCTCCTGACCTATACTCACCTCTACAGGCTCCACCCCGCCCCTTCAACTTGTCTGTCTCCTCTCCACCTATCTTCTCCTCTATCCACCTTCGATCCACCTCCCCCCCTCCCTATTTATTTGAGAACCCTCTCCCCATCCTCCTTTTCTGATGAAGGGTCTAGGCCCGAAACGTCAGCTTTTGTGCTGCTAAGATGATGCTTGGCCTGCTGGGTTCTTCCAGCCCCACACTATGTTATCTCGGATTCTCCAGCATCTGCAGTTTCCATTATCTCTGACACAATTTATACCTCTATTAGGTCTGCTTTCACCTTTGCCACTCCAAGGAGCACAACCCCAGCCTCTCTAATCTTCCTTATCTCAGACCCTCCAGCCCAGGAAGCATCCTGGTAAACCTCCTCGGCACTCTCTCTAATGCAATCACATTCTTCCTCCAATATGCTGATCAGAACCACATATTGGACTCCAGCTGTGACCCAAGCAGCATTATATACAGTTTCAGCATAACTTCCTTGTTCTTTCATTCTACAACTCAGCTAATAAAGGTATGTATACCATAACCGTTCTGATCTATCTGCTCAGCTACTTTCAAAGATCTATGGATGTACGCACTAAGATCCCTCTGATCTGCGTATTTTCTAGGATCCCAAAAATTGTTTAAATTCTTTGTTTATTCATTCATGGGATGAGGGTGTCACTAGCCAGACAGCACTTATTGCCCATCCCCAAATGCCCAGAGGGCAGTTTTAGAGTCAACCGCATTGCTGTGGGTCTAGAGTCACATGGAGGCCAGACCAGGTAAGGACAGCAGTTTCCTACCCGAAGTGGCATTAGTGAACCAGATGGGTTTTTCTGACAATTGATAATGGGTTTATAGTCATCATCAGATTCTTATTTCCAGATATTTTACTGAATTCAAATTCTACCATCTGCCCTGGTGGGATTTGAAACTGGGTCCCCAGAATGTTATCTGAGTCTCTGGATTAACAGTCCAGCAATAATACCACTAGGCCATTGCCTCCCTTTATTCATTGCCTTGTTAGCCCTCATTAAGTGAAGAACCTCAAATTTTCATTGTTTTGCTCCTGCTCAGTCCATCTGACCAGTCCTTTGATGTCCTCCTTCAGTTTATGGCTAGCTTCCTATTTATCTCCCTACCAATTTTCATGTCATCCCTGAATTTCTTGATTATACCACCTACATTTAAACCCAAAACAATGATGTACACTACAAACAATAAGGACCCCAGCGCAAAACCTTAGAGAATGCCACTGGAAACAGACTTACAGTCGCATAAACACCCCTCTACCATCACCTCCTGTTTCCTACATCTCTGCCAATTTTGGATCCAATGTGTCACTTTGCCTTGGATTCCATGGGCCACTATTTTCTTGAACACTCCATCAATGAGGAATGCTATCAAAGCCTCGTTAAAGTCTGTGTAGACCAAATCAAATCCATTACCCTCATCAACTTTCCTGGTTCACTCCTCATAAGATATAATCAAAATTGTCAAACATAGTTATTCTTTAACAAATCCATGCTGACTATCCCTGAGTAATTTGTCTCTTCAAATGCTGAATAATTACTCCACCACTGAGATAGACTGATTGACCTAGTCTCCTGATTTATCCATTCCTCCCTTTTATTCACAACTAGTTAGACAATGTTAGCAGTTGTCCAGTCTCCTTAGCACCTCACCTATCACTGGAGAGGCTCTGAAAATTACTGCCAGGGCCCTGACATCTCCTCCCTTGACTCTTGCAACCGCCTGGGATACATCTTATCTAGGCCTATGAATTTATCCACTTCTAAGGCTGCTAAACCCGCTAGTATCTCCTCTTTCTTTGTCCATTTCTTTTAATATATCACAGTCCTCCATCCTGCTGTCCATATCTGTGTCACTTTTCCAATGTGAAGACTGAGGCAAAGCATTCATTGAAGAGTCTGTCCACATCTTCTAGATCCACAGAACTTTTACCCACATGGTACCTGTGGAACCTACTCTCTCCCTAGTTATTCACTTGCTGTTTGCATATTTCAAAGCAAAACTCTTTGGGTGTTCAGTTATTCCACCTGCTTTCCTATGCCCCTCTCTCAGCTTTACTAATTTCCTTTTGATATCTCCCCACAGTTCTTAAAGTCCTCTAGAGAATCTGTTGTATTCAGTCCTAGATATTTGCCATAAGCATCCTAACCTTTATATCCTTTGAGATCCAGGATTCTCCAGTCTTTGTCTTCACAGGAGCATATCTCCCCTATACTCTTTTTACTCCCTCCTGGAACTATTCCACAGATTTACAGCTAAAGATCACTTCTACCACATTGCAGTCAATTTCTTAAAGTCTCTTGATTTCTTAAAATGTTCCTCTGTTTCAGCTTCAGTGGCAGGGGCACATTTAAAAATTCTGCACCAGTGTTTTATAGACTTTGTTTTCCTCCATCCACCTCTCAATTAAACATTTTATATTTCTTCATTCCATGATGTTAATGGCATAATTTTCATACTCTTACTGTTATGGTTATTTTTTTCTAAAAAGCTTATTCCCTGGCTTGATTAACTCCCAGTGTTTGTCAAGTTGTAGCCAGCCATACGTTACTGCAGTCTAGCCAGATCTGCCTGAAGTAGTTCGAAAACTCTTAATGCTGCTTTAACAATGATGGATAATAAAATGTGAGGCTGGATGAACACAGCAGGCCAAGCAGCATCTCAGGAGCACAAAAGCTGACGTTTCGGGCCTAGACCCTTCATCAGAGAGGGGGATGGGGAGAGGGAACTGGAATAAATAGGGAGAGAAGGGGAGGCGGAGCGAAGATAGATAGAAAAGAAGATAGGTGGAGAGAGTGTAGGTGGGGAGGTAGGGAGGGGATAGGTCAGTCCAGGGAAGACGGACAGGTCAAGGAGGTGGGATGAGGTTAGTAGGTAGCTGGGGGTGTGGCTTGGGGTGGGAGGAAGGGATGGGTGAGAGGAAGAACCGGTTAGGGAGGCAGAGACAGGTTGGACTGGTTTTGGGATGCAGTGGGTGGGGGGGAAGAGCTGGGCTGGTTGTGTGGTGCAGTGGGGGGAGGGGACGAACTGGGCTGGTTTAGGGATGCAGTAGGGGAAGGGGAGATTTTGAAACTGGTGAAGTCCACATTGATACCATTTGGCTGCAGGGTTCCCAGGCGGAATATGAGTTGCTGTTCCTGCAACCTTCGGGTGTCATCATTGTGGCAGTGCAGGAGGCCCATGATGGACATGTCATCTAGAGAACGGGAGGGGGAGTGGAAATGGTTTGCGACTGGGAGGTGCAGTTGTTTGTTGCGAACTGAGCGGAGGTGTTCTGCAAAGCGGTCCCCAAGCCTCCGCTTGGTTTCCCCAATGTACAGGAAGCCGCACCGGGTACAGTGGATGCAGTATACCACATTGGCAGATGTGCAGGTGAACCTCTGTTTAATGTGGAATGTCATCTTGGGGCCTGGGATGGGGGTGAGGGAGGAGGTGTGGGGACATGTGTAGCATTTCCTGCGGTTGCAGGGGAAGGTGCCGGGTGTGGTGGGGTTGGAGGGCAGTGTGGAGCGAACAAGGGAGTCACGGAGAGAGAGGTCTCTCCGGAAAGCAGACAGGGGTTGGGGATGGAAAAATGTCTTGGGTGGTGGGTCGGATTGTAAATGGCGGAAGTGTCGGAGGATAATGCGTTGTATCCGGAGGTTGGTAGGGTGGTGTGTGAGAACGAGGGGGATCCTCTTGGGGCGGTTGTGGCGGGGGCGGGGTGTGAGGGATGTGTTGCGGGAAATACGGGAGACGCGGTCAAGGGCGTTCTCGATCACTGTGGGGGGAAAGTTGCGGTCCTTAAAGAACTTGGACATCTGGGATGTGCCGAAGTGGAATGTCTTATCGTGGGAGCAGATGCGGCGGAGGCGGAGGAATTGGGAATAGGGGATGGAATTTTTGCAGGAATTTTACTGTATCGGCGCCGCCTCTTGCTCCCCACAGGAGCTCGAACAGTTCATCCACTTCACCAACACCTTCCACCCTAACCTTCAGTTCACCTGGGCCATCTCCAGCACATCCCTCACCTTCCTGGACCTCTCAGTCTCCATCTCAGGCAACCAGCTTGTAACTGATGTCCATTTCAAGCCCACCGACTCCCACAGCTACCTAGAATACACCTCCTCCCACCCACCCTCCTGCAAAAATTCCATCCCCTATTCCCAATTCCCCGCCTCCGCCGCGGAGGCTTGGGGGCCGCTTTGCAGAACACCTCCGCTCAGTTCGCAACAAACAACTGCACCTCCCAGTCGCAAACCATTTCCACTCCCCCTCCCATTCTCTAGATGACATGTCCATCATGGGCCTCCTGCACTGCCACAATGATGACACCCGAAGGTTGCAGGAACAGCAACTCATATTCCGCCTGGGAACCCTGCAGCCATATGGTATCAATGTGGACTTCACCAGTTTCAAAATCTCCCCTTCCCCTACTGCATCCCTAAACCAGCCCAGTTCGTCCCCTCCCCCCACTGCACCACACAACCACCCCAGCTCTTCCCCCCCACCCACTGCATCCCAAAACCAGTCCAACCTGTCTCTGCCTCCCTAACCGGTTCTTCCTCTCACCCATCCCTTCCTCCCACCCCAAGCCGCACTCCCATCTACCTACTAACCTCATCCCACCTCCTTGACCTGTCCGTCTTCCCTGGACTGACCTATCCCCTCCCTACCTCCCCACCTACACTCTCTCCACCTATCTTCTTTTCTATCTATCTTCGGTCCGCCTCCCCCTCTCTCCCTATTTATTCCAGTTCCCTCTCCCCATCCCCCTCTCTGATGAAGGGTCTAGGCCCGAAACGTCAGCTTTTGTGCTCCTGAGATGCTGCTTGGCCTGCTGTGTTCATCCAGCCTCACATTTTATTATCTTGGAATTCTCCAGCATCTGCAGTTCCCATTATCTCTTAACAATGATGGATTTGCTTTTTCTCTTCCTGACCCAGTGGCCTTTCTGTGCTTTCGTACTTTGACTTCCATTACGTTCCTGTGCTCCACTAACCATGACTTTAACGTCATTTTCTGAAGCAGGGTCTCGACCTGAAATGTCAGCTTTCCTGCTTCTCTGATGCTGCTTGGCCTGCTGTGTTCATCCAGCTCCACATCTTGTTATCTCATGACTTTAAGGATCCTCCATTCTATGTTAGAAAAATTTGGACACTCCAAAGAAGTTATCAAAGTCACAGATTATAGAATCCCTACAGTGTGGAAACAGGCCCTTCAGCCAAACAAATCCACACCAAACCTCAAAGTATCCCACCCGGGCCCACTCCGCTATAACTGACCTAAGCTACACATCCCTGAATACTACGGGCAATTTAGCATGGCCAATCCACCTAACCTGCACATCTTTGGACTGTGGGAGGAAACCAGAGCATCTGGAGGAAATCCACGTAGACATGGGGATAACATGAGGGTGGAATCAAACCTAGGTCCCTGATGCTATGAGGCAGCAGTGCTTACCACTGAGCCACCATACCTTTTCTGAAGAAGGGTCCTGACCCGAAATGTCAGCTTTCCTGCTCCTCTGATGCTGCCTGTGTTCCTCTAGCTCTACACCATGTTACCTCAGACTCAAGCATCGGCAGTTCTTACTATCTCTGAGCATTTATCAAGGCTCTTTCAAAGGACCTTCCAAACCCACTATCACTACTATCTAGATGGGCAAGGCAGTAGATAGAGTCACAGAGGTTTACAGCATGGAAACAGGCCTATTGGCCCAGTGTATCCATAATTGTGTTGCTTGGGAACACCACCCACCTGGAAGTTTCCCTATAAACCACACATTGACAATGAACTAGGAGCAGAGGTACACCATTCAGCCCTTCAAATGAGTTCTACCATTCAGTAAATTCATGGCTGACCTGTTTGTGCTGCTCAAAATTTCACATCCCCATCTTAGCCTGTAACCTTTGATTCCACTGTCTCACAAGAATCTATTTACTTCTTCTGATGTGGAGTTCCAAAGTCACACATCTGGGAGGAAAACTTTCCCTCATCTCTTTCCTAAAAAAAGGCCCCTAATTTTTAATAAGAGTCCTTCGTCCAGCACTTACACCCCAGAACGAATATCATTTTCACAGCTGCCTTGTCAAACAATATTTAGGTTCTTACAACAACAATCAAATCACCTTCAATCTTCTAAACTTCATTGAAAACAAGCCACGTCAGTCCATATAACAAGGTGTAGAGCTGAATGAACACAGCAGGCCAAGCAGCATCAAAGGAGCAGACCGATGTCAGTCCGATGTTTGCTCATAAGACATTCTGCTCATTCTGCGCACCAAGCTGGTAAACTACCTCTGAACCACCTTTCCATCTTTTCTTAAACAAGACGATCAGAATTGCATACACTATCTGAGATGTGGTCTCATCAATACCATGGATAAATGAAACATAACATCCTGGCTTTTATGTTTAATTCCTCTCCTAATTATAGTATCAGTGAGCTTTCAGATTCACTTGCATAGTAACTTTGTTGACTCATGCACTATAATACCTAGATCCCTCTGCACCTTGAATTTTGTAGTCATTCTCCATTTAAATGATTTTTAAAAATTCTTCTTGCCCAAGTGAACAACTTCACCTCTTCCCACATTGTATTCCATCTGTGATTTTTAGCCACCTATTTAACCTATCTATACGGGTCTGCGTCTTTGCTATGCCATCCTCACAACAGTGTACCTATCTTATCTGCAAATTTTGCCATCTCATCAAAGTCACTGATATAAATTGTAAAAAATTGAAGACCTTCAGTGTCATTGGATCACAATTCTTGAGCTCTCCCTCTCAACCATTGTGAGTATCCTTATACCACACGGACTTCAGAGGTTCAAGAAGGCACCTCATCATCACCTTCTTAAGGGCAGTTTATGGTGGGCAATAAGTGCTGACCCAGCCAGAGACACCCACACCTCATGAACGATTTAAAATAAAAACCTCCTATTTTGAAGCACTGGTGTCATGATGTCTGACCACTCCTTGAAAACGGCAGCATGCAAACGTCTCACTGCCTCCTCATATCAATTATTCCAGCATTAAGCCTGGTAAATACTCTCAACTTGATGAATATGTGCAGCACATCTGGCAGTACATATTCCAGTTGTCCTTTACCTCGAAAAGGCAACTTGTCCTTTTTGAAAGAAAGCCCACACTTATTATTCAAAAGGTGCTGCTGGAATGCACCAAGTGCAGAGCAGAGACAGGGTTCCAGCGAGTTTTGAGAAGATTTGTAGCTCAGGTTAACGTTCTGGATGTGAGTTTGCTCGCTGAGCTGGAAGGTTCGTTTTCAGGCGTTTCATCACCATTCTAGGTAACATCATCAGTGAGCCTCCGGTGAAGCGCTGGTGTTATGTCCCACTTTCTATTTATCTGTTTAGGTGTCCTTGGGTTGGTGATGTCATTTCCTGTTATTTTCCTCAGAGGGTGGTAGATGGGCTCCAAATCAATGTTTTGTTGATGGAGTTCCGGTTGGAATGCCATGCTTCTTGGAATTCGCGTGCGTGTCTCTGTTTGGCTTGTCCTAGGATGGATGTGTTGTCCCAATCAAAGTGGTGTCCTTCCTCATCTGTATATAAGGATACTGGTGATAGTGGGTCATGTCTTTTTGTGGCTAGTTGATGTTCATGTATCCTGGTGGCTAGCTTTCTGCTTGTTTGTCCAATGTAGTGATTGTCACAGTTCTTGCAAGGTATTTTGTAAATGACGTTCGTCTTGCTTGTTGTCTGTATAAGCCTTTTAAGTTCATTAGCTGCTGTTTTAGTGTCTTGGTGGGTTTGTGGGCTACCATGATGCCAATGAACACAGTCCGCCGATTTCTCAGCAACAAACCCAAACAAAAAGACAAAACGTGCCCAGAAACCAGAACCACTCTCCCCTACATCAAAGACATTTCGGAAATGACTGCCAGACTACTCAGACCTCTTGGCATCATGGTAGTCCACAAACCCACCAACATACAGATGAGGAAGGATACCACTTTGATTGGGACAACACATCCATCCTAGGACAAGCCAAACAGAGACACGCATGAGAATTCCTAGAAGCATGGCATTCCAACCAGAACTCCATCAACAATCACATTGATTTGGAGCCCATCTACCACCTTCTGAGAAAAGGAACAGGAAATGACATCACCAACACTGGAAATGACATCACCAACCCAAGGAAATCTAAACAGATAAATAGAAAGCGGGACATAACACCAGCGCTTCACCGGAGGCTCAGTGATGATGTTACCTAGAATGGTAACGAAACATCTGAAAACGAACCTTCCAGCTCAGTGAGCAAACTCACATCCACAGGGTTCCAGGTTTACTGATGCTGCATGAGAGGCTTTACAACAGGAGGTGTAAAGCAGATGAGAAGCCATGGTTTTGGAGAGATTCAGGAGACCCTAAAGGACAGTCTGCTGAAGGGAATGAGAGCATTGAGGTTAATTCCCAGAGTGTGGCCATGATGAAGCAGGTGCTACAAGAAATCCAATGACCTCATGTGAGTGATCAGGACTGGAGAATGCGCCTTGACAAGGATCAGCTATCACCACACCATTAACTTTTCAGACTGTTCAATGCACTGTATCCACCCCCTTCCCCAAACCATCATGTACAACCCACATTGTCCTACCTTCATTCATCCATTTTCTGTTTCTGGGATTCAGAGTTCTGGTCTAATATTCAGAAACATCACCTCACTGACATACACATTCCAATGATGGCAGCTTCATGCTGTCTCTCCACATGGCCTTCACAGAAATCAGCCACAGACTGGTGTGTGACAAACACAGATCCTTGTAGGTGCTTAAGGTGCAGCAAAAGAAGGAAAAAAAAGCCTCTAATCTTGCAAATTACAGTTCAACAATCACCCATAGATAGCAATGTGATCACTGTAGTAAGGTCATGTCTACACTCAGCTGAGTGATAATAAACAGGTTTTACATAGCTTTGTACAAGGCATGGGAAGTGATAAGGTCTTTCTGGAAGCCTCCAGACTCAGGGTTCAGTTCTATGTGATCTTAGTCACAGTGACATTAATCAAGACAGCAGAAGATATGCTTCAAAATATCCTCAAAGCCTTGCTAACGAAATGCAATAACTCAACAACTGATGGGAACTTCTTGCTAAGAGTGCTTACACTTATTTTAAAACAGAAAAATAGAGCTTGTAATCATCTCAAAAAATAATATTCTGCTGAACTTATTGGAGTAGAGAGAAAGTATAGGAGTGAAATGTAAAAGGAAATTAGGAAAGACTAAAGATTTTTGCTGGTTAAAATTAAGGACAACTCAGAGATGTTGTAAAACCAGTTCATTAAGAGCAAGAGGATGATGAAAGAAACTGTTAGGCCTATCAGATATGTCAATAGTAACTCGTGTCTGAATGCAGAAAATGTGGGGGCAGGTTCTTAAAGAGTATTTTGTCTTTATCTTCACAATCAAAAGAGATAATTCAAACATTCCAGTTAAAAAGGAGGAGAGTGAAAAATTAGATAATATCAGAAGTAAAATGCTAGTGGGACTGATCTCCTTCAAAATGCATCAATCACCAGCACAGCATGAGCTGTGTTCAAAAAGGAAACCGGAGAAGAAATAATGGGTGCTCTGAGTATAATTTTCCATTCCTCACTCAGTGCAGGTGAGATACCAGAGGATTGGAGGTCTGCAAAGGTTCAACCATTTTTCGAAAATACTGTAGTACAAAGGGATTGGCAAAATAATCACAGGCTGAGCAGTCTGACCTTGGTGGTGGACTAATTATTGGAATTAATATTGAGAGATAATATTAACTGTTATTTGTAGAGAGACAGAATAAATAAGATAGTCAGCAAGGTATTGTTCAGGGAAAGTTGAGCCTTATTAACTTAATTGTATTTGTTTTCAGAAGTAACAAGGAGGCCTGATGAGGACTGTGCAGTGGATGTTGTCTGCAATGATTTCAGTAAGACATTTGCTAAGTTCCACATGGCAAACTATTACGAAAAATTAGAACCTGTTGGATACTGGAGAATGCAGTGAATTGGTTCCAAAATTATCTCACAGTCGTGAATGGTGTTCAAGGCTCAGTGTTGGGTCTCTTCTTGTTTATGGTATTTATTAATAATTTAAACTCAAGTGTGGCATGAGTTGGCAATTTGCAGAAAACACAGAATCTTGCCTGATAGTGAAGAGAATTGCTACTAGCCATTCAACAACTATGCATTGATGAAACTGCAGTTATTTGTTTACTGAGATAGTTGGAACTGCCGATGCTGGAGAATCTGAGATAAAACGGTGTGAAGCTGGATGAACACTGCAGGCCAAGCATTACAGGAGCAGGGTCAAGACCCTTCTTCAGAAATAGGAGAGGGGAAGGGGATTCTAAAAAGAAAGTAAATCCCAATCCCTCTTCCAAAGCTGCACTGGCTCTATCCCCCATCTCTTCCTCTGTTACTTTGATGACTGTTTCGGCGCCGTCTCGTGCTCTCACGAGGAGTTCAAACAGTTTATCCACTTCACTAACACCTTCCACCCCAACCTTATGTTCAGCTGGATCATTTTTGATATCTCTCTTTCTTCCTGGACCTCTCTGTCTCCGTCTCTGGCATCCACCTGGAAACCGTTTTAAGCCTACCGACTCCCACAACTACCCAGAATACTCCTCCCCTCACCCACCCTTCTACAAAAAGGCCATCCCCTATTCCCAATTCCGTCACCTCCGCCACATCTGCTCCCAAGATGAGGCATTCCACTCTCGAACATCCCAGATGTCATCTTTTTTCAAGGACTGCAACTTCCCCTTCACAGTGATCGAAAATGCCCTCAACCGTGTCTCCTGCATTTCCCACAACTCATCCCTCACATCCCCTACCCACAACAGTAACCAAAACAGAATCCCCCTCGTCCTCACGTACCACCCCTCCAAATCCAACGCACCATCATCGCACATTTCCGCCATCTACAATCTGACCCCACTACCAAAGACATTTTCCCCTCCCCACCCTTACGTGCTTTCCGAAGGGAACTCTTTCCGTGACTCCTTTGTCCACTCCACACTCCCCTCCAGCCCCACCAACCCCGGCACTTTTCCCTGCAACCAAAGCAAGTGCTACACCTCCCCTCCAACACCCATCCCAGGCCTTCCACATCAAACAGATATTCACCTGCACATTTGCCAATGTGATATACAGTATCCGCTGTTCCCTTTGTGGCCTCCTCCACTTTGGGGAAACCAAGCGGAGGTTTGGGGACCGCTTTGCGGAACACCTACACTCAGTTCGCAACAATTAACTACACTTCCCAGTCATGAACCATTTCAGCTCCCACCCCACCAACTCCTCGAACGGCATGCCCATCCTAGGCCTCCTACATTGCCACAATGAAAGATGCAGGAACGGCACCTCATATTTCGCTTGGGAACCCTGCGGCCCAAGCGTATCAATGTGGACTTCACAAGCTTCAAAATCTCCCCTCCCCCGACTGCATCCCAAAACCAGCGGAGCTACTCCCCGCCTCCCTAACCATTCCTCCCACCTCAAGCCCCACCCCCATCTCCTACCCACTGACCTCATCTCGCCTCCTTGACCTGTTTGTCCTCCCTGGACCGACGTATCCCCTCCCTAACTCCCCACCTACACTCACCTCTACTGGCCTCTTTGACCTGTCTGTCTCCTCTCACCCTTTCTTCTCCTTTATCCACTTTCTATCTGCCTCCTCCCTCTCCCTATTTATTTCAGAACCCCCTTCCCCTCCACCATTTCTGAAGAAAGGTCTCAATCCGAAGTGTCAGCTTTCCTGCCCCTCTGATGCTGCTTGGCCTGCTGTGTTCATCCAGTTTCGCACCGTTTTATTTGTTTACTGACTGACATGTGAGATCCTCAGAACCAGCTAGATGAGGAGGATGGCTCCCTGCACTACTGGGAACATGTACCATCCACAATGATCTGTGACATATACATCCAGGTCCCTCTGCTCCTACACCCTATTTTATATTGTCTTTTCATGTTCATCCAACCAAAGTTTATCACCTCACACTCCTCTGCACTAATCTTCATCTGTCAACACGTATCCATTCCACCTGTTTGTCTATGTCCTTTTGGAGCTCCACACTGTCTTCTTTACAAGAGGAGTTGGCACACTTCAGTGAGAGTCCCCTTGCTAAATTATAGCTGTCTCAGATACTCATTCTTGCTGACGTGCAAATTCCAGAAGTATTTCATGAAGACTCTCAAGGTACATAATCCAGGCCCCATGCCCCACTGCAGCTTTTGGTCCACCTTACTGGCATGCTGCAGTTCAAGGAGCTCTTTTAATCACCCTGTGCAGAGGCGCTACCACTTCCTGCAAGATCAAACCAATTCACCAAAACTGTCCAAGAGTACCCTCTGTCCACAAGTGTTGCAATTGCCATCATTAAGTAAAACATCTCATTGAGTAGTTAATAGCTGTCTCTTCAAATAGTACTCACAGCATGTGTGGTGGGAAGCTGGAGTGGAGTTCTCCTGCCACTGAATAAACATGCAGCTGTGAGTGGTTATAAAATAGTGACTGAATATGGACACATGGAAATGGAAATGAAACGATGGATTAGCTCAGGTTGGAGTAATTTGAAGGAGTGCAGTTGGGATGGAGTTGAGAAGAAGGAGGGCAGGGATCTCATAGAAGCTTATAAAATTTTAACAGGACTTGGCAGGGAAAATACAGGGAGAATGTTCACGATGACCAGGGGTTCCAGACCAGCGGTCACAGTCTAAGGATACAAGATAAGTCATTTAGGACTGAGAGGAGGACAAATTTCCCACCCAGAGGTTGACAAGCCCATGGAATTCACTATCACAGAAAGCAGTGAGGTCAAAACATTGCATATTTTCAAGAAGGATCAAAAGGGATCAAGAGGCATGGGGGAAGGCGGGTACAGGATATTGAGTTAAATGACAAAACCACAAAGTGATGGAGAAACTCAGTAGCAGCTACAGGCAGAGAAACAGGGTTAATGTTTCAAGTTCAGTGGCCCTTAATCAGACCTACTTGGTTTCTTCAGCACTTTCTGTTTTCATTTTAGATTTGCAACATCAAAGTCCTTTGTTTTTTATTGTACTGAGGTGGACGATCAACCATGATCACACTGAATGGCAAAAGCAGACTCAAAGGGTGAAATGACCTACTCCAGTTCCGATTTTCTGTTTTTGTGAATGTTACGTGATAGAAAAGAATCGTTGAAACTGAATTTGGCATCATGTTCAGCGCAAGGTTGTGGGTGGAAGGATCATTTCCTGTACTGTACAGTTCCACGTTCTAAGCAAAGGTATCATGAACAGTTGAGAGTCCAGCCCTGTAATATCATGGGCAACATCATGGGCTAACCTAGACAACACCAGCAAGAAAGGAACAAGGATTGGATACTAATGAGATGCAAATGTTGAAATTGATGAAAATCAGGAACCAGCACATCGGGAGATCGGTGTTGACCATATGAACATTGACAGAAGTAGCTGCAAAAAGACTGAGATGGTCCGGCTGTCTGTTGTGGAGAAGGAGAGAGGAAACGTGATGAAGTAAGTCATGGACTTGGGGCTTCCAGGAAGCTGGAAAAGGCTGCAGGGTTCCCAAGCGGAATATGAGTTGCTGTTCCTGTAACCTTTGTGTGGTATCGTTGTGGCACTGCAGGAGGCCCAGGATGAACATGTCATCCAAGGAATGGGAGAGGGAATTGAAATGGCTCACGACTGGGAGGTGCAGTTGTTTGTTGCGAACCAAGTGTAGGTGTTCTGCAAAGCGGTCTCCAAGACTCCGCTTGGTTTCCCGGTATAGAGGAAGCCACAACGGCTATAGCTGATGCAGTATGCCACATTAGCAAATGTGCAGGTGAACATCTACTTGATGTGGGAAGACTTCTTGGGGCCTGGGATGTGGGTGAGGGAGGAGGTGTGGGGGCAAGTGCAGCACTTCCTGCAGTTGCAGGGAAAAGTGCCGGGTGTGGTCTGGCTGGAGGGGAGTGTGGAGCGGACAGGGAGCCCCGGACAGAGTGGTCCCTCTGGAAAGCTGACAAGGGTGGGAATGGAAAAATGTCTTTGGTGGTGGGGTCGGATTGCAGATGGTGGATGTGTCAGAGGATGATGCGTTGGATCCGGAGGTTGGTGGGTTGGTACGTGAGAATGAGTGGGATTCTCTTTTGGCAGTTATTGCAGGGACAGGGTGTGAGGGATGAGTTGCGGGAAATGTGGGAGACACGGTCGAGGGCGTTCTCAACCACTGCGGGGTGGAAGTTGTGGTCCTTGAAGAATGAGGACATCTGAGATGTACGGGAGTGGAATGCCTCATCCTGGGAGCAGATGCAGTGGAGGCGAAGGAATTGGGAATAGAGGATGGAAGTTTTGCAGGAAGGTGGGTGAGAGGAGGTGTATTCTGGGTAGATGTGGGAGTCGGTGGGCTTGAAATGGATATCAGTTTCTAGATGGTTGCCTGAGACGGAGACAGAGAGATCCAAGGAGGTGAGTGATGTGTTGGAGATGGTCCAGGTGAACTTGAGGTTGGGGTGGAAGGTGTTGGTGAAGTGGATGAACGCATCATCCTCTAACACTTCCGCCATCTACAATGTGACCCCACCACCAAAGACATTTTTCCATCCCCACCCTTGTCTGCTTTCCGGAGGGACCACTCTCTCTGTGTCTCCCTTGTCCGCTCCACACTCCCCTCCAACACCACCACACCCGGCACTTTTCCATGCAAGGACAAGGGAGTCACGAAGAGAGTGGTCCCTCCGGAAAGCAGACAAACTTCACAAGCTTCAAAATCTCCCCTCCCCCATTGCATCCCAAAACCAGCCCAGCTCGTCCCCGCCTGCCTAACCTTTTCTTCCTCTCACCTACCCCCTCCTCCCACCTCAAGCCGCACCTCCATTTCCTACCTCATCCCGCCCCCTTGACCTGTCCATCCTCCCTGGACTGACCTATCCCCTCCCTACCTCCACACCTGCACTCACCTCTACAGTCTCCAACCCACCCCTTTAACTTGTATGTCTCCTCTCCACCTATCTTCTCCTCTATCCAAGATAATAAAATGTGAGGCTGGATGAACACAGCAGGCCCAGGAGCATCTCAGGAGCACAAAAGCTGACGTTTCGGGCCTAGACCCTGGATGAAGGGTCTAGGCCCGAAACGTCAGCTTTTGTGCTCCTGAGATGCTGCTGGGCCTGCTGTGTTCATCCAGCCTCACATTTTATTATCTTGGATTCTCCAGCATCTGCAGTTCCCATTATCACTGATACAATTCTCCTCTATCCACCTTGGTTCCGCCTACCCCCCCCCTATTTATTTCACAACCCTCTCCCCATCCCCCTTTTCTGATGAAGAGTCTAGGCCCAAAATATCAACTTCTGTGCTCCTAAGATGCTGCTTGGCCTGCTGTGTTCATCCAGCTCCACATTTTGTTATCTCGGATTCTGCAGCATTTGCAGTTTCCGTTATCTAAGAAGCATAACTTGATAGGGCATGTGGGATCCAAATTACAAGGCCATTCATCAAACCAATGTTGGAAATTTACAAATAAATTGTTGTCCAGGAAGGGGCTGGGCGGAATGTGTCTGCAATTTTTAGTTGCTCTGGATTCTTTAGTGCCAACTCCAGGAGAGACTTGGAGTTGACTTTGGGGCCAGGATCAAAGGGAAATGCTTTGATACCACAGCATGTAATTGATGGATGTGTCATAGCATTTTGTTGGGGGACTGGGGAATGGTATGGATGAGGATGAGCTGTTGTCAGAATGGCAGTGAGCATTTCTGTGGCATCTCATTTTGTAGTGTGTGCAGTGACAGTTCAATAATTGTGCTGCCAGTGCAGTTTATATTATTAGCATTGCTAATGTCCATGAAATCCCAATGAACTAAAACTTGTATTTGAACAAAGTCATTCACTTTAAACCTGTGGATTAAAGGCCAAGCAAATGAGTACAAACAGATTTTACATATGCAAAGACCTGCATGTTCTTTTCTGATAAAACATACAGCGTCATTTACCCACAGCAGCAGAGGTGAGAGCAGATAATGAAACAGTAATAATCTTTTGCTGAATTGAACAGCTTGATCCTACGTAATATGTCTGTTTATAAATACACTGAAGCATGAAATGGTAATGTAAAGGTCTTGTCCTTGGACTGTTTTGGAACCTTTCAATGTTTTAGGTTCCACACAATCAAACAGCATTGTCTTCTCATTCAATCAAAACTCTGACTTGAGCACATGGTACATTGACCTTCTCACAGTCTGGCTCCATTTAAACAATAGATTTTATCCATCACCTACTCTCACAATAGAAAGGAAAGCATAAAATGACTTAATTACTTTGCAATCACTCACTGAATTATTATCTGTGCAAGGTTCCTGGTACCCCCAGCAGGAGACAAAACTAACTGGAGCGGAGGGCTCGGCAGCATAAGCTGCAGAATCTGCAGTTGGCCACTATTTATAGTCAGAGAACAGAATCACACAGGAGGCTATTCAGCCCATTGTAGATTGTCAGCTCTTTGAAGGTGCTACCTAGTTATTTCCACTGTCTGCTCTTTCCCCATAATCCTGCAATTCTTACCTTTTCATGAATTTAACGATTTCACTTTGGAAAGGTATTGATTCTGCTTGCACTGCGCTTTCAAGCTGTGCATTCCAGCTATCCAACAGCCAGATATATTCCCCTACCCTTTAATTATTTACCTATGCCTGTACCCTCTGGTTACCAATACATCTGTCAGTGGGATGCGAAGAGAGAAGTTGGGGAGGAGGAGGATGAGAGAAGAGACGGGAATGGTAGTGTTAGCTCCTGTTACACACTTAGCGGGTCTGCTGGTGAGGGAAATATTGGACCAAAAAGACCCAACGAATAAGTTTGAAAAAATGTTGTCTTCCAGAATACATTTGGCTGAGCTCCCAGGTTCAGGATGGGCCTAATAGATACGCAAGAAGTAGGAGCAGGAGTAGACAATTGAGCGACTCAAGTCTGTCCCTCCATTGGTAAGATCATGGCTAATTTTAATGAACAGCTGTCATGTTGGAGAGACTGTGGAATAGTGGTAATGCCACTAGGCTAATAATCTAGAACTTTCGACTGATGCCTTGGAAACATCGGTTCAAGTGCCCCCACCATGGATGGTCAAATTCAATAAAAAGTTGGATTAACGGCAACTACTTAACCATTTTTGTTAAAATTCCATTTGCATCACTTATGCTTTTAAGGGAAGGAAATCATGGAATCCCTACAGTGGGCAAGCAGGCCATTCAGCCCATTGAATCTAAACCAACCCTCTGAACAGCATCCCACTCAGACCTACATCCCTACTCTATCTCTGTCACCCTGCATTTCCCATGCAGTCTGCACATCCCTACACACTGTGGGTAAGTTAGCATAGCCAATCTACCTAACCTGCACATGTTTGAGCTGTGGGAGGATAGCAGAATACCCAGAAGAAACCCACATAGAGACAGGGAAAATGCGCAAACTCCACATAGATAGTCACAAGGATGGAATTGAACTCAGGTCCCTGGCGCTGTGAGGCAGCAGTACTAACCACTCAGCCACCAAGTCATCTCCAAAATATTTTATCCTTTCCTGGTCTGACTGACATGTGAGTCCAGACCCACAGCAATGTGGTTGACTCTTCACTGCTTTCAGGACAAGTAGAGATGGACAATAAATGCTAGCCTTGCTAGTGATATCTAAATGTCATTAACAAATTACTCAGTCTCCACTGTGTGCAGTGAGGAAATGGTCTCAGGTCTGATGTTGACTAGCTGGTAAACTGGGCAAATGCAATTAAATCCTGTTAAGTGTGAGTGATGCATTTGGGAGGTTTAATAAGGGAAGGATATAGACAATGAATGGTAGAATCCTCGGGAGTACTGAGGAACAAAGGGACCTTGGTTTACAAGTCCAAAGCTCCCTAAAGGTGTCAGTACAGGTAGGCAGGATGGTGAAGGTGGCATAATGGATTCTTGCTTTCATTAGTCAGGACACAGAATATGAAAGGAAGCCTTGTTACAACTTTTAGGGCGATATAGTGGCTCAGTGGTTGGCACAGCCACCTCACAGCTTCAGGGGCCCGGCTTCGATCCCGACCATGGGTGACTGTCTGCGTCGAGTTTGCACATTCTCTCTGTGTCTGCGTGGGTTTCCTCTGGGTGCTCTGGTTTCCTCCCACAGTCCATAGATGTGCAGGCTTGGTGGATTGGCCAAGTTAAACTGTCTGAGGTGTTCAGGGAATTGCAGATTAGGCGGATGGGTCTGGGTGGGATGCTCTGAGGGTTGTTGGGGCAAAGGACCTGTTTACACACTGTAAGGATTCTATGATGTGATTACACTGGACACAGTGCAGAGGAGATTCACCAAGATCTTGCCTGGCATGGAAAGTCTCAGTTCTGAAGAAAGACTGGGTAGGCTGGCTTTGTTTTCCCCGGGGCAGAGAAAACTGTAAGGAGGTCTGATTGAGGTATATAAAATTATGAAGGGTGTGGACAGAGTAAAGAATCTTATTCCCAGACAAGAAGACGTAAGGTGAAGGGTGAGGAGTAAGTGGTTTAGAGAGGATCTGAGGAAACAGTTTTTTTCACCCAGAGGTTGGTGGAAATATGGAATGTGCTGGCTGAAAGGGTGATGGAGAAGGGTACCCTTGCAACATTTAAGAAGCATCTGGACAAGCATTTAAAATGCCAGGACATATGAGGGTATGGACAAAGTGCAGGTAAATGGGATAAGTATAGTTTGATGTTTGTTGGTCGTCATCGAAATAGTGGCCTAAAGGACCATTTTCTATGTTGTACTACTCTAATGATCCAACTCTCAGTGATGGTGACCATGGGACTATCATTAATTACAGCTATAGTTTTACACAGGATGGAAACAGACCCTTCAGTCCAACAAGTTCATGCTGATCACGTTCCCAAACCAAACTAGTCCCATTTTCCTGCAATTGACCCATATCCCTCCAAAGCTTTCCTGTTCATGTACTCATCCAAATGTATTTTAAACATTGCAACTGAACCTGCATTTACCATTTACACTGGAAGTTCATTCCATAAGCAAACAACTCCTGTTAGCCACTTTGGATTTGGTTCTTGGCAATGAACTGGGCCAAGTGTTAGACCTGTTGGTAGGAGAGCATTTTGGCAGGAGCGATCGCAACTCTGTTACTTTTACAATTGTCATGGAAAAGGACAGGTACATACTGCAGGTTAAGGTTTATAATTGGGGGAGGGTAATTATAATTCTGTTAGACAAGAACTGGGTAACATAAAATGGGACCAGACTCTGTCAGGGAAGAGCACTATAGACATGCGGAGATTGTTCAAAGAATGCATACTGCAAGTGATTGATGTGTTTGTCCATAGCAGGCAGGGAAGAGTCAAGTGAGGAAGTTTTGGTTGCCAAAGCGGGGTTGAAACAGTAGTTAAGAGGAAGAAGAATGCATACATCAGGTTTAGGAAACGAGGATCGGAAAAGGCTCTAGAGGGATACAAGTCAGCCAGAAAAGATCTGAAGAAAGGGCTTAGGAGAGCTATAAGGGAGCATGAGAAAACCGTGGCAGATAGGATCAAGGAAATCTCCAAGGCTTTTTACACATACGTGAGGAATAAGAGAATGACCAGAGTAAGGGCAGGGCCAATCAAAGATTGTAAAGGGAATTTGTACATGGAGCCTAAAGAGATAGGAGAAGTCCTTAAAGAATACATTTCTTTGGTCTTTACTACTGAGAGAGACATTGTTGTTAGGGAGGACAGTGTGAAACAGGCTGGGAGGCTCGAGGTGGTGGATGTTACTCAGGAAGGTGTACTAGAAATTTTAAGGAACCTGATGATAGATAAATCCCCTCGGTCTGATGGGATTTATCCAAGGATTTTGTGGGATGCGAGTGAAGTGATTGCAGGCTTTCGGCAATGATTTTTTTGTCCTCACTGTCCACGGGTACAGTGCCAGAAGACTGGAGAGCGGCAAACGCCATTCCCTTGTCCAAAAAAGGGAATAGGGCTAAACCTGGAAATTACAGGTCAATTTGTCTTACGTCAGTGGTGGGCAAGTTATTGGAAAGGGTTCTGAGAGATAGGATTTATGGTCACTTGGAAAGGCACAGTTTGATTTGTGATAGCCAACATGGACTTGTGAGGGGTAGATCATGCCTCACAAACCTTACTGAATTCTTTGAAGGGGTGATCAAACACGTGGATGAAGGTAGAACAGTGGATGTGGTATACATGGATTTAAGTAAGGCATTTGATAAGGTTCCCCATGGTAGGCTTATGCAGAAGGTAAGGAGGCACGGGATAGGGGGAAATGTTGGATTCAGAATTGGCTGACCCTTGGAAGGCAAAAGGTGGTAGTAGATGGAAAATATTCAACGTGGTACTCAGTTACAAGTGGTTTACCAAAAGGATCTGTTCTGGGTCCTCTTCTATTTGTGATTTTTGTAAATGATTTGAATGAAGGAGTGGAAGGGTGGAATAGTAAATTTGTGGATGATACAAAGGTGGGTTGAGTTGTGGAGAGTGCGGAGGGCTGTTCTAGGTTACAAAGGAGAGAAGGTTAGATTGACATTTAATTTAGGGAAAAAGTTCAGCACAACATCGTGGGCTGGAGGGCCTGTACTGTGTTGTACTGTTCTATGTTCTGTGTAAAAAAGTTGTTCCTCAAGCCCTTTTTAAATTGTTCTCTTGCCCTGTTAAAAATATGCCACATAGTTTTGAATTCTACCACCTTACGGGGAAAAAGCCTTTGCCACTCATCTTATCGCTGCCTCATGATCTTATACATAGTATAGCATAGCAAAGATGAGTGGGATGCCGGAGGACTGGGAAGCTTTTAAAGAGCAACAGAAGATAACTAAAAAAGGCAATATACAGGGAAAAAAATGAGGTAGAAAGGAAAACTGGCCAAAAATGTAAAGGAGGATAGGAAAAGCTTTTTTAGGTATGTGAAAAGAAAAAAAATCGTTATGACTAAAATTGGGCCCTTGAAGTCAGAAACGGGTGAATTTATTATGGGGAACAAGGAAATGGCAGAAGAGTTCAATAGGTACTTTGGATCTGTCTTCACTAAGGAAGACACAAGCAATCTCCCAGACGTAACAGTGGGGTAATGGACGAACTGAAGGGAATTTATATTAGGCAGGAAATGGTGTTGGACAGACTGTTAGGTCTGAAGGCTGATAAGTCCCCGGGACCTGATAGTCTGCATCCCAGGGTACTTAAGGAGGTGGCTTTAGAAATCGTGGGCGCATTGGTAATCATTTTCCAATGTTCTATAGATTCAGGATCAGTTCCTGTGGATTGGAGGGTGGCAAATATTGTCCCACTTTTCAAGAAAGGAGGAAGGGAGATAACAGGGAATTATAGACCGGTTAGCCTGATGTCAGTGGTGGGAAAGACGCTGGAGTCAATTATAAAAGATGAAATTATGACTCATTTAGATAGCAGTAACAGGATAGGTCAGAGTCAGCATGGATTTACGAAGGGGAAATTGTGCTTGACTAATCTTCTGGAATTTTTTTGAGGATGTATCTATGAAGATGGACAAGGGAGAACCAGTGGATGTAGTGTACCTGGACTTTCAGAAAGCCTTTGATTCAGTCCCGCATGGGAGATTGGTGAGCAAAATTAGGGCAGATTGTATTGGGGACAAAATACTGACTTGGATTGAAAATTGGCTGGCTGACAGGAAGCAAAGAGTAGTGATAAATGGGTCCCCTTCGGAGTGGCAGGCGTGACCAGTGGGGTACCACAAGGTTCGGTGCTGGGACTGCAGCTGTTTACAATATACATTAATGATATAGACGAAGGCATTAAAAGTAATATTACCAAATTTGCTGATGACACAAAGCTGGGTGGCAGTGTGAAATGTGAGCAGGATGTTATGAGAATACAGGATGTCTTGGAAAGGCTGGGTGAGTGGATGGATGCATGGCAGATGCAGTTTAATGTGGATAAATGTGTGGTTATCCACTTTGGTGGCAACAACAGGAAGGCAGATTACTATCTCAATGGAGTCAAGTTAGGTAAAGGGGAAGTACAACGAGATCTAGGTGTTCCTGTACATCAGTCAATGAAAGCAAACATGCAGGTACAGCAGGCAGTGAAGAAATCTAATGGCATGCTGGCCTTCATAACAAGAGAAATTGAGTATAGGAGCAAAGAGGTCCTTCTGCAGCTATACAGGACCCTGGTGAGACCGCAGCTGGAGTATTGTGTGCAGTTTTGGTCTCCAAATTTGAGGAAGGACATTCTTGCTATTGAGGGAGTGCAGCGTAGGTTCACAAGGTCAATTCCCAGAATGTTGGAAGATTGGAATGACTGAGCTTGTATACACTTGAGTTTAGAAGGATAAGAGGGGATCTGATTGAGATTATTAAGATTATTTAGGGATTGGACACTCTGGAGGCAGGAAGCATGTTTCCACTGATGGGTGAGTCCAGAACCAGAGGACACAGTTTAAAAATAAGAATGTAAAACATCAGTACATTCTTGACAGATTTGAGGAAAAACGTCTTCACCCAGAGAGTGGTGGATATATGGAATGCTCTGCCCCAGAGGGCAGTGGAGGCCAAGTCTCTGGATACTTTCAGCAAAGAGATGGATAGAGCTCTTAAAGATAGTGGAATCAAGGGTTATGGTGATAAGGCAGGGACAGGACACTGATTGTGGATGATCAGCCATGATCATAATGAATGGTGGTGCTGGCTCGAAGGGCTGGATGGCCTACTCCTGCACCTATTGTCTATCATAAACCTATATAAGATCACCTTTCAACATCCTAGAACCAATAGGATTTATTAATGTCCTTTAGGGAAGCAAATCTGCCATTTTTACATGTTCTGCCCTATGCAGGATTCCAACTTAACATTAATGTGGTTGGATTAGATTCGATTACCTACAGTGTGGAAACAGGCCCTTCAGTCCAACAAGTTCACACTGCCCCTTGAAGAATCCCATCCAGACCCATCCCCTATAACCCACACACCCCTGAACACTACGGGCAATTTAGCATGGCCAATCCACCTCGCCTGAACATCTTTGTACTGTGGGAAGAAACCGGAACACCCAGAGGAAACCCATGCAGACACAGGGAGAATGTGCAAACTCTGTACAGACTGTCGCCCGAGGCTAGAATCGAACCCAAGTCCCTGGTGCTGTGAGGCTGCAGTGCTAACCACTGAGCCACCGTGCTACCTACAGATGTCTTGGCTCTCAAATGTCTTCTGTTCTCGGACAGTTGGGGTGATCTTGGCCTCAATACTCACAATCCATGAAAGACTAAATGGAAACAAATCCTTGGACCTACTGTCCAAGGTGAATTCCTAGTCTATTCTCTTTTGGGAGGGAGACATAGTGAATCCCCCCAAAGAATGTAAAACATCAGTACATTCTTGTAATCATCAGCTTTGTCAAACGAGGAACCAGAAAATGTCAGAAGAGTTGAATCAGTCTTTGCAGTAGTAGATATTAGTAGCCCTCCAAAAATGCTGAAAAATCATGGACAAAAGGGAAGAGAAAATAACACAATAAATATCATGAGAGAACATGTGCGAAGCAAACCAATGGGGTTACAAATCCATTAGCCTACTGGACCTGATGAGTTACATTCTAGGATATTAAAGGAAAAAGTTACAGGACTGTAGAAGTATCAATCCAGCACCTTTATTTAAAAATGGAAGGTGACAAAAAATGACAACCATATGTCACACAGGAAAATGTTAAAGTCTATTCTCAAGAATATAACAGCAGAACATTTGGGAATTCATAATTTAACTGGGTAGAGTTAGCATGGCTTCCTAAAGCAGTATTGATGCCTTACAAATTAATTAGGCTTCTTTGAGAATATCATAAACAGGATTTACACAGGAGAATCGGTAGATATGGTATATTTGGATTTCTAAAAGGTATTCAATAAGCTAAAACATGTAAGGCTGCTTAATAAAATAAAGGTCCATGGTGTTGGGGTACCACATTAGCATAGATAGAGGATTGGATAACTCATAGAAAATGGACAGTTGGGATAAGGGGGACACTTTCAGGATGGTGACCCATAACTACAGGGATCTGAGCCGGGGCCATAATTATTTATAATATATGTTAATGATTTGGATGAGGGAAGTGAATATAGTATGGCCAGGTTTTTAGATGACATAAAAATAGGTGGGAAGACTAGTGGTGAGAATGACACAGGGAGTCTACAGACAGACATAGACAGGTTAGGTGAGTGGTAACAGCTTGACAGCTGGAACATAATATGTAAAATGTGATGCTTTGTACTTTGGCAAGAGGAATAGAGGATCGACCATTATTTGAACAAAGAACAACTGCAGGAAGTTGCAGCAGAGAGGGATTTGGGGGCCATTGTGCATTAATCATAAAAAGCTACCATCCAAGTTCAGCAGGTAATAGGAAAGACAAATGGAATATTGGCCTTTATTTCAAAGGGAGTAGTGTATAAATATAGGTAAGCTTTACTAAAACTCTACACAATGTTAACCAGACCACAACTGGTATAGTGTGAACAGTTTTGGTTCCCTTATCTAACAGATAAGGTATTGGAGGCAGTCCAGAGAAGGCTCACTCAGTTGATCTTGTTTTTGGAGAGATTTTTCTTATGGGGCGAGTTTGAGTATGTTGGGCCTGTACTCACTGGAGTTGAGAAGAATGAGAGGCAACCTTTCAGGAACATACAAGATTTTTAGGGGACTTAACAAGGTATATGGAGAGAGGTTGTTTCCCCTTATGGAAGAGTTTAGACCAGATAGCAAAATCTCAGAGAAAAGGATTGCACATTTAAGACAGAGATGAGGAGGGATCTCTCCTCAGAACACAGTCAATCTATGGAATTCTATTGCTGAGGCTGTTGAGGTTATTAAATACATTCAAGATTGATAGAGAGAGATGTTTAATAAAGGATTCAATGTTTATGGGTAAAGGCAGGAAAGTGTTGTAGATGATCAAATGATTGAATGTTGAGTAGTCTTGGTGGACCAAATGGCCTATTTCTGCTTTACATCTTATGATCTTGTTCAAGAAGATCTCAATTATGTTGGTGAGGACCTTACGTTCTTATTGATAAGATTTGGATAAGCATAAGGACGTACATGGAATAGTGTAGGTTAGATGGGCTTGAGATCGGTATGACAGGTCGGCACAACATCGAGGGCTGAAGGGCCTGTACTGTGCTGTAATGTTCTATGTTCTATGTTCTATGATAGTTTACGGATTGATCAAATTACAAACACTTTTAGTTTTTGTAACAAGAACAGAAATCAGGCAGCATCTACAAACAGTGAAATATTTCATGCCCATGACCATTCATGAGGAAAATTTGAAATGAAACAAGTTTTAAGCGATTGAAGCGGGTTGGTGAGAAAAAGAGCAAAGAGCAGTGTCTCTTTGATATAGAAGACAAGAGGAACAAGGCCAAAGGAAGGAGGAATTGGATAAGTAAAGAAACAAAAGATGCCTGCAGAAGAGGTGGGAAAGGAATGATGGTAAACTAAAAGCTAAAAGTAATACAACCAAAGGAGTAAAACCACAAAGAGCAAGAAAAAAAAGGGACAGAGATTATGATCTGAAATTAAAACCTAAATTATGAGTGCAGAAGGCTGTTATATATCTTACTGAAGGACAAGCTGCTGCTCCTCAACATTAACTGCAGGATCATTGAGACAGTACAAGAGGCTGAGGGTAGGGATGTCAGTGTGAGATCAAGGTGGACAATTAAAATGACAGCTGACTAAAAGCTCAGGGTCAGGTTTGCAGACTAAGTGAAGAGGTTCCCCAAAATGGTCACCCAACCTGCGTTTGACCTTCCCAGTGTAAGGTGGACTGCATCATGAACAGCACACAACTAGACTAAATGGAATGAAATAAAAGCAAATCACTGTGTTTCACTTGAAAGGAATATTTGGGAACTTGGATAGTGAAAGGAGTGGAGCTAAAAGGGACGTGTTGCATCTCCGAAACTTGCATAAAGGTGGGAAAGGAATGGGATGCATTTGTGCAAGGTAACATATATGAAAGGATTAATTGGAGATAAGTTGAAGCTCCATTGCTTTGATGTATAACAAAGATATTCACATTGCAGAGTTCCCATCAAAGATAGTCACGTCTTCTACTCCTCATGTGACCACCAATATAATGCAACATGTGTATAGTAGTAAGATGTAATAAATGTAATAGAACCATACACTATAGATGAGACGCCTCGGCCTATTGAATCTCTCTCACCAAAGCTATACTAAGTATACACTGTTCCCATTATCCAGCCTATAGCCTTGAACGTTATAATGCTTCAAGTGCTCTTCTAAGTACTTCTTGAAGGTTGTGAGGTTTCCTACCTCAACTACTCTCTCACACAGTCCATTCCAGACACCCATCACCCTCTAGGTCAAATCTCCTCTAAGTCTCCTGCCTTTTAGCTTAAAATGATACCAACTTATTATTGACCCTTGAACTAAGGAGAACACCTACTTTCAATTCACGCTGTCCATGCCCCTCATAATCTTATACACCTCAACCATGTATTTTCTCAACCTTCTGTGCTCCAAACAAAATAACCTGGCTTATCCAGCCTTTCTTCATAGCTGAAATGCTCCATCCAAGACAACATTTGGTGAATTTCCTTTGCATTCCCTCCAGTATAATCACATCCTTCTGAAAGTGTGCTGACCAGAACTGTCCATGTACTTCAGCTGTGACCTATTCAAAATCCTGTACATCTCCAACATAACCTCCCTACTCTTATAATCCATGCCTTCACTCATAAAGGCAAATGGCCTGTATGCTTTCCCAACTACCCAATTAACTTGCTACCTAAGACAAGAGAGCTTTTTTACTGCTTAGACCTATTAATAGTTCTTCCTTCACAAACTTCTACAAAGCATCTTATAGAACATAGAACATTACAGCACAGTACAGGCCCTTCGGCCCTCAATGTTGTGCCAAGCTGCCATACCAATCTGAAGCCCATCTAACCTACACTATTCCATGTACGTCCATATGCTTGTCCAATGATGACTTAAACTTACTTAAAGTTGGCGAATCTACAACCGTTGCAGGCAAAGCGTTCCATACCCTTACTACTCTCTTGACTACAAAGGAAGGTTAGTGGCTACATTGTACCTACGATACCCAAGCCATATCATCATTATAACAGGTTGTTGGGGGAAATTGAAGAGTAGACCTAGACATCACAAAGAGGAATAATTGTGTTTGTTTAGCATTACACTGGAATTTTTGGAAATGGCAGAGAATGATCAGTTTTTTTGTATTACTGGCACTGTGCATACAAACAAATCTCTTCAACACAGTATCTGAAGATTGTATAAACTATCTGTTTGTTCTTGAGTAAGTAGCAAAGAGGCTTTGTCTGTAAAAGTGGTTCTTGTTATTTGATCCTCAGAGTATCACCACAGGTCTACAATGTCAAAGTAATTCAAAAGTCGTTGCCACTGAACTAAATTGTGTTCCATTTACACTATATTATGTACAGATAGTTTTCACTGCCCATGTATCTCCTAGAGCATGGCAATGCATCAAACAGGTCAATAGAAAAGATGATAAGGATATAATTGACATACTTGCCACACAGCTATTTCTTTGCCCTGCTGGGCCATATTCACATGGTTTAGAAATAAATTACTTGATGTATTTCTTAGATGCAAGATTTCCTTTCATGCACTTTCCTGTGGGGTATCTGTCTTCACCGAAAACAACAGAACAATTAATGCTCTCAGGAAATCAGAGAAAACAATTAGTGCAAAGACAGATTCCTGTCACCTGATTACAGGTGGACCGTGTGATGTGATCGCTTTCAATTTGACTGTGAATACAGATTGGCCCCACATCTGGCTTGTTAAAGACGCATGTAGTAAATTAGCTAACTTCTTATTTCATAGCAGTAACTGAAACATTAATAGGTGTCTCTGGCAAAGCCATAATTATTGCTGCTGCTTAATGCACTAACAAGTAGCTAATAAGTAGCTAGGAGTTAAGCATATCATAGTGGAACTGGAGTAGACCAGATTTCAGTCCAAATGGTGGGGGGCGGTAGCCTTCTCTAAAGAACACTGTTGGAACACTTACGAATTTTTACACCAGCCAAGATCACTTTTACTGACAAAAGTTTCTAATTTCCTTATGCTTAACAATTGAATTCAAATCCTCAAGTTATCATGGTGGATTTGGAACTGATGTTTAATTCAATCCAGAAAAAACATTATGGTCCTAATATCTGTAACAGAGTTGTAAACTCAGGCTCTGAAGGAACTTCAAGCATTGTTTTTTTTTGGTTCAGATGTGATCAGGATGTTGAAATGCTTTTCAGGCCACACACAAACTACTACTAATCTCCTATTCCTACAATGGTGAGTGAAACTAGAGTCGGGAGCACAGCCTCAAAATAAGGGACATCATGTTTAGGACTGAGTTGAGGAGGAACTTCTTCAAGACTTCTAACAAAGAGTTATGAACCTGTGAAATTCCCTGTTAAGGATACCTCATTGAATATTTTTAAGGCAAAAATAGATTTTTGAACAGTAAAGAAATTAAGGGTTATGGTGAGCACGTGTAAGTGAAGTTGAGTCCACGAAAGGACCAGCCATGATCTCACTGAATGGTGGTGCAGGCTCAACAGGCCAGATGGCCTACTGCTGTTCCTATTTCTCATGTCCGTAAGATGGGCCTTTGTATCAACTTCCATAGTAAGTATGCATTAGAGCTCTCATGTGGATTTAACAGCCGCTATTTTTCAAATGCCTGCAAACAGTCAGACACCATGGCCCCGAGGCATATGTCTACAGGATGAAATTCCAGAGAAAGAATGTCAGGAGAAACCATTCTGTTCTATTCAGGACTTACAAATGGTTGAGATACAAACTCCATTGCGCATCAATGCTTATGCTCTCAAGAACCATTTATGTGGACAATTAGAAAACTACCACAATGGTGACTTGTCAGAAACCAGCTTCTGATAAGAAATGTTTATTAAAATGCTTTCGAGAGCAGCCTGATCTCAGTCAATCTTGGAGACATGGAGACTACAGAGAGAAGATAGCTCAGTCAACAAAGGAAGAACAGTACCAACAATTTACTAACAAGGAGAGAAGTATGGCTAGCCCTCTCACCTGCAGATCTACACAATCAGGCCCAAGGTTTGTGACAGGGGCTCATCTGCACCTCAACTGAGCAAAGACAGAAAGTAGCTATTTCAAGTAGTAAGACGTGAGAAATTTGTCACCAGAAAGCTCCAAATTTCATTGAAACAAAACAGGTTTGATTTTTTTTAAATCTTGAAAGACTCAAATGACTGCTGAATGTCTTATAAAGCTAAGTGAATCCAACTGTTTCTGTAATTATCTATTCTTTGACATCTATGTTGTGTACACAGTGATTGGGTGCTGTTGCAAACGTATTCAGGTGGTGAGAAACAAGTATTTCTTTTAAACGTTCCAGAAAGTTTTGTGTCTTGTGTCTGTACTTGAAAGTCAGAGCATTCAAGGAATTAAAATACCTGCTAATAAACATCTTGTCAGGGTCACTGAAGAGATGAAAAATGGGTGATTGAACCCACCGTCTCTCACCAACCTGAACGATAACTTTCAATTAGCATCTACATGTTAATTCTATACCACTATCATCAAGGCCTCCTGCATGGCTTTCCTTTTTTGTAATGGCCTTGCTGAACTATAGCACATTTTTCTGTTTATGGACCTGAGTATTTGACTCTTTGTTCCCTGAACAACCTGACTTGCAATCTATTCAGACATTTGTCTCTTTGCCTACATTCTCAGACCTTATTCTCAGTCAGTTATCAGGCATTTTACCAAAGACCATTTGAAAATCTATATACATTACATCCCTTCATTGTCTACCCTCTTGTTACCTCTTCAAAAGTTCAGTAAGGTTGGTCAAGCAAGATTTGAAATTTTTGTGATACGAGAATATTTTTCTAAAGGATTATTTGAGGACAAACGTGTTCACCTACCATTTCCTATATTCTTTTAGACTTTCTAGGTTCAATCCATTGAGATCAGGCGTTTCAACTCTTTCGGTTTGTACAACATTTCCTCAATGCCCAGATCATTTTTCAATGTCACGTCCACCTGTTCTGTCTTTCTGGAAACTAGCAAAGCAAATATTTATAAATGATTCTATTTTGTTTATAATAGAATATTACATTATTTTGTTATTCTATAATAATTAAATATTTAATATTTCAGTCACTGTACTTTTGCTATCTGTGGTACAATTCATTTTGTTGGTCCTTTTCCCCTCATAGCCTTCTTTTAATCAATGGATCGGTAAAATATTTTAGTATATTGATAATCTCTTCATAATTTAATTTTGTAAAATTCCTCTTTGCTGTTTTGGTTTCATTATAGTTCCCTTCAGATCTCTTCATAATTCTGATACTGCCTTCTTGCCAATGTGTTTAGTGTCTGCCTGTTTCCTACTCAATCCTCAGTTGTTTCTTGTCTCCTTACTCACTGGTGTTTAGAACATAGAACATGGAACAAATCAGCGCAGAACAGGGCCTTCGGCGCTCGATGTTGCTCCGATCTGTGAACTAATCTAAGCCCATCCCCCTATACTATCCCATCATTATTCATCTGCTTATCCAAGGCCTGTTTAAATGCCCCTAATGTGGCTGAGTTAACTACATTGGCAGGCAGGGCATTCCGTGCCCTTACCATTCTCTGACTAAAGAACCTGCCTCTGACATCTGTCTTAAATCTAACACCCCTCAATTTGTAGCTATGCCCCCTCGTACAATCTGAAGTCATCATCCTCGGAAAAAGACTGTCAATATCCACCCTATCTAATCCTCTGATCATCCTGTATGTCTCTATTAAATCCCCTCTTAGCCTTCATCTCTCCAATGAGAACAGACTCAAGTCCCTCAGCCTTTCTTCATAAGGCCTTCGCTCCAGGCCAGGCAACATTCTGGTAAATCTCCTCTGCACCTTTTCCAAGGCTTCCACAGCCTTCCTGTAATGGGGCGACCAGAACTGTACACAATATTCCAAGTAAGGCCGCACTAGCGTTTTGTACAGTTGCAGCATGACATCACGGCTCTGGAACTCAATCCCTCTACCAATAAAACCTAACACACCGTAAGCCTTCCTAACAGCACTATCAACCTAGGTGGCAACTTTCAGGGATCTATGTACATGGACAACAAGATCCCTCTGCACATCAACACTACCAAGAATCTTTCCATTGACCCAGTATTCTGCCTTCCTATTATTCTTCCCAAAGTGAATCACCTCACATTTATCCGGATTGAACTCCATTTGCCACCTTTCGTTCCAATTCTGCAGTTTATCCAAGTCTCTCTGCAACCTGCAACATTCTTTCACACCGTCCACCACCCCACCGACTTTAGCGTCATCTGCAAACTTACTAACCCATCCACCGATGCCTGCGTCCAAGTCATTTATAAAAATGACAAAAAATAGCGGTCCCAAAACAGATCCTTAAGGCACACCAGTAGCAACCGGGCTCCAGGCTGAATATTTTCCATCAACCACCACTCGTTGCCTTCTTACAGAAAGACAGTTTCTAATCCAAACTGCTAAATCTCCCTCAATCGCCTACCATGTGGAACCTGATCAAAGGCTTTACTGAAGTCCACGTACACCACGTCAACTGCCCTACCCTCATCCACATGCTTGGTCACCTTCTCAAAAAACTCAATGAGGTTTGTGAGACACGGCCTGCCTGTGACGAATCCATGCTGACTATCTCCAATCAAATTGTTGCTTACTAGATGATCAAAAATCCTCTCTCTTATAATCCTTTCCAAAATTTTTCCTACAACAGACATAAGGCTCACAGGTCTATAATTACCTGGGTCATTCCTACTGCCCTTCTTAAACAAGGGCACAACATTTGCAATCCTCCAGTCCTCTGGCACTAAACCTGTAGACAATGAGGACTCAAAGATCGAGGCCAAAGGCTCCGCCACCTCCTCCCTAGCTTCCCAGACAATCCTCGGAAAAATCCCGTCCGGCCCAGGGGATTTATCTACCTTCACACCTTCTAGAATTGATAACACCTCCTCCTTACTAACCTCATTCCTTTCAATTCTAGTAGCCCGTAACTCAGTCTTCTCCTCTACAATATTCTCCTGTTCCTCAGTGAAAACAGATGAGAAATATTCGTTTAGCACCTCTCCGATCTCAACAGGGTCCACACACAACTTCCCACTTCTGTCTTTGACTGGCCCTATTCCGACCCTAGACATCCTCTTATTCCTCATATACCTAGAGAAAGCTTTAGGGTTCTCCTTTATTCTACCTGCTAATGTCTGCTCATGTCCCCTCCTTGCTCTTCTGAACTCTCTCTTTAAATCCTTCCTAGCTAATCTGTAACTCTCCATCGCCTCATCTAAACCGTCTCGTCTCATCGTCACATCAGCCTCCCTCTTCTGCTTAACAAGAGATACAATTTCTTTCGTAAACCTTTCCCTTACCTTATCACTTCCTCCCTGCCTGACAAGAACATACCTATCGATGACACACAATATCTGTTCCTTAAACCAGCTCCACATTTCGATTGTCCCCATCCCCTGCATTTTGCTACCTCGTTCTATGCCTCCTAAGTCTTGCCTAATCGCATTATAATTGCGCTTCCCCTATCCATAAGTCTTGCCCTGTTGCATGTTCCTAACCCTTTCCATCACTAAACTAAACATAACCAAATTATGGTCACTGTCTCCAAAGTGCTCACCTACCACTAAATCAAACACCTGGCCTGGTTCATTACTGAGTACCAGATTCAGTGTGGCCTCCCCTCTTGCCAGCCCTTTGACATACTGTGTCAGGAAACTGTCCTGCACACATTGGACAAAAACTGATCCATCTGACGTACTAGAGTTATAGGATTTCCAGTCAATGTTAGGGAAGTTAAAGTCTCCCATAATGACCACCCTGTTCCTTTCACTCCTGCCCAGAATAGTTTTGCCAATCCTCTCCTCCACATCCCTGGAACTTTGCGGAGGCCTGTGAAAAACTCCCAGCAATGTGACCTCTCATCTCCTGTTTCTGACCTCAGCCCATATCACCTCAGTGGACAAGTCCTTGTCAACAGTTCTTTCAGCCAAAGTTATACTGTCCTTGACTAACAAGGCCACCCCTCCCCCTCTTTTACTACCTTCCCCGATCTTAATGAAAGATCTAAACCCTGCTCTATCTATGTATCCGATATGGCCACAACATCGAAGTCCCACGTACCTATCCATGCTGCAAGCTCACCTACCTTATTCCGGATACTCCTGGTGTTGAAGTAGACACACTTCAAACCAGCTTGCTGTCTGCCAGCACCATCTTGTGACAGTGAGATCCTGTCCATGTCCTCCCTACTCTCTTCCTCCTGAGTACTGGAACTACACCACAGTTTCCCATCCCCCTTCTGAGCTAGTTTAAATCCACCAAAATAGCATTAGCAAATTTTCCACCCAGGATATTAGTACCCCTCTGGTTCAAGTGGAGACCATCCTGTTTGTAGAGGTCCCACCTTCCCCAGAATGAGGCCCAATTCTCATGGACCTGAAGTCCTTCCTCCTGCACTATCCCTGCAGCCACGTGTTCAGCTGAAATCTCTCCCTATTCCTTACCTCACTATCACCTGGCGCGGGTAACAAACCAGAGATAACCACTCTGTTTGTTCAAGCTCTCAGCTTCCACCCTAGGTCCCTGAAATCCTGCCTGACATCCCTATCCTTCTTTCTATCTCTGTTGTTGGTGCCTCTGTGGACCACGACTTGGGGCTGGGCACCCTCTCCCTTCAGGACCCCAAAGACACGATCCGAGACATCACAGACCCTGGCACCTGGGAAGCAACACACCAACCGTGAGTCTCTTTTGTTCCCAACAAACCTTCTATCTGTCCCTCTAACTATTGAGTCCCCAATGACTAACACTCTCTTCCTATCCCCTCTTCCCTTCTGAGCAAGAGGGACAGGCTCTGTGCCAACGATCTGCACTCCAGTGCATGCCCCTGGAAAGTCGTACTCCCCCAACAGTATCCAAAACGGTGTACTTGTTCTTCAGGGGAATGACCGCACTGACTGCTTTACCCCCTTCTAACAGTTACCCAGATTTCTTCATGCTTATGAGTAACTACTTCCCTGTAACTCTTGTCGATCACAGACTCTGCCTCCTGAATGATCCAAAGTTCATCCAGCTCCTGCTCCAGTTCCCTAACGCGGTCTTGGAGGAGCAAGAGTTGGGTGCACTTCCTGAAGATGCACTTGGATGGGACACTAATGGCATTTAGTTTGTTCTTTTCGATCCATTATCATTGTTGTTCTGCATTGTGGTTTGCCGGTATTTGTGGACACTTTATGTTCCCAAATTCTATTCTTCCCCCCACAACCAATCAAATCAACCCTTCTCCAATCTCTTAATTCAGTTTTCATCAGCGAGTCACAGAAGTGTAGAGCACAGAAGAAGGCCCTTTGGCCCATCCAAAGGGCACTGGTTACAACTACTTAACTATTCAATCCGAATTCTAATCATACTTCCATATCTTTATCATTATTCGGAAGTACAGTGTATTATGATCACCATTGTCCAGATGTTCTCCAACTTCTATTACTTTTTAATTCATTTCCTAACACTCGAGACAACAGCAAAATTTCCCCTTAGAATCATAGATGGTTACATTCACAGAGGGGGTCTTTAGTCATGTCTTTACTGAATCTTAAAGGATCAACTTACCTCATGCCATTACAGCAGACACCCTGCAAGACAGATAGCATTAGTTTACATTGACTTTGACCAGGCTATCGTAAGAGACCTGCTGCCTCTGAGGTACCTGCAAACGGTGGCTCTGCGATACAAATGGAGTAAAAAAAAACAGAATCAACATTTGTCAAATGCCCTCAAAGGCAAAGGTAAATAGCTGATTTCCAGAGGTGAGGTGTGAGTGACAGCCCTTGACATCAAGACTGCATTTGACAGAGTGTGGCCAAGGAACCTGAGCAAAAATGGAATCAATGGCATTCAGGGCAAACTGTCCACAGGTTAAATTCATACCTAGCAGATAGGAAAATGATTTGTGGTTGTTGGAGGTCGTCTCAGCTCCAAGGACATCTCTACAGGAATTCCTCAGGGTAGTGTCCTCGGGACAACCATCTTCGGTTACCATAGCAATGACCTTCCGTCTATGATAGGGTGAGAAGCGGGGTTGTTCGCCAAGACAGCACAATTGTCATCACCAGTTGTGACTCCTGAGATACTGAAATTATCCATGGTGAAATACAACAAGATCTGGATGATTCTAATAGTTCTGAGGAAGGGTCACCAGACGAGAAATGTTAATTCTGTATTTTTTTCTTCACAGATGCTGCCAGACCTGCTGAGCTTTTCCAACAACTTCTGTTTTGTTTTATGTTTGGATGATATACAGCTTGGGCAAATAAATGGCAAGTAACGCTCATACCACAGAAATGCCAGGGAATGGCCATCTCCAATGAGAGTCAATCTAACCAGTGCCCCATCACTGAATCCCCCACAAACAAGGTCCTTGGGATTAGCATAAACCAGAAACTCAACTAGACTTGCCACACAAACACTGTGACTCCAAAAGCAGGCCAGAAGCTGGGAATACTGCTGTGAGTAACTCACCTCCTGACTCCCCAAAGCCTGTCCATTATCTACAGGGCACAAGTCAGGAATGTGATGGAATACTCCCTATCAACTAGGATGGGGCAGCTCCAACAACAGTCAAGAAGTTTAACCACTTGATTGGCACCACATCCACAAGCATCAACGCCCTCCATCACCAATGTTCAGTAGCTACAGTGTGTTCTATCAACAAAATGCACGACAAAAAAAATCACCCAAGATCCTTACACAGGGCATTGTGTAGGGCAGCTCACCACCACCTTCTCAAGGGCATCCACAGATAGGCAATAAATGATGGCCAGACAGAGACACCTATGTCCCATGAGTCAATAAAAGGAAATTTTCTAATTATGTTAATACACTCTTAAATAATGGATCAAATAACCAGATGCTCAAGAGTACACAAATACAGAAAATTGGTACACTGTGATTTCAATATCTTTAGCAATTTGCTCAGTCTCAGACCAAAAGCAATGTCAGTGGGGATGCTTAACCTCTTCAGGGGTGCATTGAGGACATCTCTAAAGCATTTCCACTCTCTACCTGGAGGTGTCCTGCTGCAGCTGAGTCGAGCAGTTGTTTTGTGAGCCTGCTGTCAGGCAGATGAACAACATATCTCGCACAGGAGATCTTTTGTGGGATTAGATCACCATTTTTTGCAATCCAGTATATTCGGAGTATGTTGCAAAGATACAGTTGGTGGCACTTCTCAATGCTTTGACATACCCGCTGTAAGTTGTCCAGTGGAATACTGTGACTGATAAAAGATCACCTTATTCTCGGGTTTGATATGCTGCTCTCCAAATGCTTCTACCTCAGGGAGCCAAAGATTGAGCTGACAAATTAAAGGCAATGATGAATTTTGTGTCTATGTTTGCTTTCATCAAGAAGAAGCTCCCAAGTCCATATGGTCAAGATTTCTAGAGTCGCGCACTGGTGGTGGTCGATGCAGCATATTTTGATGTGATAAAAGAGGGCCTTCCAGATGTTCAGTAAAACGTTTTTCATGTACTTCAGAACAGAAGTTGAAAATGACTGGGTGTCCACTTCTGAGTTAGCACAAACACACATTTGTCATTTATACATTCTACAACTAAGGTTGGAGCAGTTTTGATTTCAGTTGGAGGCAGCATTGGTTGAACATTTCTTTCCTGTTCTATGGGTGTTATCCACACCTGTGGGCAACGTACCAGAAGTGCAATGCAATACTGAACATATTAACTGAACATGCAAAATAGGTGCAGTAGACCATTCTGTCCCTGAAGTCTGCTCTGCCATTCAAGATGATCATGGTGAATTTGTTTGTGTTTCAAATTTCACAATCCTCCAACTACCAAGAATAACCCTTGAACCCCCTTCCGCATGAGAATCTACCTACCTTAAAAATATTTCATGACCCCTCTTCCATAACCATCTGAGGCAAAGAATCCCAAAGTTGCAAAACACTGTAACAAAAAAATGCCCCTCATCTCTGTTCTCTTTTCAAATTGTGCTCTTTATTTCTGGTGTCACCCAAAGACTAACATACTGTCTACATTCACCTTGGGAAGACTATTCAAGATCTTATAAACTTCAATCAAGCCACCTCTCAGACATCTAAGCTCCAGAACAAATAAGCTGAGTCTGTCCAACAGAAACTTATAACTAATAATAACTTATAATACACTAATTCCAAATAGCAACGCAATCAATCTTTTTTGAACAGCCTCCAGTACATCTACATCCTTCCTCACATAAATCCAGTAGTGTGAGGGTCATTAGAAGATGACTGGTGCCATGACACAGCTTTTGTTTGTTTTTGCAGTTTTCACTTAGACACAGTTTGTGGTAGAGCTGCTGGTGAGGTTCATGGTCTGCATGTTAGAATCATAGAATCCCTATAGTGTGGAATCAAGCCATTCAGCTCATTGAGTCCACACTGACCCTCTGAAGAGCATCCCACCCAGACCCACCCCTCTATCCTATCCTTGTAACCCTGCATGTCCTATCCATCCACCTAACTTGCATATCTTCGGAATGTGGAGGAACCCAGAGCACCCAGAGGAAACCCATACAGACAAAGGGAGGTTGTTCAAACTCCACACAGACACTCACCTGAGCGTGACATTGAACATTGGTCCCTGGCACTGAGGTAGCATTGCCAACCACTGAGCTACCATGCCATCCCTGAGGATAAGCTAGTTAGTGAAATTAAAGAAGATTACAAGAGTTTTTTTTAGACATATAAAGAGGCAACACTGGACATTGAAATGATAACTCTGATTTCTATTCACAGATCTGCTGAGTTTTTCTAGAAATTTCTGTTTTGATTGGTGCTGGAGAAATAATAACAGGGAACAAAGACGTGGCAGAGAAACTGAATAGACCCTATACATCAGTCTTCATGGTGGAAGACACCAGTAGCATACCAGAACTTCAGGACAGTCAAGGAGCAGAGCTGAGTGCCATGGCCATCACTTAGGAGAAGCTGGAAAGTTTGAAGGTGGATAAACCATCTGCACCAGATGGACTACACCCCAGAGTTGTGAAGAAGATAGCCGAGTGGACTGTAAAAGCATTTCAGGAATCGCTGGCATCGGAAAGTCGTAGAGAACTGGAAAGTGGCTACTATAATAACACCCCTGTTTAAGAAGGGATGGAGGCAGAAGACCGGAAATTATTGGTCGATTAGTCTGACCTTAGGCATTAGTAAGATTTTACAGCTGCTGGGTAGTCCAAGTTGCATTACAATTGCCAGGCAGTGAAGACTGTGTTCTAATTGCTGGTCAATATGTTTTTTTTACATTTGCTGGCTATCACAGACCTTGTTACACTTACCATGTAGTGCAGACTGTATAACTGGTGCTGTGCAGTGCAGACTGTGTTGCTGTTGCTGAGCTGTGCAGACTGTACAACCGTTTTTGGACTGTGCAGACAGCGTTACAGTTGCCAGGCTGCGCAGTGCTTTTCAATAGAAAGAGATGATGTTTTTGAGCTCAAATAAATTGCAAACTGGACAATTGGAGTAGTGGACTATATATTTTACTGTTGAGCTGTTTAATTCAATTTCTGAAAAGACATTGCATGACCAGTTGGTTGAAAGTAGTTTAGTTGTTGGAGCCACTCTGTCACTGTCACAGTATAGTGACCGCAGTATTGTGACAGCTGGAATCACACCACTGAAAGCTTTGTCTGAACACTGAACTAATTTGTCTGTTTAATACTCATGGTGCTTGTTTCTAATCCAGACCATCTGTCCTCAATTAGCTTAAAAAACCAACAGCTAAAGTCAATAATAATCAAGAACTTTTTATAGACATGAAAATGAGGCTCTTGTAACGTACCCAGCTTACAGCCAGCAGATCTGAGTTCAAGTCCTGCCCAATTCAGTGGTGTGTAATGATATCTCTGAACAGGTTTATTAGAAAAATATATAGAAATAAAAACAGAGACCCTCTATGGTGTAGTGGTAGAGCCTCTATCTCTGGACCAGTAGGCCTAGATTGAAATCCCTCTTGCTCCTGCGGTGTGTCATAAAGCATCTGAAAAGATTGATTAGAAGTATGTATAATGTAGCTCAAATATACTTTTAGGTGCTCTTGTGCTGCAGGTGTAGTGCCCTACGTCTGGGTCAGGAGACCCGTGTTCAAGTCCCACTTGCTGTAGATGTGTGTTATTACATCTGTGAACAGGCTGATTAAAAAAAAACTGTAAAAATGAAAAAGAGGGGCCCTGTGTGGCACAGTGGTAATGCTTCCAGGCTTGACCCAGAGGTTTGGGTTCCAGTCCCACCTGCTCCAGAGGTGTCTAATGTGTGTAACCTGAACAGGTTGATTGGAGAATACAATCATACAAAAATAAAAAGACAACATTGAGGGCTGTTTGTCATCCACGATTTCTCAACATACCCCTTACTTTTAGGTCCAAATCATCTATGTACACCAGAAAGTGCAAACAAACTCAGCCCTATAGAACCCCAACTGAAAACTGACTTCTAGTTTTATGAGTTTGCAAATCTTGCAATCTGTATTCTGTTGTTCAAATGTTGGATATATTTAAAGCTGAGAAAGATACAATTTTGATCTCAGGAAAAAAGGGATATGAGGTGTGAGCAGGAAAGTAGGACTAAGATTGTAGTGAATGATGAGACAGACTCCATAATCTGGATGGTCTAATCCTGCACCCATTGTGTTCTTGTATGAGATCTGAGTCTTTTTGTTGTGAACTGTAATTGATGCTAGATCACAAGTACTGAGGGGGATATGAGATGATGGAGTTCAGTCACTGACTAATCATGATTTCATTTAAGGCTACAATAGATGTGAGACTAAATTACCTGCTCCTTTTCCAATATCTGATAACTGAACACTCTTTAGAGAATCATACAATGTAGAAGAAGCCATTCAGCCCATCAAGACTGTCCTGGCAAAGTAAGGCCCAAAGCCTTGAATGTCATGACAGGTCAAGTGCTCATCCCAGCTAGTATATTCCAGTTTTCCACAATCCTCTGGATTAAAAGATTTTTCCTGAAATTCCCTCTTAAAAGCTAAGCCTTTCACCTTAAAATTATGCAGCCTTGTTGTTGACACTTCAACTAGGGAGAACAGCTGTTTCTATCCGACTTGTCAATGCCCCTTAATCTTATCCACTCAGTCAGGGTCCCTCTCAACCCTCTCTAGAAAACAACCTAAACTTATCAAGCTTTGCTTCATAGCTGAAATGTCAAAAGGATTTGCTGAAATCCATATGAACTACATCAGCTTTGTTATCCTCATTTACACACCTGGTCACCTCCTCGAAAACATCTATCAAATTTATTGGGCAAGACCTCCCTCTGGCAAAGCCATGTTGACTACTCCTGATCAAACCTTGCCTCTCTAAATGGAGATGAATTCTGTCCTTCAGAAAGTTCTCCAATAATTCCCGAACACTGATGTAACGCTTACTGGTCTTTAGTTCACATTCTACAACGCTTCTTGAAAGGTGGAACCACATTTGCTGTCCTCTACTCCTCTGGCACCTACCATTAGCCAGAGAGGTATTAAAATTTTGGCTTAGAATCCCTGTAATTTACTTAATCATCTCCCACAGCAACCTCAACATCAGGGAATTCTGAATCTTTTGAATCTACTAATCAGGAGTATTGTGGCTGTTCTGTTTTTGATTATACTTAAGACTGAGATTAATAATATTTTCCATATTAACAGAAGGAATGAAAACCAAGATAGAATGGAAAGTAAAATTGAACTATAATTTCAGCTCAGTAGAAATGATTTTGAGTGGCTTGACAGTTTTGAGGGTCGTTTGGTACACCCTTGCTCTTTTGTTCTTATCACTAGCACTAAACACATTGATGGGGTTTGCTAAAGTTCCTAAGAGAAACCATCATCATTTGAACTAGGATCAGCCATTATCGTACAGAATCAGCCATGATCCTACTCAATGGGGGAGCAGGCTCAAGAAGCGAAATGTTTCTACACTTATTTCAATTTCTTATAGTATTTGTCTAATGGAAACAAATGTGGAAATCTACAAAATGTAGATTGCATCATTTTGAGTAATTATTGAACCTTGGAGCAGACAAAATTTACCAAGTGCTTATTCTGTGGATGTGAGCTTGGGGGAGTTGATATTAAGGCCTTTAAGCTCCTGAGTTTTGTTCATGGTGAGTGCAGGTTGTCTCAGCATATATTCAAAGAGACAACTCACAATACTTTATCAATCTACTTCAACCCCATCCTGCTCTTGCTGTTGACACATGTGGAACATTTCATTGTTGATCACTCTGTTTTTTATTTCTTTTCTGTGCTTTACTGCAAGCCTGGAGCACAGCGCTACCAGTCCTTGCCTACAGTCATCAATGGATATACCCTAAACAGGGCAGTAAGGTTTCCAAACCTAAGTAATTGTAAATATACCAGCTGAAGAAATTATATAATGCTCAAAGTTGTAGCCATTAACTTTGGTATTGAGTACATTTTAACCCCAGTACTGGACATGGGTTTGTTTAAACATTTTCAAATGAATATTCATGAATTGAACTTTTCAACGAGTTTGAAATTGGTGTTTACTTAGAGTATTAATGACACAAAATCTAATATATGCTGTGAGATTCTCAAAATAATTTTCAAACAGCGTTATAAAGAATATTGTCCCAGTATATTCCCTTCTCGCAGTTTGGGAATATTTTATAGTTTTAGAATATTTCCTTTATCCATCTAGACAATAAGTAATTGTTCTGGGAATTAAACTGTGAACAAATATCAGTGTTTGCCTTGGTGCCAATGTTTCAAATTGATTCAAAATGCTATAGCAGTGCATGTTAATGCAAAATAAACACTTTAAGTAAAAGTAAAATCACTTTGTGTTCCATACTAATGATTGAGCCACATGTATAAGGTAGCTCAAATATACCACCCAGCATATTTTATGAAAAGCATATATGCAACAGGGTAGGTAGAAAATGGTGAAAAACATCTTACTCCTCCATGCTGCACAGTGGCCCAGTGGTTAGCAGTGCTGCCTCACAGGGCAGGGACTCAGCCAACTGTCATTACATGTACAAAGAACAAAGTACAAAGAAAGTTACAGCACAGGAACAGGCCCTTCGGCCCTCCAAGCCTGTGCCGATCGAGATCCTCTGTCTAAGACTATCACCTATTTTCTCAGGTTCTGTATCCTTTTGCTCCCTGCCCATCCATGCACCTGTCCAGATACATCTTAAAAGACACTGTCGTGTCTGCGTCTACCACCTCTGCTGGCAACGCGTTTCAGGCACCCACCACCCTCTGCGTAAAAAACTTTCCAGCATATCTCCCTTAAACTTTCCTCCTCTCACTTTGAACTCTTGACACCTAGTAATTGAGTCCCCCACTATGGGAAAAAGCTTCCTGCTGTCCACCCTGTCTGTACCTCTCATGATTTTGTAGGCCTCAATCAGGTCCCCCCTCAATCTCCGTCTTTCTAATGAAAATAATCTTAATCTACTCAACCATTCTTCATAGTTAGCACCCTCCATACCAGGCAACATCCTGGTGAACCTCCTCTGCACCCTCTACAAAAGCAAATTTTCTGGAAAAGCTCAGCAGGTCAGGTAGTATCTGTGAAGGAGAAAACAGAGTTCATGTTTTGGGTCCAATGACCCTTCCTCAGAACTGATGTTGGCTGCGAAAACGTCAGTTTATATGCAGAAAATAGGGAGGTGGGTGGTGTAGGTAGTAAACAATAGGATAGAACCAGAAGAGACAGAAAGACAGTTGGACAGAAAAAGGAGTTGCTAACGATCAGGTTGGGAGGGTGAATAGTTGTCAATGGGGACTGTTAGTGACTAACAACAGGGGGTGTGTAATGGCAGGTTACGTGGTGACAAGGTCTGGTGTGTGGGTAGGGGCTGGGACATGGGAGAGTTTAGGCCCTAAAATTATTGAACTCAATATTGAGTCTGGAGGGCTGTAGGGTCCCCAAACGGAAAATGAGGTGTTGTTCCTCCAGCTTGCATGGGGTTTCACTGGAACACTGCAGCAAGCCAGAAACAGAGATGTTGGCCAGGGAGCAGAGTGGTTCATTGAAGCGGCTGACAACAGGTAGTTCAGCGTCTGTTTTGCGAGCAGAATGTGGGTGTTCTGTGAAGCAGTCGCCAAGTCTACGCTTCGTTTCACCAATGTAGAGGAGACCACATTGTGAGTAGCGAATGCAGTAGACTAGATTCTGTGAAATGCAGATGAAATGTTGCTTAATTTGGAAGGTATGTCTGGGCCCTTGGATACTGGGGAGGGAGGAGGTAAATGGGCAGGTATTGCACCTTTGCCGGTCACAGGGGAAGGTGTAATAGAGCTGTGGGGAGGAATTGGGGGTGTTTGGTTGTTGTTACATGTGGCCTTATTTAGGAAAAAGACTGCTCAAGAGTCATAGAAATCATAGAGTCATAGAAATCATAGAGACCTACAGCACGGAGACAGGCCGTTTGGCCCAAACAGGTCCATGCCGACCAAAATGTCCATCCACGCTAACTCCATTTCCCTGCATTTGGCCCATATCCTTCTAAATCTTTCCTGTCCATGTATTTGTTCAAATGTCTTTTAAATATTGCTAATGTACCTGCCTCAACCACTTCTGCTGGCAGCTCGTTCCATATACGCACCACCCTCTGTGTAAAAACATTGCCCCTCAGGCTCCCATGTATTCTCTCCCCTCCTACCTTAAACTGATGCCCTCTAGTCCTTGATTCCGCAACAATGGGTAAAAGACTGAGTGCATTCACCCTATCCATGCCTCTTATGATCTTTTACACTTCTATAAGAGAACACCCGCCCTCCTCAGTCTCGCACGCCCTAAAGAAAACAGTCTCAGGTTGTCCAATGTCTCCCTATATCTCGGTCTCTTAAGTCCTAGCAACATCCTCTTCTTCTTTCCAGTTTAATAACATCCTTACCATGGCAAGATGACCAAAACTGAACACAATACTCTAAGAGCAGCATCACCAATGTCCTGTATAACGGCAACATAACTTCCCAACTTCTACATTTAATACCCTGACTAATGTGCCAAAAGCTTTCTTCACTGCCCTGTCTACCTGTGACTCCACTTTCAGAGAACCATGTGCCTGATCTCCAAATTTCCTCTGTTCCACACATCCCTTAAGGCTCTACCATTCACTATGAAATTCCTACCTGGATTTGACTTCCCAAACTGCAACATCTCACATTTATGTACAGTAAACACCATTTGCCATTGCTTGGCCCACTTTCACAGCTGATCAAGAACCTGCTGCAATTTCTGATAACCTTCCTCGCTGTCCACAATGCCACCTATTTGAGTGTCATCTGCAAATTTACTAATCATGCCTTGTACATTTTCACCCAAATCATTGTTTATGAAATTGTTACAAACATCAATAGGCCCACCACTAGACATAGGCCTCCAGTCAAACAAGCGTCCTTCCAGTACAACTCTCTGCTTCCTGCCATCAAGTCAACTGTATATCCAATTTACCAACTCTCCCTGGATTTCATGCAAACTATCCTTCCAGAGCTGCATACCATGCGGAACCTTATCAAAGGCCTTACTGAAATCCAAACAGACTACGTCTGCTGCCCTGCCCTCATCAACCTTCCTGATGACTTCATCAAAGAACGCGAACAAATTTGTGAGGCACAATCTCCCACACACAAAGCCATGCTGACAACTCCTCATCAAGCCCTCCTTTTTTAAATTCATGAATATCTTATCCCTCAGAATCTCCTCAAGTAATTTACCTACGATAGCTTACTGGTCTGTTATTCCCAGGTAAAAACCAAAAGGACTGCAGATGCTGTAAATCAGGAATAAAAACAAAGTTGCTAGAAAAGCTCAACAGGTCTGGCAGCATCTGTGAAGGAGAAAACAAAGTTAACGTTTCCTCAGAACTGAGGAAGGGTCACCGGACCTGAAACATTAACTTTATTATTCCCAGGTTTCCATTCATGTTCTCAGTGTCACTATCCACAGGTCAGCTATGAGCTATTCTAGGTCAAGAATGGAGCGGGTATAGTGGATATAGAAATTGCTGTCTCCACAGCTCAATGGTGTAAAACCAGCTCCAGCTTCTCATCACCTTTTGCTATGAAAAAATTGAGGTGGCCACAGTGGCACAGTGATTAGCACTGCTGCCTCACAGCGCCGGGGATCCAGGTTCAATTCCACCATTGGGCAACTGTCTGTGTGGAGATTGCACATTCTCCCTGCGTTGGTTTCCTCCAGGTGCTACAGTTTCCTCCCAGAGTCCAGATATGTGCAGGAGAGGTGGATTGGTCATGTTAAATTCCCTGTAGTGTTCAGAGATGTGTAGATTAGATGGGTTATAAGGGGATGGGTTTGGGTGGGATGCTCCAAGGGTTGATGTGGACTTGTTGGACCAAAGGACCTATTTCCACTGTAGTGATTCTGTGACCACCTTGAGACTTTAGGTAAGCTGGAAGTTAGGGTATACTGATTTTGTTTTAAGTAAGTGAACTGCAACAGGATATCAAATCAGTCACAAGCACTGTTTGCTCTTAGTCTGCATTACATCACCACGGTAATTGCTCCAAACAGGAATTTTAAAATGGTCAATACAATTTTATTTAACAATTGAACCAGATTGACGAGTTCTGCATCAGAATTGAGCTCAATAACAGAATAAAGACGTAAACATGTCAGTTAAGGTAGATATTCACAGGATATACATGAGCACACATGCAAGGCTATCCAAGATAATCTATCAAATCTACCTGTCAGCTACACAAACACAGCTCTTGAACAAGGTTTCAACCCTGCTGTTTCAGTTGATGTCCCCTTTCTTGGGCTCATCAGAGACTCCTCCTTTCAGGAGGAGTGAGAGAGAGCACCAGGAGGCTGCCGGGAAGGCAAGTTTTCCCACTTTAAAAAGCTTACCTCGAGCGGAAACGGCCCTCATTTATTTTGGGCAGCAGCTGAACCCAAGACATTACACGTGTAGTGTCTCCCACCCGCCCTCCTCCTCTAACCAAAAAAAAGGACATGGCTGATGTCCCTGGCTCATTCATGTGCAGCAAGTGTATCCAGCTGTAGCCCTTGTTAGACTGCATGACGGCTCTGGAGCTACGGACGGACTCAATTTGGAGCATATGCAATGCTGAGGAAGTCATGGATAGCACGTTTAGCAAATTGGTCGCACCGCAGATTAGGATTGCTGAGGGAGAAAGGGAATGGGTGACCAAAAGGCAGAGAAAGAGCAGGAAGGCAGTGCTGGTGTCCCCTGTGGTCATCTCCCTCCAAAACAGGTATACTGTTTTGGATACTGTTGGGGGAGATGGCTCACCAGGGGAAGGCAACAGTAACCAGGTTCATGGCACCATGGCTGGCTCTGCTGTACAGAAGGGCGGGAAAAAGATTGGAAGGGCAAGAGTAGATAACAAAGTGTGGAGCTGGATGAACACAGCAGGCCAAGCAGCATCTCAGGAGCACAGAAGTTAATGTGTCGGGCCTAGACCCTTCATCAGAGAGGGGGTTGGGGAGAGGGAACTGGAATAAATGGGGAGAGACGGGGAGGCGGACCGAAGATGGAGAGAAAAGAAGATAGGTGGAGAGGAGAGTATAGGCGGGGAGGTGGGGAGGGGATAGGTCAGTCCAGGGAAGACGGACAGGTCAAGGAGGCAGGATGAGATAGTAGGTAGGAAATGGAGGTGCAGCATGAGGTGGGAGGAAGGGATGGGTGAGAGGAAGAACAGGTTAGGGAGGCGAAGACAGGCTGGGCTGGTTTTGGGATGCACTGGGGAGAAGGGACGAGCTGAGCTGGTTTTGGGATGCGGTGGGGGAAGGGGAGATTTTGAAGCTTGTGAAGTCCACATTGATACCATTAGGCTGCAGGGTTCCCAAGCGGAATATGAGTTGCTGTTCCTGCAACCTTCAGGTGGCATCATTGTGACACTGCAGGTGACTCATGATGGGCATGTCGTCTGAGGAATGGGAGCTGGAGGTAAAATGGTTCGTGACTGGGAGATGTAGTTGTTTATTGCGCGGGCAATATCCAGTGGGAAGTCGATTGTAAGGGGAGTAGATAGGCAGTTCTGTGGTCAACAATGAGACTCCCGAATGGTATGCTCCCTCCCAGGTGCACGGGTCAGGGATATCTCAGATCGGCTGCAGAACATTCTGAAGGGGGAGGGCGAACAGCCAGTTGCCGTGGTGCAAGTAGGCACCAAAGATATAGGTAGAAAATGGGATGAGGTCCTACAAGCATTATTTAGGGAGTTAGGAGCCAAGTTAAAAAGTAGGACCTCAAAGGTAGTAATCTCAGGATTGCTACCAGTGCCACCTGCCAGTCAGAGCAGAAATAAAACAATAGCCAGGATGAATGTGTGGCTTGAGAGATGGTGCAGGAGGAAGAGGTTCAGATTTTTGGGACATTTGGGCCAGTACTGGGGAAGGTGGGACTATTACAAATTGAACGGTCTAAACCTCGGCCGGACTGGAGACAATGTCCTTGAGGGTGATTTTGCTAACGCTGTCGTGGAGGGTTTAAACTAATGTGGAAGGGGGATGGGAACCAAATATTGGACAGAAAGGAGGTAGTAACTAAAGGTTGTAGGGAGCTAGATAATGAAGTCAATGTGACTAAAGGGAAAAGTAGGCATGGAGCAGATGATGAACACAAAGAGACAGGTGGTCTGAGGTGCATTTGTTTTAATGTGAGAAGTGTAGTACATAAGGGAGATGAATTTAGGGCTTGGATCGATACCTGGGAGTATGATGTTATTGCTATTACTGAGACTTGGTTGAGGGAAGGGCAAGATTGAAAACTAGACGCCCCAGGATATCGATGCTTCAGGTGGGATAGAGAGGGAGGTAAAAGGGGTGGAGGAGTAGTATTACTGGTCAAAGACGATATCACAGCTATACTGAAGGAGGGTGCTATGGAGGACTCGAGCAGCGAGGCAGAGGGTGCAGTAGCAATGAGGGGGCTGTACTACACGCCTCCCAACAGCAAGCGTGAGATCGAGGTACAAATATGTAAGCAGATTATAGAAAGGTGTAGGAGAAACGTGGTGGTGATGGGAGATTTTAATTTTCCCAACATTGACTGGGATTCACTTAGTGTTCGGAGTCAAGATGGAGCAGAATTTGTAAGGAGCATCCAGGAGGGTTTTCTAGAGCAGTTTGTATGTAGTCCAACTCGGGAAGGGGCCATATCGGACCTGGTGTTGGGGAATGAGCCCGGCCAGAGGTTGATATTACAGTAGCGGACTACTTTGGAAATAGTGACCACAATTCCGTAAGTTTTATAATACGCATGGACAAAGATGAGTGTGGTCTTAAAGGAAGAGTTCTAAGCTGGGCGAAGGCCAACTACCTCAAAATTCGGCAGGATCTGGGGTATGTACATTGGGAGGAACTGTTTGAAGGTAAATCCACATTTGATACGTGGAAGGTTTGTAAGAGAGGTTGATTAGTGTGCAGGACAGACATGTTCCTGTGAAAATGAGGGATAGAAATAGCAAGATTAGGGAACCACAGATGACAGGTGAAATTTTAAGACTAACTAAGAGGAACAATGAAGCATACATAAGGTTTAGGCGACTGAAGACAAATGAAGCTTTGGAAGAATATCGGGAATGTATGGCAAATCTGAAATGAGGAATTAAGAGGGCTAAAAGGAGCATGAGATATCCTTAGCAAACATGGTTAAGGAAAATCCCAAAGCCTTTTATTCATATATAAAGAGCAAGAGGGTAGCTCGAGAAAGGATTGGCTCACTTAAGGACAAAGAAGCAAAATTATGCATCGAGTCAGAGAAAATGGGTGACATTTGTAACGAGTACTTTCCATCATTATTCACCAAGGAGAGGGACATGCCAGATGTTGAGGTTAGGGATAGATGTTTGCTTATTCTAGTTCTAGTTGGCATAAGGAAGGAGGAAGCATTGGGTATCCTAAAAGGCATTAAGGTGCACAAGTCCCCAGGTCCGGATGGGATCTATCCCAGGTTCTGGGGGAAGCGAGAGAGGAAATAGCCAGGGCCATAACAGATATCTTTGCAGCATCCTTAAACACAAGTTTAATGAACACAACGGAGGACTGGAGAATTGCTAATGTTGTCCCCTTGTTTAAGAACGGTTGCAGGGATAATCCAGGTAATTATAGACCGGTGAGCCTGATGTCAGTGGTAAGGAAGCTGCTGGAGAAGATGCTGAGGGATAGGATCTATTCCCATTTGGAAGAAAATGGGCTTATCAGTGATAGGCAACATGGTTTTGTGCAGGGAAGGTCAGGTCTTACCAATTTGATAGAATTCTTTGAGGATGTAACAAAGTTGATTGAGGAGGGAAAGGCTGTAGATGTCACATACATGGACTTCAGTAAGGCGTTTAATAAGGTGCCCCATGGCAGGCTGATGGAGAAAGTGAAGTTGCATGGGGTCCAGGGTGTGCTAGCTAGATGGATTAAAAAAAAACGGCTAGGCAACAGGAGACAGAGAGTGAGAGATAATGGGAACTGCAGATGCTGGAGATTCCAAGATAATAAAATGTGAGGCTGGATGAACACAGCAGGCCAAGCAGCATCTCAGGAGCACAAAAGCTGACGTTTCGGGCCTAGACCCTTCATCAGAGAGGGGGATGGGGGGAGGGAACTGGAATAAATAGGGAGAGAGGGGGAGGCGGACCGAAGATGGAGAGTAAAGAAGATAGGTGGAGAGAGTGTAGGTGGGGAGGTAGGGAGGGGATAGGTCAGTCCAGGGGAGACGGACAGGTCAAGGAGGTGGGATGAGGTTAGTAGGTAGCTGGGGGTGCGGCATGGGGTGGGAGGGAGGGATGGGTGAGAGGAAGAACTGGTTAGGGAGGCAGAGACAGGTTGGACTGGTTTGAGACAGAGAGTAGTAGTGGAAGGGGGTTTCTCAAATTGGAGACTTGTGTCCCAAAGGGATCTGTGCTGGCACCACTGCTGTTTGTGATATACGTAAATGATTTGGAGGAAGGTATAGGTGGTCTGATTAGCAAGTTTGCAGACGACACAAAGATTGGTGGAGTAGCAGACAGTGAAGGGGACTGTCAGAGATTACAGCAGAATATAGATAGATTGGGGATTTGGGCAGATAAATGGCAGATGGAGTTCAATCCGGGCAAAGCGAGGTGATGCTTTTTGGAAGATCTAATACAAGAGCGAACTATACAGTAAATGGAAAAGTCCTGGGGGAAATTGGTGTACAGAGAGATCTGGGTGTTCAGGCCCATTGTTCCCTGATGGTGGCAATGCAGGTGGATAGAGTGGTCAAGAAGGCATACGGCATGCTTTCCTTCATCGGACGGGGTATTGATTACAAGAGTTGGCAGGTCATGTTACAGCTGTATAAGACTTTGGTTTGGCCACATTTAGAGTGCTGCGTACAGTCCTGGTCACCACATTGCTTTGTGGATGCTTTGGAGAGGGTGCAGAGGAGATTCACCATGATATTGCATGGCATGAAGGGCGCTCGCTATGAAGAAAGGTTGAGTAGATTAGGATTATTTTCATTAGAAAGACGGAGATTGAGAGGGGGCCTGATTGAGGTGTACAAAATCATGAGGGCTTTCGACAAGGTGGATAGCAAGAAGCTTCTTCCCACAGTGGGGGACTCAATTACTAGGGGTCATGATTTCAAAGTGAGAGGAGGAAAGTTTATGGGAGATATGTGTGGAAAGTTCTTTACACAGAGGGTGGTGGGTGCCTGGAGCGCGTTGCCAGCAGAAGTGGTAGACATAGACATGTTAGTGTCTTTTAAGATATATTTGGACAGGTACATGGATGGGCAGGGAGCAAAGGGATACAGACCCTGAGAAAATAGATGACAGGTTTAGACAGAGGATCTTGATCGGCGCAGGCTTGGAGGGCTGAAAGGCCTGTTCCTGTGCTGTAATTTTCTTTGTTCTTTGTTGTTGCTAAAATACATGGTGAAAATCACTGTCTCGTGTTTGTTTCAAGTTCATTCTAACACGTATACTAATTTACCATCTTTCGGCAAAGGCACAATTAGTTTTACGAGATGCCTGTGAATGCCTCGACATTTCAGTAATACAGTGGGGTGCTGGGGGAGCTGGATTTGACAACAGTAATGAGTTCATGGTTGTTCACATGCACAGTCCACACGCACAGCAACATGGGAAGAATATTGGTAGTCAGTCAGTATCACTGGGCAGGGGAGAATGTATGAACGGAATAGGAGTGACCGTCCTGAGGAAAGGATACATCAACAAAGGCGAGATCCTTATCTTTTTACCATGCCTACCCTTTGATTTTATGAAGACAAAAATTTGACAAATAGACACTCCCACGCTACCCCATCAAATCTGCCAGCTTGGCCCATTTTGACACACCGCAAGTGACTGCTGTGTTCAGCTAACACAAAAGCTGTCCTGAGGCTAAGGTGTCGACTATGGCAAAGACAGACAAGATGCAATATTCCAATATCTTACATTTCTTTATCAATAACACTGGATATGCTGGACACGACTTACTAATTCCATGACTATTCACCAGATTATAATGATGTAAGGCTGTTCAATTAGAGACTTTAGAAGTCTTCGTGTTACTTGCTGGCCAAGCCATCGATGCCCACATCGAATGAAGGAATTTAAAAAATTTTCTTGAATAATGAAACCAGTTTGAGCAGCCATATGGACAACTCCTGCTCCTATTTCCTACGTTTGTCTGAAACCTAGTTTGTGTTTCCCTCCTCCGCTCAAATCCAGCACTGTAGCCTTTTGACATTGTTCAACAGTTCACAAAAACACCTGAGTCTTTTTTTCCACAAAATTTTACAAACAATGAAAAGATTCATTGAATCATAGAAGAAAGCAGAACAGTCATCTGGCTCATCGTGCCTGTGCTGGCTTATTAAAAAAAAAATCAGTTCCAGTCCCTGCTCTTTGCCCACAGATCTACATTCCTCGTCCAGCATTTAGCAATTCCTCTTTGTAAGTCACTGTTGAGCCTGCTTCCCCAATTCTTTCAATGTATTCCAAGATCACATCAACTTCCTTCATAAAAATATTCTCCTCCTCTCCAAAGGGTTATTTTAGTTTCCATGGCCCTCTGGTCAGTGATCCTCCGGCCACTGGAATTGGTTTCTCCGAAATTACTCATTGAAACAATTGATAATTTTGTACTCCGCTGTTAAGTCCCTTCTTAACCTTCCCTGCTTTAAAGAGAACAATCACAGTTTCACCGCAAAACTAAAGTCATCCCTGACTCATTCTAAGCTTTTCTCTCGAGCCTCTCCAGTGCCTTGCCATTCTTCATAAAGTGTTCTGTTCCTAACTAAACATACTATTTGAGCTGGGGAGGAAAACCTGTTGTGTTTAGGTACACAGATATGACCAGGTGGAGTAGACAGAATGCTGACGCCACTTGGTGCCTGTTAGGACTGCCCATAACTGTGCAGACAAAATGGTTGATGGCAGCTCAAGGTTGCAGTTGATGCATAAGACAGAGAACACTTCAAACTAATTAGTTGTTTAATCAATAATTATACGTCTGAATTTGTTATAGAAAAGCATTAAAGGAACTGATTAAACTTAGTTTGACAGTAAAAGCAACCCCTTTTATCATTATAGGGAGGAATGAATACAGGGATTAGTAGACTTTGGAATGTGGATTAAATGATCACATTAAGACACAACCTGTTTGCTACAGAATTCTAACTTTAGGTGTAACGACATAACTTTCTTGGAACTTATCAAAACTCAATATTAACAAAGAACAAGACAGCACGGGAACAGGCTCTTCAGCTCTGCATGCCTGCGCTGACACATTTTGCCCTTGCATGTTAAAACTCTCTTCACTGAAAGGATCACTATTCCCCAATTCCCTTCCCATTCATGTTTTCATCCAGGTGCTTCTTAAGTGCTGCTTTTGTATCTGCTTCCACTAATTCCTCTGGCAGCATATTCCAGGCACTCATCACCCTTTGTGTGAATAACATGCCTGTACATCTCTTAAAGTTTCCCCCTCACACCATGAACCTGTGTCCCCTAATAATTCAACCCTCCACCCTGGGAAAAAGCTTCATATTTTCCACTTCCATCCATGCCATTTACAATCTTATAAATGTCAACCAGGTCGTCCCCTCAGCCTCCAGTGAAAACAAACACAGTCAATGCAACCATTCTTCAAATCTAAAATCGCCCCTTACCAGGCAACATCCTGGTAAACATTTTCTGTGTACTCTCCAAAGCAAGCACATCCTTTAGGTAGTGTGTGAACTGTATGCAATATTCCAAGTATGGTCTAACTTTAACTGGTACAAAGCTTCAACATAACTTGTCTATCCTTATACTCAAAGCCCCTTCCAATGAAGGCAAGCAGTCTATGGGCCTTTTTCACTTCCTTATCTACCTGTGCTGCCACCTTGTGATCTGTGGATCTCCACAGCCAGATCTCTCTGCATATCAATGCTCCTAAGGAATCTGCCATTAACTGTATAATTTCCTCTTGTACTTGACCTTTCAAAATGCATTATCTCCAATTTGTCTGGATTAAACTCCATCTGCCAGTTTTCTGCCTACGCCTCCAACTGATCCATATTCTATTGTATTTCATAGAATCCTATAAGCCCTACAGTGTGGGAGCAAGTCCACAGGGCCCCTGCAAAGAGCACACACCCAGACCTGTCCTCCTATGCTTTCCTGGTGACCCTTCATTTCCCATGGACAATCCAGCTAAACCCTGGACAACATGGACAATTTAGCATGGTCAAGACGCGAGATTTTCTTTTCTAAAGGACATGAGTGAGCCACTTCTATTTTGTCACAACAAATATCACAAATAACTTTTCAATCCCAGTTTTTTCCTGAAATTTGAATTTCACCACTTGCTGTGAGATTTTAAATTCTGGTTCTCAGAACATCACCTGGGTTTTGAATTACCAATCCAGTGCCAAAAACGCAACACCATCTTTAACCACCACAGATTCTGTTGATGTCGAGAGCGGGAGATACATTTATAAATGCTATTCTTCTTGCTTTAAACTAGCAGGATTTGACACCATGAACTGCTATTATCATACTGCCCATTGCAAAGGGTGGCTGATGAGAGCCAGATGTTACAAACATATGTCAGACAGAGTGCAAACACAGTGATGTACACATCATCTCTTTTTAGTAATAGTTTCTAAATAAGCACTTTATTCAGGAGAAGAGGGAACAGAGAGCCTTTAATTACAATGTGCTGTCAACATTCAGCAGCACTTGCTTTAATCACACTTCCAGGGTTCTGCACTGACCACTGAGCTTTCTCCCTCTTGTGGGTAGGAGGGCAGAGGGCAACGTGAAAGTGACAGCTTGTGCAGGCTCTAATACCAGTGCTGCCAGCACAACCTGGCAGTCATGCTTCAGCACTGCAGAAAACAACTTGTCAGTGTTCCCGTTATGGAAAGCTAAATTCTAACTTTGTTTCTACAAAGATTCATTATGAAATAACACATTGATTAATGTCTGTCATTTAAAATGCTGTAAACAAGCAGCAATTTTGTTTCTCCAAATAAACTTAGACCTACAAAACTGACGTAAACAAGATAAGTCTATATCAGGTCACCTACGAGACACCCAAAAATGAATATAAATTAATTAGAGATAATGGGAACTGCAGATGCTGGAGAATTCCAAGATAACAAAATGTGAGGCTGGATGATATTTTTGCAAATAGTTTTCTTTTCACCTTATTACTAAAAACAAATATTAAACACTGTGATTCATGGATCTTGTTTTTTTTTGCAGAGGTTGAAGCATTGCAGCAAGTTTCCTATAATAACTACAAAATAAGGACTGAAATTAGGATTCACTTATCCCATTGATAAAGGCTGATGCGGTTCTGTCAAAGGATTAGACTGCAGGACTGATTTCTCTGTGTTGTGGTAATTCCATTAAACAGTTCAAATGGTTTCAGAAACAGTAAATCTGAATTTGCTATACAATGTAGATGTTACTAAACATAAAACTGAGCGGCCACAGACACCACGTGAATGACTATCTCCTCAGGGTTCTGTCAGACATGGGCTCAGAGTGGAGACACAGCCTGATGATTTACAGCTTACAGAAACAAATACATCACCATCCATCAGAATAATTACCTGCAGCACTAACCCAAGTTCTTTTTTTTCCCTGTTAGTGGTATTTGAAAGGAATTTTTGAATTAATACATTGAAGTACATCCCAGATGGGATTGCTATCAGTCAAATTACTAATGATTCACTTTAAAACAGAGCCTTTCAAGCAGAAAAATATCCTAAGACAATTCACAGAAGCAGAATTTGCAATACAGGGAGATTTAGGTTGGAGACATGCTTGCCGAGCCGGGGTGTTTGGTTGCAAATGTTTCGTCACCTTCCCAGGAAACATCATCAGTGCCCCTCCAGTGAAGGCGTTGGTGTTCTGTCTCACCTATTATTTGTATGCCTCAGTTTGTTGAGGTGTTTGGTACCTCTTCTGGCTCTGTTTCTCAGTGGTTTGTACACAGGGTCTAATTCAATGTGTTGATGGAGTTCCGGTTAGAACACCAGGCCTCCAGGAATTCGTTAGCATGCCTCTGTTTGGCTTGTGTGATTATGGGTGTATTGTCCCAGCTGACTTCATCTCCCTCATTGTCCGTGCATAGTGAGACATGTGAGCATTGGTCGTGTCTCTTGGTGGCTAGTTGGTTCTCAAGTATCCATTTTGTCAGCTTTCTTCCAGTTTGGCCTATTATGTGCTTCTCACAGTCCTTGCATGGTATTTTGTATATTACACCAGAACACCATTGCGATCCCCAATATCAGGACTGATTGCAGAAGCAGTAATGCAATGGTTAAAACAGACAGAGCTCCCCACTATACGATGCAACTTTGGGTCCAATAAGTAGATGACATTTTCTCAATTAGCCAACACAGAAAACTAGAAGAAACCCACCAACACATTAACAATACCCTCACGGGGATAAAATTCATGAAAGAAGAAGAGAACAACACCGACTACACTTCCTGGACGTAATGGTAGAACGCAGAAACAACGGGGAGCTCCAGACTAACATATATAGAAAGACCACATGTACAGGCCAGACACTCAATTACACCAGCAACCACCCTGACACCCACAAATGGAACTGCTTCAGGACATTATGTAAATGAACCACAACACATTGCAGCAACCCACAACTATGCAAAGCGGAAGAGGAGCACCTATACAAAGTCTTCAAAAGGCATGGATCCTCAAAAACCAAAATCCACCATTACCTCTAAGACAGGCCACATCAGGAAGACACAACATGACTCACTAATCATCCTACTGTACATCAAGGACATTTCAGAGATGACCACAAGACTACTCAGACTCCTAGGGAACAGCGTAGCCCATAGACCAACAAACACCCTGTGAAAGCTGTTGACAAACATAAAGGATCCCATAACCAAAACCAGCAAAACCAGTACAATATACAAAATACCATGCAAGGACTGTGAGAAACAGTGTGTAGGCCAAACTGGAAGAAAACTAACCATACAGATACAGGAACACCAACTAGCCACCAAGAGACATGAACAATTCTCACTTGTCTCACTACACAAAGACGAGACACAAATTCGCGGGTACAACACATCCATAATCACGTAAATCCAACAGAGATACATCAGGGAATTCCTGGAGGCCTGGTATTACCATTGGTAATCTGGATTACCATCAGTGTGGGCTGAGATTGTGATCAGCCATAGATAAAGCTTTCTCATGTCAAACACAGAGGAAGTGCAGATACTGATGTGAATCAGTTCTAGCCGTTAAAATTAGTGAGCACAAATTAAATGCAGACATGAGTTATTCCTCTCAGAGTTACGTAGCGGAGAAAATAAAGGCTCATGTTATAGGAATGGTAAAGGAAGAAAATAGAATTGTTTCAGAAAATGTGTTTTAATGGCTACTCCTTCTCGAGCAAAAGCAAATTAGATTAGATTCCCTACAGTGTGGAAACAGGCCCTTCGGCCCCACAAGTCCACAAAGTCGCTTGAAGCATCCGACCCAGATGCATCCCCTATAACCCACACACCCCTGAACATTATGGGTAATTTAATATGGCTGATTCACCTATCCTGCACATCTTTGGACTGTGGAAGGAAACCGGAGCACCCGGAGGAAACCCATGCAGACACGGGGAGAATGTGCAAACTCCACACAGACAGTCGCCTGAGATGGGAATCGAACCCGGGTCTCTGGTGCTGTGAGGCTGCAGTGCTAACCACTGAGCCACTGTACCGCCCCAGCAGCAGTCACAGACAATGGTGAGTCACAAGCACATATAGTAAAAAAAAATTTTCTCTAAGCACATCCCTGTTCATAAAAGTTTGCCTGTGCAATCATTTTCCATTACAAGTTAACAAGTAAACATAGGCAATAAGGAATATTATAATTCCTGTATAGAGATATTCCAACCATACCGAAAATCTGATTTCAGCTCCATCTTACCACATGTCTTTCCTGGCACAATTTGCCATTCAGTGGATACCTAGCACCCCTTGCACTTACACCATTTTTGAAAGACCGCTGTACACCTTGACAAATGCTGGCAATCTGGTGTTGCCTGTCAAGGGCAGCGGCATGGCACAGTGCCACATAGCCTAGCATGGCTGAAACATATACAATCACACTCTCTCACCCTTTATTAATGCTTAAACACCAGATCGCACATGTCGATGTGCCCAATCTACATCCTACCGGAACACCCTCTAAATCACTGCCAATCGGAGCCCACTGCCCACTGGAGACCTGAATCTTCTCATTGTCCAGATGGGGAACATCAAATACAAGCAAGCAATTTGACAGTTCCAAACACATGTTTTTATTGACAGAAAGGCAAGGGACTGCAATCAGCCTCCGGATATAACTGATCAGACCCCTGACCGCTGTGTTTGCAGCTCCTCAAAGCAACCTTAATAATTTCCATAACTCCAGGGGCTGACCCTATTAGACTGACCACTGCCCATTCCCTGGACTGGAGTCAGATGGATCTCTTGACCGTGAGGCTCCCATGCTGACAACTGGCCATGGCCAAGCCTGGAATTGCATCCCTGACTGACGGTACTAGGGTCCCCTTTGGAACCACCCCTGTCCCTTCTGACATAATTATTCAGTTGAATGAACAGGCAGTGTGTTCATCATGAAGGCAATTGGCATATGTTGTATGTGCTAGACATTATTCCACTCCTCATTTCATGAGCCATTTGATACTGAGAGCACCCTATCCGCTAAGCATATCCCTACAATGTCAGGAACGAAAGGGTTGCCTCTGGCTGAGGCACCAACATGCTAACAGTCATGGTACAGCACATCTTGATATAGGTGGTTCCAGCATGCACGTAGGCACAAAATGAATGAGCATTGAGAGACCAAACAAACCTGAGATGTAGCCTGGTCCAATCCCTCAGCTGATTACCTGTTAATGCACGCAGAGTACCCTTGCTGTAGCTTTTTGATGCTAGTTGCTGGTGCACTCTGCAATGCAAGTCTGTGCCTCATGAACAATCTGCCACTGTACTGGAGAGGTACTGTGATGGTCATGATGGCTTGGCAGATGCCTAATGCAATGCCTGTTGATGAAAGGTGTGTGCGGCTGCTCCCCATGGATCATGCCACAAATCTTTCCAAAGCCCACATCACTCAGACGCCTAACAAGGCTCCTCAATCGTGTTTAAAGTGTTCAGCACATTTCATAGCACATGTGTGAGTTGGTCTGTCAACTCGTCTTCCCTGGAATGATGCTCCTTCTCTGCTTCCCATTGAAAATGCTTTCAGAGAATGTTGTTTGTCTTTCAAATTCAATGTCTCTGTTGGTGTTGGTGACTTCCAGATTGTATTGACCTATTGTGGCCTGTTGTTTCAGCTGAGTAAAATCTGCTTGACGTTCAGTCTCAATGCTAACGCACACTGTTGGAAAGAGTTTGCATAAAGGTTCACACTCAGATGACATATTGGACAAAGGTTTCACTAGATTGGTCATAAATCTAATATATCCTTGGACTGCTTGCATACCTGACATCTCTACTACTGCTCTCACTTTGTCAGGATGCAGGGAAAGTCAGCTTGTTGTTTTTTTTCCTTATCATGCTTTTGCTTCCAATGTTCTCTGATGCCAACCTCATTGAAGATAGAACATAGAACAATGCAGCGCAGAACAGGCCGTCAGCCCTCGATGTTGCGCCGACCTGTGAACTAATCTAAGCCCCTCCCCCTACACTATCCCATCATCATCCATATGCTTATCCAAGGATTGTTTAAATGTCCCTAATGTGGCTGAGTTAACTACATTGGCAGGCAGGGCATTCCACCCCCTTACCACTCTCCGAGTAAAAAACCTGCCTCTGAAATCTGTCTTAAATCTATCACCCCTCAATTTGTAGCTATGCCCCCTCGTACAAGCTGAAGTCATCATCCTCGGAAAAAGACTCTCACTGTCCACCCTACCTAATCCTCTGATCATCTTGTATGTCTCTATTAAATCCCCTCAAACCCTCCTTCTCTCCAATGAGAACCGACCTAAGTCCCTCAGCCTTTCCTCATAAGACCTTCGCTCCAGATAAGGCAACATCCTGGTAAATCTCCTCTGCACCTTTTCCAAGGCTTCCACATCCTTCCAGTTATGAGGCGATCAGAACTGCACGCAATATTCCAAGTGAGGCCGCACGAGCGTTTTGAACAGTTGCAGCATGACATCACGGCTCCGGAACTCAATCCCTCCACCAATAAAACCTAACACACCATATGCCTTCTTAACAGCAATATCAACCTGGGTAGCAACTTTCAGGGATCTTTCTACATGGACACCAAGATCCCTCTGCACATCCACACTTCAAGAATCTTTCCATTGACCCGGTATTCTGCTTTCCTATTATTCTTCCCAAAGTGAATCACCTCACATTTATCCGCATTGAATTCCATTTGCCACCTTTCAACCCAATTCTGCAGTTTATCCAAGTGTCCCTGCAACCTGCAACATTCTTCCACACTGTCCACCACTCCACCGACTTTAGTGTCATCTGCAAGCTTACTAACCCATCCACCTATGCCTGCGTCCAAGTTAGTAATAAAAATGACAAGCAGCAGTGGTCCCAAAACAGATCATTGAGGCACACCACTAATAACCGGAGTCCAGGCTAAATATTTTCCATCAACCACCACTCGTTGCCTTCTTACAGAAAGCCAGTTTCTAATCCAAACTGCTAAATCTCCCTCAATCCCGTGCCTCTGTATTTTCTCCAATAGCCTACCATGTGGAACCTTATCAAAAACTTAACTGAAGTCCATGTACACCACGTCAACTACCCTTCTCTCATCCACATGCTTGGTCACCTTCTCAAAAAACTCAATGAGGTTTGTGAGACACGACCTGCCCTTGACGAATCCTCTTTTGTTCACTTTGCTTATCATCAGTCTCCAGCTCCTCAGGTAACTGTTTTTTAAAAATTAATTCATGGGATGTCAGCATCACTGGCTGAGCAAGCATTTATTGTCTCTGAGGTTGCTGACTTGCTTGCCGAGCTGGTTTGTTCTTATTCAGACATTTCATCACCATGCTAGGTGACATCATCAGTGGAGCCTCCGATAAAGCAATGTTATTCTGCTCCATTTGCAATTTATACTGTCTGGTCTATTATGGTGAGTGGTGTCCAGTTTCCAGTTTTGATCTGTGTAGGTTTGTACATGGGGTTGAATTCTATGTGTTTGTTGATCGCAGTACATGTGGAGAACCATGCCACTAGCAATTCTCATGAGTGTCCATGTTTGGCTTGAACTACTGTGGTTACCCTGTTCCAGTTAAACTGATGCCCTTCATTGTCTGAATGTGCCGATATTAAGGAGAGTTTGTCATGCCGTTTTGCTGCTGGTTAATGTTCATATATTCGGATGGCTACTTTCCTTTCTGTCTGTCTGATGTAACATTTGTGTCAGTCATTGCATGGTATTTTGCATGCCCTCTCTGGCAATGCCTTCTACGCCCCAACTGCGCTCTGAGTAAAGAACCTACCTCTGACTTCTCCCCTATATCTACCTCCTCTCACTTTAAAACATGCCCCATCATAATAGCTACCTCCACCTTAGGAAAAAGTCTCCGGCTGTCCATTCTATCTATACCTCTGATCATTTTGTACACCTCTATCAAGTCACCTCTCATGCTTCGTCATTCTTCCTCACAAGACTTTCCCTGCATTCCAGGCAACATCCTGGTAAATCTTCTTTACACCGTTTCCAACACTTCCACTATCGAAACCCCCACTGCACATGCTCTCCTATTCTCCCCCTTTCTCTTCTGTGCCACAGGGCCAGACACAGTGCCAGAGACCTATCCACTATGGCCTTCCCCTGGTAGATCGTATCCCCTCACAGTGTCCAAAACTTATTATTGAGGGGAATGGCCACACGGGATCTCTGCACTGTCTGCCTATTCCTTGGAAGGGAACTTGTAGGTGGTGGCGTTTGCATGTGTCTGCTTTGTCCTTGTAGATGGAAGTAACTGTGGGTTTGGAAAGTACTATCTAAGGATTTTTAGTGAATTTCTACAGTGCATCTTATAGATAGTACACACTGCTATTATTTAGCATTGGTAGTAAAGGGAGTAGATGCTTGTGGGTGTGGTGCTTGGATATTATCCAGATCTTGGTACATTTGAACATGGACTACTTCCATATCTCAGGAGCCATGAATGGTGTTAAACATTGAGCATTCATTGACAAATATCCCCATTTCTGATCTTATGATGGGGACCAAGATCATTGATGAAACAGCTGAAGTTGGTTAGGCCTAGGACATTACCCTGAGGAAATTGTGCAGAGATGTCCTGGAGCTGAGATGATTGACCTCCAACAACCACAATCTCTTCTGATATGCCAGGTATTACTCCGACCACCGAAGAGCTTTACCTGGACTTCCACTGACTATAGTTTTACTGGAGTTCCTTGATGCCATTCTTAATTAAATGAAGCCTTGATGTCAAGGGCTGTCACTCTCACCTCACCTTCAAACTTCAACTCTTTTTGTCCATGTTTGAGCCAAAACTGTAATAAGGTCAGGAATTGCATGGCCTTGGGGCAATAGAATTAAGCCTCAGTGATCAGGTGACTGGTCAGCAAGTGCTGCTTGTTAGCACTGTTGATGATATGTTCCAACACTTCACAATGATTCACAGTTGGGTTACAGGGCTTTAATTGGTTTTGTTGGATTTGTCTTGCTTTTTTGTGTAAGCCCATATTGGGGCATTTTTCCACATTGTTTGGTAGACATGATGTTGTAGCTGTACTTGCATAGCTTCTTGAGGAAGATAGCAAGTGCTGATAACATTTAGAATGAATCAAATTGGCTGAAAATTGGCATCTTTGATGCTGGGAACCTCAGGAAGAGGCTGAGATAAATTATTCCTTTGGCGCTTCAGGCTGATTATTTTTGCAAATGTTTAAGCATTATCTTTTGCACTGAAGTGCTGGGCAGAGAATACAGCTGGTATTTCTTCAGCTGATATCTTTACAACCTTTGAGGTCCTGCCTTTGAACTATTGCCTAGCTTCCCGAATTCTTGCTGTAAAGACCTCATTCCTCACTTTCCCCATATCATTGGTACCAACATGTACCATAACCTCTAAATCATCACACTTTCCCCTTCAGGATAACCTGAAGCCATTCAGCCTTGGGACTTCAGTTTGGAGCAGCAGTCAGGAAACTCCACAGCAGCAGCCAGAAGGAGGGGACACAGTATGCCTATAAATCTAGCATGGTGCATATAAAGCAGGAACACCATGACAATCTTCAATGTGGCACCTGCTATGTCATGGCTTAAAGATTAGAAAGGCTCCAGACTGGTGATTACTGGGTGCCTGACAATTAGTGGTTAACCCTTTTTTTATCCTAAAGAATTACAGCAGTGGGAACTTAGTTACAGTTAATCTTTTCATAACCTTACTGATCGAGTAGGAAGTTTAACAAAGTAAGATCAATAATTCTAGTCTAACTGGAAGGGGTTAATTGTAAGTTTAAGAGATGTCAGGAGAGGCCAGCCTAGTGCAATGTACTGCTTGTCTTATGTGGGAAGGCCTAGGCATTGCCAGAATCCAAAATGACTACATATGCGGGAAATGCTTCCAGCTGCAGAAGCTGGAGCTGTGGGTCTCAGAGCCTGAGCAGCGGTTGGAGACTCTGTGGCACATCCGCGAGGTTGAGTGTTAGGTGAATAACACATTCAGAGAAGTGGTCACACCGCAGTTCAAAGGACTAGAAGAAAGAAGGGAATGGGTGACCACTAGAAAGCCCAAAAAGAACTGGCAAGTAGTGCAGGAATCTTTGAGCTTCCACTCACTACCTGGTATTCCATTTGGAAACGTGGGTGCTGGTATCTCAGAGGAATGCAGTCAGAGGCAAGTTTCTGGCACCACAAGTGGCTTCACTGAATGGGGGGTGGGGGCAAGAAGAAAGGAAAAGCAAAACTGATAGGTCATTCTTTAGTAAGGTGTTTCTGTGACCAAAGTCATAACCCAGGATGGGGTGTTGCCCCCCTGCTGGGGGCTTAGAGATGTCACTGAACAGCTGCCAGACATTCTGACAGGGAAAGGGCAATGAATTAGAGATCATGTTACATGTTAGTACCAATGATATGGGCAGTGAGGAATGAGGTTTTGCAAGAAGAATTCAGGAAGCAAGGCAGTAGATTAAAAAGCAGGGCCTCAATGGTTGCAATCTCTGGATTATTCCCAGTGTCATATGCTAGCGAGTTTAGAAATAGGAAAATAGGCAAGATGAATGTGTGTCTTAAGAGTTGGTACAAGTCAAGGGGTTTAGATTTCTGGATCACTATCCCATTTATACTCTGTTACTCTAATTCTGGCAGATAAGTTGAAAGATTGTCCTAAGAGGTTCTATAGCAATAATAAGAGTAAAAGGGTAGTTTGGGAGAGAAAAGGTCCCCTTAAAGCTCAGCATGGCCATCCATGTGTGGAGCCACAAGAGATGAGGGAGCTTTTTAATGAATATTTCTCCTCAGTGTTTACTGGGCCCAATCAAGACCATCCTCAGGCATTGTGGGAGTTGAGGGAAGAAATTGCAGAGGCCCTTGCAGAGATTTTTGCTTTATCCTTAGCCACTGGTGAAGATCCAGAAGACTGGAAGATGGTTAATGTTGTTTCATTGTTTAAGAAAGGTAGCAAAGACAAGCCAGGGAACTGTAGGCCAGTGAGGCTGACGTCAGTGATAGGCAAAGTATTGAAGAGGATACTGAGGGACAAGATCAACCAACATTTGGATAGTCAAGATCTGATTAAGGATAGTCAGCATGGATTTGTGCACAGCAAGTCACGTCTAACAAATCTTTAAGGATTTTTTGAAGAGGTAACCAAGTGGATGGATGAGGGTAGTGGAGTGGATGTTGTCTTTATGGATTTCAGTAAGGCCTTTGACAAAGTCCCATGTAGCAGGCTAGTGATGAGGTACAATTGCACGGAATCCAGGGAGAGCTAACTAATTGGATTCAAAATTGGCTCGCTGGGAGGAAGCAGAGGGTGACCTGTGACTAGAGGTCTGCCACAGGGGTCGGTGCTGAGGATGTTATTATTTGTTATTTACATAAATGATCTGGATGTGAATGAACAAAGCATGGTTTGTATGTTTGTGGATAATACAAAATTAGGGGGTTGATCGCAAGGGAATTTATCAAATATTACAGAGGGATCTTAATCAGATGGAGAAGTGGGCTATGCAACTCAATACAGATAAGTGTGAGATATTGCACTTTGGAAAGTCAAACCAAGGTATGACTTACACAGTAAATGGTAAGATCCTGAGGAATGTTGTGGGACAGAAGGACCTAGGACTAGAAGTGCATAGTTTGTTAAAAGCGGCATCACAGATGGACAGAGTGGTGAAGAAGGTATTTAACATGTTGGCCTTCATTGGTCGAGGCATTGAGTACAGGAGTTGGGAATGTTATGTTACAGTTGTATTTGTCGTTGGTAAGGCCACATTTAGAGTACTGTGCACAGTTTTGGTCATCCTGTTCTAGAAAAGACTTAGTTAAACTGGAAAGTGTGCAAAGAAGATTTACAAGGATGTTGCCAGGACTAGTAGGCCTGAATTATAGGGAGAGGTTGGCCGGGATAGGACTTTATTTTTGGAACACAGGAGAATGGGGGGTGATCTTATTGAGGTATAAAATCATGAGGGATATAGACAGGATGAATGCATATCGACTTTTTCCCAGTGATGGGAAATTGTAAACTCAAGGACATAGGCTTAAGGTGAGAGAGGAAAGATTTAAGAACAACCTGAGGGGCAACTTCTTCATGCAGAGAGTGGTGTGTATATGGAATGAGCTGCCAGAGAAAGTGGCTGAGGTAGGCATGATATCAACATTTAAGAAACACTTGGATAGGTACATTGATGGGATATGTTTAGAGGAATATGGACCAAATGCGGGCAATCAGAATTACCTGACTGGGCACCATAGTCAGCGTGAGCCAGTTTAGGCTAAAAGGCCTGTTTCCCTGCTGTATTACTCTATTGCTCTGTACGTTGGGGAAAGTGGGACATGTACAAACGGGACAGACTACATCTGAGCCACATAGGGACCAACATCTTTGCAGGTAGGTTTGCTAGTGCTGTTGGGAGGAGTTTAAACTAATCTGACAGGGCAGCGAACACAGAATATCAGTGAAACTGAGGCACATCATGAAACAGTAAAGGAAAAAAGTCACAGTGAGTTCAGCTATGTCGAGTGTCAAGAGACTAAGGCAAGGCTGGATGGTCTTTCCTTTAATACTAGGAATGTAACAGGTTGGACACATCGAAATATTATATTGTTGCCATTACAGAAGCATAGTTGAGGGAATTCAACATTCCAGGGTATAGGATCTTTAGGTGAGACAGAGTAGGGTGTAAAAAGGTTTGTGGTGTCACACTATTCATTAAAAATTCAATCACTGTAATAAGGAGAGATGATATCCTGGAAGGACCCTCCAACAGGGCTTTGTGGGAAGAATTTACTAATGTTAAAGCAGCAGCTACTTTACTGGGAATGTATTACAGCCCCCCAAAGAGTCAGTGGCAAATCCAGGAGCAAATATACAGACCATTCACAGAAGTGTGTGAGGTATTAATCAAGTAATCATATTAGGGGATATCAAATTTCCCAACATGAATTAGGATATCATAGTGTTAAGGGTTTAGAAAGGTGGATTTCTTGAAATGTATCTAGGAGAACGTTTTGTATCTATGCTTAGAAGGCCCAAAAAAGAATGGCGCAGTTGTGGATCTAGTTCTGGCTAGATAAGAGTTCAATGTGGCAGTAGAGGGAGCATTCAGATGATAGCGACTACAAAATGGTACAGTTCAAATTTGTTCCACACATGGAAAAAGTTGGCCTGCTACAGATGGCTCTGGATTGGGAGAAGGTAGATTTTTATCAGAATTCATCAGCATCTGGCCACAATAGACTGGGACACCTCCATGCATAGCTGAGCAATGGGGGTCATTCAAAAATGACCTGGTGAAAGTACAGTTCCAACATGTACCCTTTAGAGGGAATGTAGCAGTAATAAGTTCAGAGAGCTCCAGATGCCCAGGACAATTCAAGTCTAGATGAAGAAGTGTAGGATGTTCAGCAAGTCCAAAGGAAGCAGCAATTCAGCGGCAGCCCCAGAGGAATAAAGTAAGTGCAGGAGGGAGCTTAAAAAAGCAATTAGAAGAACAAAAAGGAAGCATGAGAAAGGACTTGCGACCAGGATTAAGGAGAATCCTAAGTTTTTTTTAGAAAATGAAAGGAAAGAGTTAACCTGAGAAAGAATAGGGGCCTTTATGAACCAAAGAGGCAACCTGTGTGTGAAGCCACAGGATACTGGAAGGGGACCAAATGAATATTTCTCTTCAGTCTTCACAATGGAAAAGCAAAGCATAAGCATGGAATTTAGGAAAAAACTACTTTGAGGAACTCACACAGTTTGACATAGAAAATGGGAAGGTATTGAAAGTTCTGTCAGACTTAAAAACAGACACATTCCCTGGCCTGTGATAATGGGAACTTCAGATGCTGGAGAATCCAAGATAACAAAGTTTGGAGCTGGATGAACACAGCAGGCCAAGCAGCATCTCAGGTGCACAAAAGCTGACGTTTCGGGCCTAGACCCTTCATCAGGGAGGGGGATGGGGAGAGGGAACTGGAATAAATAGGGAGAGAGGGGGAGGTGGACCGAAGATGGAGAGAAAACAAGATAGATAGAGAGGAAAGTATAGGTGAAGAGGTAGGGAGGGGTTAGGTCAGTCCATGGAAGACGGACAGGTCAAGGAGGCGGGATCAGGTGGTAGGTAGGAAATGGAGGTGCGGCTTGAGGTGGGAGGAAGGGATGGGTAAGAGGAAGAACAGGTTAGGGAAGCAGAGACAGGCTGGGCTGGTTTTGGGATGCAGTGGGGGAAGGGGAGATTTTGAAGCTTGTGAAGTCCACATTGATACCATTGGGCTGCAGGGTTCCCAAGTGGGGAGTTGCTGTTCCTGCAACCTTCGGCTGGCATCATTGTGGCACTTCAGGAGGCCCATGATGGACATGCCGTCTGAGGAATGGGAGGGGGAGTGGAAATGGTTCGCGACTGGGAGGTGCAGTTGTTTATTGCGAACCGAGCGGAGGTGTTCTGCAAAGCGGTTCCCAAGCCTCCGCTTGGTTTCCCCAATGTAGAGGAAGCCACACTGGGTACAATGGATACAATATACCACATTGGCAGATGTGCAGGTGAACATCTGCTTGATATGGATGGTCATCTTGGGGCCTGGGATAAGGGCGAGGGAGGAGGTGTGGGGGCAAGTGTAGCACTTCCTGCGGTTGCAGGGGAAGGTGCCGGGTGTGGTGGGGTTGGAGGGGAGTGTGGAGCGGACAAGGGAGTCACGGACAGAGTGGTCTCTCCGGAAGGTAGACAAGGGTGGTGTCGGAAAAATAGGAGGATGATGCGTTGTATCCGGAGGTTAGTGGGGTGGTATGTGAGAACGAGGGGGATCCTCTGGGGGCGGTTGTGGCAGGGGCGCGGTGTGAGGGATGTGTTGTGGGAAATGCGCGAGATGCGGTCAAGGGCGTTCTCGACCACTGCGGGGGGAAAGTTGCGGTCCTTGAAGAACGTAGACATCTGGGATGTGCAGGAGTGGAATGCCTCATCCCAAGAGCAGATGCAGCAGAGGTAGAGGAATTGGGAATAGGGGATGGAATTTTTGCAGGAGGGTGGGTGAGAAGAGGTGTATTCTAGGTAGCTATGGGAGTCAGTGGGCTTGAAATGGACATCAGTTTCTAGCTGGTTACCTGAGATGGAGACTGAGAGGTCCAGGAAGGTGAGGGATGTGTTGGAGATGGCCCAGGTGAACTTGAGGTTGGGGTGGAAGGTGTTGGTGAAGTGGATGAACTGTTCGAGCTCCTCTGGGGAGCAAGAGGCAGAGCCGATACAGTGATCAATGTAATAGAGGAGCCTGGCCTGGATGGATTGCATCCCAGGCTGCTGTGGAAGGAGAGGCAGGAAATTGTAGGGGCTCTGATACAATTTTTTAATTCCTGTCTATCCACTGGGGAAGTGTCAGGGAACTGGAGGACAGCTTATGCGATTTCACCTTGTAAGAGGGGTGGTAGAGATGGACCAGGAACTTACAGACCTATGAGCCTCATGCCAGTTGGAGGGAAACTACTACAGAAAGTTCTGAAGGGGCAGATTAATACCAGCTTGGGAAGACATTGATTAATTAAGCATAATAAACATAGCTTTGTCAGAGGGAGGTCATGCCTAATAATTTTTTTAGAATTTTCTGAAAATATGATCAAGTGTGTGGATGAGGGAAGTTCAGTTGATGGGGTCGATATGGATTTTTCCAAAGTTTTTGACAAGGTACCACATGGGAGACTGCTTGAGAAGGTTACAGTGCATGGAATTAAGGGAAACCTGGTGTGATGGGTCAGAAAGTGACTTACTAATATGACACAAAGATTATTGGTAAAAGGCTGTTTGAGTAATTGGAGGCCCGTGTTCAGAAGTGTACCACAAGAATCAATTTGGGGATGCTTATTGTTTGTTATATAAATAAATGATAGAGATGAAAATGTGGGGGGAGTTTTAACTAAATTTGCAGATGGTAACAAGATTGGTAGAATGGTTAATAGCAAAGAAGATAGTTGTAGGTTACAGCAAGGCATAGATGGGTTGGTCAGGTGGGCAGACGAGTAGCAGATGGTATTAAACCCTAATAATTGCAAGGTGACACACTTTGGAAGAAGAAACAAGAGGACCAAACATTTAATGAATTTAGGACATTGGTAGCTTAGAGGAACAGAGGGATTTTAGGGTAATTATTCACAGATCCCTGAAGTTGGTTGAGCACATGGATAGAATGGTTAAAAAGCATTTGTGACACTTGCTTTCATTACTTGGTCAGACCACAGCTGGAGTGCTGTGTACAGTCCTGGCCACCTCACTGCATGAAGCATATGATAGCATTAGACAGGTTCAGAGGAGTTTCCTCAGGATGTTGCTTAGGGTGGAGAAGTTGAGCTAAAAGGAGACCAGATAGGCTTGGATTGTTTTCTTTCAAGCAGAGAAGACTGAAGGGAACATGACTGAGGTGTATAAATTATAAGGGGCATGGACAAGGTGAATAGAGAGCAGCTGCTCCCTTTAGTTGCAGGTCAATCATGAGAGAGCATAGTTTTCGGCTCAGGTGCAGAAGATTCAGAGGGGATTTGGGAAAAAAAGCTTTTTCACTCAGCGGCTGGTGGGAATCTGGAATGCAATGCTTGGGAAGTTAGTGGAGGCTGGAAACCTTATAACCTTTACAAAACATTTTGATGAATACTTCAAATAAAATAATATTCAAGGACATGAAACAAATACAGGAAATTGGGATTAGGGATAGCAAGAACTGCAGGTGCTGGAGTCAGAGTCAACACAGTGTGGAGCTAGAGGAACACAGCAGCCCAGGCAGCACCAGAGGAGCAGGAAAGTTGAATTTTCGGATTGGGGCCCTTCATCAGAACTGATGAATTTGGAATTAGTGCACTTTTAATGGGTAGTTATGTTAGTGCAGACTCGATGGACTGAGTGGCTTTTCTGCACTATATGAATCTATGAATCTTTCCAGTACCCATTGTTATGGGCTTATTTTGCTTCTTTCTCTCCAAACACCTGCATGCACAGTGATTCAGTTTCTTGCATTTACAGCAGTGCTTTTCCCATACTGGGATTGCTTTCTTTTCTTTTGTTTGATATCCTACACAGTAGTTACATCTTGTACTCTAGCCTTAGTCTTTCTGCAGCCCCTTCTGCAAATATTTCTTCCTTTATTCCCCCAATATGTTGTTCTCACTTAGCATGGAAGAGCTCTTGGCATAACATAAAGCCTCAATTGTTTTCCCATTGATATTCTTGAGCTGATGGTTGAGAAGCTCCAAACTTGTGTACACGTCAATAGCTTTGTGGTATGTAAATTTCTCATTTTCAGCAGATATGCTATCATGGTGGAATTGTTTACATCTAAACCAATCTTATTTGTGATATGACCATCTTTCTGTTATTTAAAATCACACATATTGTTTAGAGGTATCAATGCCATCACATATTGGTCAATATTCACTCTCTGCCCCAAACTCTGATTTGACCACATGTAATACAGTTTTCAAAACTTATATTCAAGGCCTTCAAAAATTTTCCAGTTTGGCTTTTCTGCTTTTCCGTGAGATCTAAGCTGCAATACAGCTTGTATCGCACCCTTTCCCCAGCACAGGTAATGAGGCTGTTATCACTGTCCATGGTTCTTATTCAGTTCTGTTGCTACCTCATAGTTTTATCACTGAGACCAGAAGAAATTGAAATTCTGAATCATATTTCCTTTCATTTCCACAGCATTAGCGACTGAAAAGTTCACAGCCATCCTAACGTACCCAGTAATTCAACATTGATGATTCTTCCTGGCTAGTTCTTATTATAGCTGCCTCTCTTAGAATTCCAAAAATTCATCCAGTTACAGCTGGCTAATTCTAAATAATGTTTCAAATAATGTGTGTGAATGCCTACTCATTCCAAAATGAAAACAAGTTGTAGAAGGATCACAAGGCTATGGTAATGTACAAATGCATCTTCTCTATAAATATGAGAAACAACTATCTGTGTTTGTTTCAGAATCAGGAACTGCTCAGATTTAGTTGTCACCTGGCATGGGATTGTTAGTCCAAACACTGGTTACATGTCAGCCAGAGATTTTAGAGAATGAGGAATAAAGGTCCAGATTCTGCTGCATTCATATTTTGGGGTGAGAATGAGAGAATGTTTATTGAAAATGTTGGGCAAAATCATTAATAAACCAATATACTGCCCGAGGAAGAAGATGACATGGCAGTTCAGTGGTTAGCTCTGCTGCCTCACCGCACCAGGGATCCAGGTTTGATTCCAGCTTTGGCAACTGTGTGGAGATTGCACATTTTCCCCACATCGGTATGGGTTTGCTCCCACAGTCCAAAGATGTGCAGATGATGTGGGTTGACCATGCTAAATTGCCCATAGTGTCCACAGTTATGCAGACTCGGAGTGTTAACCATGAGAAATACAGGGATACGGGCATAGAGTAGGGACTGGGTCTACATGGAATGTTCTTCAGAGGGCCGGCGTGGACTAGGTGGGGTGAATGTCCTGCTTCCACATCGTGGAGATTCTCTGAAATAGGTCTGTATCACTCAAATTAATCTTTCTTAGCTGTATCAAAGAAACACAGAACAATGGAGCAAAGAAGCAGACATACTGTCAATCATAATTTCAGTCAATGATCTAGCCAATTGCTCCTGCTCCCTCCCATAACACTTTTTTTTCCCAATATTAATCCAACTTCTTTTCCCAAGTTTCAAGTAAATCTGCTTCAGTTCTTTACTGACTTGGTACAAAATTCTGTTAGTTGTGTAAAACAAAATTACATTGTGTTTGATAATTTATTGCAATGTATTTTAACCATTATTTATTCACTGCATCTAATTATTCTTCTATATATTTGATTACATTTCATTGTGCTGCATTGATTGTAATTAATTGCACAATTTAGTTGATTCATTGCTGTATATTTGACAATAATATAGTGCACTGTATTTGATTATAACTCTTTATTACTGCATTTGATAACATAACACATTCAATTTATTATATTGCATTTAATTGTAATTCATGCGTAATTCATTGTATGCTTTCTGCGTGCCCTCCTCATTCGCTTGGGACACCTTCCTCCCTACACTAATACTATTAGCTGTGGCTCCCACTCTCATCATACATCATGCCTGCTTCTCTCTTGTTCCAGGAACAAAACAACTCACAGCAGGGCAGAAACAGTCAAGACGGGTGATGTACAGGCTGCCATTCTTCTCCTTACTCCTTATAAGCAGAGGCTTCTGACTCTGACCATCCCAAGCAGGAGCTGGCTTGGTATTAAAGACTGCCCTGAAAGAGTGTCTGGGATCCCCTGAATGAAAGCTATCCCTATTGTCTGGACTAAAACCAAGTGACACCTGTGGCAATCTTTTTGGCCTTGTGTCTGTGCTAAACAGCACGGCAATACAGCAGTAATGTGAACCTATTGTCTCTGTCTGAGGATGAGACATTGAAAAAGGCAAAACCAGGATGCTGTGAAGTAGGCTCAGAGTGAGTGAGCACTATGGCAATGAGTGTAGAACCCAGAAATACAGCTGGTTCAGTCCATGAGCTGGGTGCACACTCGAGTACACAGAGTCCTTGCATTACAAAGAGAATTGCTGGTACAACCCAAGGTGCAGCAGAAGTGTACTGTAAGTGGATCAGAGGTGTACGACAAGGGTCCTTTGGGGCTGGTACATGTTGGATGTGGGTTGACCATATAGTGTGTCTGAGATGCTTGTGATCGATATCTAATAAAAGTCTTTTGAAGCAAGCTGCAAGTTGAAGCCAATCTAATTTCTTTGTTGAGTTTCCTTGATGGCTAGTTTGAATGTTGAGGTTGGTAAAGTCGCAACCTATGGTGAACTGGACTGATAATAAGGTGTTTAATAAATAACGATGAGTGCCAACTGGGAACCCACTCCTGCCTAGTGAGAATCTCACCATGTCACTTGTGAAACGATGCAGCAAAAGAATTCCTGTGGCATAGTGGTTGTGTCCCAACCTCTTGGGTATAACATGCCTGAAAAGTTTGATCACATATAGCAGTGCCTGCTGATACCCAAAACTGCACAAGTGCACTAATCCAGAAGCATGCATGTGCACAACTCTAGACCCATCACATCATCATATAAACTTTCATAGAACATAACAGCACAGTACAGGCCCTTTGGCCCTTGATGTTGTGCCGTCCTGTCATACCGATCTCAAGCCCATCCAACCTACACTATTCCATGTACGTCCATATGCTTATCCAATGATGACTTAAATGTACCTAAAGTTGGCAAATCTACTACCGTTGCAGGCAAAGCGTTCCATTCCCTTACTACTCTCTGAGTAAAGAAACTACCTCTGACACCTGTCCTATATCTTTCACCCCTCAATTTAAAGCTATGCCCCCTCGTGCTTGCCGTCACCGTCCTAGGAAAAATGCTCTCCCTATCCACCCTATCTAACCCTCTGATTATATTATATGTTTCAATTAAGTCACCTCTCAACCCTCTTCTCTCTAATGAAAACAGCCTCAAGTCCCTCAGCCTTTCCTCGTAAGACCTTCCCTCCATACCAGGCAACATCCTAGTAAATCTCCTCTGCACTCTTTCCAAAGCTTCCACCTCCTTCTTATAATGCGGTGACCAGAACTGTACACAATACTCCAAGTGCAGCCGCACCAGAGTTTTGTACAGCTTCACCATAACCTCTTGGTTCTGGAACTCGATCCCTCTATTAATAAAAGCTAAAACACTGTATGCCTTCTTAACAGCCCTGTCAACCTGGGTGGCAACTTTCAAGCATCTGTGTACATGGACACCAAGATCTCTCTGCTCATCTACACTACTAAGAATCTTACCATTAGCCCTGTACTTGGTCTTCCGGTTACTCCTACCAAAGTGCATCACCTCACACTTGTCTGCATTAAACTCCATTTGCCACTTCTCAGCCCAGCTCTGCAGCTTATCTATGTCTCTCCGCAACCTACAGCATCCTTCGTCACTATCTACAACTCCACCGACCTTAGTGTCGTCTGCAAATTTACTAACCCATCCTTCTACGCCCTCATCCAGGTCATTTATAAAAATGACAAACAGCAGTGGACCCAACACCGTCCCTTGTGGTACACCACTAGTAACTGGTCTCCAGGATGAACATTTCCCATCAACTACCACCCTCTGTCTTCTTTCAGCAAGCCAATTTCCAATCCAAACTGCTATATCTCCCACAATCCCATTCCTCCGCATTTTGTACAATTGCCTATTGTGGGGAACCTTATCGAACGCCTTGCTGAAATCCATATACATCACATCAACCGGTTTACTCTCATCTACCTGTTTGGTCACCTTCTCAAAGAACTCGATAAGGTTTGTGTGGCACGACCTTCCCTTCACAAAACCATGCTGACTATCCCTAATCAATTTATTCTTTTCTAGATGGCTACAAATCCTATCCTTTATAACCTTTTCCAACACTTTACCAACAAATGAGGGAAGGCTCACTGGTCTATAATTACCAGGGTTGTCTCTACTCCCCTTCTTGAACAGGGGAACCACATTTGCTATCCTCCAGTTGTCTGGCACTATTCCTGTAGACAATGACATTGAAATAATTTGAAAATGCTGTACTGTACACATGCAGAGATGAAGCACAATATTTCAGTCGACTTCAGCACTAGGGGAGAGAAGGGACTGCAGTGTGGGGCCAGTGATGTCATTGTGGAGCAAAGAATAAAAGGCCCTCACTACTACTTTCTTTCCTCCCATGGTTTACGTAACTCCTCCCCCTCTCCAACCTCCTTTCAAAGGCCCTTTCCTGTTGTCGCTGCTCCTCCCTCCTTCTCTCTCTCCCTACTCATCCACAGATGGTGAGCTTGAGGAATTCACTGCCATAGGAAGCAGTTGAGGCCAAAGCATTAAGTATTTTCAAAAAGGAGTAGATATACTTTTAGGGCTAAGGGGATCAAAGGGTATGGGGAAAAAGTAGGAACAGGGTACAAAGTAGGATAATAAACAATGTGCATATTGAATGGTGGGGAAAGCTCAAATGACTGAATGGCCTACTCTTATTCCCATTTTCTTTATTTCTATGCAATTGTGAAGATGGGATTTCATCCTGCTTTGGGCAGATGATCTCCTGACACACAGACTGGGTGAAGTAAGTTTCTTCCTTGTTGTTTACTGTCTCACCACCTGCCACAGACCCAATCTGCCTTCAGGGTTCAGCTTGCTCGGTCAGTACTGCATCCACACAGCGTAATGGGCAATGCTATTCCAGGGTACATTCTCTGTCCTTGCTACCAGCTCAGTAATTCCAAAATGTTTTGCTTCAACTCACATTTCCAGCATCAATCATATTCCATATTCTAACCATTTTCTGCGTAAAGAAGCTTCCCTTGATTCCTCAATCAATTTTATATATGACTGACTTATATTGATTACCTCGAGCTTTGCACTCTCCACAAGAGTAAACAGCTCTAGTAAAAACATATTTTCCTCTATTATGCAAGGACCACACAGGCCCTTCGGCCCAACAAGTCCACAGTGACCTTCAGAGCATCCCACCCAGATCCATACCCTATAACCCACCTACTCTACACGCTCCTGAACACTATGGGGCAATTTAGCACGGCCAATCCACTTAGCCTGCACGTCTTTGGACAGTGGGAAACCAGAGCATCCAGAGGAAACCCACACAGACATGGAGAAAATGTGCAAACTCCACACAGACAATGGCCTGAGGGTGGAATCAAACCCAGGTCCCTGATGCTGTGAGGCAGTAGTACTAACCACAGAGCCACCATGCCACAATCTCTCAGCAAATTCTCCTGATAGAAGACCCCCACTAACTGTCTGCATTCTCAATTCTGATACCATCCCTCTTATTTGCATTCTATTTAATCATTTCTTCAATATGGACCACCAGAACTGTGTAGAGTATTTTAAGTCTGTTCTCACAAAGGTTTTATCAAGTTTAAGAGCTACAAGGTTATGCTGCAGCTCTACAAAACCCTGGTGAGACCACACTTGGAATATTGTGTCCAGTTCTGGTCGCCCTATTATAGGCAAGATGTGGAGGCTTCGGAGAGGGTGCAAAGGAGGTTTACCAGGATGCTGCCTGGACTGGAGGGCTTGTCTTACAAGGAGAGGTTGACTGAGCTTGGACTTTTCTCTCTGGAGAGAAGGAAGAAGAGAGGTGACCTGATTGAGGTGTACAAGGCAATGAGAGGCATGGATAGAGTCGATAGCCAGAGACTTTTCCCCAGGGCAGGATTGACTGCCACGAGGGGTCATAGTTTTAAGGTGTTAGGAGGAAGCTATAGAGGAGATGTCAGACGGAGGTTCTTCACCCAGAGAGTTGTGAGCGCATGGAATAGTTTACCAGTGGTAGTTGTGGAAGCAGAGTCATTAGTGACATTTAAGCGACTGCTGGACATGCACATGGACAGCAGTGAATTGAGGGGAATGTAGGTTAGGTTATTTTATTTCTGGATTAGGATTAATCCATGGCAAAACATCGTGGGCTGAAGTGCCTGTACTGTGCTGTACTTTTCTATGTTCTATGTTCTATGTCTCTTTAGTTAGGAGGATATTAGCGACCAAGAATGTCCATGTCAATTTTGCTGTACAGTTGTGGATAATCTTTCTTGGCGGAGATTCACGTAGTTTTCATGGATCTTTAGAAATATCTTTCTTTTTCCTTCTCCATCTTTTTAATCATTGACAGTTCTCACCCAATCATGATTTTTTATTAAATACCCAACTAATTCCAACTGTCACTTCCTGATCTTAGCCAATAAAGTATTAAACCGGAAAAAAGTGCAGAAAAATTCACAAGCATGTTGCCAGGACTCAAGGGGCTGAGTTATTGGGAGAGTATGGACAAGCTAGGATATTTTTTTCTTTAGAGTGTAGGAGACTGAAAAGGAGGAACTTATAGAAGTAGCTAAGATCATGACAGGCATGGATAAGGTGAATGCACTCAGTCTTTTTCCCAGGGTTGGGGAATCATGGACTAGAGGATGTCAGTTTGTGGTAAGAGGGGAAAGAATACACAGGAACCTGAGGGGCAATTTTTTTTTAAACACAGAGGGTGGTATGCATATGGAATGAGCTCTCAGCGGAAGTGATTGAGGTGGGTACATTAAAAGGCATTTGGTTGAATACATTGATAGGAAAGGTTTAGGAGGATATGGGCCAAGTGCAGAGAAATGGGTTAGCATGATTGGATATTTTGATTGGCATGGATCAGTTTGGGCTTAAGGGCCTGTCGTCTGGCTGTAGGACTCTGACTCTAAGTACTTTGTGTCTCACATTTTGTGAGCACCTCTTCATTGTTAAATTCAGTTTTTTTATTTGCAATAAAAATGACAGCTTTGTAGCCTTAATTCCTCTTTGCATCACTTATCTAATTATCCAACACATTCATGAAATTAGTGTATTACAGCATCCCAGGATTCTTAGCTTTCTTTTCATGGTTAATTTGGCACTGATCATAATCTCTATCATATGTTAAAATGATCTCTTTCAGTTATCTAATCTCTTCCATTTCAAAACCTTTACCAGGCCTTCTTGATTGTACTTTCTGTTCAATGTTAACATACTTAATAGGAAACAAAACTTGTCTATCATGTGATCTTTACATTCTTCATTCTGATTTTACATTCTATTTTCTCATAATTTATGCTGAGCCATTTCATCTCACTTTCACTCACCGTTTGATCCAAAACCTTGCACAATTTCTCTTCGATTATTAGTCATTGTATTATGGAATATCTACAGTGCAGATGCAGGCATTTGGCTCATTGAGACTGCACCATCCTGCCGAAGAATAACCTCCCCAACTGCCCCATAGTAATGTCGTTGACTCTTAACTGCTCCCTGAAATATCCTGAAAGCTTCTTGATTGTGACAATCGCTAGAAAGGAAAAAGGAATGAAACTCAACAGACAACCTGGCATTGGCTAAGGCACCAGAAACAATAATGACAAACACAGTCCTGTCGACCCTGCAAAGTCCTCCTTAGCAACATCAGGCGTCAGGTGTAAAACCTGTTTCACAGACTAGTCAAGCTTGACACAGTTATCGTCACAGAATCATAACTGTCACATCTCCCAGATAACATCATCAGAATCCTGGGTGTGTCCTGTCCCACTGGCACAACAACCCCAGCAGAGGTGGCAGCACTGTGGCACACAGTCAGGAGGGAGCTGTCCTGGAGATCCTCAACATTGACTCTGGGCCACATGAGTCTCATGGCATCAGGTCAAACATGGGCAAGCAATACTCCTGCTGATTACCATCTACTGGTGTCCCACAGCTTCATGAATGAATACTTCTCCATGTTCAACAATGCTTGGAGAAGCACTGTTAATGACAATGGCACAGAATGTGCTTTGAGTGGTGGACTCCAATGTCCATCACCAACACTGGCTCAGCAGGAGCACTAATCAATGAGCTGGTGGAGTCTCAAGGAACATTGCTGCTAAACTGGGTCTGCAAGCAGTTGATTTGGGAACCAACATGAGAGTGAAACAAACTTGACCCCATCCTCACAATTCCACCTAATGCAAATGGAGCTGTCCATGACAGTAAGAGTTGCCACAGCACAGTCGTGTGGAGACAAGTCCCACCTTCACATTGAAAAAAATACCCTCTATCACGCTATGTGGCATTATCACCATGCTAAATGAGACAGACTTTAAACAGATCTGGCAACTCAAGACTGGGCATCCATGAGGCACTGTGGACCATCAACAGCAGCAGAATTGCACTCCAACACACTCTGCAGCCTCATGGTCCAGCATGACTCCCAGTCAACCATTACCATCAAGCCGGGGTCAATCTTAGTTCGACGGTGTATGTAGCAGGGCACGCCAGGAGCATCAGCAAGCATACCTAAAAATGAGGTGTGAACCTAGCGAATCTACAAAACCCAAGGCTACTTGTGTGCCAAACAATATAAACAGCAAGTGATACAAAGAGCTAAGGGATTCCACAAACAGCAGATCAGATCTAAATCTGTAGTCACGCCACATACAGTCATAAGTGACAGTGGCAATAAAATAACTCACTTGAGGAGGAGGCATCATAAACATCCCCATCTTCAGTGATGGGGGAGCCCAGCACAAGATGATAAAGATATTGATTCACAATAATCTTCAGCCAGAAGTGCCAAGTGGAACAGCCATATCAGCCTGCCCTGAGGTCCCCAGCATCACAAATGCCAATTTTCAACCAAATTGATTCACTACACATGATAGCAAGAAATCGCTGGAGGCACTGTATTTTTAACTGCTTCATCAATCATCTTTCTTCAATCATAAGTTCACAAATGAGGATGTTTACCGACTATTGTGCAATGTTCAGTATCATTCATAACTTCTCCGATACTGAAACAGTCCATGCACAAATACAGCAAGACCTGGCTGACAAATGGCATGAAACATTTACACCATACAAATTCCAGGCATTGACCATCACCAACAGCAGAAAATCTAACCACCGCCCTTGACATTCAATGTCATCTCCATCAATGAACGTCCTATCAACATCCTAGGGACTATCATTGACTAGAAACTGAACTGAAATAGCCATAAATACAGTGGGTACAAAAGCAGATCAGAGGCTATGAACCTTGCAGTAAGAAACTCAGCTCCTGATTCCCCAAAGCCTGTTCACTATCTAGTGTGATTGAACACGTCCCTTTTCCTGAATGAATGCAGCTCCAGCAGCAGTTAAGAAGCTGGACACCAACTAGGACAAAGCAGCCTGTTTTGACTGGAACCACTTTCTCAAACATTCCCTCAACCATTGGCTCTCAACACTGAAGAATCTGCATGTAGGTACTTACGTACTTAAGATAACGCCGTAAGTGGCAAGTTGTAAACATTACACTGGACTTACATGAGTAATTGTGATAAGAAAAACAATTCAATTCAATAGCAGTGCTGTGTACCATTTACAAGATGCGCTGCAGAAATTTACATTGACTCCTTAGGCAGCACTTTCCAAACTCACAATCCCTTACATTTCAAAGGACAAAGGCAGCAGATATATGGAAACAACACCCCCTGCAAGTATCTTTCCAAGCCAAACACCATCCTGATTTGGAAACATATTACCATTCTTTCACTGTTGCTGAGTCAAAATGCTCAAATCCCTCGAAAAGCTTTGTCGGTCCACCAACTAGACTGCAGGGTTTCAAGAATGCCAACTTTCACGCATTCTCAAGGGCAAATACGGATGAGTAAAAAAATTTAGACCCAGCCAGCAATGCTTACATCCCCTGACTGAATAGAAAAAAATGTGATTTAGAATATATCCTTACACTGTGCTGAATGCAATACTTAATTCATATGAAGGGAGTCAACAGCAGCTGCTGACTGCAACATGAGCCTGCAGGAGTCCTGTTACAGAAGGGGAGTGAAACAGCAGCAGCTAAAATTGCTGCCACAGTTTAATCATTATAGCCTTAGACTGCCTCCTAGCAGAACCTGCTCCCGGTTAAAACTCAACCTACTGTCCTTAAGATATCCATCTTAACCAACAACAGGTATGGCCAATTTGATTATTATCTACACTGTTAATCTAACATGTGTACATCATACGGAATGGGCGAAACATTACCCATGGGGCGTGAAGTGATGCTCCAAGACATCTGCAGTCTATGGCAGAAATTTAGTCAGGCACATACCAGTCTTAACAAAAACAGATGCACAAACATGACAAGAAAGTACGATCTTTGGTTGTTCGCGTCTATGAGATATCACTGCAACTCACACATCAAGTATGTTTTCCAAACACAGCAATACTCTGCTGTCAAAAACAATGAGTGACAATTATCAGAACGTAGTTTGTATGTGTCTTCAGGCAGGAGAACACTTGGCGGACATCTTTTAGCCAAGTCTGAGTTATGTCGAGTATTTTGGAGAGATGTTTGCCAAAAGGCTGAGCAAGATTTTTCACCAAATCTTAGCAAAAGTGCCTCATTAACCATTTGCCCCCAACCGTATGGTGTATCCCCATTTCTGATCATATCCCCATCTTACTAGACATCATTCCCAGAACAGCTTGTATCTCACTGAATGCCCAACAACAGACTGTCATACATGGACACTGGCATCCAATATATGCCAGCCTCTGTGAAATATCATGGCACATCTCAGATCCACTTACTGTACTCTTTAAAAGATCACTGTGCCTGGCCAAGATCTGTCATTTTAGAACTCTCTGCACACCGGGATGTTCTGCTGGATGGGTGCGTACTGATGTGGGACTTCTTCCCTCCTGGCGAGTAGAGGAGGCCACAAACCCAGACCATGCCCAGCTTGGTCTGAGGTTGTCACCTCGGTCAGTGCAGTCTCAGGCATTTGGAGAAATACCCAGCATTGTAGGAAGAAGGTCAGTGACCTTTTCCACTTTGCCATCTTCTCTGAGTTACCTCATACTCACTCTTTTTGTGCTATTGTACCCAGCTCCTGCCAAGGCTTAGAATCTATCACTCTCATTGTTCGCCTGCAGCATCTTCCGTCACACACTGTCATCTATACCCAACTCCTGTCAGTACTAACCCTGAAAGCCCTCTGCACAGCCTACTCATTTACTCAAGAAACATTCCTTACTGCACCACTTTTATCTCCTGTAGTAGTTCCCTCATACTCATTCTGCAAGGAAAACAGCTTACAAATGGGCAGAAAAAGTCAAGACAGGTGATGTGCTGACTTACATTTGCCTCTTCAAATCTTATGTGGACAATATCCTGAACCTGACAGTCCTGATTGCCTGACTGACCATGTCCAAGCCCCAAGACTAATATTAGACAGTGCCCTTGACTTACTGTACCAGGAACCCCAAAACTATACCTCTTGACTCGAATGGGATTGACTGACAACCATACAATGCTTCTTGGTTTTGTGCCTGCACTGAACAGCATATTTTTAATCACTCCCCCAGGACGGGTCTCAGTGGCTAGCCAACATTTATTGCCTGTCTCTAGTTGCCCTTGAGAGGCTGGTGGTGAGCTGTCTCGAACTGCTGCAGTGCCCATGCTATAGGTTGACCTACAATAGTTTTAGCGAGGGAATTCTAAGATTTTGACCCAGAAATTCTGAAGGGATGGTGATATATTTCCAAGGCAGGATGGGAAGTTGCTTGGAGTGGGACTTGCATGTGGTGGTGTTTACATATGTCTTCTGCCTTTGCTCTTTGAAATGGAAGTGGTGTTGTGGGTTTGGAAAGTGCTGAGTCTGGCCCTTTGATGAATCAGTGCATCTTGTAGATAGAATGCACTTTTGTTACAGAGGTGTCAGTGGTGGAAGGAGTGGATGCTTGTGGATGTGGTGCCAAACAAGTGTGTTGCTTTGTCCTGAATGGTGTAAAGCATCTTGAGTGTTTTTGGATCTGCATTCACCTTGGGAAGTGGGGAGGATGCCATCAAGATCCTGACTTATGACTTGTAGATAGTGGACAGGCTTTGGGGAGTCAGGAGGTGAGTTACTCACTGCAGTATTCCCAGCTTCTAACCTGCTATTGTTGTCACTGCATTTACATGTTAAGTCCAGTTGAGTTTCTAATCAATGGTAACACCATTGAATGACAAGGGTTGGTTTTTAGACTGCCTCTTATGGGAATGGTCATTGCCTGGCTTTTGTGTGATACAATGTTACTTGTCACTCGTCAGCCCAAGCTTGGATATTGTCCAGATCTTCTCGTATTTGTACATGGACTGCTTCAGCAACTGCGGGTTTGTGAGTGGTGCTGAACATTGTGCAATCATCAGTGAATATCCCCACTTCTGTCCTTATTCTAGAGGGAAAGTCATTGCTGAAGTTGGTTGGGTTTAGGACACTACCCGAGGAATCCCTGCAGAAACATCCGGACCTCCAACGATTAGGACAATCTTCTCATATGTCAGTTATGAGTGCAACCATTGCATAACATAAGTAATATGAGACTGGTACCTCTGGCTGAGAGCACAAATTGCCAAGAGGCAAGGCGTTACACAAGGCAGGTACGCTGTGAGCATCTACTAGGCTGAGAATATGTGAGTGCTATGATAGCAAGTGAACAGCCTGGAGACGCAGCCTGCTCCAATCCACGAGAAGGGTGCATATACCTAAGCACAGAATGTTCTTGCTGAAGCATTACAATGATGGTTACTGTTGAAGTTTTAAGTGCAGCATTGAAGTGCAGAAGCTTACTGTAAGTGGATCAGAGATGTTCCACGTGAGTTCACTGGCACCTGACATGTGTCAGCCCCTATGTCCACGGACAGAACACAGAACACAGAACATAGAACAGTACAGCACAGTAAAGGCCCTTCAGAAATTTTACTCGAAACTTAAGGTCTATTAAACCTCCACCCCTACCATATACTATCATCCATTTGCCTATCTAATAGCCGCTTAAATGCCCCTATTGAGGCCGACTCCACTACCCTCTTCAGCATGTATTCCACGCCCCAACCACTCTCTGAGTAAAGAGCCTACATCTGACATCTCCCCTATGTCTACCTCCACTCAATTTAAAACTATGACTCCTCACAACAGCTACCTCCACCCTAGGAAAATGTCTCTGGCTGTTCACTATATCTATACCTCAGATCATTTTGTACACCTCTATGACGTGACCTCTCATCCTCCGTTGTTCTTCCTCATAAGACCTTCCCTCCATTCCAGGCAACATCCTGGTAAATCTCTTCTGCACCTTTTCCAATGTTCCACATCTTTCCTGTAATGAGGCGACCAGAGCTGGGCCCAATACACCAGGCTTTTGTATAGCTGAAGCATAACTTCATGGCTCTAACACACCATATGCCTTCTTAACAACTCTATCTACCTTGGTGGCAACTTTCAGGGAACAGTGGACATGAATCCCTCTGCTCCTCCACACTGCCAAGAATCTTTCGGTTCACCCTGTAATCTGCTTTCAATTTTGTCCTTCCAAAATGAATCACCTCACACTTTTCAGGGTTAAACTCCATCTGCCACTTCTCAGCCCAGCTCTGCATCCCTTTGTAACCGAGAACAGTCCTCCACACTATCCACAACCCGACCCAACTTTGTAAGGTCCACAAACTTACTAATCCACCCAAACACTCCGACATCCAAATCATTTACAAAAATCACAAACAGAAAGGGACCCATAACAGATCCTTGTGGTACATCACTCGTAACTGAGCACCATGATGAATATTTTCTGTCCACTACCACCCTTTGTCTTCCAAGGGTCAGCCAATTCTGAATCCAATCTGCTACATATCCCCCTATCCCATGCCTCCTTACCTTCTGCGTGAGCCTACCTTGGGGAATCTTATCAAATGCCTTACTTAATTCCACGTATACCACATCCATGTGTTTGGTCACATCTTCAAAGAATTCAGTAAGGTTTGTGAGGCATGATCTACCCCTCACAAATCCATGCTGACTATCACAAATCAAACTGTGCCTTTCCAAGTGATCATAAATTCTATCTCTCAGAGCCCTTTCCAATAATTTGCCCACTACTGAAGTAAAACTAACTGGCCTGTAATTTCCGGGGTTAGCCCTATTCCCTTTTTTGAACAAGAGAATGACGTTTGCCTCTCTCCAATCTTCCGGCACTGTACCCGTTGACAGTGAATAGGACAGGATGTGGAATGTGTGTGGCCAGTACCCACTGAGCATGCCAACGTGTTGGTGCCCAGTGCCCAACATGTGTTTTTTTGTAGTCAGTGGCAAACCAAAGTTGCCAAACTCTGATTTCCCTGTCCAGAGTTCTTGACATTAGCTTGTTCAGCAAGTTGGGGGCTGGATATGAATGAAGTCAGTTGCAGCATTAATAAGGCATTTAATAAGCAATAATCCCCGTTAACTGTCATTTCACTGCTGCGTAGTGAGAGACTCACCTCACTCTGCTTGGTAAAAGCTAAAAAAGCTGAAGCAAAAAACTCCCTATATCAAAATGAGCCTCTCTGGACTTCACATCTAATTGTAGTGCAAATCTCACCATAGCCCACACTGCTTAGATCCCAATAAGATTCAGCTCTTAGTATTGGGGACGAGACCAGATCCCGGTTAATCAAGTTCTCATCAACCAATTCTTTTGTCAAGTGCATAACCAGGGAATTCTCTCAGCTTCATGCTCATCTCCTTGCTCATTCCATGAATTAAATTTAGCAATACTGTCATGATTATGCTTGTGGTGAACCCAGTGCTCGCACCTTGCTCCATCTCTCATTACATAGAAATTGAGCTCTTGATGATGTAGTTGATGTGATTTCCTGAAATACTCACTCCTTATTGGTCCAATCAACAACAAGTTATCAGAAAGTCATCCTCAGTGCTTAATACAACAAAGAGATATAAAGATACAGTGATTGGGTAAGAAGTTGGATGGAGCACAGACACCAACATGAACCCATTTGAAAGAAAGATTGTATTTATTCAGTGGCTTTAACACTGATAGAATCAGCTTGAATGCAAATAAGCTGTTGTAAAAGTGGAAAGTCCCATCAGACACCAAAAAAGGACTAACGATTTCACTGCTGCAGCAGATTTTTTAGGCTCAATCCAAGCCGATAATTACATTGTTATTCTGTGTGGATGGGACCCTGATGACCTTCCTGGCTATATAATGGGTTAGCAGACAGACTTCAAATCAGGTCAAATTGCAGGTTCTGACAATTTCAGTTGGGGTTACGATTGCTGCTTAATATCAGTAGTGTTGGACTGCACTGATGTGACACTGATTAAGCAGGGGCTAATTAGGTGTCAGGACAGGCTTGAGGGGCTCCACTTCCAGCATTCCCATAAAATGCTAGGGGTGTGGATGGGGTACAATTGAATCCTATTGACCCAATGACCAAGCAAGTTGACCAAGTCAGCTATGTAATTGTCTTCAACTGAAAGCATTATTCACAGAATGACATGCACTCAATGTTATTTGAGATCAATTCTTGGTGCGTCAGAGGATGAACTGTTGGATGGCATACGGTGTCATTGTGAGTGTGCTGAGAGTTGGATGGGGTGCAGTATGTAAGAAAAGTTGGGAGTATTGGATGTGGTACACTAAAATGAATGGCCTCCTTCTATGTTGCTCGCCTCAGTGTTTCTCGGGCAGTTGAATATACACAGCAAAAGTCTCAAGTAGCTCTGATAAAGGATCCATTTCTGACAGTACTATTTGAGGACGTATTCAGTCAGAGGCAACATTTTGAGCAGGAAATAGGAAGGTAGAGCCTTCTCAGCAGCACCCAACCCTTTTGGTGGACAGAACGGCCTCCTCCCCATGCCCTGGTCAATTTTGCTCTAAGTGTATGGAATGGGGCATGGGCTTAGACTAATGACCTTCTCATTGGGGCAGACAGTTCCATTGGTGAACCCATATTTAGGATGAAGCACCTAGAATTCCATGAATTACTGGCCACAGGTCTTGGCAATAAATCCTTCCACTATTTTTACTCACACCCTGGACCATTTTCTATTTTCCCTTTGCTAATAACTGGACATTAATTTTCAAACCATTTCTTACTTTGCCTCAATGATTATTTCAAGATTAATCCATTAACACAGGTAAACAATCTTCGGTAACACTGATTTAATGCACTTTATAGCAATCACACAAGACGGTAAAATAAGGTTCTACATAAGTGTTCTGACGTTTAAAAGGGCTCAGCAGTTCAAACTAAGTCCTTCCTACATTACAACAGTAACACTCTCTAAAGGTACCTCATTGGCTGTAAAATACTTTGAAGCTATGAAAAATGTAATATAAATACAAGTTTTTATTTTTTATTTTTTATTTAAACTTTTTATAAGTGGGGCAAGGAACGCTTCAGTGGTCATCAGTCTGTTGTGTTGAATTTGCAAGGCAAAGACAAAAACAACTGTATTTCTGTTTTGAATAGCTGAGTCAAATACTTTCTAGTTAGAGTTCATAAACAAGATCTCACCACCAATACAATTCCACCTGATAAGGAGGCTTTTACCTGTACAAAACGCTAGAGCAGCCTCATTTGGAATACTGCGTACAGTTCTGGTCGCCCTATTACAGGAAGGATGTGGAAACATTGGAAAAAGTGCAGAGGAGATTTACCAGGATGTTGCCTGGTCTGGAGCGCAGGCTCTATGAAGAAAGGCTGAGGGACTTGGGTCTGTTCTCATTGGAGAGAAGGAGGCTAAGAGGGGATTTAATAGAGACATACAAGATGGTCAGATGATTAGATAGGATGGACAGTGAGAGTCTTTTTCCGAGGATGAGAACTTCAGCTTGTACAAGGGGGCACAGCTACACATTGAGGGGTGATAGATTTAAGACAGATGTCAGAGGCAGGTCCTTTACTCAGAGAGTGGCAAGAGCGTGGAACACCCTGCCTGCCAATGTAGTTAACTCAGCCACATGAGGGGCATTTAGACGGTCCTTGGATAAGCATATGGATAACGATGGGATAATGTAGGGGGAGGGGCTTAGATTAGTTCACAGGTCGGCGCAACATCGAGGGCCGAAGGGCCTGTTCTGCGCTGTATTGCTCTATGTTCTATGTTCTTTGGCAAATCATGTTTTATTCTTTTAACCACTTAAGGGCAATAAATAAACTAACAACGTAACTGTTTCATCTAACAAGATTTCTCTTTCCTTGGAATATCAACTCAAGGTCACTCATTTCATTTTCCCAGACATTTCTTGTCTGTTGTCAGTGCCTAGCCTTGAATGCTACACTTTACATGACTCTTGCTGGAAGTAACATTCCTAAATGTTCTCAGAAAAATAAGGGATTGTTTGAATTTCCTGAGTAGCTGGAAAGTCTACAGTTTCACATTGTATTTTTGTAGAGAAAGCAATCTCCAATCAGAATTCACATGTCAACCAATCAGTGCCCTTTATATTGCAGTAGTAATTGTTGTTGAAGCGTTCAGTCTCATGGTCAGAATGACTTTCAGAGATGTGTTCATGATCAGCATCTCTGTGTCATGACAATATGAGCTGACGATGTAAAGACCTCACACTCCATTTGACATCAGATAACCTGAAGCATGGCAATCTACTGCACTAAATATTTCACATAATTTAACAGCCTGATGGCGGCACAGAGGCTCAGTGGTTAGCACTGTTGCTTCATAGCACCAGAGATTCCACCCTCATGCGACTGTCTGTGCAGAGTTTGTACCTTCTCCTCTTGACTGCATGGAATTCCTCTGGGTGCTCCGAATTCCTCCCACAGTCCACAGATGTGCAGGTTAGGTTGACTGGCCATGCTAAATTGCCATAGTGTCCAGAAATGTGCAGACTTGCTGGATTAGCCATGGGAAATGCAGGGTCACTGAAATATGGGGGGAGGGGCCAGGATGCTTTTTGGAGAGTTGGTGTGGGCTTAACGGGCTGAATATCCTACTTCTACACTGTAGGGATTCTACGATTGTAATGCTACCCCAGACAAGAATGTAATGTTTTTACATAATAGTTGCTGTTGTAAATGTCGGATTCTTCAATATCAAAGTGTGAACATCCAGTTTCACAATAACGATGAGAGATAACCTAACCATTTTTTTTATCAGGTAAAAATACCCTGCTTGTGGCAAACTCTCACCAGTTGTGATTATTTGACATCTGGCATTCTTGCACGTGTCAAAAGAAACCGAAGCACATGACTGTTGAGATCAGATGTGGTAGCTGAGAATAGCAGCATGAGTCAAACTTTTCGCACAATCATAGTTTTAAACAAAACTGCTCTTTGGCCCATCAAGTCTGTACAAAAAAGTACACTGCTAACACATCAGTCGATACAGTGCGGAGCTTGAGGAACACAGTAGGTCAGGCAGCATCAGAGGAGCAGGAAAGTCAACATTTTGGTTTACACCCTTCATCAGGACTGGGGAGTGGGAAGGGATCTTGGAAATAAATAGAGGGACGTGGGTCAGGCTGGAGGAAGGTAGGTGGAATGGTGGTAGGTGGATGCAGGTTGGGGATTGTGAAGCTCGATCATGGGAAGGGTAGGGCAGCTAGGTTAGAAAACAGATGGACAAGTTGTGTCAGGTGAAGGAGGCAGGGATGAGAGGGAGGGTTGGACATGTGATGAGGCCAGGGGTGGGGAGATTTTGAAACTGGTGAACTCTCTGTTTAGACCATTGGGCTGCAAGCTCCTGAGGCAGAATATGAGGCGTTGTTTATCCAGCTTACCTACGGTGTCATTGTGGCTTTGGAGGAGGCGTGGGATAGGTGCGTCATCAAGGGAGTAGTGGAGAGCTGGGGTGCTCGTTGAAATGGTTGGAAACTGTAAGGTGCTGCTGGTTATTGCGTACAGAGCGCAGCTGCTCCGCGAATTGGTCACTGAGTTTGCGCTTGATCTCATAGATGTGGAGGAGGCCACATCAGGAGCAACAGATATAGTAGACCAGGATGGAGAATGTACATGTGACTCCCTCTCAGATTTGGAAGGATTGTCTGGGGCCTTGGATGGAGGTAAGTGGGCAGGTGTAGTGCCTCCTGCCGTTGCAGGGAAAGGTGCCTAGTGTGGTGGGGTTGGTGGGAAGTGTGGAGCAGATGCAGAAATTGTCGAGTGAATGGTACATATAGAAGGCATTAGGGGTGGGGGGTGGCAATATCTCTTTGGTGGTGGGGTGAATTGGAGGTGGTGAAAGTGGTGGAGGATGATGTGCTGGATGTGGAGGTTGGTGGGATGGTATGTGAAATTAGTCTCACTTTCCCACATTAGGCTCATATAGTCTCGAATGTTATGATGTTTAAGAGCTCATCCAAGTCCAATTTTAAATGTTGCGAGGTTACCTTGCCTCAAAAACTCTCTTAGGTAGGGCCTTTCAGACCCTCAATGTCATCTGGATGAAGAAACATTTTCTCACTAAGCCTTTCACTTTAAAATGATGTCCCCTTGTTATTGACACCTTTACCTAAGGAGAACAGCTGCATTCTATCCAATCTATCCATGCTGCACAAAACTCAATACAACTCTAACAGGCCCACCCTTCTCTGCTCCAAAGAAAGCAATCCAAGTTTATCGAGCCTATCTTTGAAGCCAACATGCTCCATCCCAGACAACATCCTGAATTTCCAATGTACCCCTTTCAGGGCAATCATATCCTTCCTATACTGTGGTAACCAATGCAACAGTGAGATAGAATAGCCATTTCTGACAGTCCTGAGGGGTACAGCAAAATCGAGTGCTGTACTACATACATATATTAATAGTTGCTAAGCTATTTTTTGTACTTAAGCGTTTGGTGATATGACAACTCAGCCTTGACATACAGTCTAGCCTCACAGTTCTTGTCACATTAGATATAAATCCTCCTCAGTAAAAAGCCCAACAGACACTTCACAGATGCAAGGATTAGTTCCAAAATGCTGTCTTCAACCTTGAAAGGCTGCACTAAAAACATCATTACTGTGAGCCACAAATCACCCTGTCAGTACTGCAACATAATCATAACCCACTAGTGGCATCACAATCCCTCACTTTGTCATAGCATTTTGTAGAATACTACTCCCAACAAGAGAAAATGGTTTGCTAAAAAATGATTCAGGTTTCATTTTGATAGCACATTTCCCCAAAGGATGACACAATATAAGCTGGAAAGCAAGCTCTTAACTTTGAGGTTAAAATTGTGATAAATGGAATTGAGCAGAATGCCTCCCACCATGCCTGGTGTGTATAATTAGTTCATCACAGTGCACATCAATTCCAGTGAAAATTAGTTTATTTAACAAAGTAAATCATTGAGATTAATGTTTAATGAGTTATCCAAATTATTCACTTATCTAAACATGGGTGTTTCCTGAAGTATTTAAGTAATTATCTCTGACTGAATGTCAGTTCTGAATGACGTAAGAAGGAAAGGAGTTACTTCACTTCAGTTGTCCACAAGAGGTGAGGCCATCCATATGTTTGATAGTACTGACATAGATAACAAGGTGTAGAGCTGGATGGACACAGCAGGCCAGCAGCATCATAGGATCAGGAAAGCTGACGTTTCAGACCAAGACCAGTCTTTAAAAATGGGGGAGGGGAGGGTGTTCTAAAATAAATAGGGAGAGAAGGGGAAGTGGATAGAAGATGGATAAAGGAGAAGATAAGTGGAGAGGAGATAGACTGGCCAAAGGGGTGGGGATGGAGCCAGTAAAGATGAGTGTAGGTGGGGAGGTAGGGAGGGGATAGGTCAGTCCAGGGAGGATGGACAGGTCAAGGGGGTGGGATGAGGTTAGTAGGCAGGAGATGGGGATGCGGCTTGAGGTGGGAGGAGGGGATAGGTCAGAGGAAGAACAGGTTAGGGAGGCAGGGACAAGCTGGGCTGGTCCCTGCCTCCATAACATAAGAAAGTAAGAACATAAGAACGAGGACCAGGAGTAGGCCATTCGGCCCTTCAAGCCCGCAACGCCATTCAATAAGATCATGGCTGATCTTTTCGTGGACTTGGAGCCACTTACCCACATTCTCACAGTATCCCTGAATTCCTTTATTGTCCTTCCTCCCACCTATCCCCTCCTCCCACCTCAATTTCACAAGCTTCAAAATCTCCCCTCCCCCACCGCATCCCAAAACCAGCCCAGCTCATAACCTGCCTCCCTAACCTATCCTTCCTCCCACCTATCCCCTCTTCCCGCCTCAAGTCGCACCCCCATTTCCTACCTACTAACCTCATCCCGCCCTCTTGACCTGTCCGTTCTCCCTGGTCTGACCTATCTCCTCCCTACCTCCCCACCTGCACTCACCTTTACTGGCTCCATCCCCACCTCTTTGGCCGGTCTGACTCCTCTCCACCTATCTTCTCCTCTATCTATCTTCTTTCTGCCTCTCCCCCTCCCTATTTATTTCAGAACACCCTTCCCCTCCCCTTTTTCTGAAGAAGGGTCTTGACCCAAAATGTCAGCTTTCCTGCTTCTCTGATGCTGCTTGGCCTGTTCTGTTCATCCTCTACATCTTGTTATCTCAGATTCTCCAGCATCTGCAGTTCCTACTATCTCTTGTACTGACATAGTGCCTTCAACACAATAAAAAGTACTAAATTAGGTAACAAAGATTTTGAGATCATTTCTTACTGAACAGAACATTAAACACAGCCAGCCCATTGACCAATCACATCTCTGCCTATGCGTGATACCAGTTTGCACAATGGATATGCTGAGCAAAGCTGCTCAAGAAGGACCTTGAAACAAACAGGAGTGTTGAAGCAGCAAGTTAGATTGATTGCTATATTGACTGATCGCTAGCTATCTTTATGTCGCCCTCCATGTCAATAATATTCTTGTTTTAACTGGGTGATTAGACTGTATACACATTCCAAGAGGCTTAATGATTAAACAAGAAAACAGAAATTGCTGGAAAAGCTCAATTGATCTAGCAGCATCTGTGGACTGCCCCAGTTTCGAGAAAGGGTCACTCGATCCAAAACATTAACTCTGATTTCTCTCAACAGATGCTGCCAGTTCTGCTAAGATTTTGGAGCAATTTCTGTTTTGTTTCTGATTTCAGCATCCACAATTCTTTCAGTTTAATGATTGCCCTGAATTTGTTTATACCACAAGAATTTACAAGTGAACGAAGCAAAGAGTAGCGCGTTACATTTTTGGAATATTTTGGGGCTTAGGGCAAACATTCATAGGTTGAAAATAATAAGATTTTCTTTTAATTTCAGTTTGGACAGTTATGCAGGATCCTTAACTGAAGTTGGACTTGCAAAGAAATTGCTGCTGAGAAAGAGAGAAGATATCTTAGAATTCCTCAGATTAAGAAGTTTATTTTAAAAGTTTCAGAGTAGAAATGTTTGGCTGAAACATTGAAGGGGTTATGTGAAGCTGAGAAAATCAAAACTCAGTTATACGATGAATCAAAAAAGAGGATATCAGATTCTGATCACCAGGACTTGAAGCCACAGCTAAGTCAAACCTCATGTGGGATAGTGAAGGGCAGTCTCTCCTGTAGGTGAGTACTGTAATGGATGTTAGTGTTGAGATAAATAGGATTGTATTTTTACTGTGTGTGGTTTGAATCTCTGAATGATGTTACATGTAAATACTACTGTGTACTCAATATTGTCTTAATTTCTTTTGGGTAATAAACATCAGTATTATCAACTAACCTGGAACTGATAGCATTGTGTGCTTATGTTTCAGTGAAAGACCATCCTAAAAAAATGAAGTATGATCTATCAAATGAGTATAAGACCTGACTTTCCAGTAATAGCATCAGCTGGGATCATAACAGTGAGTGTATAATGGATTGTTGTGTGACAACAAGGTATCTAATGTAACGTATGTGATGGCAAAGGTAATGTCAGCCTAATATTACCAGGTCAAAGAACCAAACTCTCATCAGAGAGAGATGACTGGTGGTAGTTTAATCTGAGGGTCACCATACAAGTGCCAGTGCAAAAACTGAACCCATGTTGCACTGCAAACCAGCTGTCCAGCCAACTGAGCTAATGAGCATCCTATGGTGTAATGGACTGTTCATGAAGTGAGCATATACCCCATGGGTCTTGTGACGCACTGGTAGCATCCCTAACACCAGGCCAGCAAGTTCAAGTCCTACCCACCCTGCAGGTGCATTATAATACATCTAAATTGGTTGATTAAAAATAATTATAACAAATATTGTTTTGTACTCATGCCATAAGTGTAAATGACCTAACTGCAACTCTATGGATGGAGATATAGAGATAGGATCGAGATGTAGGGACAGAATGGAGAAAACTACTGGTTATTCTTTCACAAACAGTTAATCAGTGTCACAAACTACTGACAATTCCAAGAGTGGTTAAGAGAGAGCAGGACAACAATAATGACTGGGAGACTCCATTAGGACAAGAAGTGTTGTTGTTAAGAAGCTGAATTGTGTTTTAAAATCTGCAACTGTACATTGCAACCCTGCAGGAAAGATATCGATGTCAACATGGTCAATTATTAAAAATGGGGACAGTCAGAAAAATGAAAGCAGTGGAAATATTAAGGATGCACAAACAGCTGTGGACCATGATGAACATTATTGTTAAAACAGAAAAGGAAAAGCAGGTGAAAAACCTGAGTCAATAGAGAAGGGCAAACTTCAGGGAGATGGCAGAGGATGGCTTCCTCATAAATTGGAATGGAAAGGGTAATGGATTAAACAAGGAAACATTAGGAAGAGACATGAAAATGTGAGATTGGTAAGGCCAAGCCTAATGAGAGAAAATAGAGTTTGATCTTGAGCTGCACACACTGATAATGCTAAAAATACAAACTAAAAATGAACGAGTGAGACTGAGTGAACAGGACAATCATGGGAAATACCAGAATCTCTAAATATCATAGAAAGAGAGAGAATTCAAGTAAACGTAATCAAATTTGGAAAATGATAAAATCTTTCATAAAGATTCTGGGTAAAGAGAGTCATTACAAGGATTGAAACTGCTTAATGATCAACAAGGTGTGAAATTCCTGTGGTCAACAGGATATTAATATCACACCTTTCTCAAACACAGTATGTCCCAAATACATAACAGCCAATGAATTATTTGTCCCCCAAAACAAATTCAGAAGTGCAGTCACAATATGTGAAACACTCATCCAGTTTTCAGCACTTGAGATTGCTCAGATTTCCAATACCTTCAAGGAGTGCAGTCCAGACCATGGCACCAATGGGCAAGGGGCTGCAAAGGTATGGCAGAGATAAATCTCCAGGACCTGATGAAATGTATCCCTGGACATTGTGAGAAACTAGAAAACAAACTGCAGGACCAATAACAGGCATTTGTATCATCAACAGCCACAAATGAGGTGCCAGAAAACTGGAGGGTAATTATCGTTGCACCATTATTTAATAAAGGCTGCAAAGGAAAAGCCAGGAAACTACAGACCAGTGAGCCTTCAAAGGCATGAGTTAGACCACAACTGGACCAGAAGGGTCTAGGCCCAAAACGTCAGTCTTCCTCCTCCTCTGATGCTGCTTGGCCTGCTGTGTTCATCCAGCTCTATGCCTGTTATCTCAGAGCTAGAGTTCTTGCATTGACAGTCATTGGCAGAGTTCAGAAGAATTTAAACTAAATCGGCAGGAATGTTACCACCAACACAGATCACAAGACCATAAGAAACAGCAGAAGCTATCTATTCGTGGGGCTAGACCACTTTTCAGTAAAATCATGACTAATCTGATCATCTTAATTCCATGCTCCTCACTGCCTCATATCTTTGACTCACTTGTTGATCTAAAATCTACTGTCTTAAACATATCGAATGACCCACCTTCCTCTGCTCACTGTGGTCGGAAATTCCAAAGGCTACCCACACCTGTGAAAGAACTAATTCTTCCTTATATCAGCCTTAAATGGGAGATCCCTATTTTTAAATTGTGCAGCTTTGTTCGAGATTTTCCCACGAGGGGAAACATTCTTTGAGCAATGATCCTGTCAAATCCCAACAAAATCTCAAATTTATCAATTAGATCACCTCTCTTCTAACTCTCAAGCACACCTAAGTAGAAAAGAGGAATAAAATGCATTAAAAAAATGGTATTGGATAGTACTATAGAAAGAAGTTGACCAAATTCTATGAAGTGAGGTATAGTGAATACAAACACATGCAACCATGAAGAATATGAAGTAATCATACTATTGGAACTGTAGCCTAACAATGGCAATCCATATTCTTTACCACAAAGTATTCTCAATATACAGGGATAGAAACAAGGGACATGGGTGGCGGTACTGATAAGGGAGGACTTTATCTTGTAGAGGAGAGATGTCATCATGGCAGCAAAGACTGAATACATTCTACAAGATTTGAAAGACAAAAGGGGGATAAAATAGTTGAAAAGAACTAATGCCTTTGCTCTGCAGAGAGCTAGCATGGACTGAATAGGTTCGCTAGCCATCTTACATCTCCCAAATATATAGGCACAATGCTCTATTTATACTCCTCCATCTACCTAGTCAGATTCCCCTTAAATGCATCTGTACTATTTGGTTCAACTGCGGCAGTGATTTCTACATTTTCACCGCTGTCCACATAACAGCATGAGACATAGGAGCAGAAGAGGGCCACTCAGCCCATCGAGTTTGCTCTGCCATTTACTGAGACTATGTTTGATCTGATTATCTTTGTTTTTCTGCCTTTTCCCTTAATTCCGTTACCAATTAAAAACCTATCTACCTCAGCTTTGCATATATGTAACGAGTCAGCCTTGACAGCCCTCTGTGGTAAGGAATTCCACAGATTTCACATTAGAAGAAATTCCTCTTCATCATTGTCTTAAATAGACAATTCCTTACTGAGACTATGCCCTCAGTCCAAGACCCTACCACATGGGAAAACAAACCTTCTGCATCTGCCTTGTCAAGTCTTATAAGAATTTTGTATGTTTCAATAAGGTCACTTCTTGTTCTGCTACATTCCGATGACAGGCGCATCCAATTCAACCTCTTCTCATAAGACAGTCCTTTCATTTCCTGGGATAAACCTAGTAAACCTATTACATTCTGAACTGGGATGCTAGCTTTTTGTGATTTATCCACAAGGATTGCCAAATCCCTCTGTTCTATAGCTTTCTATAATCTATCTCAATTTCAATAACAGTCAGCTCCTCTATTCTTCCTGCAAACTGCATAACCTCATATTTTCTATATTACAGTCCACTTGTCAAGCTTGCTCACTCACTAATCCTTTCACGTCCCATGCATATTCTTTGTCTCATCCTCACCATTTGTCTTCCCACCTATTATTGTGCCATCTGCAAACTTGACTAAGGCACATTCATTTTCGTCATCTATCTCATTACTTTATATTTTAACTAAGCATGGCCCCAGCACTGATCCTTGTGACACTCTACTAATTACAGACTGCCATCCTGAAAATGCCTTCCCATAATCCCAATTCTCTGTTGTCTATTAGTTAGCCAATTCTTTAACTCCCAACAAATGGGCTCTTCTTAAGTACCCTTATGTGCGCTATTTTATCAAACACCTTCTGGAAATCCAAATATTGTATGTACACTCATATAGAAGTTCCATGTGAATTCCTTATTGATTTCTTTCAAACTATTTTTATTGATGGCCTCTAACTGTGCTGCTCCCCACAAGGAAAAACAGTCTCACAGTATCCTATCAAATCGTTCAATAATTTTGAAGATTTCTTTCTGTTCACTCCTCAACCTCCCTTTATAACATAGAACAGAACATCACAAAGAACGGCCATTTGACCCACCAATTCTGCGCCAACCATAATGCCATTTTAAACTAATCCCATCTGCCAGCACATGGTCTATATCCCTTTATTCCATGCCTGCTCATGTGAACATAGAACACTAGAACATAGAACATTACAGCACAGGACAGGCCCTTCGGCCCTCGATGTTGTGCCAACCTTGTGTCTGTCTAATGCCTCTTAAAACAGGCTATGTTATCTGTTTCTACACCTCCCGTGGCAGTATGTACCAGCCACCTAACACGCTGTTTGAAAGGATTTCCCTTTTACATCTCCTTTAAGCTTACCTCTCTCACCTTAAACATAGCCCCCCTAATATTTGGCATTTTCACCCAAGGGAAAAGATTCTGACTATCCATGCTACCCATGCCTCTCATAATGTTATACTTTCTGAGTATCTATCTGAAAAGTCAGCTTTCAGTGTTTGCTGTGGAAGTGGTCGACTGTTTTATAAAATAATTTTGGCCAGTGGGAATTTAGTGGGGTGTGTGGGCATCGATCTTGCCTGTTTTTACTGCATATTATACTGTGTAACATCTAAAAAGCATCAACTTCTGTTAGCCTTCTACCAGGTGAATCTGCTATAAAAGCCATCCCCACAATGTACAATAAATACACTCAACAACTGAGAGACATCAACTTTCCCCATTCACACTGATCCTCCAGCACCTGCCAGCGAATGAAGACTCCAGTTCCTCTTTCTTCCCTTCCAATGAAATGGAGGTGCCGGCGTTGGACTGGGGTGGACAAGGTCAAAGATCAAATGAAAGCAAGTTATGATGCAACAGATTTACTTGAAAACACAAGCTTTCAGATTTTTGCTCCTCCTTCAGGTGTCAGTGAAAGAGGTGGCATCAGACACACAATTCCGTTCTTATCAGTGTCCTTCAGCACCTTCAGGTGTCTTTCACATTCCTGCTCATCCTTAGGGGATGGTTTATTAAAGATGTTTTAAATTTGCATTTGCAGATTTGTAATTGCAGATACATTTTATTTTGATCACACAATCTATAGACAGCCAATGTGGCATGTTATAAATTCCTACTTTGGAAATAAATCCAGTCTGACTCCAAGTTAATAAAAAGCCAGATTGTAAACAAGGCCTCACATCTAAAATGCATTGTCTGGCCTGTCACTTCTGGTACACTGAGGGAACAGGCAAAGCCTGGGGCAGTGGCCTGAAAGAAATTCTGATATTTGCATATTAATTCTTTGAAACCGATAAGAGTTAACAGCCATCTTAGGTTTGTTTAATACATTTGCGTTAGTTCCTGACCCTTTGAACTTTTACTTACAAATTCGGAGCCTGATGCCACCTTTCTCACTGACACCTAAAGAAGGAGCAAGACTCTAAAAGCTTGTTCCCTCACACAATACAGCCACCCTCACTGATCTGCATCTGCCAATCCCACTAAGCTTTCATTTGCTCGTGGAGCCTTTTCCAGACCTCCTAAGTGTTCAGGGAACCTCATACTGAAGTGTTCTTAGTAAGGTGGGAGAATGTGCTCTTTCTGACAAAGTCCTAATCATCTACACAGCTACAGTGATCTTGTGTTGGCCCTGAGGTTACTCCACCTCTCATTCTTTGCAAACAATTGACATTTGATGATACCGAATGAATGGAAATTGACTCTTCTATTTGAGTGGGTAATTTGACAACCAAACACCCAATAAGGAAGAGAGAAAATTAAATAAATATTTCAGCTGCAACACAAATGTAAAGTTCCACTTTTCGGAATTGATTAATCTTTTCTAGTGAGTTTCTAATGTTTCACAGAACATAACCTTCTAGTCCTAAATGCACCCCCTGTAGATGCTTGGCTTATAGGTCATATGTAGTGCTTGTGACTTGTTGGTGCGCAGAATAAGTCCGTGGGGCGGCATGGTGGCTCTGTGGTTAGCACTGCTACCTCACAGCGCCAGGAGCCCAGGTTGATTCCACCCTCAGGTGACTGTCTGTGTGGAGTTTGCACATTCTCTCTGTGTCTGTGTGGGTTTCCTCCCACAATCCAAAGATATGCAGGCATGGATGGGCAGGGAGCAAATGGACACAGACCCTTAGAAAATAGATGACAGGTTAGACAGAGGATCTCGATCGGCGCAGGCTTGGAGGGCCAAAGGGCCTGTTCCTGTGCTGTAATTTTCTTTGTTCTTTGTTTTTTAGGTGGATTGGCAATACTAAATTGTCCATAGTGTCCAGGGGGGTGTAGATTTGGTGGGTTATAGGGGGATGAGCGGGATGCTGTGAGAATCAGTGTGGACTTGTTGAGCTGAAGGGCCTGTTTCCACACTGTAGGGAATCTACATCTAACTATACTCTGTTACTTGTACATGGCAACAAATTGCTTTGGTTCATGTTTCCTCTTCTGTATGGAATAGGGAATACTACCTGTGCACAAAGACGTTATTAAAAGCAGTCTTTTGATCAAACCAATTTGAAACATCTATGGTTTCACACAGTCAGAAGGCCATTCTCCTGGGTTTTTGGTGTACATAAAACCCAAAGACTGTGTGTCGCAGAAATGAATCAGAATACTGTAATTCTGTATTCAGCGATTCACAGATAAACATTTGTTGGTCTTTCATTTGGTAGATTTTTCCTCTATACTTGATTCCCACCTTGCATTAATGGGATTACACCTCTGAGCAATGAGTCATCATCGATGGAAAACATCAAACTGCAGAATCAATGAAGATGTGATTACAGAACATAAGTTTATGTTTGATATGAAGCTTATTGTAATCTTGGTTTGAGTTTCGCATTATCTGCTTAATTGGACACAATGTTGGTTAGTAAACATAACCACCATCACAAAAATGCAGAACTCTGTCAAGAGGGAGCCAGTTGTAAGATGCATTCAACGTTATTTAATGTAGAAAGAGGTCTACAAACAAATGGGATATTTTACTACCTCATGTTACAGAGGATCAGCAATCTCCGAAGCAGGCCATTCCAGCCAAATGGAGATCTGAAATACTAGCCGTGGTCAGCTCAACAGTAGTTCTCAACTAAATGGCTATCCTTCAGCAATTCATTGTAAATTCTGAACCAATGTCCAAATTTTGCAAAGGACTCTTTAGGCACCAGTCAGGAGCAGTTGGCTTTTTACTTTCTAGGCCCACAATTCTAAATGAAGTAGTATGTGTAATTTATTATTTTTTCAAAAGTGAGCATCACTAGCAAGACCACCATTTGGTGCCCATCTCTAACTATGCTTAAACCGAATGATTTGCTTGGTCACTTCAGAGGGCTGTTGTGAATCAACTACATTGCTGAGAGTCTGAAGTCATGCAGGCCAGGCAAGAGAGCAAATTTCTTTCTGTAAAGAACATTCATGACCAGGTGGGTTTTTACAGCAATTGATGACAGTGTCACCGTTGCTTTATTTTCCTGAGTTATTAGTTTAATTTAAATTCCACAAGTTGCTACCGTGGGGTCTGAACCCTTGATCTAAAACATTAGTCTGGGCTTCTGAATGGCCAATTCGGTGTCATTATCATCATATCACTGTATCCTCCAGTGACAAATTTACAGTGCTGGTGAGGTCATTTTTCAGATTGTGGGCTAATCTTGAATCATCCTGAAGTAAACGGCTGAGTTTCACATTATCAAATGACCAACCGTAAACAACTGATGGGCAAACTGTAAACAGTGATAAAAGTGTTGAAAAGAAATTGTTTCCAGACCTTTAACACGTCTGTGCAAGACAGCCACCAACTTCATGATTTTTAGAATCTCATTTCTTTGTCAAATCATCACAGCTTGGAATTTGTACAGAAAGAAGAAAGCCAGTATTAAGCTCATATGGATTTGCCACTGTTACATTACATAGTAATGCATGCAGGGCCAGAATACTAACGTTTGACACATTAATGCAAAATATTAAACCTAAGCCAAGGATACTATATGGCTAATCTACTATAAAAACAATTTTTAAAAAAATGTTGGAATCATTGCACAAGGTTTCAGAATCAAAATAAGCTACAGTGCAATCTGACACGATGTCAGTGCGCCTGAACATCTCCGAGCCAGGCTTGTCAGTTCAATTATTCTGCCAAGTGTCAGAGATTTTTGGCCTAATTAAAGGTGGATTGTATTTACTGCATTTCCCTTTAAAGGTGGAAATCTCTGCAGGAAACATTACTGCTGACTTCACTTCCCTTTTTTACAATCAAGCTTTGTAATGCAAGGCTGATAAAATTCAAGGTGCTGCTTGAAAATAGAGTTTAATCCATATTTTTTTTCTGTCTGGATCAGGTCTGTCACAGAATAGAAGCAGAATATAGAAAGGCATGAAACTAAAGATTGGAAGGAACAGGACAGGGCTTTTCACATTCATTAGCACAGTTCTACCAGTTTCAAATGTTCAATTAAATCTCTGAGTTTACATAAGCATTGAATTAAAGCTGAAAAACCAGTCTAAATGCTATGGAGTAATTTATAGAGACAATACTTTCATTGTGGGCTTGTATAGCCAGAGGGTTTAAACTGCCAAATGGCCAAATTTCATACTGTAGTTTTTTTGTTTAAATAAAATATTTAATTGCATGTTCTTCAAAATGCCTCCTCTATTAATGCTGGATTGAATGCAGATGTCAATGTTGGTGGCATCCTGCATGAAAGCTAAAAGAAAATAGTCAAAATTGCAGCTACAATCCTTCACTTCCACTGGAGCCAAGCAGTGTCTGTATTCATGCATTTCAAGACTCAACAGAAAGTAAACTGGAAATGTAATTCAAATTAGTTAATTCAAATCGGATTGCAGCATTTACTAGCAGTTTTAACTTTGCAAATATCACAAAGCTATTTAAAAATTATGTACATCATTAGTCTATGCCAGGGGCTGAATTTTGGTCAGAGCTTGGAGGTGCATTTCAGTCTGTAAATAGTCACACCTAGGGATTTACTTGGACAAAACCTAATTTTCTTCCACATTCCTGACCTGGCTTTCACCATTTAATGAGCAACAAAAAAGATCCCAAACACCATTTTATCTAGTGGATGAGGTTTTGCAAATCCATTAAAATTATGCCAAGTTTGAAAGTTCATGAGGAAAATAGAAAGCCTCCTGAAGATGTGAAACATTCTAAGCTTTTTTTACATCTTCAAATTCAGTACAAAGCGCTTTACTATATTATAGATGTGCTTTTAATGCAATACTTCATCTTGTGGACTACTGTTTGCAGGTGAATTGAACCTCATACTGATCAACGTCTTGTATTTGTTTACATGCATTACAGTGTCTTTCCAATGAAGAAAGCATCCTAATGCAGTGAAAACATGTACCACCAAATTATCTGTCTGCCGTCACTATAATCTTTTCCACTGAAATTTAAATGCCTCTAGTTGATTTTAAAAAGCCAATTTTTGACACTTGAAAACAGTCAAACCATGTGCTTCCTGATATTGATTGATTATTTCCCTTCCAAACAGAAGTCTATTTGTCCACCTGTGGCCATTAGCAATTCTTAAGTGAGTTTCAGTGGATTTCAGCTAAATTTGTACACATGAACAAATGAAAATTTCAAGAAGTGTAGTAACAGCTTGTGCCTTTGTTGTGGTTTCTAGTTTGTTGACATAACGTCATAGGATTACAAACAACATAAGATTTCTTTCACATGCCAGAATGCTTTTTTTTCTCAGAATCAACATGATCGATGTTTTTATGTATTCGCCCATGAGAAGACGATGGAGGATAGCGAGATTTGTGTGGAGCATGCTAATTATTTTTTCTTCATTCCCAGGATGAGAACAACACTTGTAGGCCAGCTTTTATTGCCTATCCCTAATTGCCCAGAGGGCAATTAAGTGTCAACCATATTGCTGTGGGTCTGAAATCACATGTAGGCCAGACCATGTAAGGATGGCAGTTTCCTTCCCTAAAGGGCATGAGTGAACCTGAGTTTTTCTAATAATCAACAATAGATTCAGGATCATCATTAATTACATCTTAATTCCAGATTTTGTTTATTGAATTCAAATTCCAGTACCTGCAGTGCTGGAATTCGAACCTAGGTCCACACAGACCTGGGTCTCTGAATTAACATTCCAGTGATAATACCACTAGGTTATTGCCTCTTCCTATATGCTAACATAATTGAACAGAGCAGCTGATACGCTAGGGCAATTTAAGAACAAGTAAAAGGTGGTGTTGGGTCTCTCGAAGAGCATTAACGTGGGTAGATCCCCAGGGCCTCATGGTATCTACCCCAGGTACTGATAGGGGCAAGAGAGGAGATTGCTGGGACCTTGGCCAAGATCTTTGTACCCTTGCTAGCCACTGGAGAGGGCCCAGAAGACTGACGAGTAGCTCATGTTGTTCCTCTGTTCAAGAAAAGAAATGGGGATAATCCAGGGAACTAAAGACTGATGAGTCTCACATTGGTGGTTGGGAAGCTGTTGGAGAGAATTCTTAGGGATAGGATTTATGTACATTTGTAAAAGCATGGCCTAAGTACGGCTTTGTGCAAGGTATGTCATGTCTTATTAACTTGATTGAATTTTTTGAGGGGATAACAAAGGTATTCAATGAGGGTCGAGCAGTGGATGTTGTCTACTTTGATTTTAGTAAGGCTTTCGGCAAGATCCCTCATGGTAGGCTCATCAAGAAGATTAAGACACATGGGATCCACAGTGACTTGCCCACATTGGTTCAGAATTTGCTTGCCCTGGAGAAGAAAGAGCATAGAGTTGGAAGGATATTTTTCTGGCTGGAGTTCCAAGATTAGTGGGATCTCGGTGGTTTGTGACATATATAAATGACTCGGATGAACATGTAGATGGGTAGGTTAGTAAGTTTTCTGACCGTACAAAGATCAGTGGAGTTGTGGATAATGTAGAAGGTTGTTAAAGGATACATGGGATATAGATCAGTTGCAGACATGGGTGGAGAAATGGTAGATAGAGTTTAATCCGGCTAAGTGTGAGGTGCTGCACTTTCAGAGATCAAATGTTAAGGAAAAGTTAATGGCAGGACTCTGAACAGTATTGATGTGAAGAGGGATCTTGGATTGCAAGTCCTTGGCTCCCTGAAAGTGGCCATGCAAAAAGATAGGGTAGTAAAGGAAGTATATGGCGTGCTTTTCTTTGCTAGTCGGGAATTAAGTACAAGAGTCAGGATGTCATGTTGCAGCTTTATAAGACTTTGGTTAGCCCATACTTAGAGTAATGCGTTCAAATCTGGTCACTACTCCATAGGATATGTAGGCTTTGGAGAGGGCGCAGAAGTAGTTTACCAGGATGCTGCCTGGAATAGAATGCATAGGCTATAAGGAGAGGCTACAAAAACCCAGGTTGTTTTCTCTGGAGTAGTGGAGGCTGACGGGAGACTAGATAGTCTTCCGTAGATAGGGTTGATAGTCAAAATGTTTTTCCGATAGTTAAATGTCTAATACCAGGGGGCACACATTTAAGGTGAAACGAAAAAGTTCAAAGGGGATGTGAGGGACAAGTCTTTTACACAGAGAGTGATAGGGGTCCGGAATGTGTTGCCTGGGGTAGTGGTGAAGGCTGATATGACGGGGTCATTTAAGGGACTTTTAGATAAGCACACAAATATTCAAGGAATGGAGGGATATGCACCAAGGGAGCAGAAGGGATTAGCTTAATTTGGTGTCATATTCAGCACAACATTGTGGGCTGAAGGGCCTATACCTGTGCTGTACTGTTCTGTGTGCTATTAGATGATAAAAGGTCCATTTTAAGGTCTGAAGGATATATGGAGTTACAGAGGTGGAATGAACTGCTACTGGGGCTAGGTAGAAGGGTGAGTGAAGTGAGGGATGAGGTTTGGGAAACCTTTAAACAGAGTAGTGGGCTGTGTTGCATACAGTGTTGCAGAACTGAGACAAGTCCTCTTACTAGCCTGCCTCATGCAGTGCATTGTGTCTTGCAAATTGCACTGCAAATCCTACAGCAGCAAATGAAACTTAAACGCCTACATGGGATTTTTGGGTCATTTATGTGTTTCCATAATTTGCATTCAATGTCGCTCAAAATATTCTCACTGAGGACAAAAACAAAGAAAAAAGAACAGTGCAGTGCAGGGACAAGCTCTTCAGTGCACCAAATTGCATAGACACATGATACCTTCCTAATCTAAAAGTCTTTTACCTTTACATGGTCCATGCTCCTCTATTCCCTGCCCATTCATTCTTAAAATATTCCAGCTCTTCAGGAGGTTTTCCATTTTCCTTATGAACTTTCAAACTTGGCATGATTTTAACAGATTTGCAAAACCTCAGCCATGAGATGGTGCTTGGAATCTTTTTTGTTCCTTGTTAAATGGGGAAAGCTCACCTCTGTGGAGAGGACATTAGCTATTCATGTATCTGTCAAGATACCTCTTAAATGAGATGCCTCCTAAAATGCCAGTGCCAGGTAAACGAACAATGCCTTATACGTTAGTGTCAGTAGCGAAGGAATGAATTCATTATTGGATTTTAGTGGAGCCATTTTGTCATCAGGCACCTGATTCAGGACAAGTGACTTCATCTATGGTTTCCATTGCCTCAGGAAAACAGCCAACATAATCAACAACCCCACTTATACTCTCTTCCACCCTCTTCCATCAGGCAGAAGATATAGACGTTTGAGTACATATCTGAATAGATTCAACGACAGCTTCTTCATTGTTATCAGCCTTTTAAACGGACTTCTCAAATGTTAATTCTGATCTCTCTCTGCACTTTCTCTGTGGCTACAACACTGTAATCTGCACACTGTTCTTCTACGGTGATGCACTTTGTATGATATGATCCGCTTGTTATGCACACAAAACAACAGGTTTCACTGTAACTCAGTACATGTGACAACAGTGAATCAATAAATCAATCAATCAAATGGAATGAAGCCATTCTGTCATTTGTCAACGAACAGTATTACTCTTCAGAGATAATGGGAACTGCAGATGCTGGAGAATCCGAGATAAGAAAGTGTGGAGCTGGATGAACACAGCAGGCCAAGCAGCATCTTAGGAGCATAAAAGCTGTTGTTTCGGGCCTAGACCCTTCATCAGAAAAGGGGGACGGGGAGAGGGTTCTGAAATAAATAGGGAGAGGGGGGGATGCGGATCGAAGATGGATGGAGGAGAGGAGACAGACAAGTTAAAGAGGTGGGGATGGAGCCAGTAGAGATGAGCGTAGGTGGGGAGGTAGGGAGGGGATAGGTCAGTCCGGGGAGGATGGACAGGTCAAGGGGGCGGGATGAGTTTATTAGGCAGCAAATGGAGGTGCAGCTTGAGGTGGGAGGAGGGGATAGGTGAGAGGAAGAACAGGTTAGGGAAGCGGGGACGAGCTGGGCTGGTTTTGGAATGCAGGAGCGGGAGGGGAGATTTTGAAGCTTGTGAAATCCACATTGATACCATTGGGCTGCAGGGTTCCCAAGCGGAATAGGAGTTGCTGTTCCTGCAACTTTCGGGTGGCATCGTTGTGGCACTGCAGGAGGCACAGGCTGGACATGTTGTTTAAGGAATGGGAGGGGGAGTTGAAATGGTTCGCGACTGGGAGGTGCAGTTGTTTTTGAGAACCGAGCGTAGGCATTCTGCAAAGCGGTCCCCAAGCCTCCGCTTGGTTTCACCGATGTAGAGAAAGCCACAATGGGTACAGCGGATACAGTATGCCACATTAGCAGATGAGCAGGTGAACATCTGTTAATATGGAAAGTCATCTTGGGGCCTGGGTTGGGGGTGAGGGAGGAGGTGCGGGAGCAAGTGTAGCACTTACTGTGGTTGCAGGGGAAAGTGTCGGGTGTGGTCTGGCTGGAGGGGAGTGTGGAGCGGACAAGGGAGCCCCGGAGAGAGTGGTCCCTCCGGAAAGCAGACAAGTTTCACAAGCTTCAATCTCCCCTCCCCCACTGCATCCCAAAACCAGCCCAGCTCGTCCCCGCCTCCCTAACTTGTTCTTCCTCTCACCTATTCCCTCATCCCACCTCAAGCTGCACCTCCATTTGCTACCTACTAACCTCATCCCGCCTCCTTGACCTGTCCATCCTCCCCGAACTGACCTATCCCCTCCCTATCTCCCCACCTACACTCACCTCTACTGGCTCCATCCCCGCCTCTTTAACTTGTCTGTCTCCTCTCCACCTATTTTCTCCTCCATCCATCTTCGATCCACCTCCCCCTCTCTCCCTTTTTATTTCAGAACCCTCTCCCCATTCCCCTTTCTGATGAAGGGTCTAGGCCCGACGAAACGTCAGCTTCTGTGCTCCTAAGTATTACTCTTCAAACTGAATTGAAGAATTCTCACTGAGAAATGCAAAGCTAAACCAAGAAAGTTGAGCTAGATTGACATCATGCAAACTTAAAGATTTGGGAAGAAAGGTGGAATGGGAGAAAGAGGGAGAAATGGTAAAAACTTAGTCCGACATGACAATGTTCTGAAGGAATGAAACTCTACATTTGTAAAATTCGGGCTAGAGAGGCTATTTCACAGAAAGTATTACTTGCCAAGCTGTTAAAAGTTCACTTACATCTGAATGCACCAGGCCTTACTTTTCGCATTCTGTCAGCGAGTAAATAGATGGTTAAGTGCAGGAAGTTTACACCCCAGCAAAATAGAGACACATCACAGATAAACCATATTTTTATTGGTTAATGACAGCGACTAATTTGACTATCAATTACAGGCTATCTACAGATTGAAGGTAAACAGAGAGAATATTTACAGGTTACAAACTAAAAGACCAGTAGGAACTTTTTTCAAAATCAAATTAGGAATGAAATAGAGATGCAAGGCCAGGCAATGTGTTGTACCTACAGCTGATGGACCACATTGTGGTTCACAATGACCATATCTATAACAACTGTTAGTTGCTAGAAGAACTCTGGTTCAGAATTGATGAGCTCGTGTCTGAGCTTCAAACACTGACACATCAGGGAGGGGAGAGTTACCTAGATGTTGTGTTTCAGGAGGCAGTCACATCATGAAGATTAACTACTTTAAATTCAGTCAGTGGTCAGAGACAGGAGGATGTGAGGTAGAGAGGCCTAGAAGGATCGGGGGCTGGTGGGAGAATAAACAAATTAACCTTGGAACCATAGTACAGGGAGTCATTCAAGTGAGAAAAAAAGGGAAATGCATTTGTAATTGGGGATAATATAGTCAGAGGACTAGACACTATTGTCTGTGGCCAGAATTGAGAGCAGTATCTGGGTTCAAGATGTCTCTTCTGGGATGAAGAAGCATGGCAGAGGAAAGATCCATTTCTCATGATCTATGTAGGTACTGATGATACATGTGGAAAGGGGAAAGTGATTCTGCTGAGGGAATTCGAGTAGCTTGGGGCAAAGTTAAATAGTAGAACCCAAAAGGTTTACTACCTCAGCTACAAAAAATTGGCACAGGATCAGTAAGATTAAAGAGGCTAATGTGTAGCTTAAGGATTAGGGTAGGAGGAACAGGTTTGAATTTATGGGACATTGGGACCCATACTGGGGAAGGGAGGAGCCGTTGCAGAAGGCTGACTGACTCCACCTGCAACCAAAGTCCTGGTGAATTGCCTAACTAGGGCTGTGGATAGGGTCTTGAACTTATTAGTGTGTGGTGCGATGGTGGGGGAGTGGTTGGAATTGATAGGGATTCTGGCTGTATCGACATTGTGGGAAAAGTTAAATGGGGGAGGGATCACCAGAGGTTATTCAAGTTTCTAAAGCAAGTAATAGGACAGAGACTATGGAAAGGGTCAGGAATTTAATTTCAGGCACAGCAGACAACTATGAGAAGGGTGTCAAGTCAATGCAGGACTGACAGTATTGTACTTAAACGCACAGAATATATGAATAAAGAGGTTGTAGCGCAGATTGAAATCGGCAGGTATGATGTTGTGGGTATCACAGAGACTCTGGCTGCAAGAACATCAGGACTGAGAATCAAATGTCCAAAGGTACATGTCCTATCAAAAGGATGGGCAGATGGCAGAGAAAGAGGGGTTGCCTTGTTAGCAAGAAATGAAATTAAATCAATAGCATGAAGTGATATGGAGTGGAAAGGCATAGAATCTGTGAGGTTGGATTTGAGGAACTGCAAAGGAAAACTCCTGATGGGAGTTAAATGCAGGTCTCTTAGCAGTAGTTGTGATGTGGGGAAGAAAATAGGATATAGAAAAGGTACATAGAAAGGTACTGTTACAATAATCAGGGGGACTTCAACAAACAGGTGGTCTGGGAAATCAGATGGGCAGTGAATGCCAAGAAAAGGAATTTGTGGAATATCTGTGTAATGTTTGTTTTTGGAGCAGTTTGTGGTACATCCCACTATGGAATAGGCAATTCTAGATTTGGTAATGTTTAATGAGGCAGACTTAATTAGGAAGCCTAAGGCAAAGGGATCCTTGGGGGGCAGTGCTCATCTTATGATAGAATTTATCTGCAGTTTGAGAGAGGGAAGCTGGAATCAGATATAACAAGATTACATTGAATAATGGTAACTACAAAGACATGGAGGAGGAACTGGCCAGAGTTGATTGTAAGTGGAGTTGAGCAAGGAACACAACGGAGCAGCAATGACAGGAATTTCTGGGGTAATTCGGGGGCACAGGAGAAATTCATCCCAAGGGAAAAGAAAAATACTCAAAGGAGGATGAGGCAATCATGGCTGACAAGAGAAGTCAGGGACAATACAAAAGCAAAAGAAAAAGTATACAATGTACTGAAGATTACTGAAAAGCCAGAGGGCTGGAAAGTTTTCAAAAACCAGAAGACAATAACTGAAAAAAAATCAATAGAGGGCAAGAAGATAAAATATGACCGAGGGGCTCAGGTACATAATTCATTGAAGTTTGCATCACATATGATAGGGTTGTTAAAAAGGCATTTGGTATGCTTGCCTTAATTGCTTCGTCCCTTAAGTATCAGAGTCGGGAAGTTACATCAAAGTTGTACAGGACATTGGGGTGGCCTCTTCTGGAATACTGTGTCCAGTTCTGATCACCCTGTTATAAGAAGGATATTACTAAACCGGACAGAATTCAGAAGAGATTTACCAGGATATTACTGGGTATGGAAGGTTTTAGTTATAAAGTATGACTGGATGTGCTGGAACTTCTTTCACTGGAGTGTAGGAGGTTGAGAGGACCTTATAGACATTTATAAAATAAGAGGTATAGATAGTGTTAATGGTAGTTATCCTTTGCCTAGGATGAGGGACTTCAAGACTAGCGGGCACATTTTTAAGGTGAGAGGAGAGAGATTTAAAAAAGACATGGGGACAAATGTTTTACACAGAGGGTGGTTCACACTTGGAAAGAACGTCTTGAGGATGTGGCGGATGTGGGTACAATTTAAATAATGTTTAAAAGACATTTGGATAAGTACACATATAGGAAAGGTTCAGAGGGATATGGGTCAGGAGCAGGCAGGTGGCACTAGTTTAGTTTGTGATTATATTCGGCATGGATTGGCTGGACCAAGGGTCTGTCTCCATGCTGTATGACTCTAAGTACATTAAAGGGCAACAGAATAACTAGGGAGAGAATAGGACCTATTAAAGATCAACAAGGCCATCTATGTGTGGGACCACAGCAGATAGGTGAGATGCTAAACGAATATTTCGCATCAGTTATTACTTTGGAAAAAAGAAATGGAATCTAGGGAACTTGAGGAAGTAGACAGTGATGTCTTGAAAAGAGTCGACATTCCAAAACAGGAGGTACCAGAAGCCTTAAAATGCGTAAAGCTAGATAAATCTCCACAACATGATCAAGATTTAGGGCAGCATGGTGGCACAATGGTTAGCACTGCTGCCTCACAGCACCAGGGACCTGCGTTCAATTCTAACCTTGGGTGACTGTCTGTGTGGAGTTTGCACATTCTCCCTGTGTCAGCGTGGGTTTGCTCCGGTTTCCTTCCACAGTCCAAAGATGAGCAGGGTAGGCGGATTGCAATATTACCCATAGTGTTCAGGGAGGTGTAGATTAGGTGGGTTATAGGGGGATGGGTCTAGATGGGATGCTCTGAGGTTCAGTGTGGACTTGTTGGGCCAAAGGGCCTGTTTCCATACTGCAGGGATTCTATATCGAAGTGTACCCCTAGACATTCTGGGAAGCAAGGGAAGAATTTATGGGGCCCCTATCATTGACAGCCATGCACGAGGTACTGGAAGTTGACGAACGTTGCACCATTTTTTTTTTAAAAACTGCAAAGAAAAGTCAGGAAACTACAGACTCGTGAGCCTAATGTCACTGGCGGATAAATTGTTAGAGGGGCTTTTGACAGACAGGATCTACAAGCATTTGTAAAGACAGGGACTGATTAAAGATAGTCTGCATGGCTTTGTGCATGGAAAATTGCACCTCATAAATTTGATTAAGTTTTTTGAAGAGGTGGCCAAGAAGATAGTTGAAGACAGAGCGGTAGACGTTGTCTGTACAGACTTTAGTAAGGCCTTTGACAGGGTAGACTGGTTAGTAAGGCTAAATTATATGGGATCCAAGGACAGCTAACCAATTGGATACAAAACTGGCTTGACGGTAGGCAACGGTCAGAGAATTGAGTATAGACATTGGGACGTCATGTCACAGTTGTACAAGACATTTGGTAAGGGCCACATTTGGAGTACTGCAAATACTTCTGGTCACGCTGCTACAGGAAGAATGCAATTAAACTGGAAAGGGTGCATGGAAAGGAAAGGTTTAGAGGTATACAGTCAAAGACAGGCAAATGGGACAAGTTTAATTTAGGAAACCTGTTCGGCCTGGATAAGTTGGGCTAAAGGGCCTGTTTTAGTGCTGTATGACTCTATGACACTAGATACTGGACAGAGTTAAGAGCAGGGTGTAGAATAAAAATGGGGCAGCCATAATGTTGTGGTGTATAACACATACTGGACAGAGTTGATGACAGGATGCATAATAGGTGGTAGCCACAGATAATGGAAGTATGTACAGTGGAGTGAATGGCAGATTATATAATAGACACTGGATGGAAATAATAGCAGCGTGTAGAATAGATACTGGACAGTGTTAATGGTGGAGGGTCTCATCAGCAGTACACATAGTGTCAAGATGTCTAATCAATGGTAGATAAATACAATGGAAGTATAATAGATATTGGACTGAGTTACTGGCAGTGTGTCCAGACAGGACTAGACAGAAATGGTTAATGGCAAACTGGACAGGAATAATGATATGGTACATAACAAATACTGAACAAAGTTCAAGGCAGGAAGTGTAAAATTTGGTGGCCAGAGAGAATGGACGTGTGTCTAATTGATAATGGGCAAAGTGAACTGCAATGTATATAATAGACAGTTACTGGAAAGTGCTAATGGCCGTCTGCGTACTCAATAATAAACAGTGCTAATGGTAGTATTGTACTAGACACGGAACAGAGTTTATTGCAGTATGCACAGTAGACATTAGATAGAATTAGAGGCATGTTATGAACAACAAGCTGCATAGTAGATACAGGACTTTTTGTAAATGACATAGTGTTTCATACTTGTTGTATGATGCGTCTATGCCACATGACATCAGATATTGTACTGGCTGTTTATGCAGGGTGTATAATGGAAACTATACAGCTTATTCATGCCACTGTGTACCTTGAATACTGTACAATATGTTAATGTCATGACATATGATTTGTGAATGACTATGTCCATACTAAAATGTGTACAGTGCGTTAATGCCAAAATATACAATCGACAAACATTATTGTTTGAGGTTTTAATGGCAATGTTTACAACAGATATTCCAGTGGGTGGTATTGAAGCCATGTGTCACTGATAAGACACAAAGTGTGAATGACAGTGTGTATGATAAATATTGCACAAGATGTTTAATGAGAGTGTGTACATTAGATATTGTACATTCTCAGTGTACAAAATAGGTAGAGTACAAGGTGCATAACAGATATGTCCAGGGTATGAATGGCAAGGTTGCAAGAGACATTGCAAAGAGGGTTAATTTTCTTGTACTTAACTTTTACATTGTGCTGAGTTTGTGATTGATGTAAATTAATATATCAATAGTTTTACTAGGCCCTGCTGATATTCGTGAAAGGCAAGGAAAGTCTTATCAAGAATCTCAACAATAATCCTGGTTTCTGTTGGTTCAGGATATATTCAGGTTGATACAACAAGATCTCAATCCTGTGCAATGCTGTTAATATGAGAGAAAAACTGACTTAATGTCAAATGAAAATGCACCTGGGTTTCTTCACCTTTCTGCTAAAATGACAGGAAAGATTATCAAGTGTCGTCCTTTTAAATATTTCTCTGCAGTTCCATCTTAAATTGATTTAGATTTGCAGAGGTTTGCTCTTCAATATAGTTTCCGCTAAAACTGAGAGTAGAGGTGACTTGTCAGTTGCTGATATCGCCAATGGGAACTGTCCGAGAAAAGCACTGGTGAAGGTGCTTGGGATTTTATTAATTTGACCAAGCTAGGTTTACTATTCTGATACTTTGACACACTGTTTCTACCAGAATATCACACGCTGTGTCACGTTATTCAATGTTATCTCTGTCTTTCTGAGGCAAAAATGATCTGTCTGATTGAGTGTACATGGGTATGCTCTTCTTCCTTCTCTTCACTGACTCTTCCATTTCTCTACTCATAATGAAATATCACTAATGCCAAAACGTATTACTTGAATGCAAGGGACCTGTTAAATTAGTAACAAACTAGCTGAGGTATGCCTGAGTAGATATTCCCTCATCTACCAGAGAAGGTGGTAGCATGTCTAATATTCACTGAGACTATCTGCATGCTTTCCAACAAAGCAACAACAGACATCTCCCACCTGTCAATCAAGTTCTTTTCAAAATAAAAATCTGCATTTGAGGAGAGCAATCTTTGTGACCTCGAGACAGAGAAGCTGCACGGTCAGTTTGTGAATCATGGGGGTTAACTGTTAAAAGATTTCGGCTATAGGCATCAACTGAGAACTGGTATGATTAACATTTGCTGTGCCAAATGCAAGGCAATATCTCGGAAGGAAGGATTCAATCGAATGGGACATAAGCTGTCTTCACTTGGTCTCTCTTTTCCTTGAACTTTGTTGAATACCTGCAGATGTATGAAGCAATACTGTCTTTCATTCTACAAGAGCTGTTTAGAGAAGGAACAGCTTGGGCACTCATCTCCTGTATAAACATTTGAAATGTGACAGGTTTTCTGTCAATGTAAACAGCAGGTTGAGTTAACTGCTTATTTTGTTGCACTTCTAAATTTCAGGAAATATTTAAGCTTTGAAAAGGAGAGGCAGACAAAAAATCACCGCTCAATTACATTTGTATAGTGCTTACACCTGAAATGTGTGTTAACAGAATCATGAATTTGTCACTTTTGCAGGAAACACAAGATTTTTGGGAATTTTAAAAACCACTTCTGGAACATAGCTGTGACATTTATTCTGTGTCCCTAGTTGGATACTTATTTGCAATAACTGGCCTTCCACTTCTACCAGGCAGGTAGCTGGTGCCACTCTAATCCCATGTCCAATAGAATTTCCCAGATTCAGGAGTGCGTCAGGAATCTCAACTCTTAAACAGCCAATTTGCTCTTGATCCATGTCCAAATTTGGCTATGTGGGACTTGATACAATTCAGTCTAGGATGGTGTGTGATGAAGTATATAATACATTGTTCAAGCCCAGGGTCTTGCATTGCAACGTAGAGGCAAATAGGTTTTTAGTTTTAATTCTGCGGCAATCATTCTTTTTTAAGGCTCAGGAAGGTCACTTTGAACTCACAGTGAGTTTACAACAGCACATCCACGACACCATGCAAATTAAACCAAATTGACATGTCCTCGTTCTTCAGGTGCTACCTCGCCTCGGGGTGTGATTGATAGTGCCAAAATGCCGACTCCTAATTGGGGACGGGTGTTTGAACACACTCTTCAATCCATATTTACCACATGTCAGTAGTAGAATACTACTCGGGTCGTAGAATAAGCTAATGAAGTACTGGAAGTTGTGTTACTGTTTGAACATTGTATAGTAAAGTTAATCATTCTGTTTAAAACCATGAAATTGTGTTGCTTTATTTTCTTCCTTCATTCATGGAATGTTGGCATCACTCTCTGGCCAGCATTTACTGGCCATCCCTTGTCGCCCTTGAGAAGGTGGTGGTGAGCTGCATTCTATTATTCCTTTCCTAAGTCCCTGGATCTCACACTTTACCAACTGGAATTTAGAAGTTATCGTCCCGATCTAGATCATAAAGTAAATTATGATGACTTAGTCTAGAACTATAACAATTTTGAACAATGGTGTATCATTAGTAATTCTCTATCCCTTTAGCACCACTCCTGTATCGAAGGAGCACTGGAGAATTGTTGCTAGTACATGTGCCATATCTATTCTTACTTCCTCATTATCTTCAGACTATTCTGTATTGCTGACATCAATTCCAAAAACTGCCAACATACCCAAAACCTCCTCTTTATCAATGTTTAACTATCCACTGTCTCAACCACCTCTTCTTTCACTATTTATAGCTTGACATTTTCTTCCTTGGTAAAGACACATACAAAAGACGGGCGGTGGTATTGTGGCTTGACCATAAGTCCAGAAATTAGCTTATGTTCTGGGGGAACTGGGTTTGAATTCTGCCAAAGCAGATGGTGGAATTTGAATTCAATAAAAAAACAAATCTGAACTAAGAATCTATTGATGACTGAGAAACAGTTATTGTGAAAAAAAAAGTACCCACCTGGGTCACTGTTGGCCTTCAGGGAACAAAGTCTGCTATCCTTTCATAGCCTGGCCTACATGTGACTCCAAACTCTCTGCAAGGTAGTCTTAACTTGCAGAAATGGCCAAGTAAGCCCCTCAATTGTATAGTCATAACGAACTCTCAACAAAGAAATTAAACTGGATAGACATCCTGGCATCAACCCAGGCAACCATAAATGACAATGACAAAAACAGGGTCCTATTGACCCTGCAAAGTCTTCCTAATTAACATCTGGGGCCTAGTGCCAAAATTAGGCAACAGGCTGACATAGTAATTTTCACTGAATCATATTTTGTCAATAATGACCCAGATATCACTATTCCTAGATACGCCCCGTCCCAGCAACACAGGACAGACCTAGCAGAGGTGAAGGCAAGTGGTTTCCAAGCAGGGGACAGAGCTGTCCTGGGAGGTTTCAACAGTAGACTGTAAATTCCATCAATGCCGTGGCTTCAGGCTACACATGGGCAAGGAAACCTCCAGTGGATTACCAAGTTGTGTCCTTCCTTGCTTGATGAGTCAGCACTACTACATGTGGAACAAAACTTGGATGATGGCTCAGTGGTTAGCACTGCTGTCTCACAATGCTCGGGACTGAGGTTCAATTCCAGGTTCAGGGACTGGCTGTATGGAGTTTGCACGTTCTCCCTGTGTTTGCGTGGGTTTCCTCTGGGTGCTCTGGTTTCTTCTCACAGTTTAAAGATGTGCAGGTTAGGTGGATTGCCCATGCTAAATTTGCCGTAGTGTCCAAGAATGTGCAGGTTAGGTAGACTAGCAATAGGAAATACATGGATAGGGTAAGGCTTGAATCTAGGTGGATGCTCTTCGGACAGTCAGTGTGGACTTGTTGAGCTGAATGGACTGTTTCCACACTGCAGGGATTGTATTTAAAAACACTGACAGAGGCACGAGTACAAAATATACTTTTAGGGGGGAATGTCAAAGTCCACGATCAAGAGTGGCTTAATAGTTGCTAGACTGGGTCTGTGGCAGGTGGTGAAGTAACTAACAAGAGGGAACAAAATACATGACCTCATCCTTAGCAATCTGCCAATGCACATGCATCTATCCATAGTAGCATCGCTAACAGTGACGACCACACAGGCCTTATGGTGACCAAGTCCTACCTTTATACTGACAATACCCTCAGTAGTGCTGAGTGGCACCATCACTGTGCTAAAAGGGACAGACTTTGAACAGTCGTAACAATTCTAGACTGGGCATCCACAAAATGCTGTGGATTATCAAATGCAGCAGAACTATACTCCAGCAAAATCTGCAACTGCAGGGCCCAGAATATCTCCACTCACCCACTACCATCAAGCCAGGGGATCAGTCCTGGTTCAATGGAGAGTGGATAAGTGCATGCCAGGAACAGCACCAGGCTTACCTGAAAAATTAGGTGTCAACTTGGAGAAGCCAAACAGCATAAGCAGCAAGTGATAAACAGAGCTAAGCGATCCCACAACCAACAAGTAGATCTCGGCTCTGCAGTCCTACCACATCTAGTTATGAATGGTAATAGACAATTAATAACAGACCAGAGGAGGAACCTCTACAAATATCCCCATCATCAGTGATTCTCCTTTACCCCATCTGCCAAAGCTATCTCATGTCCCCTTTTTGCCTTCCTGATATCCCTATTAAGTGAGAGATAGTGGGAACTGCTGATGCTGCAGAATCTGAGATAACAAGGTGTAGAGCTGGGTGAACACGGCAGGCCAAGCAGCATCAGAGGAGCAGGAAAGCTGACATTTCGGGCCTAGACCCTTCTTCAGAAATGGGGGAGGGTAAGGAGATTCTGAAATAAAGAGAGAGAGGTGGGGAAGGCAGATGGAAGATGGATAAAGGAAAAGGCAGGTGGAGAGCAGACAAACAGGTCAAAGAGGTGGGGATGGAGCCAGTAAAGGTGAGTGTGGGTAGGGACTTAGGGTGAGGGTAGGTCAGTCCAGGGAGGACAGACAGGTCAAGTTGGAGGGATGAGGCTGATAGGTAAGAGGTGGGGGTGGGTCTTGAGGTGGGAGGAGCGGATAGGTGGGAGGAAGGATGGACAGGTTAGGGAGGCAGGGACGAGCTGGGCCGGTTTTGGGATGCGGTCGGAGAGGGGAGATTTTGAAGCTTGTGAAGTCTGCATTGAAATCATTGGGCTGCAGCGTTCTCAAGTGAAATCCCCAGTAAGTGTTTTCCTAAATCCCATTTACTCCTTAAAGGATTCATTTGATCCCAGCTGTCTATACCTGATATATCTCCAGTCATCCAGTGTTCCCTACTTCTACCAGCCTTGTCCTTCATACTAACAGGAACATGCTGGCCCTGAACACTTGGGATTTCGCTTTGAAATCCTCCCATCTGCCAGACTTCCCTTTGCCTGTAAATAGCTTTCCTCAACCCAGTTTTGAAAGTTCTTATCTAATGCCATCAAAATTGACCTTGACCCAATTTAGATCTTTAAGTTGCGAACCAGAACTATGCTTTCCCCTAAGGACTATAAACCTGATAGAGTTATGGTCACTGGTCCCAGAGTGCTCCCCCACTAAAACCTCAGTTACTTGCTCTGCCTTATTTAGCAACGCAAGGTCAGAATCTGCCCTTTCTCTAGTAGGACCATCTACATATTGATTGAGAAAGTTTTCTCGAGTAAACTTAACAAATTCCTCCCCATCCAAGTTCTTAAAATTACTGCAGTTGCAGTCCAATTTGGAAAGTTAAAATCCCTTACTATTACGATCCCAATATTCTTACAGATATCTGCCATCTCTCCACATATTTGCTCCTCAATTTCCTGCTATTACAAGGAGGCCATAGTACAATCCTTATCAAAGTGATCACTCCCTTCTCAGTTCCACCCATATTAGTTTAACTGGATGATCCCTGAGGAATATCCTCTTTCAGTACAGCTGCGATGCTTTCCCCAATCAGAAACACCACTCTCCCTCCTCTCTTGCATCTTCTATCCCTCCTATAGCATCCGTACCCTGAAACATTGAGCTGCAGTCTGTCCATCCCTCAGCCACATTTCTGTCATGGCTATGATATCCCAGTCCCATATTCCCAACCATACCCTGAATTCATCTGCCTTGCTTGTCAGGCCTATTAAATACCCTGATGTGAATGCTGTCCAGTATCTACTATACTTATCACCAGTATCTCTGTCCAGTTTTGATTATACATACTGCCATTAGCTTTGTCCAGTACGTACTAGATACACAGCCATTGACTCTGTGTGGAATCTATTTTATGTATTGCCTTTATCTGCTCCCAGTGTCTACCATACACGGTGCAATTATCTCTGTCCAGTATCTATTATACACATAGCCAATTAATCTATTATCAACACTGCCATTATCTCTGCCATGACTCATGATACACCCTGTCATTAACTTTGTCAAGCATTTATTATAGCCCTGCCAGTAAAGCTGGCCAATATCTATTATACACACTACCATTAACTCCACCTAGTACAAATAGAAACACTGTCACTGTGTGTAGTATCTGTTATCAAATGATCATTATCTCCACTCAGTATCTATTACACACACTATGATAGACAATAGGCAAGAGACAACAGGTGCAGGGGTAGGCCATTCGGCCCTTCAAGCCAGCACCACCATTCATTATGATCATGGCTGATCATCCACAATCAGTATCCTGTTCCTGCCTTATCCCCATAACCTTTGATTCCACTATCTTTAAGAGCTCTATCCATCTCTATCTTGAAAGTAACCAGAGACTCGACCTCCAATGCCTTCTGGGGCAGAGCATTCCATATATCCACCACTCTCTGGGTGAAGCAGTCTTTCCTCAATTCTGTTCTAAATCGCCTACCCCTTATTTTGAAACTGTGTCCTCTCATTCTAGACTCATCCATCAGCGGAAACATGCTTCCTGCCTCCAGAGTGTCCAATCCCTTAATAATCTTATACATCTCAATCAGATCCCCTCTCATCCTTCTGAACTCCAGTGTATACAAGCCCAGTCGCTCCAATCTTTCAACATATGATAGTCCTGCCATTCTGGGAATTGACCTTGTGAACCTATGCTGCACTCCCTCAATAGCAAGAATGTCCTTCCTCAAATTTAGAGACCAAAATTGCAAACAATATTCCCGGTGCGGTCTCACCAGGGCCCTGTACAGCGGCAGAAAGACCTCTTTGCTCCTATACTCAATTCCTCTTGTTATGAAGGCCAGCATGCCATTAGCTTTCTTTACTGCCTGCTGTACCTGCATGTTTGCCTTCATTGACTGATGTACAAGAGCACCTAGATCTTGTTGTACTTCCTCTTTACCTAACTTGACTCCATTTAGATAGTAATCTGCCTTCCTGCTCTTGCTACCAAAGTGGATAACCACACATTTATCCACATTAAACTGCATCTGCCATGCATCCATCCGCTCACCTAGCCTGTCCAAGACATCCTGTATTCTCATAACGTCCTGCTCACATTTCACACTGCCACCCAGCTTTGTGTCATCAGTAAATTTGGTAATATTACTTTTAATGCCTTGGTCTATATCATTAATGTATATTGTAAACAGCTGTGGTCCCAGCACCGAACCTTGTGGTACCCCGCTGGTCACCGCCTGCCACTCCGAAGGGGACCCGTTTATCACTACTCTTTGCTTCCTGTCAGCCAAGCAATTTTCAATCCAAGTCAGTATTTTGCCCCAGTACCACGTGCCCTAATTTTGCTCACTAATCTCCTATGTGGGACTTTATCAAAGGCTTTCTGAAAGTCCAGATACACTACATCGACTGCCTCTCCCTTGTCCATCTTCACAGTTACATCCTCAAAAAATTCCAGAAAATTAGTCAAGCACGATTTCTCTCTCGTAAATCCATGCTGACTTGGACCTATCCTGTTACTACTATCCAAATGAGTCGTAATTTCATCTTTTATATAATTGACACTAGCATCTTTCCCACCACTGATATCAGGTTAACCAGTCTACAATTCCCTGTTTTCTCTCTCCCTCCTTTCTTGAAAAGTGGGGCAACTTTAGCCACCCTCCAATCTGCAGGAACTGATCCTGAACCTGTATAACCTTGGAAAATGGTTACAAATGCATCCACGATTTCTAGAGCCACCTCGTTAAGTACCCTGGGATGCAGACCGTCAGGTCCCGGGAACTTATCAGCCTTCAGACCCAACAGTCTATCCAATACCATTTCCTGCCTAATATAAATTCCCTTCAGTTCATCCATTACCCTCGGTCCTTCAGCCACTATTACATCTGGGAGATTTCTTGTGTCTTCCCGAGTGAAGACAGATCCAAAGTACCTATTGAACTCTTCTGCCATTTCCTTGTTCCCCATAATAAATTCACCCGTTTCTGTCTTCAAGGGCCCAATTTTAGTCTTAACCATTTTTTTTTCTTTTCACATACCTAAAAAAGCTTTTCCTATCCTCCTTTATATTTTTGGCCAGTTTGCCTTTGTTCCTCATTTTTTCTCCGCATATTGCCTTTTTAGTTATCTTCTGTTGTTCTTTCAAACCTACCCAGTCCTCTGGCTTCCCACTCATCTTTGCTAATGTAATACTTCTCTTTTATCTTTGTACAGTCCTTATCTTCCCTCGTCAGCCACGGCCACCCCTGCCTCTCCTTAGGATTTTTCTTCCTCTTTGGAATGGACTGATCCTGCACCTTCTGCATTATATCCAGAAATACCTGCCATTGTTGTTCCACTGCCATCCCTGCTACGGTATTGAACCATTGAACTTTGGCCAGCTCCTCCCTTATAGCTCCAGAGTTCCCTTTGTTCAACTACAATACTGACACTTCCGATTCTCCCTTCTCCCTCTCAAATTGCAGATTAAAACTTATCATATTATGGTCACTACCTCCTAATAGCTCCTTTACTTTGAGGTCCCTGATCAAATCCGGTTCCTTGCACAACCCCAGATCCAGAATTGCCTCCCCCATGGTAGGCTCCAGTACAAGCTGTTCGAAGAATCCATCTGGGAGGCACTCCACAAACTCTCTTTCTTGGGGTCCAGTACCATTCTAATTCTCCCAGTCTACTCGCATGTTGAAATCTCCCATAACAACTGTAGTAATACCTTTGCAACAGGCCAATTTCAACTCCTGGTTCAACTTACACCGTATATCCTGACTACTGTTTGGGGGCCTGTAGATAACTCCCATTAGGGTCTTTCTACCCTTAGAATTTCTCAGCTCTATCCATACTGACTCTACTTCTCCTGATTCTATGTCCCCCCTCGCAAGGGACTGAATATCATTCCTCACCAACAGGGCCACCCCATTAACTCTGTCCAATAGTTATTACATACCCTGATATTACCTTTATTCATCATATATCATGCATGCTACCATTCACTCTGTCCAATATCTATTCAACAAAATGCCATGAACTTTGTCCAGTATCGATTATTGCAGTCTGCTATTACCTATGTTCATTAAATCTATCTATTAAAGACGCTGCCATTAAGGCAGTTCAGTATTGATTAAACACATTGCCATCAACTCTGTGCAACATTTATTATACTCTCAGCCATTGCACTGTCCAACATCAACTATACACACTGCCATTATCTCTGTCCCTTTAACTGTTATATATCCCACCATTAATTCTGACCACTACCTATCGTAGACCATGTAATTATTGCCGTACAGTATCAATTATACACCCTGCCATTATCTCTCTCTACTATGTATTATACATCCTGCCATTAATACTGTCCGGTATCTAATATACACACTTATTGTTTCTGTCCAGCAAATACTGTACAAACTGCCAATCACTCTGTGCTGCATCAATCTTACATACTTCCATTAATTCTGGTATCATCTTATGAATCCTGCTATTAACTCTGTCTACTGTGCACCATATCAATATTGCTGTCCAATATCTATTATACACACCACCATTAACTCTATCCAACATTTATTATACGTCCTGCTATTAACTCTATCTCCAGTGCATATTGCACACACTGCCATTAACTCTGACCAGTATGTATTATTTACCATGTTATTATTGTGGTCCAATCTTGATTATGCACCCAACTATTAACTCTTTCTAGTATCTATTATACATACTGCCATTGTCTCTGTTCATTATCTCATATACATCCTGCCATTAGATTTTACGAGTATCTATTGTAGATTATATTTTTATTGCAATCCAGTTTCCATTACACCCTGCTAATAACTCCCTCCGTTATAAATTTTACACACTATTAATTCTGTTCTACACACTGCCAACAATTCTGTCTAGTATCTATTATACACCCTGCCATTAACTCTCTCCGGTATTGATTATATACACTGCCATTAATTCTGTGCAGTATTAACAATACACACTGCAGTAACTCAGTTCAGTGTCTATTATGGAGACAGCCATTATATATGTCCAGTCTCTGCTACAGATTCTGCCATTAATTCTGCACAGCATCAGTTATGCACCCTGCCATTCTCTCTGTCCACTGCGTGTGATACATCCAGCCCTGAGGTCTGTCCATAATCTATTAACACACAGCCATCAATTCCATCCAGTATCTGTTAGACATACTGCCACTGGCTCTGTCCAAGATTAATTAGACCTTTCCATTATCTCTGTCCACAATCTATGGTACACCCTGCCATTCACTCTGTCATGAACCCTGTGCAGTATCAATTATTACAGTCTTCCATTAACACTGTTTAGCATCTATTTAACACACTGCTATTAAGACAATCTAGTATTGATTATACACCCTGCCATTATCTCTGTGTATTATTGCAATCCAGTATCTATGATACACCCTAACAAAACTCTGTACACTGTACACGTTACCAGGTGTGCATATTGGCTCGGTGGTTAGCATTGTTGCCTCACAGCACCAGGGACCTGGGTTCAATTTCACCCTTGGGCATCTGTCTGTGCAGAGTTTTGCACATTTTCCCCATGTCTGTGTATGTTTTCTCGGGGTGATCCGGTTTCTCCCACAGTCCAAAGATGTGTGGGTTAGTGGGATTGGCCATGATAAACTGCCCGTAGTGTCCAGGGACGTGTAAGCTAGGCAGATTCGTCACAGAAAATGCAGGGCTACAGGGGCAGGGAGAGTCTGAGTGGAATGCTCTTCAGAGAGTCAGCATGGACTCGATGGGCTGAATGGGTTACTTCCATACTGTAGGGATTCCATGATTAATTATGTCCAGTACCAATTGGACACAGCCATTAAATCTGGCCAGCACTTACTAGATATCTGCCATTATGTCTGTCCACTACCTATGATATTCTCTGCCATTAACTCTGTACAGTATCTATGAAACACAGTACCATGAACTCTGTCCAGTATCTATTTTTTACAGTCTGCCATCAATTCTGTCCAGCATCTATAATACGGATTACCACGAACACTGTCCCAGCATCTGTTATCTGCACTGCCATTGACTCTGTCCAATACTGATTGCAGACATTATCATTAACCCTCTCCAGTATGTATGATGCATAATGTCAGTACTTCTGCACAGTATCTACTTTACACCACATTATTATCTCTGTTCAGTACCTCTTATACACACTGCCATTAACTCTGCCCAGTATCTAGAATACACAGTGCTATTAATTCTGCCAGTAAATATTACACAAACTACCGCTATTCTCTTAAACATCAATTTTTCCAGCCTGCCATATCTCTGTCCACTGTCTATTATGCATCCTGTCATTAACTCTGTCCAGTACCTATCATCACACTGCTATTAATGTCGTCCAGTATCAATAATGCACACTGCCAATAACTCTGTCCAGAGTCCCGCAGCAACTCTGTTCAGTATCTATGATATATACCACCACTGTATCTGTCCAGCTAATGTTTTGTACACTGCCATTGGCTGCCCAGAAGCTAACTCTGTCCAATATCTATTATACACACAGGTATTAACATTTTCCAGTGTCAATAGCACATACTGCTTTAACTCTGTCGAGCATCTAATTGGTTTTCCCAGAGCGAAAATGTCAATTATAGGGGGCATGGATTTAAGGTGAGAGGGGAAATGTTTAAAGGAGAAGTGTGGGCAAATTTTTACATGGAGTGAACGTAAACATAGAACATAGAGGAATGCAGCACAGACAGGCCCTCCCGCCCATGATGTTGTGCTGATCCTACTAAGATCAAACTACCCTGTATACCTTACATTTTACTATCCTCCATGTGCCTATCCAAGAGTCGCTTAAATGTCTCTAATGCATCTGATTCCACTACCACTACCGGCAGCGCATTCCATGCACCCACCACTCGCGATGTAAAAAACCTACCTCTGTCATCTCCCCATACCACCCTCCAATCACCTTAAATTTACACCCCCTTGTAATAGTCATTTCCACTCTGAGAAAAAGTCTCTGGCTATCCACTTTATCTATGCCTCTCATCATTTTATACACCTTTATCAAGTCACCTCTCGTCCTTCTTCGCTCCAATGAAAAAGCCCCTAGCTCACTCAACTTTTCCTCATAAGACCTGCCCTCCAGTCCATGCAGCATCCTGGCAAATCTCCTCTACACCCTCTCTAAAGCTTCCACATCCTTCTTATAATGAGGCGACCAGAACGGAATAAAATTTTCCAAATGTGGTCTACCCATGGTTTTATGGTGGTGCAGCAGAGTATGGCAGGTGCCTGGAATGTGCTGCCAGGGAGTTGGTAGAAGTGGATACTGTAGCAATATTTAAGAGGCATTTAGACAGATCTGAGAACAGGTAAGGAATACAGGGATCCAGACTATGTGCAGGCAGATCGGATTAGTTTAGAATGGTATAGTGTTCGGTGCGGACATGGTGAGCCAAAGGGACTGTTTCTGTCTGTAGTGTTGCATTCTCACCTGTAGTCTTTTCACACAATTCAACCTCGCTCAGTAACCTCCACAACTAGTAACCACCTCACCCAGCAAGATCCTCAAAGCAACCTCCACACCCACAAACCACATCACTGAGGAACCTCTGCTCCCAGTAATCAACTCACCCAGCAACCTCCATCTTCTATAATCTCTGCCTCAACAGTCTCTGTTCTATTTTCAGGGTTACTAATCACAATTCTCAATGCTCCCCTTGGAACAAAATTCCAAGCACTCCTAACTAAGTTGACATTGTCTGGCTGCACATTGTCAAAACTCTGCACTCTTAATCCAGGAGTGAGAATTCATATCTATATTCCTATTTGTTAAGGTTCTAAACAACTTTATCAAGTTGTCTTTCTATCTCTGTAAATTTCTACATCTAACTGTATAAATAATGTTGAACAGTGTGAGATCCCAGGTCACTCTTTTTAGTCCCAGCCCTCACTCAACCTACCTTCCAACTGCACCACTTAGGATGTGGTCTCTGCTCATTCCCTGCCAACTTCACTTCTTCATCGGAAATCTGTCTTCCCATTTCTCCACTCTGCCCACTCTCCTGAAGTTTGTTATTATCTTTATCATTGCTTACTATATGACTGTGTTTTGTCTGTCATCAAACCCAAGTCCAGATGATTAATATGATTAAACAAAAAGCCTTGATCTGATGATTGAACTCTGAAAGACATGACAGGAAGCCATGTTCTAGTCTGAAAGTTGGCTTTTCACCACTCCTCCCTTTGTCCAGTCTGTCAGCCACTTTTGCATCCCAGCTGTCCTTTAACCCCATGTGCTGATAAGTCTCCATGTCCCTTAACTCCCATTTTTGCTGATAAGTCTAGAACCTGTTAATTTAGCAAATGCTTTGGAAAGTACACACATCAACTGTACCACTAGTTTCTCACATCGAAACATGTCTCCTGCCTTTACCCATTCCCTTGTGAAAACTCAATCACACCAGAGAAGAATTCCTGCTCCCTCATTAATCTGCATCTTGGCTTTAATGGCTCGGGTCCGGTGACCCTTCCTCAGAACTATTTGGGGAAGAATTTTGCTCAGAATCTGTTTTCTCCTCCACAGATGCTGCCAGACCTGCTGAGCTTTTCCAGCAACTTTGTCTTTGTTCCTGATTTACGACATCTGCAGCTCTTTTGGTTTTTATCTTGGCTTTAATGCCTATTTAACATAGCTATAAAATGTGATGCCAGTGAGCTTCCAGGTGAACCCATAACAACTTGTTTTTGTAACTGGAAGCCTGTGACCTACAGTATACCACAGAGATCAGTGCTGGGGCCCTTGTTGTTCATTATTTACATCAATGACTTGGATGTGAATGCACAGAGTTTGCAGATAACATGAAAATTTATGGTGTTTTAGACACGGTGGAGGACAATCTCAGGCTACAGTAAAATATTGATCAGTTGGTAAACTGAGCAATGCCAGATGACATTTAATGCAGTTAAGTGTGAGGTGATGTATTTTTGGAGGTCCAATAAGGGAAGGACTTACACAATGAATGGTAAGTTTCAAGGGACTGTGGAACAGAGGTCATTGTGTACAAGTCCAAAGATCCTTGAAGTGTCAGCACAGGTAGAAAGGGTGGTGATCTGAATTCTGAAAGGTTTGGGCATTCAAGGATTAAGTGCCTTAAGTATTTTTTTTTAATTTAATTCTTTTCACCAAAGTAGCTGGTGATCCCTGATTATACAATCATTCTGGTACAACTGGGTCTACTCCAGATGTTTCAGGCTCAGCGCCCAAACACAAACACTGGAAAGGTTCAATTTAACTAAGCAGCTGCCTAATCCTTTCAGCAGTTGGCCTCACCATGGAGTACAAATTTCACATTGATGAGTCTTAAACCGATGACAAGGAGGTATAGCAAAAGGAAAGCTTGCTGCATGTCATATAACATTTCCCTGAGTGAAAAAACAGACATGTTCCATAAAAACAATCAGTGGAATATAACTGCACCAGATGAGAAAGAGACCCCAGGGAAATAATGGGTGACTCACTATTTTGAATGCCTACATGTGCATGAGCAGACATGTGCCTGCATACCTATGTATGTGTGTGTCTGTCCATGTATCCAGATGGGAATTAGATAATCCTGCTGGCTGGCTGGTTGGTTGTCATGCAGAGTAATGCCAATACTTTGGATTCAATTCCTGCACCAGCTGAGATTACCACAGAGGATGCTCCTTCTCCTGCTCTCCCCTCACCTGAGGCATGGTGAGCCTCAGCTTAAACCACCATTAGTAGTCTCTCTTTAATGAGACAGCAACTAAATGGTGATTTTGTGTGTGTACGGTCAAGCAAAAGCAACTCATAGAAAATGGTGGTATTTAAAGCAAGAATCGTACGGGATACATATTAGATTCGACAACAAATGATTCCGTTCCCCTGCTCCTGAGACAGCACATGAGAAAAAGAATGTATTCAGAAAATGATCTAAATACACAGAAGAACAACATGAAATACTACAATTTTAAACACAATGATAGATGTGAAACAAACAGGGAGAATGGTGGAGAAACTCAGCAGAACTAGCAACAGTTGTACAGACAAAAACTGAGTTATGGTTTTGAGGCTGACATGGTTCTCCAGAACAGTCTGGAGGGCTTCCTGACACAGTATGTAGACAGGCCAACAAGGGGGGAAGCCACATTAGATTTGGTACTGGGTAATGAGCCTGGCCAGGTGTTAGATTTGGAAGTAGGTGAGCACTTTGGTGATAGCGATCACAATTCTGTTATGTTTACTTTAGTGATGGAAAGGGATAGGTGTATACCACTGGGAAAGAGTTATAGCTGGGGGAAAGACAATTATGATGAGATTAGGCAAGATTTAAGGAGCATAGGATAGGGAAGGAAACTGCAGTGGATGGGCACATTAGAAATGTGGAGCTTATTCAAGGAAAAGCTTCTGTGTGTCCAAGATAAGTATGCACCTGTCAGGCAGGGAGGAAGCTGTAGAGTGCGGGAGCCATGGTTTACGAAGGAGGTGGAATCTCTGGTCAAGAGGAAGAAGGCGGCTTATGTTAGGATGAGATGTGAAGGCTCAGTTAGGGCACTTGAGGGCTACGAGGTAGCCCAGAAAGACCTAAAGAGAGAGCTCAGAAGGGCCAGGAGGAGACATGAGAAGTTGTTGGTGGATAGGATCAGAGTAAACCCTAAGGCTTTCTATAGGTATTTAAGGAATAAAAGAATGACAAAGTAAGATTAGGCCCAATCAAGGATAGTAGTGGTAAGCTGTGTGTGGAGTCAGATAAGATAGGGGAAGCGCTAAATGAATATTTTTCAACAGTATTCACTCTAGAAAACGACAATGATGTCGAGGAAAATACTGAGATACAGGCTACTAGACTAGGTGGGATTGAGGTTCACAAGGAAGACGTATTAGAAATCCTTCAGAAGGAGAAGATAGATAAGTCCCCTGGGCCGGATGGGATTTATCCTCGGATCCTCTGGGAAGCCAGGGAGGAGATTGCCGAGCCTTTCGCATTGATCTTTAATTCGTCATTGTCTACAGGAATAGTGCCAGATGACTGGAGGATAGCAAATGTGGTTCCCCTGTTCAAGAAGGGGAGTAGAGACAACCATGGTAATTATAGACCAGTGAGCCTTACCTCAGTTGTTGGTAAAGTGTTGGAAAAGGTTATAAAGGATAGGATTTATAATCATCTAGAAAAGAATAAATTGATCAGGGATAGTCAGCATGGTTTTGTGAAGGGAAAGTCGTGCCTCACAAACCTTATTGAGTTCTTTGAGAAGGTGACCAAACAGGTAGATGAGAGTAAACCGGTTGGTGTGGCGTTTATGGATTTCAGCAAGGCATTCGATACGGTTCCCCACAATAGGCTATTGTACAAAATGCGGAGGAATGGAATTGTGGGAGATATAGCAGTTTGGATCGGAAATTGGCTTGCAGAAAGAAGACAGAGGGTGGTAGTTGATGGGAAATGTTCATCCTGGAGACCAGTTACTAGTGGTGTACTGCAAGGGTCGGTGTTGGGTCCACTGCTGTTTGTCATTTTTATAAATGACCTGGATGAGGGATGGGTTAGTAAATTTGCAGACGACACTAAGGTCGGTGGAGTTGTGGATAGTGACGAAGGATGCTGTAGGTTGCAGAGAGACATAGATAAGCTGCAGAGCTGGGCTGAGAGGTGGCAAATGGAGTTTAATGCGGACAAGTGTGAGGTGATGCGCTTTGGTAGGAGTAACATGAAGACCAAGTACAGGGCTAATGGTAAGATTCTTGGCAGTGTAGATGAGCAGAGAGATCTCGGTGTCCATGTACACAGATCCTTGAAAGTTGCCACCCAGGTTGACAGGGCTGTTAAGAAGGCATACAGCGTTTTAGCTTTTATTAATAGAGGGATCGAGTTCCGGAACCAAGAGGTTATGCTGCAGCTGTACAAAACTCTGGTGTGGCCGCACTTGGAGTATTGCGTACAGTTCTGGTCATCGCATTATAAGAAGGATGTGGAAGCTTTGGAAAGGGTGCAGAGGAGACTTACTAGGATGTTGCCTGGTATGGAGGGATGGTCTTACGAGGAAAGGCTGAGTGACTTGAGGCTGTTTTCATTAGAGAGAAGAAGGTTGAGAGGTCACTTAATTGAAACATATAAAATAATCAGAGGGTTAGATACGGTGGATAGGGAGAGCCTTTTTCCTAGGATGGTGACGGCGAGCACGAGGGGGCATAGCTTTAAATTGAGGGGTGAAAGATATAGGACAGATGTCAGAGGTAGTTTCTTTATTCAGAGAGTAGTAAGGGAATGGAACGCTTTGCCTGCAACGGTAGTAGATTCATCAACTTTAGGTACATTTAAGTCGTCATTGGACAAGCATATGGACGTACATGGAATAGTGTAGGTTAGATGGACTTGAGATCGGTATGACAGGTCGGCACAACATCGAGGGCCGAAGGGCCTGTACTGTGCTGTTACGTTCTATGTTCTAATGACTGAACATTTCAGAAGGTTTAAAAACAGGGTCTGAAAAGTGCTAGTGCAAATTGTACAGAGGAAAATGGTTCAATTCTAATGGATGTGGCACTGACAATTGGGGATAGAGATTTCTGCTTTGCATGCAAAAATTTGTATTCTTATACGAAGTCTTTTTTGTCTAAAGTTACTGCTCAAATAATTCACATCCAGCCAATTGCAAAATCTAACATGAACCAGCACAATTAAGCTGCATTTTAAATTCTAATTTTCTTCAAAATGCTTTAAAAAATAATTCTTGACATATTTATGGGTAACGTCATGCAGTTTCTATAAGCAAAAGTAAACGTTTTAACCACTGTTTGTGCCACCTTCTGAATATTCCAGTTTTAAAAACTAAAATAATGCACAATGATACAATACCTTTTTTTTATTTACTAATGGGGATTGCTGGCCAGTATTTATTGCCCATCCCTAGCTGCCCTTGAACTGAGTGGCTTGCGAGGCCATTTCAGAAGCCAGTTGAGAGTCAACCACATTGCTTTGGGTCATAAGTAGGCCAGGCCAGGTGAGGATGGCAGATTTCCTTTCCTGAAAGATGTTAGTGAGCCAGGCAGATTTTTCTAGCTATTGACGATGGTTTTTTGGTCATCAGCGGATTCTTAACTGTGGACATTTTTCACTGAATTCACGTGGCAGGATTTGAAAGTTGGGTCCCCAGAAAATTAGCTGAGTTTCTGCATTAATAGAGTAGCGATAATACAACTACCTCAAAATCTCCACTTATGTAAGCCAAGTCCCAACAGCTTTCAAGACCTCAATTTAACCAGTGGGGTTGCAGGCTTTGTTGCTTCTCCTCCCAATGGTGATTCATCCATGCAATCTACCACATTGTTGTACGACATTGTACACGAGAGACTACTACCTGTCACTTCATTCACACACATGCAGTCCTTGCAGTTTCCAGTATTAATGGATGATATTGTCATCCTGAATAAAGAGAAACTCTGTCCTGTGCGTGAAGAGAATTTTCTTCATTTGACATTGGTCTGCAGAGGTCCCGATGGTTTCAAATAAGCCTTCACCTGTCATGATGGTCAGTATCTGAAGTGTAGTCAAAATTGACATGTCAGAGACAGGTATCCATTATATACAAAGCAAAGACCCAAAAACAGCCATGCAGAATGATCGGCTTTGTAATATAGTATCAGGAGCAAATAACAGCCTGTACACCAGGAATAATTCCCCTGCTCTTTGAAACGGTGACATGAGATGTTTTATACACACCTCAAAAACACAGTAGATACTGTACTGGGGAATCAAGAAAATGCTTTTGAAGTGTAACAGTCTGCGGATTATAGTCTTACGATAATACCACTCAGCCATCGCTTCCCATTATCAACACCACTTTCAACATCCTTGTGGTCACCATTGGCCAGAAATTCAACTCATCTCATCACAAAAACATAATGACTGCTAGAGCAGGTCTGAGGCTAGAATTATTACAGTGAGTAACACACCTCCCACTCTCCAAGCTTGTCCATCATCGACATGGCACAAGTCAGGAGTGTAATGGAATACTCCCCACTTGCCTCGATGGATGCAGTTCCGACAATACTCAATAAGCTAGACAGCATCAAGGACAAAGCAGCACATTTAATAGGCACTGCATCCATTATCCCCCCAACACTGATACTTTTGTGTGGGCAACACGATGTATAAACAACAAGCAAAATAAAATCACAAAGACTCAATTTAGAACCAAATGTAATTGGCACATAAAATTCCACCAAATTTTGCACAGTTTCTCAACAAATGACAACAAAGAACCCAGTGGCATCAAGGAGAGGTCTAAGGCTTGGTCCTTAGCAAGTCTGGCAGCATGTGTGGAGTAAACATTTCTGATCAGTTCTGAAGAAGGGTTATGGGGCCCAAAATATTCATTCTGATTTCTATCCACAGATTAAATTTAGGATGTAGTTTTGAATGATGGATTTTGGTCCTTGCACAGTTTCAGCATCCTGTGTTAGACTCGGCACAGAGATGGCCCTTTGACCCAAATTGGTCCATGCTGACCAAAATGTTCATCCATGCGAAGCCCATTTCCCTGCACTTGGCCCATATCCTTCTAAGCCTTTCCTATCCATGTATTTGTCCAAATGCCTTTTAAATGTTTTCAATGTACCCATCCTCAAACACTTCTGATAGTAGCTCATTCCATATGCGTACCACCCTCCCTGTAAAAATGTTATGCCTCAGGGTCCCATGTATTTTGGTGGGTAGGGCCTATCAGGGATAGCGTAGGGAACTTATGCGTGGAGTCTGAGCAGATAGGGGAAGCCCTAAATGATTTTTTGCTTCAGTTTTCACAAAGGAAACGGACCTTGTTGCGAATGAGAACTTTGAGGAGCAGGGAAACAGGCTTGAACAGATCGAGATTTGGGAAGTTGATGCGCTGGAAATTTTGGCAAACATTAAGATTGATAAGTCCCCAGCGCCAGACCAGATTCATCCTGGGTTGCTCCGGGAAGCGAGAAAGGAGGTTGCTAAGCCGCTGGCGAAGATCTTTGCTTCCTCACACTCCACGGGAGTCGTACCGGAAGATTGGAAGGAGGCAAATGTTGTTCCTCTTTTCAAGAAGGGAAATAGGGAAATCCCTGGAAATTATAGACCAGTCAGTCTTACGTCTGTGGTCAGCAAGGTTTTGGAAAGAATTCTGAGGGATAGGATTTATGACTATTTGGAATGATTAAACGGAGTCAGCATGGCTTTGTGAGGGGCAGGTCATGCCTCACAAATCTTATTGAGTTCTTTGAGGAGGTCACGAAACAGGTTGATGAGGGTCGAGCAGTGGATGTGGTGTACACAGACTTCAGCAAGGCATTTGATAAGGTTTCCCACAGCAGGCTCATTCATAAAGTCAGGAGGTATGGGATACAGGGTGATTTGGCTGTCTGGATTCAGAATTGGTTGGCTGACAGGAGGCAGACAGTGGTTGTAGATGGTAAGTATTCTGCCTGGAGGTCACTGCTGAGTGGTGTCCCGCAGGGCTCTGTTCTTGGGCCTCTGCTCTTTGTAGTTTTTATAAATGACTTGGATGAGGAGGTTGAGGGGTGGCTTAGTATGTATACTGATGACACAAAGGTTGGAGGTGCCGTTGATAATATCGAGGGCTATTGCAGGCTTCAGCGAGACATTGACAGTATGCAGAGCTGGGCTGAGAAATGGCAGGTGGCGTTCAACCTGGATAATTGAGAAGTGATGCATTTTGGAAGGTCGAACTTAAGTGCTGAATATAGGATTAAAGGCAGGATTCTCGGCAGTGTGGAGGAACAGTGGGATCTTGGTGTTCAAGTGCATAGCTCCCTCAAAGTTGCCACCCAAGTGGATAAGGTTGTTAAGAAAGCAAATGGTGTTTTGGCTTTCATTAACTGGGGGATCGAGTTTTAGAGTGCGAGGTTTTGCTGCAGCTCTACAAAATCCTGGTGAGACCACACTTAAAATACTGTGTCCAATTCTGGTCGCCCTATTACAGGAAAGATGTGGAGGCTTTGAAGAGGGTGCAAAGGAGGTTTACCAGGATGCTGCCTGGACTGGAGGGTTTGTCTTACGAGGAGAGGTTGTCTGAGCTCAGACTTTTCTCTCTGGAGAGGAGGAGGAAGAGAGGTGACCTGATCGAGGTGTACAAGGTAATGAGAGGCATGGATAGAGTTGATAGCCAGAGACTTTTCCACAGGGCAGGATTAACTGCCACAAGGGGTCATAGTTTTAAGGTGTTAAGAGGATGGTATAGAGGAGACGTCAGAGGGAGGTTCTTCACCCAGAGAGTTATAAGCGCATGGAATAGTTTGCCAGTGGTAGTCGTGGAAGCAGAGTCATTAGTGACATTTAAGCGACTGCTGGACATGGCACATGGACAGCAGTGAATTGAGGGGAATGTAGGTTAGGTTATTTTATTTTTGGATTAGGATTAATCCACGGCACAACATCGTGGGCCGAAGGGCCTGTACTGTGCTGTATTTTTCTATGTTCTATGTATTCTTTCCCCTCTTATCTTGAACTGATGCCCTCTAATCCTTGATTCCCCAACCCTGGGAAAAAGATTGAGTGCATTCACCCAATCCATGCCTCTCAGAATCTTGTACACTTCTATAAGATCCCCCCTTAGTCTCCTACGCTCTAAAGAAAAATGTCCTAGGTTGTCCAATCTGTCTCTTGAGTCCTGGCAACATCCTTGTAAATTCCTCCTGCACTCTTCCACTTTAATAATAATCTTCCAATAGCAAGGTGACCAAAACTAAACACAATACTCCAAGTGCAGCCTCACCAATATCATGTACAAGTGCAAATTAATTTCCCAACGTCTGGACTCAGTGCCCTGACTGATGAAAGCCAGTGTGCCAAAAGCTTTATTCACTGCCCTGTCTACCTGTGCCTCCACTTTCAGAGAACCGTGCACCTGAACTCCAAGGTCCCTCTGTTCCACTACACCCCTTAAGGCCCTACCATTCACCAGGAAACTCCTATCTGGATTTCCAAAATGCAACACTTCACACTTATCTATATTAAACTCCATTTGCCATTTCTTGGCCCACTTCCCCAGATGATCAAGATCCTGCTGTAATATCTGATAATCTTCCTCACTGTCCACAATGCCGCCTATTTTAGTGTCTTCTGCAAACTTACTAATCATGCCGTGCACATTCTCATCCAAATCATCGACAGAGATAACAAACAGCAATGGGCTCAGCACCAACCCCTGAGGCATACACTCCTCACAGACCTCCTGCCCAACAAGCATCCTTCCAGTATTATGCTCTGCTTCTTACCATCAAGTCAATTTTGTATCCAATTTTCCAGGTCTCCCTGTATTCCATATGATCTAAACTTCCAGAGCAGTACATCATGTGGAACCTTATCAAAGGCCTTATTGAAATTGAGTGAACAACCATTTCTCTGGAGTATTCACTGCTGGAGAAATAAAATGACTAAATATGCTGTGTGTACATGTTATACGGTTCAACAGAACCCAAAGACGGAACTGAAAGTTTAAGTCGGGCAAAACACTATGAGCATAGCGTTGATATCACAATGTAATGTCCTTTGCTCTGGCTTTATCCATTAGGTTTCTGCTGTGCTAGTGTATCGGTGTTGATTCCTCATTGGGGTGTAGCAGTCTCAGGCTGACTGCCCTTCAGTGACATTACTAAGCCAGATTGCCAGAGATCGTTATTGATGACTAATTCGCCCAGCTACAGTAACCAGCAGTGATTATATTGTCAGCCATCAGCTTTCTCACCTCTGAAGCCAGAGATCAGAACAGTTTTAGTCCCACTCAGAGGCTTGGCATAATATCTAATGTGATGCTCCAGTGTTGTACTGAGGGAAGTGCCTTGTTTTAGTAGTGATGTCAAAACAGATTGTAACAGTGCAAAAATCAAAGACTGTCCAAGGTATCAACTTTAACTCAAATATTTTCCAATTACTGTCAGTAAGAAGATGGCCATGAGCAATGTAGCCTCCATAAAACCTGCTCTAGGTGATATCGTCAACATTATTAAAGAAATGGCCAACACGCTGGATAATTACTTTCTGCTGCTATTTAAAGTAGAAAAGGTGAACATGTTAAACATTCCACCAAGGCTGAAATTCATCAAGACAAGGAATCAGTAAAATTAACATAAGCTGAACAGCCTCCTTCTGTACTATAATAATTCTGTGAATCTGTGATTCAAAGTAACAGTAATGAAGATAATGATATCGTTAATGGGATACAAGTCCTCGGAAACAAATGGTTTTCATCCCAGGAAGTACGTGGATAAGGGCATTGCAATTGCCTTCATCATCATCGTGTAAAGTTATTTCAATTGGGAACTGTTCCTCTGATTTGGAATTGTATTCATATCCCTCTGTTATTATGTAAGTAAGAGAGAAAATCTAGGGAATTATTGAGCATTTGGTGAGGCACCTGCTGTAACAAAATTACTGGAGTCTATAATTATGGTTTGGTAACTAAAAAATCACGGATTTATGAAGGTCCATTGTGTCTGATGAAGTTAACTGAAATTTTTGAAGGGGTCACTAAAGTAGTGAACAGAGGAATAATTGTGGATGTGCTTACAGCTAAACAAAGGCTTATGATGGTGTCCCTCTCTAAGAGGCCGTGAGCCAATAATAATAAGCTTATCAAAAACAGAAATTGCTGGAAAAGTTCAGCGGGTCCAGCAGCATCTGCAATAAAAACTCAGAGTTAATGTTTCGGGTCCAGTGACCCTTCCTCAGAACTGATGGTAGCTGGGAAAATGTCAGTTTATATGTAGAGGATAGGGAGGGAGATGGAACAGGAAGTAAATGATAGGATAAAGTATAGAGCCCAAAGAGAGAGAAGAGCAGTTGGATTGAATCATGGAATCTCTACAGTGCGGAAACAGGCCCTTCGGCCCAACAAGTCCACACCAAACCTCAGAGCATCCCATGAGGACTCATCCCCACCACAACCCACTTCATCTACACATCCCTGGATACTACAGGCAATTTAGCATGCCCAATTCACCTAACTTGCACATCTTTGGACTGTGGGAGGAAACTGGAGCACCCGGACGAAACCCACACAGTCTCAGGGAGAATGTGCAAACTCCACACAGTCGCCCAAGACTGGAATCAAACCCAGGTCCCTAGTGCTGTGAGGCAGCAGTGCTAACCACTGAGCCACTGTGCCATAGACAAAGCAGTTGACAACCATGTTGCTAGGAGGATGAATACCTGTTAATGGAAACTGTCAGTGACTAACAACAGGTAGTTAACAACAGGTAACAACAGGTGTAATGGCAGACTATGTAATAACAAGGCCTGTTGTGTGGGGTAGGGAACTAGGACACAGGAGAGTTTAGGCCCTAAAATTATTGAACTCGATATTGAGTCTGGACGGCTGCAGGATCCCCAGGAGGAAAATGAAGTGTTGTTCTTCCAGCTTGTACTGAGCTTCACTGGAACACTGCAGCAAGCCTAAGCCTGAGACAGAGATGTTGGCCAGGGAACAGGGTGGTGTGTTGAAGTGGCAGGCAACTGGAATTTCAGGGTCCTTTTTGTGAGCAAAACATAGGTGTTCTGTGAAGCAGTCACCCAGTCTTCGTTTTCCCAATGTAGAGGAGACTACCAGACATATATTCCCCGCCCCTCCCTTATTCACCTTCTGCAGAGACAATTCGTTCTGGTACACCCTGGACTATACTTCCTTCACCCCAAAACCACCACCCCCCGCATACCTCCCACCCCCCCCAATTGCCCGACAGCACCTTCCCCTCCAACTGACAAAGGTGTACCACCTGCCCATTTATCTCCTCCCTCCCCAGAATGCAAAGGCCAAAAGGTATTTTCCAGGTGAAGCAACACTTCACCCACACTTCTCACAATCTAGTCTATTGCATTTAGTGCTCACAATATGGTCTCCTCTACATTGGGGAAATGAAGCTAGACTGGGTGACTGCAACTTCTCTTTTTGCTCCTGATTACAGCATCCGCAGTTCTTTTGGGTTCTTTTCGACACAGAAAACAGTTCACTTGCAGCAAAACCATTCAGAAAAGAATAATAACACATCTCCCAATCAGAGTTGAGAGTAGGCAAACAGGGTAGTAATCAGCCAGATGGAGTTTGTCCTTTTATGTGGACAGGGCATACTTGCAATATTCTACATCGTCAATAGATGCCAGTGTTGTAGCGAGACTGGAAACGTTTGGCAAGCAGCATAAAGTATTTTGGTAAGAGATAATGGGAACTGCAGATGCTGGAGAATCCAAGATAACAAAGCGTGAAGCTGGATGAACACAGCAGGCCAAGCAGCATCTCAGGAGCACAAAAGCTGACGTTTCCGGCCTAGACCCTTCATCAGAGAGGGGGATGGGGAGAGGGAACTGGAATAAATAGGGAGAGAGGGAGAGGCGGACTGAAGCTGGAAAGAAAAGAAGATAGGTGGAGAGGAGAGTATAGGTGGGGAGGGGATTGGTCAGTCCAGGGAAGATGGACAGATCAAGGAGGTGGGATGAGGTTAATAGGTAGGAAACGGCAGTGCGGCTTGAGGTGGGAGGAAGCTTGTGAAGTCCACATTGATACCATGGGGCTGCAGGGTTCCCAAGCGGAATATGAGTTGCTGTTCCTGCAATCTTCGGGTGGCATCATTGTGGCACTGCAGGAGGCCCATGATGGACATGTCGTCTGAGAAATGGGAGGGGGGAGTTAAAATGGTTCGTGATTGGGAGGTGTCATTGTTTATTGCGAACCGAGCAGAGGTGTTCTGCAAAGTGGTCCCCAAGCCTCCGCTTGGTTTCCCCACAAGCTTCAAAATCTCCCCTTCCCCCACTGCATCCCAAAACCAGCCCAGCTCGTCCCCTCCCCCCACTGCATCCCAAAACGAGCCCAGCTTGTCCCCGCCTCCCTAACCTGTTCTTCCTCTCACCCATCCCTTCCTCCCACCTCAAGCCGCACCTCCATTTCCTACCTATTAACCTCATCCCACCTCCTTGACCTGTCTGTCTTCCCTGGACTGACCTATCCCCTCCCTACCTCCCCACCTATACTCTCCTCTCCACCTATCTTCTTTTCTCTCCATCTTCGGTCCGCCTCCCCCTCTCTCCCTATTTATTCCAGTTCCCTCTCCCCATCCCCCTCTCTGATGAAGGATCTAGGCCTGAAACGTCAGCTTTTGTGCTCCTGAGATGCTGTTTGGCCTGCTGTGTTTATCCAGCTTCACACTTTGTTATAAAGTATTTTGGTGTTTGGCTTCCAGCAGGTTGTCATGGCCAACAGCCTTTGCCGTGTCCAGTGTGTTCAGCAATCTCTTAATAAGCACGGTGTTTGCTGCAAGCTCAGAGGTAGATCATCCAGTTGCACTTCTGGCAGATGTTTGCGAATGTTTCAACTTTATCTTTTTGCCTTCATATGTTAGGTTTCAGCATCACTGAGGATGATGAAGCCTCTTCTATCAGTTACTTGTTTAACTGTCTTTAAAGCAGATCTTGCAGGACTGTAGAAGTTTGATTTGATTTATTGATTGTGTTGTTGCTTCATTTGGTTGATACTTCATTTTTTTGGTATGTGTGCTGCTAATCTGGCATGCCATTCTATACTCTTCATTGAACTAAGTTGGCTCCCTGGCTTGATGGTAAAGGTAAAGTGGGGAAAATGCTGGGCCATTAGGTCGCAGATTGCGTTGGAGAACAATTCTGCTGCTACTGATGGCTCATGGAAGTCATCTGTTCGAAGTCTGTCCCATTCACCATAGAGGTAGTATCATGCAACAGCATGGAAGGTATTCACAATGTGAAGGCAGGGCTTTGTCTCCACACGGACTGTGCCGTGGTTACTCTTACCGATACTGTCAGGGACGGATGCATTGGCATCAGATGGAATGGTGAGAATGAGGGTAAGTTTGTTTTTACCCTCATGTTGGTTCCTTCATCAACTGCTGCAGACCCAGTCTAGCAGCAAAGTTCTTTGGCATTCAGCCAGCTCAATGAGTGGTGCTGCTGCCGAGCCAATCATGGTGATAGTCATTGAAGTCCCTGACTCAGAGCATGTTCTGTGCCCTTGACCACAGGAAATGTCCTGGGCCATGGGTTATAGATTGTGGTTGAACACAATTCTGAAGCTGCTGATGATTCACAGTGCCTCATGGATGCTCAGTCTTGAGTTGCTAGATCTATTTGAAGTCTGTCTCATTTAGCATGGTATCAGTGCCACACGACATTATGGAAGCAATCATCAGTGTGAAATCAAGACTTCACTCCAACTAAATTGTCACAATCAGACACCTCAGATCTCAAATCCCAGATGACCTTTGTTCTGACTCACTCACTGGAGCATTGTGCTGGAAGTCAAACCTGAAATTTCCAGGGTCATCACAAATATGAAAATTTGATTAAATCTCCAAATACACCAATTGAACAAAACTGTCTAATTTAGGTTACAAAAATATTCACATGGAGTTTCTCATTAACAATTAAATTAAAGTAACGTTGCAAAAGTAAAGTGATATTTACACACCACTGCCTTTAGAAGAGGTGAAACACTTTTTCAAGAATGGGCCTCAATCAAAAGATACATGACACGAAGAAAACAAGACATGACATTTATGTGCATTCGTCCTCAGTCATCTCTTTATCCAAATTTTATAGAAACTGTCTCATCTCTCCCTTAATTTCCTAATTTATTCAAAGAACAAAGACAATTACAGCCCAGGGAAGGCCCTTTGGCCCTCCAAGCCTGCACTGATCCAGATCCTCTATCTAAACCTGTCACCTTTTTTCCAAGGATCTGCATCCCTCTGCTCCCTGCCCATTCATGCATCTGTCTAGATACATCTTAAATAACACTATTGTGCCCGCCTCTACCACCTCCGCTGGCAATGCATTCCAGGCACCCACCACCCTCTGCGTAAAGAGCTTTCAACGCATATCTCCCTTAAACTTTTCCCCTCTTACCTTGAAATCGTGACCCCTAGTAATTGAGTTGCCCACTCTGGGAAAATGCTTCTTGCTATCCACCCTGTCTATACCTCTCATAATTTTGCAGACCTCAATCAGGTCCCCCCTCAACCTCCATCATTCTGATGTAAATAATCCTAATCTACTCAACCTCTCCTCATAGCTAGTGCCCTCCATACCAGACAACATCCTGGTAAACCGCCTCTGCACCCTCTCCAAAGCATCCACATCCTTTTGGTAATGTGCAACCAGAACTGAAAGCAGTATTCCAAATGTGGATGAATCAAAATCCTATACAACTGACACATGGCCTGCCAACTCTTGTACTCAATACGCCGTCCAATGAATAAAAGCATGTCATGTGCCTTCTTGACCACTCTATCCACCTGCATTGCCACCTTCAGGGAACAATGGACCTGAACACCCAGATCTCTCCGTGCATCAATTTTCCCCAGGGATTTTCCATTTACCATCTAGTTCACTCTTGAGAATTGGAACTTCCAAAAGGCATCACCTCGCATTTGCCTGGATTGAACTCCATCTGCCATTTCTCCGCCCAACTCTCCAATCTATCTATATTCTGCTGCATTCTCCAACAGTCCCCTTCACTATCTGCTACTCCACCAATCTCAGTGTCATCTGCAAACCTGCTAATCAGACCATCTATACCTTCCTCCAGGTCATTTATGTAGATCACAAACAGCTATGGTCCCAACACAGATCCCTGTGGAACAACATTGGTCACAGTTCTCCATTTTGAGAAACTCCCTTCCACTACAACTCTCTGTCTCCTGTTGCTAGCCAGTTCTTTATCCATCTAGCTAGTGCAACCTGGACCCCATGTGACTTCATTTTTTCCAGCAGCCTACCATGGGGAACCTTATCAAATGCCTTACTGAAGTCCATGTATATGACATCTACGGCCCTTCCCTCATCTATCAACTTTGTCACTTCTGCAAAGAATTCTATCAAATTGGTAAGACATGACCTTCCCTACACAAAACCTTGCTGCCTGTCACTAATAAGCCCATTTTCTTCCAAATGTAAATAGATCCTATCCCTCAGTATCTTCTCTGGCAGCTTCCCTACCACTGACATCAGGCTTACCAGTCTACAATTACCTGGATTATCCTTGCTACCCTTCTTAAACATGGGGACAACATTAACAATTCTCCAGTCCTCCGGGACCTCACCCGTGCTCAAGGGTGCTCCAAAGATAACTGTTAAGGCCCAGCTATTTCCTCTTTCGCTTCCCTCAAAAACCTGGGATAGATCCCTTCCGGTCCTGGGGACTTGTCAACCCTAATGATTTTAGAATACTCAATATTTCCCCCCTCCTTATGCCGACTTGACCTAGAGTAATCAAACATCTGCCCCCGAGCTCAACATCCATCACGTCCCTCTCCTCGCTGAATACCAACGCCAAAGTATTCATAAGAACCTCACTCATTTTTTCTGACTCCTCGCATAACTTCCCTCCTTTTTCCTTGAGTGGGCCAGCCCTTTTCCTAGTTACCCTCTTGCTCCTTATGAACTAATAAAAAGCTTTGGGATCTTCCTTAACCCTGTTTGCTAAAGATATTTCATAACCCGTTTTAGCCCTCTTAATTCCTCGTTTCAGATTGGTCCTACTTTCCTGATATTCTTCCAAAGCTCTGTCTGTTGGCAGTTGCCTAGGCCTTATGTATGCTTCAGTTTTCCTGTTAGCTAGTCTCAACATTTCACCTGTCATCCATGGTTCCCTAATCTTGCCCTTTCTATGTCTGTCCTGCACTCTCAGCAACTTCTCTTTGAAAGCCTCCCACATATCAAGTGTGGATTTAACCTCAACAGCTGCTCCCAATCCATATTTTCCAGCTCCTGCCAATTTTTTCTATTGTTGGCCATCCCCCAATTTGGCACTCTTCCTTTAGGACCACACTTGTCTTTTTCCATCAGTATTGTAAAACTTACAGAATTGTGATCATTATTCCCGAAGTAATCCCCTACTGAAACTTCAACCACCTGGCCGGCCTTATTCCCCAATACCAGGGGTCCAGTATGGCCCCTTCTCGAGTTGAACTGTTTACGTATTGCTCCATAAAACCCTCCTGGTCCTTACAAATTCTGCTCCATCTAAACCCCTAATACTAAGTGAATCCCAGTCAATATTGGGAAAATTAAAATCTCCCATCACCAGCACCCTGTTGCTCCTACATCTTTCTATTATCTGTCCACATATTTGTGCCTCTATCTCACGCTCACTGTTAGGAGTCTTGTAGTGCAGCCTCAACACTGTTACCGCACCCTTCTTATTTCTGAGCTCTGCCCATTTTGCCTCACTGCTCAAATCCTCCATACTGTCCTCTTTCAGCACAGCTGTGAGATCCTCTTTGACCAGTAATGCAACGCCACCATCCCTTTCACCTCCCTCTCTACCCCGCCTGAAGCATCTGCATCCTGGAATATTTAGTTGCCAATCTTGCCCTTCCCTCAACCAAGTCTCAGTAATAGCAATAACATCATACTCCCAGGTACTAATCCAAGCCCTAAGTTCATCTGCCTTACCTACCACACTTCTCGCATTAAAACAAATGTACCTCAGGCCACCTGTCCCTTTGCGTTCATCATCTACTCTCTGCCTACTCTTCCCATTAGTCACACTGACCTCATTATCTGGTTCCTTACAGGCTTTAGTTACTACCTCCTTACTGTCCACTAACCTCCTCATTTGGTTCCCATCCCTCTGCCACATTAGTTTAAAACGTCCCAAACGGCGTTAGCAAAAGCAGTCCCTAGGATATTGGTTCCAGTCTGGCCCAGGTGTTGATCGTCTGATTTGTAATAGTCCCACCTCCCCCAGAACCGGTCCCAATGTCCCAAAAATCCGAATCCCTCGCTCCGGCACCATCTCTCAAGCCACTCATTTATCCTGCCTGATCTTTCATCTCTACTCTGACTAGATTCCATCATTTTTATACTCAGGGAAATCTGTTTTTAATTTTATTTTTATTTGAACAATTTTTACATCAAATGGTAAACCAGATGAACTCCATCTGAAGATTTCTCCGACAAAAAGTGAACAGTTACGTGCGGACTATCTTTCCCACAGGCATTAATTGATTAATGAAATTTTGTTTTTAAATGTCACTTCCAAGTTAAAACTTTTCTTCCGACTTTTCCTTTCTGCCCCTTTCACCACTCGTAATGTAGTCACTTTATTTCTCTTTCTGTACCTGACTGGAGAATCAACTTAGCCCCTCTCCTTCTTACTCCTCCCTCTGTTAATTAATGAGATGAAAGGATTGAATCATAGATTATTGGCACTGTTGTTCACCAAGATTTCTGTGTATCCTCTTGCCCGCACTACATCATTGTCCACTCACACTTCCAGTAACTTTTCGGGCAAAATATTTGAAAAGTTAAATGAGCAAGCAAGTCTAACTGCAGGCTAGGTGGCAGAAGTGCATTGCTCTTCCAGAATCTTAGTCAACATTTTGGATATTATGGTATCAGGCTGTGATAATGCGGGGCAACTTTTACCATTGTCCTTTGATTCAGTTTTCAAAATAAGGGAACATACTGTAAATGCCCATTTATACATTTAAGTGATACAAAGGGTTAAATTTTATTGGTAAGGACAAACCCTGATATTTGCTTTTATTTCTGGCTGAGCGCCCCAAAGTGACCAGGAGAAAATGCAGGGCATGATCTGCTCAACAGTTAGGAAGGGGAGCACACTTCAGTCAACAGCAACAGGCAGACCACACAAGCAGGAGTTCTATCAAAGGGCCTACAGAAAAATCTGGCCAGCAAACCCACAAGATGAGGTGGGTGCTCCTGAGGTAGATTGAATATGGGGGCACATGAGCAGAGATGTACTTATGATCTCCATGGTAAATGTTAGACTGAAGAAGCCATTGGAAGGTATGGAGGTGACACCCCTCCATGGAACTGCTTTTGGACCCAGACCCAGCCTTTATTCTTGACAGGCTTTATTACTGGACCAGGAGCTTTGAACTGTTGCTTGGAGGCTGCTTCCAGAGAGCTGCTGGGCTCCACACATACCATGTGAGGTTGTAAGGCTGACACTGGGATGATCCTGTCTCCATTTATAAAATGGTCCCATCTCAATCACCTGGATAACAAGTTGTGGAGCTGGATGAACACAGCAGGCCAAGCAGCATCTGAGGAGCAGGAAAGCTGATGGGCCTAGACCCTTCATCAGAAATGGGAGAGGGGAAGAGGGTTCTGAAATAAATAGGGAGAGAGGGGGAGGGTGACGGGGGAGCACGGTGGCTCAGTGGTTAGCAATGCAGCCTCACAGCGCCAGGGACCCACATTCGATTCCAACCTCCGGCGACTGTCTGTGTGGAGTTTGCACATTCTCCCCATGTCTGCACGGCTTTCCTCCAGGTGCTTCGGTTTCCTTCCACAGTCCAAAGATGTGCAGGCTAGGTGGATCGGCCATGCTAAATTGCTCGTAGTGTTCAGGCGTGTGTGGGTTATAGGGGAATGGGTCTGGGTGGGATGCTTCAAGTGAGAGTGTGGACTTGTTGGGCTGAAGGGCCTGTTTCCACACTGTAGGGATCTAATCTAAAAAAAACATGAATAGAGGAGAAGTTAAAGAGGCAGGGATGGAGCTAGTAAAGGTGAGTATAGGTAGGGAGGTAGGGAGGAAATAGGTCAGTCCAGGGAGAATGGACAGTTCAAGGGGGCGGGATGAGGTTAATAGGTAGGAGATAGGGGTGCGGCTTTGAGGTCGGAGGAGGCGATCGGTGAGAGGAAGAACAGGTTAGGGAGGCGGGGATAAGTTTGGTTGTTTTGGGGATGTGGTGGGGGGAGGGGAGATTTTGAAGCTTGTGAAATACACGTTGATACAAGAGAGCTGCTGATATTCCAAGCGGAATGTGAGTTGCTGTTCCTGAAACCTTCGGGTGTCATCGTTGTGGCACTGCAGGGGGCCCAGGATGGACATGTCTGAGAAATGGGAGGGGGGAGTTGAAATAGTTTGTGATCGGGAGGTGCAGCTGTTTGTCGTAAACTGAGCGGAGGTGTTCTGCAAAGCGGTCCCCAAGCCTCCGCTTGGTTTCCCCGATGTAGAGGAGGCCACAACCGCAACAGCAGATGCAGAAGACCACATTAGCAGATGTGCAAGTGAACCTGTGCTTGATATGCAAGGTGTTTTTGGGGCCTGGGATGGGTTGAGGGAGGTGGTGTGGGGGCAGGTGTCGCAGTTCCTGCTGTTACAGGCAAAAGTGCCGGGTGTGGTGGGGCTGGAGGGGAGTGTGGAGCAGACAAGGGAGTCACGGAGAGAGTGGTCCCTCCGGAAACCACACTAGGGTGGGGATGGAAAAATGTCTTTGGTGGTGGGGTCGGATTGCAGATGGCGGAAGTGTCGGGTCTGGAGATTGGTGGGGTGGTACGTGAGGATGAGAGGGGTTCTCTTTTGGTTGTTATTGCAGGGATGGGGTGTGAGGGATGAGTTGCGGGAAATGCGGGTGACACAATCGAGAGTGTTCTCCACCACTGCGAGGACGAAGTTGCGATGCTTGAAAAACGAAGACATCTGGGATGTGCAGGAGTGGAATGCCTCATCCTGGGAGCAGATGTGGCAGAGGCAAAGGAATTGGGAATAGGGAATGGCATTTTGCAAGCAAGTGGATGGGAGGAGGTGTATTCCAGGTAGCTGTGGGAGTTGGTGGGCTTGAAATGGGTATCGGTTTCTAGGTAGTTGTCTGAGATAGAGACAGAAAGGTCCAGGAAGGTGAGAGAGGTGTTAGAGATAGTCCAGGTGAACTTAAGGTTGGGGTGGAAGGTGTTGGTGAAGTTGATGAACTGTTCAAGCTCCTTGTGGGAGCATGAGGCAGCGCCGATACATTCGTCAATGTAACGGAGGAAGAGGTGGGGTTCAGGGCCAGTGTAGGTGGGGAACAGGGATTGTTCCACGTAACCTACAAAGAGGCACGCATAGCTTGGGCCAATGTGCGTCACCATGGACACCTCCGTTGTCTACTGGAAGTGGGAGGAATTAGACCAAGCAGCATCTTAGGAGCACAAAAGCTGATGTTTCAGGCCTAGGGTGAAGACGAGTTCGGCTAAGCAGATGAGGGTGTCAGTGGAGGGGGACTGGTCAGGCCTGCGGGACAGGAAGAAGCGGAGGGCCCTTAGGCCATCTGCATGGGGAATGCAGGTGTATAGGGACTGGATGTCCATGGTAAAAATGAGGTGTTGGGGACCAGGGAATTGGAGGGAGTGGGTGGTGTCACGGACGTAGGTAGGGAGTTCCTGGACCGAGGGGGAGAAAATGGAGTCCAGATAGGTGGAGATGAGTTCAGTGGGGCAGGTGCAGGCAAGAGAAAATGGGTCGGCCAGGGCAGGCGGTTTTGTGGATTTTGGGAAGGAGATAGAAGCGGGCAGTGCGGTGTTAGGGAACGATGAGGTTGGAGGCTATGGGTGGGAAGTCACCTGAGGTGATGAGGTTGTGGATTGTGTCAATGTGTGTCATATTGCGCAGAAAACACAAAATAGATTCTCACATCTCAATAACCTTACTTCACATTCTCTAATCAGTAGATTACAGCTATCTTGTAGCTGTAGGCCATAAACTAGATTCTATTTCCAAGCACCACTCAAAGTGGTTCAGTGAGACCCAAGAAACTGCCCTTCAAATACACTCCAAAACCCACAAACACTTGCAAGCAAACAAAGTGTGAGCTGGATTAACACAGCAGGGCAAGCAGCATCTCAGGAGCACAAAAGCTGACGTTTCAGGCCTAAACCCTTCAACAGAGAGGGGTCTAGGCCCGAAACGTCAGCTTTTATGCTCCTGAGATGCTGCTTGGCCTGCTGTGTTCATCCAGCTTCACGCTTTGTTATCTTGGATTCTCCAGCATCTGCAGTTCCCATTGTCTCTGATCACTTGCAAGCAGCCTGAATAAATTCCCTGACCCCACACACCAGGCCTCATCATCACATGGGCTGCAACCATACACAACCTATTGTCAGCTACAAATGTCCGCATTAGCAGCTATTCATTCTCGTTGGCGAGTCTTTCTCTCCTCTTTTGTGTCCAACTGTTTTTCTCTCTCTTTAGGCTATATTTCCACTGATTGTTTACTCCTCCCCCCTTCCCCACCCTTTCATCTACATATAATCCATCCTTTTTCTAGGTGCCATCTGTTCTAAAGAAACTTCACCCAAAATGTTAACTCTGATTTCTCTCCACAAATGTATTTTTTCAGCATAATAATAAAATGTGAGGCTGGATGAACACAGCAGGCCCAAACAGCATCTCAGGAGCACAAAAGCTGACGCTTCGGGCTAGACCCTTCATCAGAGAGGGGGATGGGGTGAGGGTTCTGGAATAAATGGGGAGAGAGGGGGAGGCGGACTGAAGACGGAGAGAAAAGAAGATAGGTGGAGAGGAGAGTATAGATGGGGAGGTAGGGAGGGGATTAGGTCAGTCCAGGGAAGACGGACAAGTCAAGGAGGTGGGACGAGGTTAGTAGGTAGGAGATGGAGGTGCGGCTTGGGGTGGGAGGAAGGGATGGGTGAGAGGAGGAACAGGTTAGGGAGGCAGAGACAGGTTGGACTGGTTTTGGGATGCAGTGGGTGGAGGGGAAGAGCTGGGCTGGTTGTGTGGTGCAGTGGGGGGCGGGGACAAACTGGGCTGGTTTTGGGATGCGGTGGGGGAAGGGGAGATTTTGAAGTTGCTGAAGTCCACATTGATGCCATTGGGCTGCAGGGTTCCCAAGCGGAATATGAGTTGCTGTTCCTGCAACCTTCGGGTGGCATCATTGTGGCACTGCAGGAGGCCCATGATGGACGTGTCATCTAAAGAATGGGAGGGGGAGTGGAAATGGTTTGCGACTGGGAGGTGCAGTTGTTTATTGCGAACTGAGCGGAGGTGTTCTGCAAAGCGGTCCCCAAGCCTCCGCTTGGTTTCCCCAATGTAGAGGGAGCCACACTGGGTACAATGGATGCAGAATACCACATTTGCAGATGTGGTGAACCTCTGCTTAATATGGAAAGTTATCTTGGGGCCTGGGATAGGGGTGAGGGAGGAGTTGTGGGGGCAGGTGTAGCATTTCCTGCGGTTGCAGGGGAAGGTGCTGGGTGTGGTGGGGTTGGAGGGTAGTGTGGAGTGAACAAGGGAGTCACGGAGAGAGTAGTCTCTCCAGAAAGCAGACAAGGGTGGGGATGGAAAAATGTCTTGGGTGGTGGAGTCGGATTGTAGATGGCGGAAGTGTCGGCGGATGATACGTTGAATCCGGAGGTTGGTGGGGTGGTGTGTGAGAACGAGGGGGATCCTCTTTGGGCGGTTGTGGCGGGGGCGGGGTGTGAGGGATGTGTTGCGGGAAATACGGGAGACGCGGTCAAGGGTGTTCTCGACCACTGTGGGGGGAGAGTTGCGGTCCTTGAAGAACTTGGACATCTCGGATGTGCGGGAGTGGAATGCCTCAACGTGGGAGCAGATGCGGTGGAGGCAGAGGAATTGGGAATAGGGGATGGAATTTTTGCAGGAGGGTGGATGGGAGGAGGTGTATTCTAGGTAGCTGTGGGAGTCGGTGGGCTTGTAATGGGCATCAGTTACAAGCTGGTTGCCTGAGATGGAGAATGAGAGGTCCAGGAAAGTGAGGGATGTGCTGGAGATGGCCCAGGTGAACTGAAGGTTGGGGTGGAAGGCGTTGGTGAAGTGTTTGAACTGTTTGAGCTCCTCTGATGACTGTATCGGCGCTGCCTCTTGCTCCTCAATGTAACGGAGGAAGAGGTGGGGTTTGGGGCCTGTGTAGGTGCGGAAGGGGGACTGTTCCACGTAACCTACAAAGAGGCAGGCATAGCTGGGGCCCATGCGGGTGCCCATGACCACCCCCTTTGTCTGTAAGAAGTGGGAGGAATCGAAAGTGAAGTGGTTGAGGGTGAGGACGAGTTCGGCTAGGCGGATGAGGGTGTCGGTGGAGGGGGACTGGTCGGGCCTACGGGACAGGAAGAAGCGGAGGGCCTTGAGGCCATCTGCATGCAGAATACAGGTGTACAGGGACTGGACGTCCATGCTGAAAATGAGGTGTTGGGGGCCAGGGAATTGGAAGTCCTGGAGGAGGTGGAGGGCGTGGGTGGTGTCACTGACGTAGGTAGGGAGTTCCTGGACCAAAGGGGAGAAAATGGAGTCCAGATAGGTGGAGATGAGTTTGGTGGGGCAGCAACAGGCTGAGACAATGGGTCGACCAGGGCAGGCAGGTTTGTGGATTTTGGGAAGGAGATAGAAACGGGCTGTGCAGGGTTGGGGAACAGAGGTTGGAGGCTGTGGGTGGAAGGTCACCTGAGGTGATGAGGTCATGAATGGTGTTGGAGATGGTGGTTTGGTGCTCGAGTGTGGGGTCATGTTCGAGGGGGCGATAGGAGGTGGTGTCGGAGAGTTGGCGTTTGGCCTCGGCGATGTAGAGGTCAGTGCGCCATACTACCACTGCGCCACCCTTGTCTGCGGGTTTGATGGTGAGGTTGCGGTTGGAACGGAGGGAGTGGAGGGCTGCCCGTTCTGCGGAGGAGAGGTTGGAGTGGATGAGAGGGGTGGAGAGGTTGAGGCGGTTACTGTCTCGATGGCGGTTGGAGATGAAGAGGTCAAGGGAAGGTAGGAGGCCTGGGGCTGGTGTCCATGAGGAGGACTTGTGTTGGAAGCGAGAGAAGGGGTCAGTGGAGGGAGGGTTAAGTTCCCGATTGAAGAAGTAGGCGTGGAGGCGAAGGTGGCGGAAAAACTATTCTATGTCCAACCGTGACTGGTATTCGTTGATGTGTGGTTGTAGGCGGACAAAGGTGAGCCCTTATTTTTTCAGCAATTTGTTTTTGTTTGAGATTTCCAGCATCTGTAGTTCTTTCAGTTTTTGTCCTGATGAAGTATCTCTTCCGTTGACAAGCACGAAGCCATTGTCAATTCTCGTCCAGTAAAATATCTGCCATGTGCATCGGATACGAGCACAGAAGCAATTTGATTCATTTTCGGAAATAATGGGAACTGTAGATGCTGGAGAATCCAAGATAACAAAGTGTGGAGCTGGATGAACACAGCAGGCCAAGCAACATCTTAGGAGCACAAAAGCTGACGTTTCGGGCCTAGACCCTTCATCAGCCTTCGTGTGTCACCCCAACATCAGTCAAACGTAACATCAGCTATTGACCTGTCCTGACACAATGTCAACTGTCTAAATTTAGATAGATCTGGCGAAGTGCAGGAGGGTCAAACTTTGAGAGTCCCTTGATTGAGCTGTTGAAGACTCAAAGGACTGAACATTCTACTTCTATGTTGTGATACTTCGTTATATCTGGGTCTGGGTTCTAGAGTTATAAACTCAGAACTCAAGAATCTAAGCTGGAAAAGTCAGCTTTCCTGCTCCTAAGATGCTACTTGGCCTGCTGTGTTCACCCAGCTCCACACCTTGTTATCTCTTAACATGCAAGGCATAGTTCACTCAGATAAAATCCTGCTGAGATCACTCCTGGGAATTTCTGTGAGCAGATTCTCAGCACCACACCTAAGAATCCACAGATCAATCTTCAAGGGAGTGCAGAAATCTAAAAGGTAAAGGGGTCATTTGATCAGTCTGCAAGATATCGCAAGAACAGATGAGGCAATTAGAAAGAGACAATTTCAGTTGGTTGGGTGATCTAAGACTTAGGGGCAAAGCCTAAACATTACAGCCAGGCCTTTCAAAAGTAAAATTAGAAAAAAAATTTACACAGGATGGGTCACAGTGTTTTGGAACTCTCTTTGATAAGCTAACTTCATATTTCATCAATTAACCCTCTATCAATTGTGAGTTTTATATTGGAGATTGATAGATGACTGTTATTCAAATATAATAAGTGACATAGAGCAAAGGTGACCTTATTGTACACGTTTCTAATTCCAAGTTCACACAAACAGCAACATTGTAAATGACCAAATAATCTGAATTTGAAATGTTGACTGAATGGTTAAGTTATGAATATTATTGAGGACACTAAGAGAATTTTCCTATTCTGTTTTGAATACCTGATGATCTCTGTTTAATATTTTATCCAACAATTCCGTAACTACTATACTGAAGTGTTAACAGAGATCATGCACTTTAATTTCTGGAATGGTTTTGACCTTAAAAGAAAAATCTGACTTAGTGGCAAGCCCATGCTAACATCTCAAGCAAGTTTCCATTCGATGATATATCAGAGCTGTACACTATCAGACATTTAACTGGTTGGATGCACTCTGCTGGTGTTTGTTTTTCCCTAGTGAATACATCAGCAGTAAATCTTGTGTCCATGGTAAGTGCAAATACATCCTGTAATAATCGCACACACCCAAAGTCAGAGATTTGTGAAAATATCTGAAAACATATTTCATAATACCTTCTCCATGGGTATATCCCTGTCATTGCATTTGGTGCCTTTCTCTTGGAGAAACAGAGCATTTAAACAGCAAGAAATGGAACTTGTCAACACCAAGCCCCACTTCTGTGACACAGTATTGCGCCAGTGCATAAAAATGGTACGATATAGTGATGAGAGTTGGCTACATGATAGGGTGGAAAGTGGATATGGGTATTTCTGCATTTTCCAATATAAGAAACAGTTAGCGAAAGCTATCACAGACTACAGTAGCCTCCAGTTTGCTACAGATCAAATATAGCAAAGACACAATCACTACTTGAGCTTGTCTGCATTTTCAAGCTGGAGTTCTTAACTGGCAGGTACAATCTGCATGCAAATACAGGGTCAGTTCCGCTAGATCTACTGAATAGTACACAGCAACCCATGTGGACTGAGGATCTAATCGGATTTTTTTTATTATCTCTATTTCTAGTTTTATTCCATTCCTTTCTCAAACATACTAGCATTGTTGAATCGGGAGCCTGAGCTGATGCAAGACATGGGATATCGTTCAGAGATAATGGGAACTGCAGATGCTGGAGAATCCAAGATAACAAAGTGTGAAGCTGGATGAACACAGCAGGCCAAGCAGCATCTCAGGAGCACAAAAGCTGACATTTCGGGCCTAGACCCTTCATCAGAGAGGGGGATGGGGAGAGGGAACTGGAATAAATAGGGAGATAGGGGGAGGCGGACTGAAGATGGATAGAGGAGAAGATAGGTGGAGAGGAGAGTATAGGTGGGGAGCTGGGGAGGGGATAGGTCAGTCCGAGGAGGACAGACAGGTCAAGGAAGCAGGATGAGGTTGGTACGTGGGGAATGGAGGTGCGGCTTGAGGTGGGAGGAGGGGATTGGTGAGAGGAAGAAAAGGTTAGGGAGGTGGGGACAAGCTGGGCTGGAACCCTCTCCCCATCCCCCTCTCTGATGAAGGGTCGAGGCCCGAAATGTCAGCATTTGTGCTCCTGAGATGCTGCTTTGCCTGCTGTGTTCGCCCAGCTTCACGCTTTGTTATATGGGATATCGTTCAGCTCTTTTCTTCTCCGCAGTCTACCACATGGATGTTTAAAGAGTACATTACTCATTCCTTGATAACAAAGTGTGAAGCTGGATGAACACAGTAGGCCAAGCTGCATCTTAGGAGCACAAAAGCTGACGTCAGTTTTTGTGCTCCTAAGATGCTGCTTGGCCTGCTGTGTTCATCCAGCTTCACACTTTGTTATCTTGGATTCTCCAGCATCTGCAGTTCCCACTATCTCTGATCACATTACTCATTCCTAAGCAGTTTGAAGAAAATTGGAAGAGAAAATCTTGCTGCAAGTGGAAGGCCCAAGAAATCTCTACCATTGTGTGACTCTTCCATGCAGTACTCAGAACAAGTGGTTAATGCTTCTATTTCAGATAAGTAACTAAGTTGGGTTTCTTGCGCCATGAATCAAAATGATGTCGAGGAAATGTTGAATTATGAAGCATAGGAACATGAATAGGCCATTTCGTGCATCAAGCACTGCCATTGTTCAATATGATTATTACTGGTCGAACATTTTAAAGTCTCTCACTCACCCATGCCCAAAAATCCCGTACACCACTGGGTACTCAGAAATCGACCAATCTTTACCTTAAACAAACCCAAAGACTGAGCCTCCACAAAGCTCTGAAGTAGAGAATTCGAAAGGTTTACACCCTCAGTGAAACAAAAAAATTATTTGTATCTGCTGAGGGAGGGAGGTGAGGAAATTGTTGGGGCTTTGTACAAACTCTTTGCACTCACTTTAATCACAGATGACTGGAAAATAGCCAACTTGCTCTGTTGTTTAAAAGGGGCAACAAGGATAATCTGGGAAATTACAGGTCAGAGAGCCTTCTGTCAGTGGCGGGAAATTATTGGAGAAGATTCTTAGGAATAGGATTTACTCACATTTAAACAAATATAAACATATTAGCAATAGGCAGCATGGCTTCGTGTAGGGAAGGTTCACAGAATCCCTGCAGTGTGGAAACAGGCCATTCGGCCCAACAAGTCCACACCGATCCTCAGAGGATCCCAGCCAGACCCATTCCCTTACAACCCACCTAATCTACACATCCTTGAACACTGTGGGGCAATTTAGCATGGCCAATCCACCCAGTCTTCACATCTTTGGATTGTGGGGGGAAACCAGAGCCCCCAGATTTCCACACAGACACGGGGAGAATGACATGGGTTGTGTCTCACAAGCTTGATCAAGTTTTTTGAGGAAGTGACAAAGCTGATTTATGAGGGCAGGATGGTAATTGTTGTCTACGTGGGCTTTAGCAAGGCCTCTGGCAAGGTCACTCATGGCATGCTGATAGAAAAGGTAAAGTCATATGGGATCCATGGTGAGCTGGTAAGATGGACACATATCTGGCTTAGTCACAGAGTACAGAGTACTGGTGCAAGGGTGTTTTTCAAATTGGAGATCTGTGCCCGGTGTTCTGCAAGGATCAGTCCTGTGACCTCTGTTGTTGTTTGTAATACATGTAGGTGATTTGGAGAAGAACGTAGGTGAACTGATTAGTATGTTTGCAAATACACAAAGATTGGAGGAACTGCAATAGTGGGAGGATTGCCAGAGGTTACCGCAGAATGTAGACAGCCTGGAATAACAAGGTGTAGAGCTGGAAGAACACAGCAGGCCAGGCAGCATCAGAGGAGTGGGAAAGGGTCAGGGCCCTTCTTCAGAAATGGGGGAGGGAAGGGGTCTCTGAAATAAATAGAGAGACAGGGAGGCGGTGATGAAAGGTGGATAGTGGGGCAGATAGGTAGAGAGAAGATGGGCAAATCAAGGAAACAGGGATAGAGCCAGTAAAGGTGAATGTAGGTAGGGAGCTGGGATGGCAGTTGGTCAGTGAGGAGGGAGAGGTGGGTAGGTGGGAGGGGAGACGGACAGGTCAAAGTGGCAGGGATGAAGCTAGTAGGGGTGAGTGTCGGTAGGAAATGGGGGTGAGGGCTGGTCAGTGAGGTGGGAGGAGTGGATAGGTGGGAGAGAAGATGGACAGGTCATGGAGGCGGGAATGAGAGAGCAGTCTGGTCTTGGGATGAGGTTGGGGGTGGGCAGATTTTGAAGCTCATGAAGTCCACATTGAGGTCATTGGGTTGTCAGGTTCCAAGGTGGAATAGGAAGTGCTGCTCCTCCAGTTTTTGGGTGGCGTCTTTGTGACACTGGACGAGGCCCAGGATGGGCACGTCACCCAGGGAGTGGGAGGGGGAACTGAAGTGGTTCACAACTGGGAGGTGTTGTTTTTTGTCACGAACCAAGCCTAGGTGCTCCACAAAGTGGTCTCCAAGCCTCTGCTCGGTCTCCCCGATGTAGAGAAGGCCACATAAGGAACAGCAGATACAATTGGTGGATGTGCAGGTGAACATCTGTTTAAGGTGGAAGGTTTTTTTGGGGCCTGGGATTGAGGTGAGGGGGAAGGTGTAGGGGCAGGTGTAGCACCTCCTGTGGCTGCAGGGAAAGGTGCCAGGGTGGTGGGGCTAGTGGGGAGTGTGGAGCGGATGAGGGTGTCACAGAGAGAGCAGTCCTTCCGGAAAGCAGATAAGGGTGAGAGGGAAATATATCCTTGGTAGTGGGGTCAGATTGCAGGTAGCAGAAGTGGTGGAGAATGATGCGTCGAAGACTTGGTGGAGAAATGGCAAGATGGGGTTTAATCTGGGCATGTGTGAAGTTCATTTTAATCTAATGCAGGACAAAAGTAGACAGTAAATAGTAAAAACCTTAGTAGCATCAACATAGACGGCTCTAGGCCTACATGTCCACGGTATCCTGAGAGTGGTACACAACTGGATAAGGTGGACAAGAAGGCTTGTGGCATGGGCATGCTTGCCTTAATCAGGTGGGGCATACAATACAAAAAGTGTCAAGTTACCTTTCAGCTATACTGAACTTTAGTTTGGCCACATTTGGAACATTATGGACAACTCTGGTTGCCACACTACAAGGAGGATGTGGAGGCTTTGGACAGGGCACAGAAACGGTTTACTAAAATACTGCCTAGTTTGGAGGGTATTAAATATGAGGAGAGATTGGACAAACTTGGATTTGTTGAAGGATGAGGGGGCGGCCTGATAGAGGTTTACAAAATTATGAGACCCATGGATAAAATGGATAGTTGGAGTCTTTTTCCCAAAGTCAATTGCTAGGATATACGGGTTCAAGGTAAAAAGAGGTAAGTCTAAATGAGAGATTTTACACAGAGGTTAGTAAGTGCCTGGAATGTGCTGCCAAAGGAGATGGAGGTGTGTACAATAGCAATTTTTAAAAGGCATCGAGAGAAATATACAAATAGGCGGGGAATAAAGCAATACAGACTATATTAAAGCAGACAGGTTTTAGCGTAAAAAAGCATCATCTGTTGGTGGGCTGGAGGGCCTGTTCCAACAGTTCTTTGTTCTTTGTATTGTGCACCTGAGTGTTATCCAGTTTTCTGTATTGTGCCCGCTAGTTCCAGTCTCTCGAAACAGGGGAAACACGTTTACTGCATCTACTCTGTCCATTCCTTTAAGCATTTTCTAAGCTTCAATGAGATCACCTCTCATTTTTCGAAACTCTAGAAAATACAAGCACAATTTGCCTGGTGTCTCTTAACACCACAGCCCTGACATCCCAGAAACAAATCTAATGAACCTTTACAGCACTCCCTCCATGGCAACAATATCCTTCTTGGGATAAGGGGACCAAACCTGCACACAGGATTCCAGTGCAGTTCAGCTAAGCTCCTGAAGAAATGAAGCAAGATTTTACTACACCTGTATTCCAATGAGCCTTCCTATTGCTTACTGCACCTGAATGTTAGACTTCAGAGACTTATTGACAAGGATACCTAGGTCATTTCGTAAGTCTACACTTTCCTACCTCTTTCCATTTAGTACATTACACATCTGTTTCCCTTGCCAACGTAAACAACCTCACATGTTTCCCATTATATTCTGACTGGAGCATCTACTCTGCCACTATCTTGACATCTAACAGTTAGTATTGATGATGACCTTCAGTGATTATAAACGTCAAATTTAAAAGCCAAAATTTTCCTTCCCATGTTTAATTCACTTCCTGTTTAGACAGCATTGTACGCCCAGTTACATTGAATGCATTTTATGGGGAAAAACATGACAAATTTTTGAGCTATCAGCTGATCAGCAAGCCATGTACTGGGAGCAGACGATGTCAGCTGAGGAGTCGAGCGGCTACAGAGACAACATCTTGACTGATGGTTTGGTTGAGAAGTACCAACACACAAAAAGACAGGAACTTATATACATGTATACAACCTAATGAACAAGACCTTCATATGTCAGAAATAAATGATATATTTGCATTATTGCTTGAATACAGACACTGTAACCTTCACAGGTTGATCATCGATTATCCCTCTTTCATAGATGGTTACTGAACCTAACTTGTAAAGATCCTGCCATGAAATGTGGTTCAACATCTACTGTGCAGTTCCTTAGAACAAATTCAAAAGCCAGCCCTCAAATACACTTTAGAGCTCAATCTGAAAGCAACTGGGATCCACTGAAACAATGAGTGATTTTGGGAAGGAAACTATGCAGCAAATTAACAATCAGAGACTTGACCGATATTCTAGCAGCACTGCTGTCTGAGCTGAAATCAATTTGAAACCACCTATCGTGAACAATTCACTGTTCTTTTCTGTTTTTACCATGACGTCTGTGCTTTATCTCTAAATTCGTATTGAGACACGTCATTTGTTTAAAAAAAAATGAGCGTGTGACTACCATGCACTCCGCAGTGTTAGCAGGATAACGTCAGGACTAGTGACTACAGGCTGAGAATGTGAGCATCACTACTGCTGAGTACAGAGTAAAGGCTCCACATGCAAGGTGAAATGTTCCAGAAACGACTCCATATGCGTCACCTCTCAGCACCACATTTATTCAATGAAGATTAACAAGCAATCACTGAACAGAACTAAGAACACATACTATCTAAAGTGTTTAGCCATGATTCAACTGTACTAAAATCTGACTTGGAAATTAAACATAAATCCAATGACTGTTGAAATCCACTTTGGCATGAACATGATAGTGATTGGAACAAGTGCCAACCAGTTTAATTTCTTATCGTTCCAGTTATTCAGTTAGTTAGCACAAATGCACACATTCAGCTGCTTGTATTCTTAGAATTGACAAAAGTGACTCACAGCCTCAACTAAGCAGGGAGCGGAATTAACAAGCATTATCCTGGGCTCTCTTACACCTGCTAACAGTTTGCTCACAACAGCATCTCATCAGCTGGGAAAGCAGCATTGACCAAAATGTCAAGAAATCTCACAGTACAGCAAGAGAACCAGGAATGAGAACAGAGAAGTTCATTTTAAGTGTGAATTTTGAAGCATCCTCTTGCTCCAATTGCACTGTTTATGTTTCCTTCTGCAAGAACCAACACATTGAAATATATGGGACAGCAACAGACAACTTAAGCACATTACTTATGCTTTCTTTAGATTGCTTGGTATTTCTACTGCAAGCCATGCTGAGGATTACTCATAGCTTTAGTAAATATAAAGAAATGTTTTATCCCTCAGCAATTCTGCAGTCAGTAGGATAAGCTCACAGAAGGAGATCTGTCAAAAGCAGGGGCTCACAAAAACCCATTTCTACTGACAGATTGATATGGGTTTAGCACAAAATATAGCAAGAATTCTGAATATAAACACCTTCCATTTATATCAGTTAATATACACAGGAAGCTGTGGAAGAGATTTTCATAAACAGTCAAGTACAATGCCAAGGAGACGATAACCAAGGTGTACATTTAGTAATCTGTCAGTCCCACCTTGATCAACTTTTGTGATAGAATCACAGAATGGTTACAGTACACAACAATACCATTTGGTTTATCCTGTCCATGTCGGCCTTCTGCAGGAATAACTCACAAATGTCACTCCACAACCCTCTTCCCAGAGTCCTGCATTTTTAAAAAGTTTTCAGCTAAGCATTCAATAACCTTTTGAAAACCAAATTTAATCTGCCTCCAGCATCGGCAGCTCCCACTATCTCTGAACCATCCTTAAATCTGCCTGCACGACTTTTTTTAGACAGTATGTTTCAGATTCAAACCACTCATTGCATAAAAATGTTCTTCCCTCTTCTCACCTTTGGGTCTTACTTTTCATCTTGAATCCGTGTCATCTGGTTTTCAACTTTTCCACCAATGTCCAGACATCTCAGGATTTTGAATCTCATTGCACACTTCTCTTGGGGAAGAATGACCTCTTCTGGGTCTGGTTAGACCAGCACTGGACTGACACTTAGACCAACTTCGGCACTAGCTCTAGCACTTGGTTCATTTCTGATCAGACAAGGCTCAGCACTGACTCTGTTATGAAAAAGGATGAATTAAGAACAGCTGAGAGTCTCTCAGTTGGTAAGGAGAATTAGTGAAATACATATACACAGTATTCTTGCTGCAGTATTACATTGAGAGCTGCCAGTCCAGCCCAATATGCAACACCAAAGTGCTGAAGCGTGCTGTAAGTGAATCAGTGAAGTTGGGTTCTGAGAGGTCGGGGCATGTTGGACGCTAGTGTCAATGGACGTGGGGTGTGTATGGCCAGTGTTCACGCAGTATGCCATAGGATGTTGGGGCCTGGTATCCAACATGGAGGTCATTCAGAGTTTCAAGTTCTCTTACTTAATATAATGGTGATATAAATAATATCCATAAAGGATCGATATCCGCAAAGGCGTCTTCTCAGAATCTGTTAAAACATTGGGCAAAATCATCTGCCTCCAAACTCAGCAATCCTGGGAGCAAAGTGTAGGTGCACCAAGCCCCACTGCCTTCAGGCCCCCACCAAAATTAGATTATGAGTGAGAAGGTCCCACTACCAACTGATATCCATAAATGACCAATTAAAGAGCACTGAAGGATTTCATTGCCCCTGCCACCAGCAGGGGCAAATCGAAGTGCAGCCAGGGCCGTAACTGTGCAACAAACATGACAGGTCAAACTTCACGGCCAGCCTCTCACTTTGGGTGTGAGCTCAGGGAGTCCCTTGATCAAAGGCAATCAGTACCTGATCAAATGACTGAGGTTGTTTGCTGAGAAAACCCCTTGCCCTTGCTTCTGACCTTACTGAATCTTTCTCTCCTTATAAACCCCAGTCCTATATATAACCTACCCTACCCCTAAAAAATCACTAACATTTTACCCTGTTCCTTTGTCCAGCAGTAAACATGGCCTTCTCCATGGCACTTCATCTGATTGCCCAGCAGCTCTCCATAAGTGAGATATCTAAGTCTGTCAGTGGATCTGAAGCTGCTGTTGAGGCCTGCATCCTCCACAGAGACATTGCCTATTGTTGAAGGTTGTAGCATCCATTACTATTTATTAGGACTGTTCTGAAATCTTGAGAAGGTTCAGACTTGAGCTGAGCCTTTTGGTGGAAAGCAATCAGTTGATATCATCCAGTTCATAGAAATGCAATTGTATCTATCTGTATCCTCACTTACTCCCATTTACTTTCATTCAGACTATTCCTACAACCAGTTCTAACAATGTGAAACACTGTTGGTGATGCAGTTTATTTATAGTCTCATCCAAAATTCACAGACGGGAATGTGCATTCAGCAGAACCTGGTGAACACTCACCATTGCCATAAACACTGAGATTTCCTCAAATCCAAGAAGCGCTGGAACATGTCCTAAATACTCCACAGCAAACTCAATGTGGCATATTGTTGAGTAAGGCAAGAGAGGATATAGGATGATTGGTAATAACTTTTATTCCTCTCTGGCCACAGGAGGAATGCCAGAAGACTGGAAGACAGCCAACTCATATCATTATTCAAGAGGGAGAAAGGGATAAACATGGAAACTACAGTCTGACCTAAGTGGTGGGGAAATTATTGGCTGGGGAGTAGGAAGCAGAGGGTGATAGGTGAGGGTGCTTTTTAATCACTGAAAGCCTGAATCCAGTGGGGTTCTGGCCTTGCATGCCCAGCGTGCCCTTGTTGCTATAACAGAAATAACAAGGTGTAGAGCTGGATGCGCATAGCAAGCAGAGCAGCAGGAAGGCTGATGTATCAGACCTCGACCCTTCTTCAGAAAATGTCAGCCTTCCTGCTCCTGCTTGGCGTGCTGTGTTCATCCAGCTTGTTATCTTAGATTCTCCAGCATCTGCGGTTCCTACTATCTCATGCCCTTGCTGCTTGTGCTTTCTATAAATTATGTAGACTTGAATATCAGAGAATTGACACTAAGTTCATTGATGGGAAGAAAACTGGGGGTGATAAATAGTGAGAAGGATAGCTTTAGGTTACAAGAGGCTATAGATGGACTGGTCAGATGGCCTAATCAGTGACAAATAGAATTCAATCCATAATTGGATTGTGGCAGCATGGTGGCTTAGTGGTTAGCACTGCTGCCTCACAGCACGAGGAACCTGGGTTCAATTCCACCCTCAGGAAGCTGTGTGGAGTTTGGACATTCTTCCCACGTCTGCATGGGTTTCCTCCGGCTACTATGGTTTCTTCCCAAAGACATGCAGGCTAGGTGAATTGGCCATGCTAAATTGCCCATTGTGTTCAAGGATATGTAGATTAGGTACGTTATAGGGAGATGGGTCTGAGGGTCAGTCTGGATTTGTTGGGTCAAAGGGCCTGTTTCCACACTGTCGGGATTCTGTGATAATTCTGGAAAACTAGGAAGTACTGAGGATTAGAGGGGCCTTCGTGTGCATATACATCAGACCCTTAGGCTAGTGGGACAGGTCGTTAAATGGTTAAGAAGAATATGGGACACGTCTTTATTACCTGAGGCACTGAATCTAAAACTAAGGCAGCTATGCTAGAACTATATAAAATGTTGGTTAAACCATAGTGAGAATATTGTGTGCAGTTCTGAAATCCACATTATAGGATAGATGTAACTGCACTGGAGAGGGTGCAGAGGAGATTTACCAGGATGTTGCCTGGGCTGGAGAGTATTCATTATGAAGAGAGATTGGATAAACTGTTTTATTTTACCTCAGGGCTAGGAAGACTGAGGAGGGGACATGATTGAGATATTAAAAATTACAAAGGTGCCTCATAGTCAAGACAGACAGAAAGAAATGTTTCCTTTGATGCAGGGACCAATAACCAGGGGTTATAGATTTAAGGTAAAAGACCATAGATTTGGAGGCATGTGAGGAAAAACATTTTCAGCCAGTTGGCAGTGGGAGTCTGGAACTCACTTTCTGTAAACCATCATAACATTTAAGTATTTAGATACACACTTGCAATGCCAAGGCATACAATTAACTGGAAAATGGGACTATAGTTCTTTGGTAACAAAGTGTGGAGCTGGATGAACACAGCAGGCCAAGCAGCATCTCAGGAGCACAAAAGCTGACGTTTCGGGCCTAGACCCTTCATCAGAGAGGGGGATGGGGAGAGGGAACTGGAATAAATAGTGAGAGAGGGGGAAGCGGACCGAAGATGGAGAGAAAACAAGATAGGTAGAGAGGAGAGTATAGGTGAGGAGGTAGGGAGGGATGACAAGAGAGTTGCAGTGGGAGAGAGATTCCCTGAGGCTGGTCTGGAGGGAGGAGGGTAACTTCTTCAGGTTAGGCATCCCTGGAAGAGGCTTCGCAGTGGGGTTAAAATTGTATCAGTGATAATGGAAACTGCAGATGCTGGAGAATCCAAGATAACAAAGTGTGGAGCTGGATGAACACAGCAGGCCAAGCAGCATCTCAGGAGCACAAAAGCTGACCTTTCGGGCCTAGACCCTTCATCAGAGGGGAGGATGGGGAGAGGGAACTGGAAGAAGGTACCCTCCGGACCAACCTCAGGGAATTTCTCTCCCACTGCAACTCTCTTGTCATCCCTCCCTACCTCCTCACCTATACTTTCCTCTCCACCTATCTTCTTTACTCTCCATCTTCCGTCCGCCCTCCCCCTCTCTCCCTATTTATTCCAGTTCCCTCTCCCCATCCCCCTCTCTGATGAAAGGTCTAGGCCTGAAACGTCAGCTTTTGTGCTCCTGAGATGCTCTTGGCCTGCTGTGTTCATCCAGCTCCACACTTTGTTATCTTGGATTCTCCAGCATCTGCAGTTCTCATTATCACCTATAGTTCTTTGGTGGTTGTTTTTGACTAGACCGGGCCTTAAGGCCTTTTTCTGCACTGTCAGCCCTCTATGATTCTATGAAATGGAAACAAATACCAGGATGGCATTCACTACTCAGCTCCATGTATTTTCACACTGAGCCACTGAGGTGTAACAATCAGAAGGCTATCATTTTTGCTGGACAGAGACAGGTTGCTGAAGCTTTTCCTCTTGCACACTTAAGAACAAGTGCAAGAATGCCAAATTTAATATGATCACAACAAAATATATTACAGAAGAAAGAGGAACTATAACCACCCTGAGGTCCAAATTCACTTAAATAAAGAGAGGTGCAGCATTGAACTGGATGAACCAGATACTTGCATCAAACCAAAAAGTAACTCTATCACAAAAGATGGGTAACGTGAAGTTTGGCTTCACTACCTTGTGATGTTAGGTTTCTTAGCCTTGCAGCCCACTGACTCGTGGATTGAACAAAATAACACATCATAGGATTAACTTAACACAGGGTCCTATCCTTTGCAATGGAAACACTGTGCCTGTTTCAACTGAACAAATACTTGAGGAGAAGGCTTTCCCCCAATCAGTGTCACTTTTTCATTTCAAAATTAAATAAAAGCCTGGCAAGTTTATTCTCCATGACAATACCTTTATCAATTAGAGTCCACCTTCCAACCAATCAACATTCCCTTCTCATGCTGTATAAATTGTTGTTCCCTTTAAGATTCAGTATCCTTGCAATCCTGTCCTGATCACTGCAAGATAAAAAGTGCCAACAGCATGTTTCTTTTTCAGAGATACAAAGGTATATGTTCAAGGCTTTATCAGTTCCCTGGTGAAATGTTAACATTTTAGAGTAGCTGTAATGGGAAACTTTGATTACCCAAATATAGGCTGGGATACTGGTAGTGTAAGGGATAGAGTCAGGCAAGTTTTCTAGATTATGTTTGGGAGTGTTTTCCACAGTACTGTGTGTCCAGTCCAACAAAGAAGGATGCATTGTTGGATCTGATCATTGGAAATGAAGTGGGCCAATGGTCCAAGTGTCAGCGGTGGAAAGTTTAGGAAATAGCGATCATTTTATTATAAGACTCAGGATGGTGTTGGAGAATGACATGCAGCAATCCAGAGCAAGAAAAAAATCAATTTGCAGAGAGCTGTCATTAATTTAGCAAGAACAGCACTGGGTAGGATTGATTACAATGAGTTTTATTGGAAAAGCAGTGATTGAAAAATAGGTTATGTTCAAAGATGGTTCAGATACAGTGGAGGTGCATTCCCTCCAACGCAAAAGGGAGGGCAAAAAAATCTAGAATTCCTCTGAGAAAGGAGGTACAATTTAACAACAGAGAGAAAAGTGTGCTTATGGCAACAGTCAGGCAGAAATACAACGGAGAATAGAGAACGTTTAGGGAGGAAGTGGTAAAGCAAATAAGGGAATTAAAGAGGGATTGTGCAAAAAGACTAGCAACTAATGTAAAGGGAAATTCCAAAGTCTTCTACAGGCACATAAACATGAAGAGAATGGGCTAAAAGAGCAGTAGATCCAATCAGAATCAAAAATGGGATTTATGATGGAAACAAGGTATGTGGATACAGTGTTAAATTAAAATTGTCCATTTGTTTTTACAAAAAAAGAACTTGCTATCCAGGCTATGGTGACAGGGGAGGAAACTTTGTTACTAAATGGATCCAAAATTAATAAGGAAGAAGTCTTAAATAGATTGTTGGCATTTAAAGTTGACAAGGCACTGGCCGTAATCTTTCAGTCATTCCAAGAGTCGGCGCCAGAAGGCTGGAGAACTGCAAACATTATGCCCTTGTTCAAGAAAGGTTGCAAGGATAACCTGGGCAGCATGGTGTCTGAGTGGTTCGCACTACTGCCTCACAGCACCAGGAATCCAGGTTTGATTCCAAATTTGGGCAACTCTCTTTGAGGAGTTTGAATGTTCTCCCTCTGTTGGCATAGACTTCCTCCAGGTGCTCTGACATCCTCCGAAACTCCAAAGATGTGCAGGTTAGATTGATTGGGCATGCTATATTGTTTGTAGTGACTCGGGATATGCGAGCTAAGTGGATTAGCTTTGGTAAAATGCAAGGGTATGGGATAGGGTGGGGGCTGGCTCTAGGGAGGATGGTCAGCAGAGGGGTCAGTGCATGCTGTTTTTGTACTGTAGGGATTCTATGATAATCCCAGCAATTACAGACCAGTTTGTTTAATTTAGTGGTGGGGAAACTTCTAGAAACAATTATTTGGGTAGAAATTAGTAGTTATATGGGAAAAGTGTGTTGATTATGAAGAGTCAGCATGGATTTCTAAAAGGGAAATTGCGATTAACCAAACTGCTGGAAAATTTTGATGAGGTAACAGAAACAGCTGAAGCAGATAATGCTTTTAATGTGGTATACATGGATTTCCAAATAGCATTTGATAGATTTGCCCCACAAGAGACAAGAAGCTTACGAGGCAAGTTATAGGTCACAGTATAAAAGGGACAGAGCAATGTAAATACAAAAATTGGCTGAGTGATATGAAACACAGAATAATGGTCAATGGATATTTTGGGGCAGAAACAGGTTTGTAGTGGAAATCCCCAGGGATTGGTTTGAGACCCTTGCTTTTCCTGATACATATTAATGATCTAGATCTTGGTGTGCAGGAATGATTTCAAAGTTTGCAGGTGACACTAATCTTAGAAGAATTGTATAGTGTGAGAAAAAAACTGTAGACTCTAACAGGACCATTGACAGGTTTGTGAAGCAGGCAGACAAGTCACAAGTGAGATTCAATGCAGAGAAGTACGAGTGATGGAATTTGGTCCGAAGAACATTGAAAGGCAATAGAAAATAGGGAGTACAATCCTAAAGGGGGTGTAGACACGGAGGGAGCTGGGTGTATATATGCACAGATTATTGGAAGTGGCAGGAAAGGTGAAGACTGCAGTTAATAAAGTATACAGTATCCTATGTTTTACTATTAGGGGCACAGAATACAAGTGTGAGGATGTGATGTTGAACTTGTACAGGAATGACTCCAGTAATGAAAAGCTTCCGTTGTGAGGACAGATTGAAGTTAGACTGTTCTCCTTGGAGAGAAGAATGCTGAGAGAAGATTTTATACAGGTTTTCAAAATCATGAGTAGGCTGAATAGAGCAGATAGAAACAAACTGTTCCCACTCAGAAGGAAAAAGAGAGACAGGGCAATGATTTAACGTTACATGCAAATAAAGCAAGGATGATGTGACAAAAAGCTCTTTCACTCAGTGAATAGTTAGGGATGTAATGCACTGTCTGAAAGGTGGTGAAGTCCGGTTAAATTGACACATGCAACAGAGCATTCATTGGATGCTTATTTAGACAGAAATAGTGTTAAGGGATATGGGGAAAAGGCAGGAGATTAGCACAAGATAATAAAATCAGTGTAAGCATGATGGACTGAATAGCCTCCTCCTGTTCCATTATAGTTCTATGATTCTAGTGCATTCTCATTGGCAATGCCACAGCCAATCAGTTATCAACAACTCATCATTCTATTCTCTGGTAATTGTTCTAACTGGTTGACATGTGGCAATCTTGCAGTTGTCCTGATGAAAAGCTTTGGCACCACACCTCTCTCTCTCTCTCTCTTCAGCAAGATTCAAGTTCTTCATGACAAAAACTACTGTTTTTCTGAGCTGCTCTGCAGATTAAATTCCCACTCAGTGAAACTGGAGAACAGTCTTTGAAGCCATTTTCTGTTGCTTGTCAGTCAATAAGAGATGCAAGTTTTCAGGTATGCCACAATTTTAAGATAACAGGGTATCAGGTGAACTCTGCTATTAGTTAGCACAATTGCAGATTCATTTTTCTGATGAAGGGTCTAGGCCCAAAACATCAGCTTTTGTGCTCCTAAGATGCTGCTTGGCCTGCTGTGTTCATCCAGCTCCACATTTTGTTATCTCTCATCTTTCAACTATGTCCCGTTAAACAACTTCAGACATCTTTTGGCCAGTTCATTTGTGGTGGGAAAGAATGAGGGGACCACAGTCGCTCAGGCACATGTTAAATTTTCAGTGGAGCGTAACAGCTAGTTTGCTCAGACTATCAGCCCTCCACTAGTTCTTTCATATCCAGTTACTCCCACTAACTTTCAAATATACATCCAAATCTATTACAAAGTTATGACAGACTCCATTTCCACCACTCTTTCAGACAATATATTCTACTCTAACATAACTGTGTAAAAGCTACGCCGTTCTGCATGAATACAAGACTGCAATTGAGGTCCGAACAGAATTTGATAAAGGTTTTGTACTCTATTCCTCTCCTAACAGAGCCAAGGATCTCATGTGATATCCCAACAGGGTCTCAGCTGTCCGGTCACCCTCAAGATTCGCACACATGGATGCCCAAATACCCCTGTTTTAAAATGGTATCATTTTATTCTTGTTTGTTCTTCCTGCCAAAACTACTTCTGTGTTAAGTAGATTTGATGGGCAAATGGTCTCACAACACATCTGCATCTGTCTACCCATCCCACCAATCCATGTCATCCTGAAGTCTGCCTCACTGTTTCAAACATAAGTTGACCTAAAAACATTTAAATCATATTCTGAAGTCTCACGTTTAGGGGATGAATACATATTAAAACAAACATGACAGACTTCACATTACTTGGAACTGCATTTAATCCCATTGCCTTAATATCTTCTTTATCTCATGAATTTGAATCCTGGAAGCCATTGCACATCAATGGAGAAATAATGCTTTAGTTGTCAGTTTACAGTAAAAGAAATATATAGCTTTATATCTGAGCCCACTCTCTCAGCTTCAGTATGGCTCTCTGAAAACTAACTATTCAAGTTGAATGTTTTATGCCAGAAGGCTCTATTAGGGCTACTTGTGATTAATTCCATTAGGTGCATGTTACACCCAATCTTCCAAATGCTTTCCTGTCATGAAATCAAAATTGAACTGTCTTCTTCTGTCAGCAAATACACACGTTAGTTAACAAGAAGCTTTTTAGGTGGACTGGCCATGCTAAATTGCCCGTAATGTCCAGGGATATGTAGGCTAAGTGGATTAGCAATGGGAAATTCAGGGTTACAGGGATAGGGTGGGCAGTGTGGGCCTGGGTGGGATGGACTTGATGGGCCAGATGACCTGATTCCACACTGTAGGGATTCTATGATTTAACCAAGGCTCTACTCTGAATCACAACTGTCTATGGCAATACAGCGTGTTCTAAATGATTCAAAGAGTAATACAAATGAATGATTTTATCCTCAATGCAAATCTTTGATCCTGTAACCCAGAGGAATTGTTTATATATCTAAGGATATGACTACCTATTCTCCAGACTCCTGAGCTGTATTACAAGCTTAAATTTCAGTCAGTCAGTATTCAGGCGTTACGAACCATCAACTTTAACCTTGCAACACAAACAGATGCCATCGTTGAATTGCAATGAAACCCACATTGTTTGAATAACTTTTACATCAGAGTTGTTTCTATCAGATTCTCAAATGAATACCCCACTGACTATAGTTAAACCCATTCCTTGCTAAATTCTAAAAGCTTTATAATAAAATATGTAGTGGGGTAGGCAATGGCCTGGTGGTATGAAGACCATAAGAAATAGGAGCAGAAATTAGTTCACTCGTCCATCGAGTTGGCTCCACCATTCAATCATGGCTGTTAAGTTCCTCAACCCTTGATCTTGCTTTATCCGCGTAACCCTTGATCCACTTGATAATTGCTTATTGCTTGACTATTAATCCAGAATTCCAGGTAATGTTCTGGAGTCCCAGGTTCAAATCCCACCACGGCAGATGATGAAGGAATGTGAATTCAATTGTGCAAATCAAATATCTGGAATTAAGAATTTACTGATCACCATGAAAGCATTGCTGATTGTCAGAAAAACCCATCTGATTCACTAATGTCCTTCAGGGAAGGAAATCTGCCACCTCCATCTGGTCTGGCCTACATGTGACTCCAGACGCACAGCAATGTGGTTGACTTTCAATTGCCCTCAGAAATGGCCGAGCAAGCCACTCAGTTGTACCAATCACTACAAAGACTCAAAGAAATGAAACTGGACGGATCACCCGACTTCGGCCCAGGCACCGGAAAACTTAATGGCAGAAACAGCCCTGTCGACGCTGCAAAGTCCTCCTCATTAACACCTGGAGGTTAGTGCCAAAGTTGGGAGAGCTGTCTCACAGACTAGTTTTGCATCAGCCGGACATAGTCATACTCAAAGAATCATACCTTACAGGCAATGTCCCAGGCACCACCATCACCATCCCTGGACATGTCTTGTCTCAAAGGCAATACAGACCCAGCACAGGGGGTGGCACAGTGATATACAGTTGGGAGGGTATTGCTCTAGGAATCCTCAACATTGAATCCAGACCCCTTGAAGTCTCATAACTTCCAGTTAAGCATGGGTAAGGAAGCATCCTACTGATTAACACATACTGTCCTCCATCAGCTGACGAATCAGTACTCCTCCATGTTGAACCTCACTTTAAACTAACACTGAGGATAGAAAGGGCACAAAATGTGCTCTGGGTGGGGAATTTCAAAGTTCATCACCAAGAGTGGCTTGGCAGCAGTACTACTGATCGAGCTGGTCGGGTCCTAAAGGACATAGCTGCTAGAATGGTGGTGGGTGGTGATGGAACCAGCAAGATGGGAAAACATACTTTATCTCATCCTTACTAATGTGCCAGCTGCAATTGCATCTGTCCATGACACTATCGGTTAGAGTGTCCATTGCACAAGTCTTTGTGGAGATGAAGACCCACCTTCACATTGAGAATAACCTCCATCATGTTGTGTAGCACTATCACCGTGCTCAATTGGACAGACTTCACACAGACCTAGCATCAAGACTGGGCACCCACGAGGTGCATGGGATGTCAACAGCAGCAGGATTGTACTCCAGCACAATCTGTAACCTCATGGCCCAGCATATCCCCAACTCAACCATTACCATCAAGCCAGGGGATCGACCCTGCTTCAATGGAGATTGCAGGAGGGCATACCAGGAGCAGCACCTGGCATACCTGAAGATGAGCTATCAACCTAGTAAAGCCACTAAACAGGACAACATGCACGCCAAACAGCAAAAGCTGCAAGTTATAGACTGAGCTAAGTGATACCATAACCAATGGATCAGATCTAGGCTCTGCAGACCTGCCACATTCAGTCGTGAATGGCGGTAATTAATTGAACAACTCACTGGAAGAGGGGGCTCCACAAATATCTCCATCCTCAACGATGGAAGAGCCCAGCACATCAGTGCAAAAGATAAAGCTAAAGCTTTTGGAGCAATCTTCAGTTACAAGTGCTGAGTGGATGATCCATCTCAGCCTCCTCCAGTGGTCTCCAACATTACAGACACCAGTCTTTAGCTAATTCACTCAACATGATATCAAGAAACAGTTGGAGACACTGGATACTGCAAAGGTTATGGGCCCTGACAACATTTCAGCAATAGTACTGAAAACTTGTGCTCTAGAACTTGCCACTCCCCTAGCCAAGCTACTCTAGAACAGCTACAACACTGGTATCTACCCAGCACCCAAGTATGTCCTGTGCGCAAACAAAAAGGACAAATCCAACCTGGCCAATACTGCCCCATCAGTCTACTCTCGATTATCAGTAAAGAGATGGAAGGTGTCAGAGCTATCAAGCAGCAGCTGCTCGGCAATAACCTGCTCAGTGACGACCAGTTTGGGTTCCACCAGGGCCACTCAGCTCCTGATTTCATTACAGTCTTGGTTCAAACACAGACAAACGAACTGTATTTCACAGGTGAGGTGAGAGTGACAGCCCTTGATATCAAGGCTGCATTCGACCGAGTGTGGCATCAAGGAGCCCTAGCAAAACTCGAATCAACTGGTACCTGGGAACAAACTCTCCAGTAGTTGGAGTCATTCCTGGCGCACGGGAAGATGATCATGGTTGTTGGAGATCAATCATCTCAGCTCCAGGTCATTTCTGCAGGAGTTCCTCAGGGTCGTGTCCTTGGTCCAACCATCTTCAGCTTCTTCATCAATGACCTTCCTTCCATCGTAAGGAGAAGTGGGGATGCTTGCTGATAATTGCACAATGTTCATCGCCGTTTGTGACTGCTCAGATACTAAGCAGTCAGTGTTCAAATGCAACAAGATCTAGTCAATATAATCGCTTGGGCTGACAAGTGGCATATCACATTCATGTCGCACAAATGCCAGGCTATGACCATCACCAATAAGATAATTTAACCACTACCTCCTGACATTCAATGGTGTCACCACTGAATCACCCACTGTCAAGATCCTGTGGTTATCACGAACCAGAAACTCAACTGGACTCACCACATAAACACAATGGCTACAACAGCAGGCCAGAAGCTAGGAATACTGTGGCAAGTAACTCACCTCCTGACTCCTCAAAGCCTGTCCACCATCTACAAGGCACAAGTCGGGAGTGTGATGGAATAATCCCCACTTGCCTGGATGAGTGCAGTCCCAACAACACTCAAGAAGCCTGACACCACCCACGACAAAGCTGCCCGCATGACTGGCACTACATCCACAAGTATTCATTCCCTCCATCACTGATGCTCAGTAGCAGCAGTGTGTACTATCTACAAGGTGCACTGCAGAAATTCACCAAATATCCTCAGACAGCACCTTCCAAGCCCACGACCGCTTCCATCTAGAAGCCAAAGGCAGCAGATATGGGGACACCACTGCCTCCAAGTTCCCCTCCAAGACACTCACCATCCTGACTTGGAAATATATCACCGTTCCTTCACTGTCGCTGGGTCAAAATCCTGGAATTCTCTCCCTAATGGCATTGTAGGTCAACGTACAGCAGGTGGGTTGCAACAGTTCAAGAAGGTAACTCACTACCACCTTCTCAAGGGCAACTAGGGATGGGCAAGAAATGGCCAGCAAGTGATGCCCACATCCCACAGAATGAATAGAAAAGAATATATAAGTTATTATCTAGCTATCGCAAAAGTTACAAAGTAAATGTGTTACTGAAGAAAATTGAAAGTGGATGTTCTATTTATCACCAACAGTGATTTATAGATGCAAGGAAAAGAGTCTATACTTCCCAACAATTGGAGCTAAGGCAACAGTTGACTCAAACAGATAGGTAATTCATTCAAGAAATGCCTTTGATTTTTGAGGTTGTTCAGCGAAAATACTGAAAGTATTCAAAGGACACAAATACAAAGACAAGTGGAGCCACTTCTTAATTATCTTCCTCATACCCCAAACCCAATGCTCTACTATCGTTTAGATCGTTTGTTTTAGTTTCAAAGAGTGTCATATAGTTATATTCTCTCCTGCACCATCTGTGGGTTTCTGTGGTCTAACAGGTTTGAACGAAGAATAGAATCTGTGGGGATTGACCTGATCCTAATGCTCCTAAAGCTCTCAGCAGTCATTGTTTAGCTGCATGTGCAGGTGGGCAGGGGCTGAAACTCAGTGTATGGGCCCAGCAAGGGCAGCCTGCTGAGCAAGAAGCATGGCTAGCATAAACATAGAAATTGCTGGAGCAACTCAGATATCTGACAGCATCAGTGGAGCAAAAGCAGAGTTAATGCTTTGAATCCAGTGATCCATCTTCAGAAGGAAAACCACCTCTGTTCAGAACTGCAGTTACATGGTGCTCCATGTGATCTCAGGACCTCTCTCTCCGAGATCTCAATCTACCTCTCTGCCTATGATCTTAGTCTCTCTTTCTGTGATCTCAGTCTCTCACTCAGTAATTTCTATCTATCCATGATCTCTGTCTCTTTCTCTCATTCACACGCTCCCCGTAATCTTGGTCTCCCCCTCTCAGTGATCTCAGACTCTCTCTCTGTCTTTCTGTGATCTTGATCTGTCTTTCTCGCTTGCCCCATGATTACAATCTCTTTCTCTCTCACTGTCCCTCTCACCCTCTGTGACCCCAGTCTCTCTCTCTCTCTGTGATCCCAGTCTCTCTCGCTCTGTTATCCGTGTCTCTCTCTCTCTCTTTCTCTATGATTTGTGTTTCTTTCTCTCTCACGCTCTCACTGTGATCTCAGTCTTTCTTTCCCTCTCTCACTGTGATCCCAGTCTCTCTCTCTCTGTCTCCATGTGACCTCTCTCTCTCTCTGATGTCAGTTCCTATGCCTCACTCTCTGGGCCCTTAGTCTCTCACTCAGTGTCCCTCTGTTATCATGTTCTCGGTCTCTTTCTCACTTTGCTTTCAGTTTCTCTCTGTCTGTGACCTCAGTGTCTCTCACTCTGTCTGTGACTTCAGGCTCTCTCTCTTTCTGTCATCTCATCTCTCAGTCTCCCTCTTCCTCTCTGATCTGAGTCTCTCTCTATCTCTCCCTCTCTCTCTGTGATCTCAGTCTCAATCTTTGTCTATCCCTCTATCTGTGATCTGTCTTTCTCTCTCTCTCAGTCTATCTCTGTGAATTCAGATTCTCTCTCTTTGACTTCATTCTCTCAGTCTCCCACACTCTCCGTGATCTGAATCTCCATCTCTCTCTCTGTCCCTGTGATCTCTGTCTCTCTATCCCTCCCTCTCCATAATCTCAGACTCGCTCTGTCACGCTCCCTGTCATCGTGGACTCTCTCTCTCTGTCATTTCAGGCTGTCAGTCTCTCTCTCTTTCTCTCTGTGTGACCTCGGTATTTCAGTTTCCCTCTCTCTGTGTGATCTGGGTGTCCCTCTCTCTCACACACATTCGCTCACTCTCCTTCATCTCAGTCCCTCTCCCACAGTGATCTCAGCCTCCCTTTCTCTTTCTCCCTCTCTCTTTGCTTCTCTTTCTGTCTCTCCTTGATCTTGACCTCCCTCTCTCTCACTCGGTCTCCCAATGATCTCAGTCTCTTTCTCTCTCTCAGATATTAATCTCTCTGTCAAGGCAATCTCAGTCTCACTCTCTCACACGGTGATCTCGGTTTCTCTCTCACTGTGATCTCAGTCTCTCACTCTGGTCTTAGTCCCTCTCTCTGTGAGATCTCAGGCTCTCTCTCTCTCTCTCTCTATGACCCTAGTGTCTCAGTCTCCCTCTCTCTGTGTGGTCTGAGTATTCCTCTCTCTATCTGTGATTTCGATCGTTCTCTCCCTCTATCTGTGATCTCGGTCGCTCTCTCTCTCTCTATCTACGATCTTGATCTCTTTATCTGTCATCTCAGGGTCTCTCCCTCTCTCTCTATCTGTGATCTCGGTCTCTCTCACTCACTCTCCGTGATCTCAGTTCCTCTCTTTCGGTGATCTAAGTTTCTCTCTCACACAGTCACAGATCACAGAATAGAATCCCCACAGTGTGGAAACAGGCCATTCGGCCCAACAAGCTCACAATGACCATCACAGCATCCCACCCATGCCCATCCCCCTATAACACACCTAACCTACACAATCTATGGTGATCTCAGTCTCTCACCATCTCACTGTGGTATTAGTCTCTCTCTGTCTCTGTGTGTTCTCACAATCTCTCTCTCTAAATGGTCTCAGACTGCCTCTCTCCATGATTCCAGAATGCCTCCCTCTGTGATCTCAGACTCAATCTCATGGCGATCTCTGTCTCTCTCTCCCACAGTCGTCTCAGTCTCACTCTCTTTCTCTCACGCTTGCTCTGTGACCTCAGTCTGTCTCTTTTTCTCTCTCTGCGATCTCGGTTTCTATCTCTGTCATCTCAGCCTCTCTCTCTATCTCTCTGTGACCTCAATCTCTTATGTCTCTGTGATCTGAGTGTCTCAGACTCTCTCTGTAATCTCAGTCCATCTCTCTATTCGTGATCTCAGTCTCTCTCTCTTTTTCTCTCACTGGTCTGAGTTTCTCTCTGTCACAGTGATCTCTGACTCACTCTCTCTCTCTCAGCCTTTCTATGATCTTGATCGCAGTCTCTCTCGCCCTCCCTGTGATCTCAGTCTCTTTGTCACTCTCTGTGATCTCAGTCTCTCACTTTTACTCACCTCTCACTCTGGTGTCAGTCTTTCTCTCTGTCCTACGCAGACTAAATTATAACCATAGAAATACAAACAGAACAGACTTAATGGCCACTCTGGAAGCTACACAAAAAGACAATGGACTCATGGATGAAACTCAACAGGTCATCCAACAGACTATAATCCCTGCATTGAACCGGAGGAATGACTGGGTCACCCTGAACACGTCAAGAGAGAAAATCATTCAAAGGACTCAAGAAAGACAGGAATATCATAATCCTACCAATGCACAAATGCTGCATGACTGTTATTATGAACAAACCAGACTACATTGAGAGAGATAATGGGAACTGCAGATGCTGGAGAATCCGAGATAACAAAGTGTGGAGCTGGATGAACACAGCAGGCCCAGCAGCATCTTAGGAGCAGGAAGGCTGACGTTTCGGGCCTAGACTCTTCTTTCGGAAATAGGATCATCCAAACACTGAGTAGAATGAAGAATGCAGGACAAATAACCAAGACAGACTACATAAAAATGAAATCAGAAGGCCCGAACACCACCTGCTTCTATGGACCCCCCAAAGTACACAAACCAGACAATCCCCTCAGACCTGTTGTTTCCCTACCGGGCACACCTACATTCACACTGGCCAAGGACCCACAATAAACACTGAAACATCTGGTCAATGGATCACCCCACTCCATCCACTCAACCCAAGAATTCCTTAATAACCTCAAGAACATCAAAATCAACCACAACGAGATTATGGTATCCTTTGACATTACAGCGCTGTTCATGTCCATTGACATTGCAATAGCCAAAGAAACATTGGCCATACTACTAGAGGAAATAGGAATGCTGACCGACACCTCCATCAGCAAGGACAACATACTCGGACTACTGGACCTATGCCTCACTACACACTTCACCTTTAACGGTCAAGTATACACAAAGATAGATGGCACACCTATGGGGTCACCCATCTCAGGCCTTTTTGCAGAGACAGTCACGCAAAGGTTGGAACGCATGGCCCTCACTTGCATACAGCCAAAACTCTGGATCCGATATGTGGATGACACATTTGTCAACATTAGCTGCGCTAAGTTAGAAGAGACACACCACCTTATCAACAACGTATTCACCAGGGTCAAATTCACAATACGAGGAAAATAACAATTAACTTCAGTTCCCAGGCACTGGGGTAGAGCAAATGACGAACGAGGAATTCCAAACCACAGTATCCAGGAAGGCAACCCATGCTGACCAAATGCTGTATTTCAACAGCAATTACCCCAATGTCCACAAACAAAGCTGTGTAAGGACACTATTCAAACAGGCCCACAACCCACTAGAACACACCAGAACTTTGCATGAAGGAGGAAAAGCACCTACAAAGATCTTCACTATCCATGGGTACCCCACCAACTTCATCCACAGATGCCGACTAGATAGGCAACAGCAAGAGGACACAATATGACCTAATACATTGGCCACACTACTGTATGTTACAAATATATCAAAACTGACAACGAGATTCTTACGACCATTTGGAACCAGCATAGCACAAAAACCCATAGCCACACTGTGACAAACGCTCACAAGGACCAAAGATCCCATACCCACAATATGCAGGACAAACAAAGTGTAAAAAATACCATGCAAATCTGCCAAAAGCATTATATCAGCCAGACCAGAAGGAAACTAGCCTTCAGGACACAGAAACACCAGCTGGCAGCAAAGCGACATGATGAAGTTTCCCTCATCTCAATGCACTTGGACAATGAAGTGGGACAACGTGACTATCCTAGTTGAAGCTAACTGCAGACACGCACGGGAATTCCCAGATGCCTGGTTCTGCACCCATAATACAATCAATAATCATGTGGAATTAGACGCCATACACAAATCCTTTCAAAAGAGCACCAGAAATGGCACAAAACACCTCACCAGAGAGAGAGACTGACACCAGAGTGAGAGGTGAGTGAAAGTGAGAGTGAATCATATAAATAATAAGTGAGTAGAACAACATCGCTTCATCGGAGGCAGCACTGATAATGTTATCTAGTATGGTGATGAAACATCAGAACTATAACCAGAAAGCTCGGAGAGCAAGGCAACAACGTTATACACAACCCAAACTGCAAATCTTCGCAAGAACCTAAAATCACTCTCTCCCTGTGATCTCAGTCTCTCTCTCTCTCTCTCTCTCCCTGTGATCTCTGTCTATCTCTCTCTCCCTGTGATCTGTCTCTCAGTCCCTCCCTCTCCCTGTGATCTCAGCGTTTCTCTCTCTCTCTCTCCCTGTGATCTCAGTCTCTCTCTCTCTCCCCGTGATCTCAGTCTCTCTCTCTCTCTCTCACACACACACACACACACACTTATTCACTCTCCATGATCTCAGTCCCTCTTTCTCCATGATCTGAGATTCTCTTGCTCACGGTGATCTCAGACTCTCTCTCTGTGATCTCGATCTCAGTCTCACTCGCTGTCCTGATGGTCACAGGTTCTCTCTCTGTAATCAGAGATAATGGGAACTGCAGATGCTGGAGAATCCAAGATAACAAAGCGTGGAGCTGGATGAACACAGCAGGCCAAGCAGCATCTCAGGAGCACAAAAGCTGACGTTTCGGGCCTAGACCCTTCATCAGAAAAGGCTTTTATGATGAAGGGTCTAGGTCCGAAACATCAGCTTTTGTACTCCTAAGATGCTGCTTGGCCTGCTGTGTTCATCCAGCTCCACACTTTATTATCTCTCCTTTCTCTGTGATCTCAGTTTCTCTCCCTCTGTGATTTCAGATTATCTCTCTCTCTCTCTCTCTCTCTCTCTCTCTCTCCCCGTGATCTCAGTCTCTCTCTCTCTCCCCCTGTGATCTCAGTCTCTCACTCTCCCTGTGATCTCAGTCTCTCACTCTCTCTCTTCCCGTGATCTCAATCTCTCTCCCTGTGATCTCTCTCTCACACACACACACTTATTCACTCTCCATGATCTCAATCCCTCTTTCTCCATGATCTGAGATTCTCTTGCTCACGGTGATCTCAGACACTCTCTCTGTGGTCTCAATCTCAGTCTCCTTCGCTGTCCTGATTATCACAGGTTCTCTCTCAGTGATCTCAGCTTCTCTCCCTCTCTCTCCCTCTGTGATCTCAGACTATCTCTCTACCTGTGATCTCAGTCTCTCTCTCTTAGTAATCTGAGTCTCTCTTTCTTTCTGTGACCTCAGTCTCACAGTCTCCCTGTGTCTGCTTTCTCACTCTCAGTCTGCCTGTGACCTCTGTCTCTGTCTCTCTTTCTCCCTGTCATCTCAATTTCAGTCTCTCTCTCTGTCTCTATGATTTCGATTTCAGTTTCTCTCTTTCTCTGTGATCTCGATCTCAGTCTCTCTCTCTCTGTGAGCTCGATCTCGTCTCTCTCTCGCTGTGACCTCAATCTCGGTCTCTTCCTCTTGCTGTGACCCCAATCTCAGTCTCCCTCTCGCTCTGTGATCTCGAACTCAGTCTCTCTCTCTCTCTGTCTGTGACCTCAGTCTCTCATTGTCTCTCTCTGTGATTTCAGTCTCACTCTCTATGATCTCAGTCTCACTCGCTCTGTAACATTCGTCTCTTTAGACTATCTCTATATGATCTCAGTCTGTCTTCGTGTGATCTGAGGCTCTCTCTATGTGATCTCAGTCTTCCTCTCCCTCTGTGATCTGCGTCTTTCTGCTTTCTGTGATCTGAGGCTGTCTCTCTGTGGTCTGAAACTCTCTTTCTCTCATGGTCATCTCAGCCTCTCACTCTCCCTCTCACCCTCTCACTGTGATCTTAGTCTCTCCTCTGGGATCTCAGTCTCTCTATCTGTGATGTTTTGTCTCTCTCACTTTCTCAATCTCTCTCTCCAGGATCTCAGTCTCTCTCCCTCTGTCTGACACTCCCTGTGATCTCAGTCTCTCTCATGCTCTGTGATCACGTTCCTTTTCTCTCTCACTGATCTCAGACTCTCTCTTTCTCATTGTGATCTCAGTGACTCTCTCTCTCTGATTCTGGTTTGTCTCTCTCAGTGATCCTAGTGTCTTTCTCTCTCTCTCTCTGTGGTCACAGGCTCTCTTTTTCTCAATCTGTGATCTCAGTCTCTCTCACTCTCTCACGGTGATCTCAGTCTCTCTCTCTGTCTCTGCAATCGTCACCTTAGTCTCTCTTTATGTGATCCCAGACTCACTCTTTCTGTGATCTCAGTTTTACTGTCTTTCTCTGTGTCTGTTTCTGTGTGATCTCAGACTTTCTCTCTCTGTGACCTCAGTCTGTCTTCCTGTCTGTGATCTGAGTCTCTCTTCTCTCTCTATCTCTCTCTCTCATTATAATCTCAGACTCTCTCTCTCACTGCAATCTCAGTGTCTCTCTTTCTCTCCCTGCGATCCTAGTCTCTCTATCTCTCTGTGATCCTAACCTCTCTGTCTCTCCGCAATCCCAGATACTCTGTCTCTCCACAATCTCAGCCTCTCTGTCTCTCTGCGATGAGTCTCCCTACCTCTCAGTGATAATGGGAACTGCAGATGCTGGAGAATCCGAGATAATGAAGTGTGAAGCTGGATGAACACAGCAGGCCAAGCAGCATCTCAGGAGCAAAAAGCTGACGTTTCGGGCCTAGACCCTTCATCATACCCTCTGATGGAAGGTCTAGGCCCGAAACGTTAGCTCTCTATCTCTCACTCTCTAGTTGTGGTCTGTGTCTTGCTGTCTGTGATCTCAGTTCCTATCTTTCTCTCTCTGTGTTCTCTGTCTCCCTCTCTCTCTCACAGTGTTCTCTGTCTCAGTCTGTGTTCTCAGTCTCTCTCTCTCTCTCTCTATCAAACGGTGTTTGCAGAATTTCTCTCCCTCACTCTCACCCCCTCACTGTGATCTCAGCCTCTCTCTCTCTCTCTGTTTCAGAGATCCCGTTCTCTCTTTCTCTTTCTCTCTCTGTGATTCCAGTCTCGGTCTCTCTGTGACCTTGGTCTCTCTCTCTCTCTCTCTCTATGATCATAGTCTCTCTTTTTCGCAATCTGTAATCTCAGTCTCTCTCACTCGCTCTCTCTCACAGTGATTAAGTCGAGTCTCTCTCTCTCTGTCTCTGCAATCTTCATCTTAGTCTCTCTCTCTCTGTGATCTCAGTCTCGCAGTCTGTCTCTCTGTGATCTCAGACTCAGTCCGTTTCTGTGTGATCTCAGACTCTCTCTGTGACCTCCGTCTCTGTCTCCCTCTCTCGCTGTGACCTGAGTCTCTCTTCTGTCCGTGTCCATCTGGGATCTCTGTCTCTCTCTTTCTCACCAGGATCTCAGGCTCTCTCTCTCTCATTAGAATCTCAGACCCTCTCACACTCCCTGTGATCTCAGTGTCTTTCTCTCTCTGCGATCCCAGTCTCTCTATCGATCACTGTCACTGTCTCAGTTCCTATCTCTCTCTGTCTGTGATCTCAGTCTCTCTCTGTCTCACGGTGTTCTCAAGTCTCTCACTCTCTCTCATGGTGTTCTTAGTCTCTCTTTCTATCTCTCTCTCTATCACAAGGTGGTTCCAGAATTTCTCTCTCTCACTCTCACCCTCTGACTGTGATCTCAGTCTGTCTCTCTCCCTCACTGTGATCCCAGTCTCTCCCTTTCTCTGTGATCCCAGTCTCTCTCTGTATGATCCCAGCCTCTCTCTCTTTCTGTTACATCCCACTCTCTCTCTCTCTCTCTCTCTTTCCCTCTGTGATCCCAGTCTCTCTCTCTCTCTCTCTGTGATCCTTATCTCTCTCTCGTTCTCTGCAATCATAGTCTCTCTTTTTCTCAATCTGTGATCTCAGTCTCTCTCTTGCTCTTCATATGGTGATCTCAGTCTGTCACACTCTCACAGTGATCTCAGCATCTCTCTCTCTCTCTCTCTCACCCTATGATCGCAGGGTCCCTCTCTCTGCCTCTGCGATCTTCGTCTCAGTCTCTATATGATCTCAGTTTCTTAGTCTGTCTCCCTCTGTGTGTCCGTCTCCATGTCACCTCAGTCTCTCTCTCTATCTGTGATCTCAGTTTTACTGTCTGTCTCTGTGATCTGAGTCTCTGAGTCTGTCTCTGAGTGATCTCTGAGACCTCAGTCTCTATCTCCCTCTCTCTCTGTGATCTGAGACTCTTTCTCTCACACAGTGTTCTCAATGTCTCTCTCTCACACACAGTGATCTCAGTCTCTGTCTCTGTCTCTCTCTCCCGGTGATTTCAGTCTCTCACGGTGATCTGAGTCTCTCTCTCTCTCTCATGGTGATCTGACTATCTCTCGCTCTCATGGTGATCTAAGTATCTCTCTCACCATGATCTGAGTATCTCTCTCTCACTGTGATCTCAGTCTCTCTCTCTCTCATGGCGACCGAGTCTCTCTCTCTCTGTCTCTGCAATCTTCATCTTAGTCTCTCTCTCTGTGATCCCAGTCTCTCAGTCTGTCTCTCTGTGATCTCACTCTCCCTCTGAGATCTCAGTCTCTCTCTGAGATCTGTCTCTCTCTCTTTCTCTCTCACACTGTGTTATCCGTCTGTCTCTCTCTCTCCGTCTCACTTTCACTTCGGATCACATTGTCACTCTCTCACTGGGATAGCGGTCTCACTCTCTCTGACATCAGTCTCTCTATCTGAAGCTCTCTTTCTCTGACTGCAGTCACTCCTTCTGTTGTTTGCCCCAGTCCATCTCACACTCTCTCAGTCCCACAGTTTGTTAACAGCCTGAAAGCTGCAGAACATTAAATTTTTTTGCAGCAATGAGTTTCTTGCATGGTCCCTTTCTCACACATACCACCAGTGCCGATTTTAAACTATTCAAAACCCACCCTCTTACATAGATTTGAATCTAGCTCTAGCCTCTGCATTTAAACATCCAACATATATTTTCACTGAATATACGAGTTGGAAAGCACCTTTTAGCTTTTCAAATTATGTGAAAACTTCCTGTAACTGAGTGGAAGGTTCGATTAAGCAAGCTGTAAAACTGGTGTTGCACTGAATCACCGCAGATTCCTGATGGGTGAGTTTGACTAAAATTGCCTGACAGACAGCCAGATGCAAGATATTTGCACATGGACAAATTATATTACAATAAAATTACACCATCCTGTGGGAGATAGACGTGTTACATGCTCTGAGGAAGGGTTTAATCCTCTCCCAGCATTATTATCAGAATCCATCATGGTGCCACTCAGATCAGAGAATCTCTACAGTGTAGAAATAGGCCGTTGGCTAACCCTAACGCATGCCCCTATAACCCACCTAATCTACACATCCCTGATCACTGTGAGCAATTTAGCATGGCCAATCCACCTAGCCTGTATATCTTTGGACTGTGGGAGGAAACTGGAGCACCCGGAGGAAACCGACGCAGACACGGGGAGAATGTACAAATTCCACACAGACAGTCGCCCGAGGGTGGAATCAAACCTGGGTCCCTGGTGCTGTGAGGCTGCAGTGCTAAACACTGAGCCACCATGTCGCCCTGTTCATTCACGTACAATCTGCCGTACTATGTCTTCAAACGTTGTGAATGGTAACCACTTTATTGAGTAAGAGACCAAGCATTTTATAATCTGTATGACTGACAGTTATATCACAAGTATTGAACAATAGAGACAGAAGGAGGTCTAATTGACCTCCATCTGACCTCTGTCACCAAGTTCAAGCACTGGCCATGTGATGAATTTGAGAAGCTTTTTCTTCATTCAAGAATCCTTTAACAGGGCAGGTAGTATCTTCCTCGACAGATCTGATTGAGGAAACTCCTTATAGCTTTCACTTCAGAACACACTTTTGTCATTGCTCACTGTCTGTGCCTGAGGCATGAGAATACCAAAGGAATTTTTCATACAATCACTGAACAATGGCAATTAAAGCTGCCCCATTAATGAGCTTTACAATGACAGCACTGATCTTCATGATACACAATACCTATCCCATCTGGACCTCAATGTTAGTTACTCAATTACAGTATATTTGATAACCTCTGCTTACTCCCACTGGGAAAATGATCATGAACATACCTATGCAATTTTCTGGAATTATTCTTCCAATATACAAACACATGGAGTAAGCAAAATCATGTCACTTCTAAAACTAAATAAAGGGTGTTACACTGTCAAATGCTGCAGGCAGTCACATTCCCTCTAATTAGGCTGGGAGGTTTTATGTTTAGGCACAATTAGTATTCTCACTGTAAGTGATGGGGATGCGATGGCCCAGTAGTATTATTGCTGGACAGTTAATCCAGTGACTCAGGGAATGTCCAAGGGACTTGGATTCAAATCCTGTCACAGCAGATGGCGGAATTAAGAATCTAATGATGACCATGAATCCATTATAAATTGTCAGAAAAACCCTCCTGTTCACTAATATCCTTGAAGGAAGGAAACTGCCAACCTTATTTAGTCTGACCTAACCTGTAATTCCAGTCTCACAATAATGTAGGTGGACTATTAGCTGCCCTCTGGGCAATTAGGGATGGTCAATAAATGCTGACCGAGCCAGTGACACTCTAAACTTATGAATGAATAAAAAAGTGATGGTGGGTGGAGTTAAAGTTTGAACACAGAGCATAGAAGAGAACAGTGCAGCATACAGCACAGGCATGTTGTGCCGAACATGACGCCAAACTAAACTGATCTATTCTTCCTTTCTTTGATCATCCCTCCATTCTTTGCATATTCAAGTGCTTATCTAAAAGCCCCTTAAATACCCCTATTCTATCTGCCTTCACCTCTACTCCTGGCAGTACATTCCTGACTCAAAACGCTGTCTGTGTAAAAACTACTTGCCCCTCACATTTCCTGAGAACTTTCCCCTTCTCACCTTAAATGCATACCTCCTAGTATTAAACATTGCAATTCTGGGAAAAAGATTCTTACCATCAACCCAACCTATGCATCTCATAATTTTATCGGCTTCTATTAAGTCTCCCCTCAGTTTCTGCCACTCCAGAAAAATCAACCCAAGTTTTTCGAGCCTCTCCTTATAGCTCATACTCTCTAATCCAAGCTGCATACTGGTAAATTTCTTCTGCACCCTCTCCAAAGTCTCCACTTACTTCCTGTAACATGGCAATCAGAATTGAATGCAATATTCTCAGTGTGGCCGAACCAAAGTCCTATAGAGCTGCAATATGACATCCTGACCTTTGTGATCAATTCCCCAACCAATAAAGGCAAATATTCCATACACCTTCTTTACCACCCTGACTATTCACATGGCCACTTTCACAGTGCTATGGTCTTGAACCCCAAGATCCCTCTGTACATCAATACTGTTCAGGGCCCTACTATTAACTGTATACTTTTCCTTAACATTTGATCTTCTAAAGTGAAGCACCTCACGCTTACCTGGATTAAACTCCATCTGCCATTTCTCCACCCACACCTGCAACTGATCTACCTCCTGCTGTATCCTTTGACAACCTTCTACACTATCCACAGCTCTACTGATCTTGCTATTGCTTGCAAACTTACTAACCCACCCATCTACATTTCCACCCAAATTATTCATATATATCACAAAAAGCAGAGGTCCCAGTACAAATCCGTGCAAAACACCACTAGTCACAGACCAGGAAAATATCGTTCCACCACTACCCTCTGCCTTCTATGGGCAAGCAAATTCTGAATCCATGTGGCCAGGTCACAGTGGATCCAATGTATCTTAATCATTTGGATGAACCTTGTCGAAAGCCTTACTAAAATCTATGTAGACAGAATCCATTGCTCTACCTTCATCGATCACCTTCGTCACCTCCTAGAAAAACTCCATCGATTTACGAAGATATGACCTGCCCTGCAAAAAGCCTTGCTGACTGTCCCTAATTAGGCCAAAAGTTTCCAAATGTGCATAAATCATTTCCTTAAGAATTGTTGTCGAACACTGATGTGAGACTCAACAGATAATCATTTCCTGGATTTACTTATTTCCATTCTTGAACCAACATTAGCTACACACCAATCCTCCGGGACCGCTCCAGTGACAAGTGAGGTCACAAAGACCTTCATCAAGGCCCCAGCAATCTCCTCTTTTGCTTACTCAATAACCTGGGGTAGATACTATCAGGGCTTGGGGACGTATGCACATTAATGCTCTTCAAGAGACTGAACACCACTTCTTTCTTGACCTCAGAATGATGCCCTAGCATATTAGCCTGCGCTACACTAATCTCTTTATCCTCCATTTCCTTTTCCTGGGTGAATACTGATGCAAAGTACTCACAAGATCACACCCACATCCTCTGACTCTTAGCACAAGTTCCCTTCTTTATTGTTGCGTGGTCCTAACTTCTCCTTAGACATCGTTTTGCCTTTAATGTATGTGTAGAATGCCTTGGGGTTTTCTTTATCCCTATTTGCCAAAGTCACTTCATGGTCCCTTCTTGCCCTCCTAATTCCCGACTTGAGTTCTTTCCTGCTTTCTTTATATTCCTCACGGGCCCTGTGAATTTTAGCTTCCTAAACATGACATGAGACAACAAGGTGCAGAGCTGGATGAACACAGTAGGACAAGCAGCATCAGAGGAACAGGAAGGCTGACGTTTCGGGCCCATACCATTCTTCAGAAATGGCCTAGGGTCTAGGCCAGGAACGTCAGCCTTCCTGCTCCTCCGTTCATCCAGCCCTACACCTTATTATCTCAGTTCTCCAGCATCTGCAGTTCCTACTATCTCTAACCCTTACATGCTTTGTTTTTCTCTTACTCCCTCGTAATCCAAGCGTCCCTGACCTTGCCATCCTTGCCCTTCCTTGCTGGAACATGCCAGTCCTGAACTATGGTAAGTAGGTCTTTAAACAACTCTCACATGTCAAATGTGGCCTTCCCTGATTACAACTCTTCTCAATTAACACTCCCTCGCTCTTGCTTAATAATGACATAATTTGACCTACACCAATTTAGCACCTTCCTGAAAGGTCCTGACTTGTCCAAAATGCACTCCCACTGAATGGTCAGTCACCTGGCTAGGTTCATTAGCCAAGACAAGGTGCTTCTCTAATTGGCCTCTTCACGTCTGCTTCAAGAAATTCTGTTGGATGCACTTCACGCACATCTCCTTTAAACTTTTGCCCTCTCACCTTGAATTTGTACCGCCTTGTAATTGAAACTTCAACGCTGGGAAAAAGCCTCCAACAATCCACCCAATCTACGCCTCTCATAACTTTGTAGACCTCTACCAGGTCTCCGCTCATCCGCTGTCTTTCCAGTGAATCCTCGTCTTTTTAGGATAAGGAGGGTGGAAGCATTTGGTATCCTAAAAGGCATTGAGGTGGACAAGTCCCCAGGTCTGGATGGGATCTATGCGAGGTTATTGAGGGAAGTAAGAGAGAAATAGCTGGGGCCTTAACAGATATCTTTGTTGCATCCTTAAACACGGGTGAGGTCCAGGAGGACTGGAGAATTGTTAATGTTTTCCTCTTGTTTAAGAAGGGTAAGAAGGATAATCCAGGTAATTATTGACCAGTGAGCCTTACGTCAGTGGTAGGGAAGCTGCTGAAGAAGATACTGAGGGATAGGATCTATTCCCATTTGGAAGAAAATGGGCTTATCAGTGATAGAAAATATGGTTGTGTGCAGGAAAGGTCATATCTTACCAATTTAATAGAATTCTTTGAGGACGTGACAAAGCTGATTGATGAGGGAAAGGCTGTAGATGTCATATACATGGACTTCAGTAAGGCATTTGATAAGGTTCCCCATAGCAGGCTAATGGAGAAAGTGAAGTCACACGGAGTCCAAGGTGAGCTAGCTAGATGGATAAAAAAACTGACTAGGCAACAGGAGATGGAGAGTAGTAGTGGAAGGGGGTTTCTCAAATTGGAGACCTATGACCAGTGGTGTTCCACAGGGATCTGATGGTCTGATGGGTGGGATGTAGGTGGTCGATTAGCAAGTTTGCAGAAGACATAAAGATTGGTGGAGTAGCAGATAGTGAAGGGGACTGTCAGGGATTATAGCAGAATATAGATAGATTGGAGAGTTGGGCAGATAAATGGCAAATGGAGTTCAATCCGGGCAAATGCGAGGTGATGCATTTTGGACGATCTGATTCAAGAGTGAACAATATGGTAAATGGAAAAGTCCTGGGGAAAATTGATGTTCAGAGAGATCTCAGTGTTCAGGTCCATTGCTCCCTGAAGGTGGCAATGCAGGTCAATAGAGTGGTCAAGAAGGCACATGGCATGCTTTCCTTCATCGGACAGGGTATTGAGTACAAGAGTTGGCTGGTCATGTTATAGTTGTACAGGACTTTGTTTCGGCCACATTTAGATTACTGCGTACAGTTCTGGTTGCCACATTACCAAAAGGATATGCATGCTTTGGAGAGGGTGCAGAGGAGGTTCACCAGGATGTTGCCTGGTATGGAGGGTGCTAGCAATGAAGAAAGGTTGAGTAGATTAGGATTATTTCCATTAGAAAGACGGAGATTGAGGGGGGACCTGATTGAGGTCTACAAAATCATGAGGGGTTTAGACAAGGTGGATAGCAAGAAGTTTTTTCCCAGAGTCGGGGACTCAACTACTAGGGGTTATGAGTTCAAATTAAGAGGAGGAACGTTTATGGGAGATATGCGTGGAAAGTTCTTTACACAGAGGGTAGTGGGTGCCTGGAACGCATTGCCAGCAGAGGTGGGAGATGCAGACACGATAGTGTCTTTTGAGATGTATCTGGACAGGTACATGGATGGACAGGGAGCAAAGGGATACAGACCCTTAGAAAACAGATGACAGGTTTAGACAGAGGATCTTGATCGGCGCAGGCTTGGAGGGCTGAAGGGCCTGTTCCTGTGCTGTAATTTTCTTTGTTCTTTGTATAACAAGGTGTAGACCTGGATGAACACAGCAGGCCAAGCAGCATCAGAGGAGCAGGAAAGCTGCGTTTCGGGCCTACACCCTTCATCAGAGAAGTCTTTTTAATCTGTTTTCATAGCCAATACCCTCAAAAGCAGGCAACATCCTGGTGAACCTGCTCTGTACTCTCTCCAAAGCTTCCACATCTTTCTGGTAATGTAGTGGCCAAAACCACACATAATACTCCAAATGCGGCCTAACAAGGGTTTTATATAGCTGCAGTATGTTTTACCAACTCTTCTACTCCATGCCCCACTGATGAAGGCTAGCAAGCCACATGCCTTCTTAATCGCTTTGGCCTCCCATGTTGCCATTTTTAGGGAAGTGTGGATCTGCACACCCAGACTCATTTGTACATTGATGTTTCTAAGGGTTCTGCCATTTACAATGTAATTCACACCTAAATTTGATTCTCCAAAAGGCATCACATCAACTCATGTTTACCTGGATTAAACTCCGTCTGCCATTTCTGTGCCCAGGTTGTCAATCTATGTCCTGTGGTACCCTTTCACAATCATCAGCACTATCAGCAACTGAACGAATCTTTGTGTCATCTGCAAACTTACTGTTCAGGCCACCCACATTTTCTTCCCATTTACCCACATTTTAGTCCCGTGTACTGATCCAAGCTCTAAACTCCTCTGCCTTGCTTGTAATGCTTCTTGTGCTGAAATAAACGCACTTCAGCCCATTATGCCCATTTGTTAGTCTGTTTGCAGGTAAACAAAATATCTTTAATAAATAGATAAATATCAATGAGATTTTGTAAATAGATAAGGTACAACCGAAGGAAGTACTCTATAGCTTTGATGAGGATCCAGATCAGTTAACATTGGGAAACAGGGCAAATTAACTTTTGGCACTGAATGGTGCTACCTGCACCTCAGACTACCCTGGAAGAGGAAGGTGTCTTAAAAATTTGAACATCAGGTTAAGCTAGCTGCCTCATTCTCTTAATCTGTAGTAAGGTCATGATTAGATTTCACTTTTAACAGGATGCTGTTACCAAACCAAAATTAGGTTTTGCTTATCAGACTAATGAGTAATGTAATAGACGTATACGATGGTGTGATGTGATTGCCAGGTAAGTAGGCCATATATCCCACTGATGGGTGGGTCACAAACAGTATTGTGTTGTAGGAAATGGGTGCAGAGACAGTGGAGGCATCAGTCAAAATATTCAGAACTCACTGGATTCCAGATTAGAAAACTGCCAATGATGGCCCTTTTCAAGAAGTGAGGGTGACAGAACGCAGGAAACTACAGACCACTTAACCTAACATTTGACATTGGAAAACCACTATGGTCTATAACAAAGACCATAAAATGAAGAAACAGAAATAGGCCATTTGGCCCATCGAGTCTGCTACTCCACTTAATGAGATCATGGCTGATGTAAAAATCCTCAATTCTGGTTTTCGCTTGTTCTATAACCCCTGATTTTCTTACTGATTAAACTTAACCCTAGATATACGCTACCACAAAACCTCAACAACCCTCAAAAAGAATTGTGCTGGAGAGATAACTTGCAGATTTTGAAGGGAAGGTGGACAGAATTTTAAAATATTTAGGACTACAGATCTAATGAGGAGCTGGCTGGCACCAAAGGAGTTGAGGTCTGGAGCAGATTAGTCATGATCTTATGAAATGACAGAACAGGTTTGACAGGCTGAATGTCCTCCTCCTATTTGTTACGTCCTTAAACAACACATTCCTTTGACTATTTGCCATGGGGAGCAGGCCGATTGTGTTTGCAAACCGTGCTTGCAAACCTCAGAACAGTAGATCCACCAATAGATTTGATTCTGCTTTTAGACAACATTTACTGAATACCAAATTGGAAACCAGCTAAAGATCAATCAGGCTTGTGATGTGATGCACACGTACATGCAACAAGCTACATATAATAATACACAGGAACCTGTTACAGATAGTTAAAGACAATCATACTCACATTGTACCTTTCTCATGGAGAGAGCAAAAGCTCACGGAGACTGCTAATCTCTGCTGCAATTCCATGGGAATACCCTGATCAATCAGAGTCCACCTGCTTTCCCAAACAACTATGATTGGCAATTAACACGAATTGACATCATCACGGAGGGCCGAACCAATAAGCTCCCTCTTCTGCTGCTGGCAGAAATGGGTTTGCTGTTTCTCCTTTTTTTAAAAAGAATCCCTATAGTGGGGAAGCAGACCGTTCGGCCCATTGAGTATTCACTGCCGCCCCAAAGTGCATCTCAGACAGATATACCTCCCCTACACTATTCCTGTATCCCTGCATTTCCCATGGCTAATCTACCTAACCTGCACATCTTTGGAATATGGGGAGAAACAGGAGCAACTGGAGGAAACCCATGCAGACATGGGAAGAATGCGTTAACTCCACACAGACCTGACGCTGGAACCAATCCACTGAGTGCCCTGTTACATTTAATTGTTACCTAATAAGAATGTGAGGGATTGGATAAAGCAAACTCATACCCTTCCATTTATTGAGGCAGCTAGTCTGGTACTGGGGCAAGGAAGAGCAGGATGGACAGCACGGTGGCTCAGTGGTTAGCACAGCTGCCTCACAGCGCCAGGAACCCAGGTTCAATTCCAGCTTCAAGGCGACTGTCTTGTGGAGTTTGCACATTCTCCCCGTGTCTGTGTGGGTTTCCTCCGGGGGCTCCAGTTTCCTCCCACAGTCCAATATGTGCAGGTTAGGTAGATTGACTGTGCTAAATCACCCGTAGTGTTCAGGGATGCGTAGATTAGGTGCGTTAGACCTGGGAAATTAGGGGACTGTGTCTGGGTGGGATGTTTTTCAGAGGGATAGTGTGGACCTTTTGGGCTGTATGGCCCGTTTCCACACTGTAGGGATTCTATGAACTGAGCTGAATGTAAAGGATAAAGATCCACAGCCGTGCAGCTACACAGTCCACACACAGTGTTGTAAAGGACAGGTTTTTGCCTCTTCACAATTAGGTTCCCTGATCGGGTATGCTAGAAATTCTCACTAGCTGAGTTTTTACCCAACCGTGTGAATAGGTGAAAATCAGGCATGGTGGGGCCACAATTCCCAGAGGCAGTGAAGTTAAGAACTTCATGTGAAGTGATATCAATGGGTGGTAGCTGACTCAAAATTGCCTGCAGCTTGAGAGACGCAGAAGGAGCACAGCAGATGGAAGAGGTCTTCTCTTGTGTGAGGCAGACAGCTTGCTCATCCTCAAAATATTCATATTCTAATCCAAATCAGTAAAAGGCTCAGGAAGAGAAATGCTCTAATGTATCTTAGCAAAACAAGGAAAATGAGTCATGTTGCACAAGTACCTTTGCTAAGCATTTCTAACCAGGCAATTAATAAGTGCCTTTAGACATCACCCATATTTGACAGCTCATTTCTCCTGAGACCCTTCTGCTGGATTCCTCAATATTGCACTTAACCCTGCAACCTCTCAGTGAATTGTGGCTGTACCAATGTCACCTGTCTCTATCCAGCCCCATATCTGATTCTACATTAATCCATTCCTCTAATCTGATAATTCTTGTCTCTGTCCAATGGCCTTTCCCCTTCTCAATTTCTATTCTGCCCCAACACCTTTACTTACCCACTGACATATATCCATTAAGGAGCTGTTCTATCACCTTTAGAATGGTTCATGCTTAGAAATCTGACCGAGTTCAAGCTAAAGTTTCTGGCATTTAATGTTGGAACTCAGATTAATTCAATTTCCGCAGATCCTGAGGGAGACAACAGTACATTGCATGATTGCACTGATAACTGGCCAATCGCTCCCCACGATGACTTCAGAGCAGTGAGTTCACTGTGACTCGGCTCCTGTGAAATATTTTGGGGCTTTATCACATTGCGAGATTATAGAAATGCAACTTCACTATTCACTGTGAACAAAAGAAGCTTCAAGGAACTGTTCAAGGAACATGTTTTTCCTTTTAGCAACTTAAAAGAATATGTTTGTTTAAATGATCAGGACAGCCTGTGTTGCTGGAGGAACTGACTGAAATACAATACGCAGAGACAGTTCTATGAGCAGCAGATGGTCCAGAGACTGTGTCACTTTAGCAATATGCTAATTGCCCTCTTCAGCACTGCCACACTTAGAATTCACTCCCACCTGGCAAGCTCTGCATGAAATATGTCAACGAGAGTATGCTGCACAAAATGAAGTCTGAGGAAATTTTCCAACAAGTGCACATTGGGAACAGGGTGTGAAAGCATGTAGGATCTGTGTGCATGTGTGTGTGTGTGTGTGTGTGTGTGTGTGTGTGTGTGTGTGTGTGTGTGTGTGTGTGTGTGGTGATGGGGTGCGTCTGTTTGGTGGTGGGGTGCATGTGTGGGAAGTGTGTGGGAGCTATGTGTGTGGGGATTGCATGTGGGAGGGGTTGTGTGTGTGGAGTGTGTGTGTGTGTGGGGTTAGTGTGATGATACGTGGTGTGTGTGCAGGGGTGTGTGTGAGAGGGGCTGTGTGCATGTGAGGGGGTGTGTTGATGGGGTGCGTGTGTGGTGGTGGGGTGCGTGTGTGGGAAGTGTGTGGAATGTGTGCGTGGGTTGCATGTGTGGTTATTGTGTGTGGTGGTTGTGTGTGTGGAGTGTGTGTGTGGGGTGTGTGTATGTGGGTGGTAAATGTGGGAGGTGTGTGATGATGCAGGGTGTGTGTGTGTGTGTGTGTGTGTGTGTGTGTGTGTGTGTGTGTGTGTGTGTGGGGGGGGGCATGTGTGGGTATGTGAGTAGGCGGTGTGAGTGGGGGGTGTGAATGGAGGGTGAGTGGGGGGTGTGAATGGATGGTGAGTGGGGGGTATGTATGGCAGGGTGTGGGGTGTGTGTGGGAGGTGTGGGTGTGTGCACGCGGGTGTGTGTGTGTGTGCAGGGTGAGTGTGTGTGTGCATGCAAGGTGGTGTGTGCGTGTGAGGGGGTGTGTGCATGAGTGGGTGTGTGCATGGGGGGTGTGTGCGGCATGTGGTGTGTGCGTGTGAGGTGGTGTGCGTGTGAGGGGGTGTGTGTGGCATGTGGTGTGTGCATGTGATGTGTGTCTATGTGGTGCACACGTATGTATATGGTGCGCACGTGTACATGGTGTGCATGTATGTATGTGATGTGTGTGTATGTGCTTGGTCCATGTGTGTGTATGTGGTGCATATGTGTGTATATATGTGTTGCGTGGTCCATGTGTATGTGTGTGGTGTGTGTTTCAAACATGATGGGATTGACTTGCTTATGTGATTGGAACCCATTGGGATTGTGCATTTGGTATTTACTGACCGAGTTCAAGGATTCATCTAGATCACAACACTGACTGTGTGACCTCATTAAAGAGGAGTTTCATCAGCCATCTTGGCAACTGCCTGAAGCTGAGCCAGACGTGTGTGCTCCTAGGATGCTGCTTGGCCTGTTGTGTTCATCCAGCTCCACACTTTGTTATCCCAGACTGTTTGCAGCCTTGGTTCCTATTTGACCCTGAACTTATGTTTCAAACCAATCTCCCTTCTTCATTCAGACTGCTCCACTTTAACTCATCTGCTGCTTAACACTCATCCATGCCTTTGTCAGCTCTGGACTCAACTATTCCCAGCTGGACTTTAGCTCATCCAAAATTCTTTTGGCCATAGCCTAACCCACAGCAATTGCCATTTACCCATTGTTGCTCAGTAATGTTCTCTGACCTACATGTTTCTCTGTCAGGCAACTGCACAAGTTTTAAATTTTCCACTCAGCATTCCTGCTATTCACTAGCTTCATTTCTTTTCTGTGTAACCTCTCCCAGCTCTATCACCCTCTGATTTCTATGCTGTCATTCTATCGTGCCCTCTTTAGCTTCCCTTATCACCATGGCTCCACTTTGGTTTCTACGTCTTCAGCCACTCACAACCTAATGTCTGGAATCTCTTTCCCAAATCTTTCCACCACACTCTCCTCATTTAAAACCTTGAGACCTACCTCTCTCAGACTAATGTTTTGGTGATCTGTCTCAATATTTCCTTATTTAGCTCAGTGTAACGAGTAACTTTTTCATGAAGCACATTAGGACATTCCATTTGATTATTGAAAAGACCATATAAATACATTTGTTTTTGTTTTATATTAACTTTTCAAACATATTTCCCATTAAATGATCTGCTCTCTGAAGTAAAACAGGCCATTTATAATAATTACAACTGTATCAAATCAGGAAGATTCTACAAACTACTGATGAACCACTGGAGATTAATCCTTTCTTTCTGCCCATTACTGCAAGCTTTCAAAAACCAAAACTACTCAGAGTTCAACTTGCTCGGCTTCAGCTTTGTCAGACTAACCTGCGTAACTATTCATGTTGAAATTGAGACTCTGATTAATGCATTCATTAAATGCCTCATACCTAGAGCATAAGGCAGCTCTGTATTCAAGATCATGATAAGATGCCTAAAAGGTCTATTCAGCTGCCAGCTAACCAGAAGTCTAAACAGATCATTAATCCCTTGGTGCCTCTGTCATATCTCCAGAGCTCTGCAATAACAGCATGTGCTTCAACGTAAAAAAATACTTAATTTCACTGCATTGCTTCTCAATTATCTTCAACAATACTTCAGAAAATTAATAACAATTTTATTTTCTGTATTCATAAGGCATTTCTGGGCCAAGATCCAATCTTAGAAGATCTGAGAATGATGGTATTAGTCTTTCGGTACCAACAGGAACACTTTATTGACAACTAAACATGCTTTATTTCTTGTGTTATTGGTAAGAAACACAGATTAAGTAGGGTGGATTCAGTTCAGTTGAAAACCTCCTCTAGGTTTAAGTAACAACTCAGACTGTAACTTGCAGTTACTGATAATTAAGAATACATCTCCTTCCTTATATGCTTCCACCTCGACTGAACGTGCGGTTTGGTCATGGTCCTTGACCGTGCATATCTAAATCTTAAAGCAACACAGATCTTAAACCAATAAAACAACAATATACATTCCACAATGGTTATTGTTATCCATGCCAAGCTGTAGATTGGGTCAGTCAAGTACATTCAGAACCTTCTGATGACATTAAAATTTGAGATCAAAAAGATCACAAAACTAAGTAAACATCAAGGAAATCCTTGCATTAGAACTGTTAAGAGAAATCAGACAAGGATCTATCCAGTTTATCTTTTACATAAGAACATAAGAACCCGCAGGAGTAGGCAATTTTGCCCCTCAAGGCTATTCAACCATGGCTGACCTTATCCTGGCCTGAACTCCACTTTCCTCCTCGTAGCCCATAATGTTTTAACCAATTCCTAATTAAAACTCTGTTTATCTTAAGTTTATTCAGTGTCTAAACATCTAGCATATTCTGGAGTAGTACATTCCACAGACTCATGATCTTTTAAGAGAAGCAATTGCTCTTTATGATCAAATGAAAAAGTACAGTAGAAGAACAAGCCCTTTAGCCGTCCAATCCTGTGCCGACCATCATGCCCTAATTAATCTAAAAACAAACCTGCCATTTTTCGATCCATATCCCTCTATTCCCTCGCTATTCATGTATCCATCTAGGTATCTCTTAAACGTCTTCAATGTGCCCACTTCTGCTGCTCATAATTTGGTAGAACATAGAACAATGCAGCGCAGAACAGGCCCTTCAGCCCTTGATGCTGTGCCGACCTGTGAACTAATCTAAGCCCCTCCCCCTACACTATCCCATCGTCATCCATATGCTTATCCAAGGATTGTTTAAGTGCCCCTGATGTGGCTGAGTTAACTACATTAGCAGGCAGAGTGTTCCATGTCCTTACCACTCTCTGAGTAAAGAACCTGCCTCTGACATCTGTCTTAAATCTATCACCCTTCAATTTGTAGCTATGCCCCCTTGTACAAGCTGAAGTCATCATCCTTGGAAAAAGACTCTCACTGTCCACCCTATTTAATGCCCTGATCATCTTGTATGTGTCTATAAAATCCCCTCTTAGCCTCCTTCTCTCCAATGAGAACAGACCCAAGTCCCTCAGCCTTTCTTCATAGGGCCTGCGCTCCAGACCAGGCAACATCCTGGTAAATCTCTCTGCACCTTTTCCAATGCTTCCACATCCTTCCTGTTATGGGGCGACCAGAACTGCACGCAATATTCCAAATGAGGCCGCACTAGCGTTTTGTACAGTTGCAGCATGACATCACGGCTCCGGAACTCAATCCCTCTACCAATAACACCTAACACACCGTAAGCCTTCTTAACAGTATTATCAACCTGGGTGGCAACTTTCAGGGATCTATGTACACGGACACCAAGATCCCTCTGCACATCCACACTACCAAGAATCTTTCCATTGACCCAGTATTCTGCCTTCCTATTATTCTTCCCAAAGTGAGTTACCTCATATTTATCCACATTGAACTGCATTTGCCACCTTTCAACCCAATTCTGCAGTTTATCCAAGCCTCCCCGCAACCTGCAACATTCTTCCACACTCTCCACCACTCCACTGACTTTAGTGTCATCTGCAAATTTACTAACCCATCCACCGATGCCTGCGTCCAAGTCATTTATAAAAATGACAAACAGCAGTGGTCCCAAAACAGATCCTTGAGGCATATCACTAGTGACCTGACTCCAGGCTGAATATTTTCCATCAACCACCACTCGTTGCCTTCTTACACAAAACCAGTTTCTAATCCAAACTGCTAAGTCTCCCTCAATCCCATTCCTCCGTATTTTCTCCAATAGCCTACCATGTGGAACCTTATCGAAGGCTTTACTGAAGTCCACGTACATCACATTAACTGCCCTACCCTCATCCACATGCTTGGTCACCTTCTCAAAAAACTCAATGAGGTTTGTGAGACATGACCTGCCCTTGACGAATCCATCTTGACTATCTCCAATCAAATTGTTGCTTGCTAGATGATTAGAAATCTTATCTCTTATAATCCTTCCCAAAACTTTCCCTACAACAGGCGTAAGGCTCACTGGTCTTTAATTACCTGGGTCATCTCCACTGCCCTCCTTGAACAAGGGCACAACATTTGCAATCTTCCAGTCCTCTGGCACCAAACCTGTAGACAATGAGGACTCAAAGATCAAGGCCAAAGGCTTTGTCGCCTCCTTCCTAGCTTTCAGAGAATCCTTGGAAAAATCCCATTCGGCCCAGGGGATTTATCTACCTCCACACATTCTAGAATTGATAACACCTCCTCCTTATTAGCCTTAATCCTTTCAATTCTAGTAGCCCGTAACTCAGTCATCTCCTCTATAACATTCTCCTGTTCCTCAGTGAAAACAGATGAGAAATAATCATTTAGCACCTCTCTGATCTTCACAGGGTCCACACACTCAACTTCCCACTCCTGTCTTTGACTGACCCTATTCCTACCCTAGTCATCCTCTTATTCCTCACAGAAAGCTTTAGGGTTCTTCTTTATTCTACCTGCTAATGTCTGCTCATGTCCCCTCCTTGCTCTTCTTAACTCTCTCTTTAAATCCTTCATAGCTAATCTGGAACTCTCCATCGCCTCATCTGAACCATCTTGTCTCATCGTCAGAAAAGCCTCCCTCTTCTGCTTAACAAGAGATACAATTTATTTAGTAAACCACAGTTCCCTTACCTTATCACTTCCTCCCTACCTGACAGGGACATACCTATCAAGGACACGCAATATCTGTTCCTTTTCCCAGCTCCACATTTCGATTGTCCCCATCTCCTGCATTTTGCTAACCCATTCCATGCCTCCTAAGTCTTGCCTAATCACATTATAATTGCCCTGCCGCCATCTATAACTCTTGTCCTGTGGCCTGTTCCTATCCCTTTCCATCGCTAAACTAAACGTAACCGAATTATGGTCACTCTCTGCAAAGTGCTCACTCAATCAAACACCTGGCCTGGTTCATTACCAACTACCAGATCCAGCGTGGCCTCCCCTCTTGTCAGCCCTTCGACATACTGTGTCAGGAAACCGTCCTGCACACATTGGATGAAAACTGATCCATCCGACGTACTAGAGTTATAGCATTTCCAGTCAATGTTAGGGAAGTTAAAGTCTCCCATAACGACCACCCTGTTCCTTTCACTCCTGCCCAGAATAGTTTTGCCAATCCTCTCCTCCACATCCCTGGAACTTTGCGGAGGCCTATAAAAAACTCCCAGCAGTGTTACCTCTCCTCTCCTGTTTCTGACCTCAGCCCATACCACCTCAGTGGACGAGTCCTCATCAAAAGTTCTTTCAGCCACTGTTATACTGTCCTTGACTAACAAAGCCACACCTCCCCCTCTTTTACCACCTTCCCTGATCTAAACCCTGCTCTATCCATGTCTCTGAAATGGCCACAACATTGAAGTCCCACGTACCTATCCAAGCCGCAAGCTCACCTACCTTATTCTGGATACTCCTGGCATTGAAGTAGACACACTTCAATCCAGCTTGCTGTCTGCCAGCACACTCCTGTGACAGTGAGATCCTGTTCATGTCCTCCCTACTCTCTTCCTTCTGTGTACTAGAACTACACTTCAGTTTCCCATCCCCCCTCCGAGCTGGTTTAAATCCACCCGAACAGCACTAGCAAATTTCCCGCCCAGGATATTAGTGCTGCTCTGGTTCAAGTGGAGACCGTCCTGTTTGTAGAGGTCCCACCTTCCCCAGAATCAGCCCCAAATGAAGCCCTCCCTCCTGCATCATCCCTGCAGCCATGTGTTCAGCTGAAATCTCTCCCTGTTATTTGCCTTGCTATCACGTGGCATGGGTAACAAACCAGAGATAACCACTCTGTTTGTTCTAGCTCTCAGATTCCACCCTAGCTCCCTGAAATCCTGCCTGACGTCCCTATCCCTCTTTCTACGTATGTCGTTGGTGCCTATGTGGACCACAACTTGGGGCTGGTCAGCCTCTCCCTTCAGGACCCCAAAGACACGATCCGAGACATCACGGACCCTGGCACCTGGGAGGCAACACACCAACCGTGAGTCTCTTTCGTTCCCGACAAATCTTCTATCAGTCCCTCTAACTATTGAGTCCCCAATGACTAACACTTATTTTTTGGGATGAACAGAAAGAGAGTGTTAGACCTCTATCAGGTCTCCGCACAGTTACCGTCTTTCCATTAAAAACAATCCTAGTCTTTGTAACCTTTCCTTATAGCCAATGCCCTGGAAACCAGGCAATATCCTGGTGAACCTTCTCTGTACTCTCTTCAAAGCTTCCACATCCTTCTGGTAGTGTAGTGACCAAAACTGCACATAATACTCCAAATGCGGCCTAACGTACTCCATGCTCCGGGTGGTGAAGGCAAGCATGCCATATGCCTTCTTAATCACCTTGGCTACCTTGTTGCTACTTTCAGGGAACCATGGACCTGCATGCCAAGATCCATCTGAATGTGAGTGTTCCTAAGGGATCTGTCATCTACAACATAATTCACATCTAAGTTTTGATCCTCCAAAATGCATCATGTTGCAATTATCTAGATTAAACTCCATCTGCCATTTCTGTGCCCAAGTCACCAATCTATCTGTATCCTGTTGTATACTTTCACAATCGTTGGCACTATCAGCACCTCCACCAATTTTCGTGTCATCAGCAAACTTGCTTATCAGACCACCCAAATCTTCGTCCAAATCATTTATATATAATCCAAACACCAAAGGACCTAACGCTGACCCCTGTGGAACACCACCAGTTACCAGTCTCCATTCTGAAAAACATGCTTGCACCACTATCTCCTGTCTTCAATGAGTAAGCCAGTTTTCTATCCATCTAGCCAGGTCACCCCAAATCCCATTTGATTTTAGTTTTTGTACCAACCTGCCATGTGGGACTTTAACAAATGCCTTACTAAAGTCCACATAAACTACATCTACGACCCTTCCCTTATCAATTATTCTCATTATCACTTTAAAAGTTTTAAACTTGCCAACCATTTTCCCAAAACGATGACCCTCCTGGTGCTTTACCATCCTGTTAGCCACACAATGCTATGGCACTAGAAGTTATTAATGCATCACTGCAACTTATCAGTTAGACTGTCAACAACACCAGACATGACATGAGGGAAACTGAAGACTTTTAACAGATTTCTGATTTGGATAGCTATTTTTCCACTCACTGTATTCATGTTGAAAATGACTCATATACTATGATCTAGTGTAGTAATCCAGGATGTGTTGCATTGGGGCTTTTCATTGAATGCTTGCAAGCATAGAAAGAAGCCATGTGACCTATTTTTGCCAATGCCAGCTCCCTGGAAGAACAACGTACATAGAAAATGTACAGCATAGGTACAGGCCCTTTGGCCCATCATGTTATGCCAAACATGATGTTAAATTACACTAATCCATTCTGCCTGGCCTTGATCCATATCCTTCCATTTCTTGCATAATCATGTGCTTATCTAAAAGTCCCAGAAAACACCCTTACCGTATCTGCCTCCACCACTGTCCCTGGCAGTGTACTTCAGACTCCTAGCACTCTCTTTGTAAAAAAAAGTCCCCTCACATTTCCTTTGAACTTTCCCTCTCTCAATTTAAATGCATGCCCCTAGTATTAGGCATTTCAACTCTGGGAAAAAGATTCTGACCATCAACCCTACTCATGCATCTCATAATTTTATAGATTTTTATCAAGTCTCCCCTCAGCATATGCTGCTTCAGAGAAAACAACCCGAGTTTTTCTAGCCTGCCCTTATAGCTCATACTCTCTAATCCAGGCAGCATCCTGGTAAACGTCTTCTGCACCCTCTCCAAAGCTTCCACTTCCTTCCTGTAACGCGGCGACCTGCTCAATACTCTAAGTGTGTCCTAATGAAAGTCTTCATGACATATATCTTATCATGTAGATTGTCCTATACTTTCACCATTTTTCTCTAAATCACTTTTTCCTTCTGATCATTATCCCATAACCCTTTCGACAGTCATGAGTGAACCCACCTTAGCCACACAGTGAGACAGCATATTCTAGATCCTAATCATTGGACACATTTAAAAGTTTTCCTCATGTTGCCTTTGGATCTTTAAATCTGTGTCTTCAGAGTTCTTAATCTGTATACCTATAAAAACAATTTCCCTTTCTCCAGTTTCTCTGTCAAACCCCTCACGATTTTGACCAGCTGTTTCAAATCCCTTGCCATCCATCTCTCCTCCAAGAAAATCAGCTCCAGCTTCTTCAACATAGCCTCTTAATGGAAGTCCCTCATTCCTAGCATCCTTCTCATGAATCTTTCCTCACTTTGGATTTTAGTTTCTTTCCCATCCTCTTTAACTTAAACCTGTTTGCACCAGAGATGGGCGAACTGATAATGACACATTAAGGGTAACAAATATCTTGGTAATGACAGGAACCCAGTTCATCTCCTCAACTCATGAATTGAAAAAGAACATAAAGGAACAACTGACAGAGAAACAGTATCACCTACATCATACTAAAATCAGGAGCAAAAAGAGAAATTGGAAGGAAAAATACAGGTCAAAATTTAAAAGGGAGAAATCAAGGCAACAATGAAAAATAAGATAATATATACATTTGGAGTAAATTGCTATTTTGCTACCTTTTTTGACCAGCAAGATAAAGTGGCAAGGCAGGAATATAAATCATTTCACCAAAAGGCCCTTATTCCATTAACTTTGCAGCAACCTTAGTATTTACGGCAATAATATAGCAGTGTCTTGAAATTCTGGAAGGGAATTAATTTGAGTTGTTCTTTTCATGAATCGACCAACAATTTGTGGAATTTTGCAACTCAGTGTACCACTTCGTCACCACAGTTGCTATTTTTGACACATTGACAAGTAATTTAATACATCCACTGTAATTTTCCTAGTGAATCCTGGGCCAATATTTTCTGAAAGAGATCAATCTAATTTGCATTTGAATGAATTAACACCTATTGTGCTTCACTGCTTGGAAGCCTTTTCTGAAATATTCTTAGTGACTGAAAGCAAAGGGTAACTTCAACCTAACATACTGGATGGAAATTACCTTGTTTGGGTCAAATTCCAGTTTATCATCCCATGTGATATTCCCAACTGCTGATTTCAAGAGCTAGCACGTGAAACAGGTGTGTATAAAACCAGCAGCATTGCACCAGATCCTATTAGTTTTCCAACAGGTAGGTTAACCTAAAGCTATCTGCAATGTTTAAACAGCTTGCTTATGAACTTACGTCACAACAAGTGCTAGTCATGTCCCCTTCTCCTGGACAAAATGAAGGAATTAGACGTTAAAATCTCACTTCAGAATCCCAAAATTAGCAACCACATCAGCTACCAATTGATACAAACAATATACATAATCACACCTTATAATTGAATCCCTTCATCCTCGCCAAACAAATCTTGATTGAACACATTCAAACAGGTATCCTTTCCTAAAGGTACAGAGACCCAAACCGTACCTAGTTATCAAACATGCCTGTGATCTTACGAGTTATAAGTGCAGGAAGACATTCTTAATCTGATAATCAAAACCCCTTGTTGTAAAAGCCAATTTACCACTTGTGTTCTTAATGGTTTGCTACATGCTAACCTAGTACCAGTGTCACAAGATGGAATGATCTGCTGTAATCTCCCGGGGTATATACCACTATCTACTCAATGCCTCATGCTCCTCTGAGTGTGAGTGAATATTGTAAGGGGCTATTGTAAAGCAGTGTGACACTGGAGTTTGTGTGCCATGTATCTCCAACAAGTGCCTCATTCTTTCTATTCATTCATAGGATGCGGATATTGCCAGCCAGGCCAGCATTTATTGTCTGTCCTTAGTGGCCCTTAATAAGGTGATGATGAGATGCCTTTCTGAATCTCTGCAATCTATCTGGAGTAGGTGTGCCTGCAATGTCCTTAAGGAGGGAATTCCAAGAATTTGTACTAGTGAAAGTGAAAGAACAGCAATATATACTTCCAAATCAGGAGGGTGAGGGAAACTTGCAGGTCGGTGTGTTCTCTGCCCTTTTACCCTTTAGATGGAAGTGATCAGACAGGGAGGTGCTATCTAAAGAGCTTTGGTAAACTTCTGCAATGCATCTTTCTAGATAGTACACATTCAACCCTCAGGAATAGAAGGAGTGGAAGTTTGTGGCTATATGGTGCCAATCAAATGGGCTGCTTTGTCCTGGATGGTGTCAAGCCTCGAATGTTCTTGGAGCTAGCTACACTCATCCAGGCAAGTAGGGAGTAATCTATCTCATTCCTAACTTGCCTCGAGAAGATGACAGACAAGTTTTGGGAGGAGTTGGGGCAGCATGGTGGCTCAGTGGTTGGCACTGTTGCCTCACAGCACCAGGGACCTGGGTTCAATTCCATCCATGGGCGACGTCTGTGTGGAGTTTGCACATTCTCCCCGTATCTGCATGGGTGTGCTCTGGTTTCCTCCCACAGTCCAAAGATGTGCAGACTAGGTGAATTGGCCATGCTAAATTGTCCGTAGTGTTTAGGGACGTGTAAATTAGCTGGGTTACAGGGGCATGGGTCTGGGTGGGATGCTCCAAGGGCCAGCATGGACTTGTTGGGCCAAAGGGTGTATTTCCACACTGTGGGGATTCTATGATTCTATGACTTACTCCCTGAATGATTCCTGGCCTCTAACCTGACTTTGTAGCCTCTGTACTTATATGGCTAGTCTAATTCAGTTTCCAGTCAATGGTAATCCCTGAGCTGTTGTTAGTGGGGGATTTAGCATTAGTAATGCCATTAAGTGTCAAGGGACAATGGTAAGATTGTCTCTTGTTGGAGATGGTCAATGCCTGGCACTTGGTACTCATCGGCCTCAAGTTAGATATTGTCTAGATCCTACTGTATTTGGATACGGACTGTTCCAGTATTGGAGGAGCCACTTGCTGTGCATTTTGCAATCATGAGCAAACACATGAGCAAACAACCCTCATTTCTGGTCTTATGATGGAGGAAATTTTATTGCTGACTTGGCTGAAGATGGTTGGGCTGAGGACAGTAACCTCAGGAACTTGGAGGTGGCTTTGGTGGTGCAGTGCTAATTTCCTTACCTTTGGACCAGGTCCCAGATACAAGTCTAACCTGCACCAGATGTATGTATTACAGCTCTGAACAGGCTGATTAGAAAATATCTACCCTGAGGAACTCCAGCAGAGATGTACTTGAGCTGAGATGACTGCAATAACTCTAACTAGCACAATCACTGTCTGTTACTTCATTGCAGCTATCAATGTAACACTGCTGGCATCACAGCGATACTGCTAGATACACACCTCATGTTTATAGTTGGTTTGTGAACAATTGTATTTTCTACTTGGTTCACGCAGTTGGACCCATGAAATAAATTCCAACAATCTCGGGTGTTAATGAATGCAAAACAAGTTCCTGACGACAAAACTGAACCCGCCTGAAAGGCTCTGAGAAGTTAATAATCAAACTTTAAACTGTCATCAACTCCCACTCAATTAAGTTCCCCTCACCTGTCCTTCTAAAATCCCTTGTCAAGCATGGAAAATTCTGCCCAGTGGCTCCAATCATGTAGCCTTTATTGTTACAATTACAATACTTTCCCTACTTTGCAAAGTATTTTTCCCATGATATAAATGCATGTTCAGTCAACAATATTGTAAATTGTTTCAAATAACACATTTTTAACACCGTTCAGTGGTGTTGGAGCTGCACTCAATCCGAAGGGTGTTTCAATACTTTCTTTATTTGTATCTTGTCGATGGTGGACAGACTTTGAATTATATTATTGAGAGTTGGTAGTTTCAAATCTTGTATTTTTTTAAGACAAACCCTGTTTTCAAAAAGGAAACTAAAAAAGAAACTGATACTTTCAAATGCCTAAGAAAACTAAGAGTGAAACCGAGATTGGAAACATAAATGTTTGGGGAAACTGAAATCAGTTAAAATATGCAGAAACCATCAGAATCAAATTTGGATTCCAATGGGACAGTCCAGCCAGTCTGAAGAAGATCATCTCCATTAGCTGAGCTTTGTACTGCAGGCATTGTTCTGATGAAAATTCATTGAGCTGATATGTTACCTGCCGCCTACCCTGTGAAGATATTTTTGCGCCCAGATTTTGAAGCCCTCCCCATTTGTCTCATTTGAAGCTCTACCTAGAAACACCCATTGCACATTATATCAACAGTCAGTCTGGCTGCTTTACATATAATTGATACCTAGACACTCAGTATATGAAATGTGACACTAACAACATTTTGATTTATTGCATAAACTGCCCTCCTATTAGAAAGATTATACTCACTAAAACCTTTCAACCTAGAAACTTAACCAATTCCCAGTGCCACCTGCCAAGCAACAGGCCACTATCAGGACAAAACAACTTAGAAGTAGCTGATACTTTTACAGAATTAGGGTCCTCACTGTGCTTCACACCCAAAGGCATATTTTGAAGTGAAGTCAGTGTTTTCTGGGAAAATACAGATTCCAGACGATTCAGCTTGTCTTCACACAGCAAGATCCCTCATAGCAACAAATAGCAACAAAATAAATGACTAAATTGTCTATTTGCAGAAAGTCAAATCTAAGCAGAACAGCCCTGCACACATTTAAACAACACAAGACATCTTTCACTACCCCATGTGGGTTAATGGAGTTCCATTTTAATATGTCATCAAAATGACAGCACTTCTAATAATGCAGAGACACACTCAGCATTACACCGAAGTGTTAGCCCAGAAAATATCGTTAAAGCTTAACCATTCACTTATGTCCTTTCGGGAAGGAAACTGCTGTCCTTGCCTTGTCTGGCTCACAGGTGACTCGAGACCAACAGCAATGTGGGCATCTCTTAACTGCCCTCAATAAATGCTAGCCTAGCCAGCAATACCCTCATACCATGACTGAATAAAAAAATTCTGATTCAGGCATATGCACTAATGCCAGTTGATAGTCCCAATGTTACATACAAGTATCACCAGTCTTTAAAGCTCCCTCACCATATTCATGTTTCAGAGACCCTGTTAGCATTGACCTCAAGGTGGCTTTTAAAGATGAATCTGGGAATTAAGCTCGTTTTCATACAGCTGACTCTTGAAATTCCCACTGTACAAGTTGGCACTGAATTAAATCAGTCAATGGCTCTACTCTAAACCAAAGATGTGTCAGATATTCATCCACTAATATCAACTGGGGTCTCCCAATAACCTCATCCATTTAGAACACAAACTATTCTGGACCAAACACTTTCTCTAATTGAATTTTTACTTCTATTTTGGGGACAGTTTGTTTCTCAGCATCTGGGCAGTGTTTTCTTTAGCACTCTCTCCACACAGATAAACTTGCTGCATTTTAAGCTAGATTAAAGATTACACCCTCAAAAATGTGAAGATGAACTCATGAACTGGCAAACAAGGTACTGGTGGGCTGTATCCTACACTAGTTATCTGTTTCTATGCTGCACACAAAGAATAGTTGGTCCTGGCACGATCAGGTACAAATCTTAGAAGTTACACTCAAAGGAATCTGTACCAGTTCACACAATTACCATCTCGCACTTCAGTATGCACTAACTTGATTGGAACCACTCCATAAACAGTCAGTCCCTCCATCATTGACACTCAGTAGCAGCAGTGTGTACCATCTACAAGATGCACTGCAGAAATTCACCAAAGATGCCAAGGCAGCACCTTCCAAACCCATTACCAGTGCTATCTAAATGGAAAATCACCACTGGCAAATCCCCCTCCACAGGACTCACCATCCTGACTTGTAAATATATTGCTGTCCCTATAGTGTTGCTGGGTCAAAATCCTGAAAATCCTTCCTTGTGTCATTCTAAGTCCTCCTACAACACATGGGCTGCAGCAGCTCAAGAAAGCAACTCACCATCATCTTCTCAAGGACCAACAGGCACAAACAATAAATACTTGGTCCAGCCAGCAACACCCACATTCCATGAATTTCAAAGAAAAATCATCCTGCACTAGCACACATAATAAATAACAGATATGGCTGCACGCAAGGGTACTGAACTAGCACACACAATATTCATCTTGCCATATTGCACGCAATAACCATCCTGCACTAATACATACAATACCCATCTGACCATACTGCACGCAATAACCATCTTGCACCGGTATACACAATGCCCGTCCTGCACTGGTACACACAACAAACATCCGACCATATCGCACGCAATAACATCCTGCACTAGTACACACAATACCCATCCTGCACTATTACACACAATAACCATCCTGGACCAGTACACTCAATAACCATCTTGCACTTGTACACTCAACAACCATCCTGCACTGGTGCACTCAATATCCATCCTGCACTGATACACTCAATAACCATCCTACACTGGTACACTCAATAACCATCTTGCACTGGTACACTCAATAACCATCCTGCACTTGTACACTCAATGCCCATCCTGTACTTGTACACTCAATGCCCATCCTGCACTTGTACACTCAATACCCATCCCGCACTGGTACACTCAATAACCATCCTGCACTGGTACACTCAATGCCCATCCTGCACTGGAACACTCAATGCCCATTCCGCACTGGTACACACAAAAACCATCCCGCACTGGTACACTCAATACCCATCCCGCACTGGTACACACAAAAACCATCCTACACTGGTACACTCAATACCCATCCCGCACTGGTACACACAAAAACCATCCTGCACTAGTACACTCAATAACCATCCTGCACTAGTACACTCAATAAACATCCTTCACAAGTACACACAATATTCATCCGACCATACTGCACACAATAACATCCTGCACTACACTCAATAATCATCCTGCGCTAGTACACTCAATAACCATCCTGCACTAGTACACTCAATACCCATCCTGCACTGGTACACTCAATACCCATCCTGCACTAGTACACTCAATACCCATCCTGCACTAGTACACACAATAGCCATCCGGCATGAGCGCACAGAATTCTGGTTTTTGCAACAGTCTACAATTGAGTTTGGGGAAGCTTTGCAGCCATTTTCATTTTATTTTATCAGATATAAAGTACATTCAGTCTTGAAAAAGTACAATTTCAAACCCATCAAACAAGCCTAAGCTGTAGGTATGAGTTATTGAGTGGAAGCTCTTTTTTAACAGGTTCTGCACATAAGATGGAATGATATAATCAATGACTTTGAGCATCTTCTATCAATTCAGTAACCAAACAATGTAGAATTGCTGTAATCTTGGATACAAGGTATCTCAGAAAGATAGGAAAAGAAGGAGAGTGAGAGGGTGGCAGTATCCTTCAGGAGAACATTGCAGTATGAGAAAACTGGATATCCCAAAGATATCAAGGACCAAATCTGTTTGGCTCAAGCTAAGGAACAAAAATGGCACCACTCAACGGAAAAGGTATACAGGAACAAAGGCATGAGAAGTTATAATGCTTCTACTATCAAAATGCAGTGGGATAGTACTGGGTGTAAAGGACAAAGATTCTTAGATTGTGTTCAGGAGAAGTTTCTGCAGCAGTATATTTCCACTCCTATGAGCGCTACACTTGGTTCTTGGGATTGAGTTGGGCCAAGTAGATCAAGTATCAAAGGGGAACATTTAGGGTCACAGTGTTCACAGAATTGCCAGATATAGGGTGACGGTGGAAATAGATTAAATAAAACAATTGAGGGTAAGAATAATTAATGGGGGGAACCCAATTTCATTGGGATAAGAACTGATCTGGCTCTGATTAATTATAATCAAATGTTGGCAGGCAGAAATGAAACAGAACAATGCTGCCTTCAAAGAAGAGATAGTTTGCATGGGAAAGGTATCTGCATACAGAAAGGAAGGATGAACAAACCCAGAGCTCAATAGATGACAAAAGAGATGAGAATTGAGATTTTTTAAAAAATCTTTTTTCATTCATTCATGGGGTATGGGCATCCCTGGCTGGATCAGCAGTTATTATGCATCGTTAGTCACCCTTGAAAAGACGGTGGTGAGCTGCTTTCCTGAATTGTTGCAACACATCTGCTGTAGATAGCCCACAATGCTGTTAAGGAGTAAATTCCTGGATTTTGACCCAGGTACAGTCACGGAACAAAAACATGGCACGAAAATTATATTGATAGGTTAGATGAATGACCAAAGATCTGACAAATGGAGTGCAATGTGGGAAAATGTGATGTTATCCATTTTGACAGGAAGAATAAAAAGTAATCACATTCTCTCAACATTGAGAAAATTCAGAGCTGAGGTGCACAGTGATATGGTTGTCCTCGTACTTGAATTACAAGAAGTTAGGATACTGATGCAGCAAGACATGAGGAAAGCTGACAGAATAATTAATGGCTAAGAACTACAAAGCAGATTAATGTCTAGGATTAGAGGGTTGTCTAGTTGAGAAAAGGTTGAATAGGCTAAGGTTGTATCTACCAAAAGCTAGGCAGGGAAGAGGTGACTTGAACCTCCCTGTTAAAAACTGATGAAAGCTTAGTCTTTGAATGTTTTTGAAACAAAGGTTATTAGGGTCTTGTTAAACAAAAAGTTGAAAGGTTATCAGGGCAGTAAGAAGATAACAAAGTGTGGAGCTGGATGAACACAGCAAGCCAAGCACCATCTCAGGAGCACAAAAGCTGACATTTCGGGCCTGACACTTCATCGAAACATCAGCTGTTGTGCTCCTGAGATGCAGCTTGGCCTGCTGTGTTCATCTAGCTTCACACTTGGTTATCTTGGATTCTCCAGCATCTGCAGTTCCCGTTATCTCAGGGCAATAAGAATGTGGATTTGAGGTCACAATCTGATCAACCAGTTTTGAATGGTAGAGTAGGGTCAAGGGTTCCAGGGATGAGGAGTTTTAGTTACATGCGTATTCTTCTTGGAGCAGAAGGCTGAAAGGAAATTTGATAGAGGTGTTCAGAATCACAGGGAGTCTGAACAGGGTAGAAAGACAGAAACTGTTGTCACTGGTGAAGAATCAAGAAGAGGGCAGAAGTAATTGGCAAAAGACGCCAAATTGATCTCAAGAGAAAGGTTTTCATACAGTGAGTGTTTGGGATCTAGATTATCGTGTTTAGAAGTCTGATAGCAGCAGGTTTGATTGAGGCATTCAAAAGGGAGTTAGACAGTTATTTCAGAAGGGCAAATGTATAGAGTTCTGAGTTTAAAAAAAACAGGAAAATGGTACTAAGTGAATCACTCTAGCAGAACAAAGAACAAAGAAACCTACAGCACAGGAACAGGCTCTTCGGCCCTCCAAGACTGCGCCGATCAAGATCCTCTGTCTAACCTGTCATCTATTTTCTAACAGTCTGTGTCCATTTGCTCCCTGCCCATCCATGTACCTGTCAAATATATCTTAAAAGACGCTAACGTGTCTACGTCTACCACCTCCGCTGGCAACGCGTTCCAGGCGCCCACCACCCTCTGTGTAAAGAACTTTCCACGCATATCTCCCTTGAACTTTCCTCCTCTCACTTTGAACTCATGACCCCTAGTAATTGAGTCCCCCACTCTGGGAAAAAGCTCTGAGAAAAGTGGCACAGACACAGCCTGCTCAATTGTCTCATTCTGCACTGCAACCATTCTGTGAGCTGGCAGTTGTGAGGTGAGAGAGCTGGAAAGGGGTGATTTTGGGGAAACTGTGATGGGAATGGAGTGAGAATAAAGTGGAGAAAGCATTGAGATGATAGTGGAGTAAGGGATAAATGGAGGTAGGAGAGGATGAAGTGATGGTGGAGTGAGGTTGAGGGTGAAGTGGAGGAGCAGAGGGTGAGGTTGATGTTGGAGTCAGGCTGACAGTAGAGTGAGGTAAGGGTGGAGTGAGGTAAGGGTGGAGTGAGGCAAGGATGGGGTGAGATTGAGGGTGGTGTGAGGGGACTGTAGAGTGAGCTTGATGATGGAGTGAGAAGCAGACAGGAGAAGCAAAGTAAAAAGGGTGAAGCATGCAGACTGGGAAGTGAACTGTTTAAATAGATAAGAATGATTTAACAGTATGTTTTAGACACTGACAGAAATCTGCTCTTTTATTTTCCTTGTTTTAAAGGCGTTTAAACTGTGCAAAGAAGTAGTTGCATTTTTGGGGAATTCTCCTGTGTTTGTGTAATTTACTTGGGGCAAAATCAAGGGGTCCCACTTTTGCAGGCAAAATGGATGAAATTTCCCTTTCTCAAACTGATAAGTAATGTCTCTGCTTTTCCACAGCTTTCCTAAATATAACCTGGCTCGCGAAGCCTTAAAAAAATCTTCCCATTTTAACCGCAGCTTGAATGATGGCTTTCTCTTATGACACAGTCAATAATTTCCTCACCATCATCCTCGGTTAAAGCTTTTAAATTACTTCTTGGTAGCTTTAATTCGACCTTGGATTAAATAATTTTTTGGCCCCGATTTCCCTTCTGCAGTCTTCCCCCATGCTGGCTGCCCATTGTGGTGGCAACATTCATCGTTAGCTGAATGTACCCATTCTTAATATATTGATTTCTGACACATTTTGTATTATTAATTTAAAATCTTCCACCTGTCTAGAAGGAATTCTACTGGCTTACAATAGTATCAGAGATAATGGGAACTGCAGATGCTGGAGAAACCAAGATAATAAAATGTGAGGCTAGATGAACACAGCAGGCCAAGCAGCATCTCAGGAGCACAAAAGCTGATGTTTCAGGCCTGGACCCTTCATCAGAGAGGGGGATGGGGTGAGGGTTCTGGAATAAATAGGGAGAGAGGGGGAGGCGGACCGAAGATGGAGAGAAAAGAAGATAGGTGGAGAGAGTATAGGTGGGGAGATAGGGAGGGGATAGGTTAGTCCAGGGAAGATGGACAGGTCAAGGAGGTGGGATGAGGTTAGTAGGTAGATGGGGGTGCGGCTTGGGGTGGGAGGAAGGGATGGGTGAGAGGAAGAACAGGTTAGGGAGGCAGAGACAGGTTACACTGGTTATGGGATGCAGTGGGTGGAGGGGAAGAGCTGGGCTGGTTGCGTGGTGCAGTGGGGGAAAGGGGCGAACTGGGCTGTCTTGCCCCGCACACGGCTGACGGAACCCCACCCACGGCCGACGACCTCATCGCTCCGCCCACAGCCAGCAACCCCAGAGGAGACAGCCACACTGAGCCCTGCCGCGTCTTCACCATCCCCCCAGACCTCCCACTGACTGAGGACGAACGGTCAGTCCTAAGTAAGGGGCTCACCTTTGTCCCCCTACATCCACACATCAACGAATACCAGTCACGGTTGGACATAGAACAGTTTTTCCGCCGCCTTCGCCTCCACGCCTACTTCTTCAACCGGGAGCCCAACCGTCCCTCCACTGACCCCTTCACCCGCTTCCAGCACAACTCCTCCTCCTGGACACCACCCCCAGGCCTCCTAGCCTCCCTCGAACTCTTCATCTCTAACTGCCGTCGAGACATTAACCGCCTCAACCTCTCCACCCCTCTCACCCACTCCAACCTCTCCCCTGCAGAACGGGCAGCCGTCCGCTCCCTCCGCTCCAACCCCAGCCTCACCATCAAACCCGCAGACAAGGGTGGCGCAGTGGTAGTATGGCGCACTGACCTCTACATCGCCGAGGCCAGACACCAACTCTCCGACACCACCTCCTACCGTCCCCTCGATCATGACCCCACACCCGAGCACCAAACCATCATCTCCAACACCATTCATGACCTCATCACCTCAGGGGACCTCCCACCCACAGCCTCCAACCTCATTGTTCCCCAACCCCGCACGGCCCGTTTCTATCTCCTTCCCAAAATCCACAAACCTGCCTGCCCTGGTCGACCCATCGTCTCAGCCTGCTCCTGCCCCACCGAACTCATCTCCACCTATCTGGACTCCATTTTCTTCCCTTTGGTCCAGGAACTCCCTACCTACGTCCGTGACACCACCCACGCCCTCCACCTCCTCCAGGACTTCCAATTCTCTGGCCCCCAACACCTCATCTTCACCATGGACGTCCAGTCCCTATACACCTGCCTTCCGCATGCAGATGGCCTCAAGGCCCTCCGCTTCTTCCTGTCCCGCAGGCCCAACCAGTCCCCCTCCACCGACACCCTCATCCGCCTAGCCGAACTCGTCCTCACCCTCAACAACTTCTCTTTTGACTCCTCCCACTTCCTACAGACTAAGCGGGGTGGCCATGGGCACCCGCCTGGGCCCCAGCTATGCCTGCCTCTTTGTAGGTTACGTGGAACAGTCCCTCTTCCGCACCTACACAGGCCCCAAACCCCACCTCTTCCTCTGGTACATTGATGACTGTATCGGCGCTGCCTCTTGCTCCCCAGAGGAGCTCGAACAGTTCATCCACTTCACCAACACCTTCCACCCCAACCTTCAGTTCACCTGGGCCTTCTCCAGCACATCCCTCACCTTCCTGGACCTCTCAGTCTCCATCTCAGGCAACCAGCTTGTAACTGATGTCCATTTCAAGCCCACCGACTCCCACAGCTACCTAGAATACACCTCCTCCCACCCACCCTTCTGCAAAAATTCCATCCCCTATTCCCAATTCCTCCGCCTCCGCCGCATCTGCTCCCACAACAAGACATTCCACTCCCGCACATCCCAGATGTCCAAGTTCTTCGAGGACCGCAACTTTCCCCCCACGGTGATCGAGAACGCCCTTGACCGCATCTCCCGCATTTCCCGCGACACATCCCTCACACCCCGCCCCCGCCACAACCGCCAAAAGAGGATCCCCCTCGTTCTCACACACCACCCCACCAACCTCCGGATACAACGCATCATCCTCCGACACTTCCGCCATTTACAATCCGACCCCACCACCCAAGACATTTTTCCATCCTCACCCCTGTCTGCTTTCCGGAGAGACCACTCTCTCCGTGACTCCCTTGTTCGCTCCACACTGCCCTCCAACCCCACCACACCCGGCGCCTTCCCCTGCAACCGCAGGAAATGCTACACTTGCCCCCACACCTCCTCCCTCACCCCTATCCCAGGCCCCAAGATGACATTCCACATTAAGCAGAGGTTCACCTGCACATCTGCTAATGTGGTATACTGCATCCACTGTACCCGGTGGCTTCCTCTACATTGGGGAAACCAAGCGGAGGCTTGGGGGCCGCTTTGCAGAACATCTCCGCTCAGTTCGCAACAAACAACTGCACCTCCCAGTCGCAAACCATTTCCACTCCCCCTCCCATTCTTTAGATGACATGTTCATCATGGGCCTCCTGCAGTGCCACAATGATGCCACCCGAAGGTTGCAGGAACAGCAACTCATATTCCACCTGGCAACCCTGCAGCCTAATGGTATCAATGTGGATTTCACCAGTTTCAAAATCTCCCCTTCCCCCACCGCATCCCTAAACCAGCCCAGTTTGTCCCCTCCCCCCACTGCACCACACAACCAGCCCAGCTCTTCCCCTCCACCCACTGCATCCCACAACCAGTCCAACCTGTCTCTGCCTCCCTAACCTGTTCTTCCTCTCACCCATCCCTTCCTCCCACCCCAAGCCGCACTCCCATCTACCTACTAACCTCATCCCACTTCCTTGACCTGTCCATCTTCCCTGGACTGACCTATCCCCTCCCTACCTCCCCACCTATACTCTCTCCACCTGTCTTCTTTTCTCTCCATGTTTGGTCCGCCTCCCCCTCTCTCCCTATTTATTCCAGAACCCTCACCCCATCCCCCTCTCTGATGAAGGGTCTAGGCCCGAAACGTCAGCTTTTGTGCTCCTGAGATGCTGCTTGGCCTGCTGTGTTCATCCAGCCTCACATTTTATTATCTACTGGCTTACAAACTGATTTTTAGTGTCTGTTTATTTCCCAGTTGCACCGTTAATTGTGGCAGATAGTTTCTTCCCAATGGAATCTGTGGCTGCAAGGTGTGCTTCTAGCTCACATTTGCTTCAGTGTGTCCTACCAGGTCTGAAGGAAAATATTTCAGTGTTCAGTGCTGTTTCTCCTTTATTGATCTTTCCATGAGCTTTTCTGCAGACTGTTTGACTGCTCAGCTGCTGCAGCTACCAACTGGATGCATGAGTAGTTCTTAAAATCAGACAGCCTTTGAAGATCTCAATGGAAAATGGGAAGTTCTTTGGGGTTTCCTAGAATTCTCATCATTGCTATTGCATTAGACGGTGCCATCAATTTCAATCTGCATCACAATTGTCTATGTTTGGGTTATTTGATCTTCCTTGACTGAATCTCAGCACCTATTTGGCTTCAAGTGGTAGAGTATCAACCATAAGTCAGGCTTAATTTAAGGCTCCTGCCTTAAACAAGATACAGTTTATTGCAGAACAGCAATTAGGCACTACCTTGCATTAGATACGAAGACTTTGAAGAGTTTATCCCTGCTAAGTCAATATGACATCATCAGATTCAATGGAGCATATTGCAGTCAGCAACATTAATCCTTTCAGAATCATTACCTTATACAAGTTACAAAATGATACATTGTCCATCAAACTTGAAGGAGTCATGCAGAGTAGAAGATCACGCCAGAGCAGATGTCACAAAGATGGACCGCACCGGGAATTTTTTAGAAAAAGAAACTACAAAGGTAATTCAGCTTCAAAAAAGAGTCATATTGGACTTGAAACATTAACTTCCAGACCAGTTGCATTTTACTAGCATTTTCTGTTTTTAATTCGGAACTCCAGCATCCATAGTATTTTGCTTTTAGTACACAAACTTAGAATAGATAAATATTATTAAAAATGCAAACTAGATTTAGCTGTTTGGATAAATGTAGAGGTTGGGGACATAATAAATTTGAAGAAAAGTAAGTCTTTGGTCATAAAAACAATGAAAAAGACCTAAAGGTTAAGACTTGAATAAGAGAAACTAAGAACAGGCAACATGAAAATATTTTAAATAACATCAAGAGGGACAGTAAAGGAGGTTTCAACTTCTGTCATTTTGGATTTAACAGAAGAATATAAAACTGCATTTAAAAGTGTTTCAAATAAAGAAAAATAGAGTGTCAGAGATAAGGGCAGTTCCTCTAAATGGCTGAACATGAGCAATGATATCACACAGAGTTCAGGTATGAGGCCATTTCTGTTACTGTGGACATTAATGTTTTGGATAACACACGAGAAAGAGTGTTCCTGAAATTTGTAGAGATACAAAAATATGATTAATCTTCAGAAGACCAAAGCATACTGCAAAGAGGCATTGATAGGGCAGAGAAAAAGTTGTGACTGAAATTCTTTAGCATGAAGTGTGAAGTGATCCATGTCGATATTATGAGCTGGTTTAAGGCTGTGGAAATGAGTTGGGTTTTGGAGAACAATTTCACAAAATGTTAAAGTTAGACTGTCATGTTAAAAATACCTGATGAAATTTTAGGATTTTTCATGGGTACAGAATATAAGAGAAAAGAGGTCACTAAGGAACAATTAAAAATAACATGAAAAAGACAAGCCTTAAGGCTTTGTGCCTCAATGCATGGAGCATTCACAATAAAGTGGCAGAATTAATTATGCAAATAAATGAACACACGTATGATAATAGTATCAGAGATAATGGGATCTGCAGATGCTGGAGAATCCGAGATAACAAAGTATGGAGCTGGATGAACACAGCAGGCCAAGCAGCATCTTAGGAGCATAAAAGCTGACGTTTTGAGCCTAGATCCTTCATCAGAAAAGAGGGACGGGGAGAGGGTTCTGAAGTAAATAGGGAGAGAAGAGGAGGCAGATCGAAGATGGATAGAAGAGAAGATAGGTGAAGAGACAGACAAGTTAAAGGGGCGGGGATGGAACCTGTAAAGGTGAGTATAGATGGGGAGGTAGGGAGAGGATAGGTCAGTCCGGGGAGGACGGACAGGTCAAGGGGGCAGGATGAGGTTAGAAGGTAGGGAATGGAGGTGCGGCTTGAGGTGGGAGGATGGGACAGGTGAGAGGAAGAACAAGTTAGGGAGGCGGGGACGAGCTGTGCTGGTTTTGGGATGCAGTAGGGGAAGGGGAGATTTTGAAGTTTGTGAAATCCACATTGACACCATTGGGCTGCAGAGTTCCCAAGCGGAATATGAGTTGCTGTTCCTGCAACTTCCCAGTGGCATCATTGTGGCACTGCAGGAGGCCCAGGATGGACATGTCGTCTAAGGAATGGGAGGTGGAGTTGCAATGGTTCGCAGCTGGGAGGTGCAGTTGTTTACTGCGAACTGAGCATAGGTGTTCTCTGCTTGGGTTCCCCAAAGTAGAGGAAGCCACAATGGGTACAGCAGATGCAGTATACCACATTGGCAGATGTGCAGGTGATCATCAGATGTTGACATCCCTACCTCCCCACCTACACTCAAATCTACTGGCTCCATCCCTGCTCCTTAAACTTGTCTGTCTCCTCTCCACCTATCTTCTCTAATATCCATCTTCGATCTGCCTCCTCTTCTCTCCCTATTTATTTCAGAACCCTCTCCCCATCCCCCTTTTCTGATGAAGGGTCTAGGCCCAAAACGTCAGCTTTTATGCTCCTAAGATGCTGCTTGGCCTGCTGTGTTCATCCAGCTCCATACTTTGTTATCACAGGTATAATATAGTCAGGATTACAGAGACATGGTTGCAAGGTGACCAGTGATGAGTCTAGGGTTCTGAATTTAAACAGAGGAAACCATGTTGTTATGAGGCTCAAGTTAGCTGTAATGAATTGGGGAATGTTACCTAAAGGGATGACGGTGGAAAGGCAATGGAAAACATTTAAAGAGCGCATGGGTGAACTGCAATAATTGTTGATGCCTGCCTGATACGAAAATAAATGGGGAAGGTGATCAAACCAATGGCTGACAAGGGAAATTCGAGATTGTATGAGATCCAAAGAGGAAGCATACACATTGATCAGAGTAAATAATAGACTTGAGGAATGGTAGCAGTTTAAAATTTAGCAAAAGGCGGCAACGGAATTGTTTAAGAAAGGGAAAACAGAATACGTGTATAAGCTTGCAGAGAAAATAAAAACTGACTGTGAAAGGTCATTTTGGTATATAGACAGAAAAAAATGATGAATACAAATGTAGGTCACTCATAGTCAAAAACATACAAATTTATATTGGAGAATAAAGAATTGGCTAACGAACTAAATATATACTCTGGTTCTTTGTTCACAAAGAACGTATCAGAAGTGCTGGGGAACTCAGGGTCTAATGAGGGGCAGGAACTGAGTGAAATCAGTCAGCAAAGATGTTTGGGAAGTTGATGGGATTGAAGGCAGATAAATTTCCAGGCCCGAACAATCTCCATCCTAGGTTACTTAAGAAATTATTCCTCGAGACAGTTGATGTGTTGGTGGCTATCCTCAAGGATTCTATACACTCTGGAACAGTTCCGACAGACTTGAGGGTAACTAAGGTAACTCCTCTATTTAAAAGGGGATGGGTTGGGAGAAAACTAGGAATTATAGACTAATCAGTCTAGAAAAATGCTAGATGCTATAAAAAGGTTATTAAACATTTATTAGCAGGCCGCTTGGAAAACAATGGCAGGATCATCCAGAGGTTGTGGTGGCAAAAAGGGACTCACTGCCTGTCACAGTGGCAGAGGCAGAAATCCTCTTAACCTTTTGGGAAGTATTTAGATGTGCTCTCGCGATGCCAAGGCACATAAGGCTATGGGGCAAGTGTTAGAAATGTGCTAGAACAGTTAAGTGGTCATTTTTGACCAGCCTGGATGTGATGGGTCATAGAGCCTTTTTCAGTGCTGTTGATCTCTATGACTATGGGTGCAGTTAAACAGGGACAACAGCATGAAAGCAACAGCTCATCACTACTTTCTCAAGGGTGACTGGAAATGCACAATCATTACTGGCCCTGTCAGTGATGGCTATATTCCATTAGCGAATTATCAAAATCAGGAATCGATGTGCATGTTGTAGAATTTCAGGCATTTCAAGGTGAGCTGGGAAATGACAATCAATTCATACTGTCCAAGACTGTGCTACTGGAGTTCGTTACCACACTGAAACATATTGCATTGTACACCAGGAAATCTAACTTAAAGGCTTAAAGGCAGTGGTAGCACTAAATAAACCCATATGTGTCCGTATGTCATGTGCTGCACTGATATGCATTGATTTCTGACACAATCTGTGGACTGCATTCAGCACAAAATTAACATTTAAACAATTACACATATTTCTCATTCAATCATCTTCCTAAAAATATACAAAATAGAAATATACAAAATAAAGCATGTCCATTTCAATAAGGAGTTAGATGATCTGTTGGTGTAGTGTCTGCTTTACTCCATTTCTAGCCAATGCCATTCTGTACTTAACTTGACTCAGCCTGTAGTTTCAAAGAGTGGACGAGTAGTCCACTGTACAGCACTGACAATACATACTCGAACGAGCCCACACAGTCACCAAACTAAGTATACATACCCCAAACAACATGGACCCTGTCAGACAACTGGGAATAACTACAATAAATTTGTCAATATGCTCGATACATTTGTCCCCAGCAGGCAGGGAAGATGCTGTCGAGTGACAAGAGAGTTCAAATGACTAGTTAAGAGGAAGAAGGATGCTTATAAAAGGTTTAGGACACATGGATTGGAAAAGGCTCTAGAGGGATACCAGTTAGCCAGGAGGGAGCTGAAGAAAGGGCTTAGGAGAGCTATAAGGGTCCATGAGAAAACTTGGCAGATAGGATCAAGGAAAACTCCAAGGTTTTGTACATGTACATGAGGAATAAGAGAATGACCAGAGAAAGGGTAGAGCCCATCAAGGATTGTAAAGGGAATTTGTGCACGGAGCCTAAAGAGATAGAAGAGGTCCTCAATGAATACTTTTCTTCAGCATTCACAACTGAGAAGGACCTAGTTGTACGGGAGGACAGTGTGAAACAGGCTGGTAGGCGAGAGGAGGTGGATGTTAATAAGGAAGATGTACAAGGAATTCTGAGAAACTTGAAGATAGATAAGTCCCCCAGGCCTGATGGGGTTTATCCAAAAATTCTATGGGAAGTGACGGAAGAGATCGCAGGGCCATTGGCAATGATCTTTTCATCCTCACTGTCCACAGGGATAGGAAGATTGGAGAGAGGCAAATGTCATTCTCTTGTTCAAAAAGGGAATAGGAATAACTCTGTAAATTACAGGCCAGTTAGTCTTACTTCAGTAGTGGGCATGTTATTGGAAAGAGCTTTGAGAGATAGGATTTATGGTCACTTGGAAAGTCACAGTTTGATCTGCGATAGGCAGCAGGGATTTGTAAGGGGTAGATCACGCCTCAGAAACCTTACTGAATTCTCTGAAGAGGTGACCAAATACGTGGATGTGGTATACGTGGATTTAAGTAAGGCATTTGGTAAGGTTCCCCAAGGTAGGCTCATGCAGAAGGTAAGGAGGCATGGGATAGGGAGATATGTGGCAGATTGGATTCAGAATTGGCTGACCCTTAGAAGACAAAGCATGTTTGTGGACGGAAAATATTCAACATGGTGCTCAGTTACGAGTGGTGTACCATAGGGATCTGTCCTGGGTCCTCTTCTATTTGTGATTTTTGTAAATGATTTGGATGTAGGAGTGGAAGGGTGGATTAGTAAATTCGCGGATGATATGAAGGTGGGTCGAGTTGTGGACAGTGTGGAGGACTGTTCTAGGTTATTTCTTTTAATTCCATAAGATGTGGGAACAGAAGTCCGACATTCAACCCATGAAATTTCCTCCACAATACAATGCAGTTATGACTGATCTGATCATTCTCAATTCCACTTTGCTGCGTTTTCTCCACAGCAAATCAAGCCTTGATTCCCTTTCACCAAAATGTAAGCACATAAAGCTAAGGGATTGGTGTGGGAAAGAGTGATTCCATTTCATGCGGCATTGGCATCAGGTTTGGAACCGGGGGGTTCTGTACTGTTCTACCTGAACCGATCTGGAACCAGTGTTCCAGTGAAAAAGATAAATGGGGTGGTCAGTAGGACTTTAAACTTCTGAGTTGGGGGGAAGGGAAAGCAAAAGTGACAGAGAGTACGGAGTTAAATGGAAAGATAAGCAACAGGATAGCGTGTGTACAGGTGGGTTGAAGCTCGAGGCAGACTAGGAATACCGCAAAAAGGAAGGATAGTTTAAGACATCTTAGGATTTCCAATGTCTCTAATAATGATAAGAAAGTTAGCATTAAGGCACTTCACCTAAATGCTCATAGTATTTGCAACAAAGTAGATGAATTAACAGCACAAATCATCTTGAATGATTATGATGTGGTAGACATCACAGAGACATGGTTGCAGGGAGTTCAGGACTGGCAGTTAAACATCCAAGGATTTACAACTTATTGAAAAGACAGGGAGATGGGCAGAGGGGCTGGGGCTGCCTTGTTAGTTAAGAATGAAATTAAATCTATGGCACTGAATGACATAGGGTCAGAGGATATGGAGTCTGTGTGGGTGGAGTTGAGGAACCACAAAGGCAAAAAACTATAATGGGAGTTATGTACAGACTTCCTAACAGTGATCAGGACCAGGGGCGCAAGATGCACCGGGAAATGGATAGGGCATGTCAGAAAGGCAAGGTCACAGTGATCATGGGGGACAATATGCAGGTGGGCTGGGTGAATCATGTTGCCGGTGGATCCAAAGAATCGGAATTCATGGAATGTTTACAGGATGGCTTTTTGGAACAGCTTGTGATGGAGCCCACAAGGGAGCAGGCTATTCTGGACTTAGTGCTATGTAATGAGCCAGACTTTATAAAAGATCCGAAAGTAAGAGAACACTAAGGAGGCAGCGATCATAATATGGTAGAGTTCAATCTGCAGTTTGAAAGAGAGAAGGCAAAATCGGATGTAATGGTGTTACAGTTAAATAAAGGTAATTACAGGGACATGAGAGAGGAACTGACGAAAATCGAATGGAAGCAGAGCGTAGCCGGGAAGACAGTAGAGCAACAATGGCAGGAGTTTCTGGGTGTAATTGAGGACACAGTACAGAGGTTCATCCCAAAGAAAAGAAAGATTATCCGGAGGCGGATTAGACAGCCAAGGCTGACAAAGGAAGTCAGGAAATGTATCAAAGAAAAAGAGACAGCCTGTAAAGTGGCCAAGAGCACTGGGAAATCAGAAGATTGGGAAGGCTACAAAAACAAACAGAGGATAACAAAGTGAGAAATAAGGAAGGAGAGGATCAAATATGAAGATATGCTAGCCAGTAATATTAGAAATGATAATAAAAGATTCTTTCAATACATAAGAAACAAACGAGAGGCAAAAGTAGACATTGGGCCGCTCCAAACTGATGCTGGTCGGCTCGTGATGGGAGATAAGGAAACAGCTGAAGAACTTAATAAGTACTTTGCGTCAGTCTTCACAGTGGAAGACATAAGTAGTATCCCAACAATTAAGGAGAGTTGAGTATGGTAGGCACTACAAAAGAGAAAGTGCTAGAAAAGCTAAAAGGTCTAAAAATTGATAAATCTCCTGGCCCCAGTGGGCTACATCCTAGAGTACTGACGGAGATGGCTGAGGAAATAGCGGAGGCGTTGATTGTGATCTTTCAAAAGTCACTGGAGTCTGGGAAAGTCCCAGATGATTAGAAAATTGCTGTTGTAACCCCCTTGTTTAAGAAAGAAAGGATCAAGACAAAAGATGGAAAATTACAGACCGATTAGCCTAACCTCGGTTATTGGTAAAATTCTAGAATTCATTGTTAAGGATGAGATTTCTGAATTCTTGGAAGTGCAGGGTCAGGTTAGAACAAGTCAGCATGGATTTAGTAAGGGGAGGTCATGCCTGACAAACCTGTTAGAATTCTTTGAAGAGGTAACAAGTATGTTAGACCAGGGAAACCCAGTAGATGTTATTTATCTGGACTTCCAAAAGGCCTTTGATAAGGTGCCTCACGGGAGGCTGCTGAGTAAGGTGAGGGCCCACAGTGTTCGAGGTAAGCTACTGGCTTGGATTGAGGATTGGCTGTCTGACAGAAGGCAGAGAGTTGGGATAAAAGGCTCTTTTTCGGAATGGCAACCGGTGACGAGTGGTGACCCGCAGGGTTCAGTGTTGGGGCCACTGCTGTTCACTTTATATATTAATGATCTTGACAAAGCGACTGGGGGCATTCTGGTGAAGTTTGCTAATGATATGAAGATAGGTGGACAGGCAGGTAGTACTTAGGAGGTGGAGAGGCTGCAGAAAGATTTAGACAGTTGAGGAGAGTGGTCCAGGAAATGGCTGATGAAATTCAACGTGAGCAAATGTGAGGTTTTACACTTTGGAAAAAAGAATACAGGCATGGACTATTTTCTAAACAGTGAGAAAATTTGTAAAGCAGAAGTACAAAGGGATCTGGGAATGTTGGTCCAGGATTCTCTAAAGTTTAACTTGCAGGTAGAATCCGTGATTAAGAAAACGAATATAATGTTGTCATTTATCTCAAGAGGGTTAGAATATAAAAGCAGTGATGTGCTTCTGAGACTTTATAAAGCTCTAGTTAGGCCCCATTTAGAATACTGTGTCCAATTTTGGGCCCCGTACCTCAGGAAGGACATACTGGCGCTGGAGTGTGTCCAGCGGAGATTCACATGGATGATCCCTGGAATGGTAGGTTTAATGTACAATGAATGGCTCAGGATCCTGGGATTGTATTCATTAGAGTTTAGAAGGTTGAGGGGATATCTAATAGAAACTTACAAGATAATGTATGGCTTAGAAAGCGTGGACGCTGGGAAGTTGTTTCCGTTAGGTGGGGAGACTAAGACCCATGGGCACAGCCTTAGAATTAGAGGGGGTAAATTTAAAACGGAAATGAAGAGACATTTCTTCAACCAGAGTGTGGTGGGCCTGTGGAATTCATTGCCATGGAGCACAGTGGAGGCTGGGACATTAAATGTCTTCAAGGCAGGGATCGATAAATTCTTGATCTCACAAGGAATCAAGGTCTACGGGGAGGGTGCAGGGAATTGGTGTTGAAATGCCCATCAGCCATGATTAAATGGCGGAGTGGACTCGATGGGCCGAATGGCCTGACTTCCACTCCTATGTCTTATGGTTGCTGATGCAGTTTTCTCAATTAGCCTGAAGTTTATCACACAAAAGAAATAATATAAAATAAAACTAAGCAAACTATCCACATATCACAGTTTGAAAGACTTCAAAACATATGACAAAGCAAAATCCCATCAATACCCCAACACCATTATGTTATGGTTAATCAAAAATCAAATCAGTAGGGTTGCCTTCACTGCTGCTTCTCAGGTCCAGTCCTACGAGCTGTGAGACCTTTCCCTTTGACAACTCATAAAACTGAGAGATTATAGTTCTTCATTCCTTTAATAATCTGCAGAGTTCCAAAAAACATTCCTGGTCTGGAAATTTCACAAGCTACATTCTTTCACTGAGATAATTTATTTCTTGAACAGCTCTGAACAACTTCCTTTTTCTCGGAGAGACGACAATTAATTCTGACTTCAGACAGGTCTTCCTCAAACTGCTAAAGCTCTGAAACAATTCAAAGATGCTGCTTGGCCTGCTGTCTTCATCCAGCTCCACACCTTGTTATCTCAAAAAAATTACTCATTCATCCTAAAGTCTTCTAAAGCTGAAGGTTTCATGTTTTGCCTTTCCAACGTAAGTGCCAACAGTACAAGCAAACTTCTATTAATATTCCAGGAGGCACATGCTAATTTTAAATTAAGAGGAAATCAAGAGCGAACTATCTGGTCAATGGAAAAGTCCTGGGGAAAACTGATGCACAGAGAGATCTGGGTGTTCAGGTCCACTGTACCCTGAAGCTGGCAATGCAGGTTGATAGAGTGGTCAAGAAGGCATACGGCATGCTTTCATTCATCGGATGGGGTATTGAGTACAACAGTTGGCAGGTCATATTACAGTTGTATAGGGCTTTGGTTCAACCACATTTGGAATACTGCATACAGTTCTGGCCGCCACACTACCAAAAGGATGTGGAGGCTTTGGAGAGGGTGCAGAGGAGGTTCACCACAATGTTGCCTGGTATGGAGAGCACTAGCTATGAAGAGAGGTTGAGTAGATTAGGATTATTTACTTTAGAAAGACAGAGGTTGAGGGGGGACCTGATTGAGGTCTACAAAATCATGAGAGGTATAGACAGGGTGGATAGCAAGAAGCTTTTTCCCAGAGCGGGGGACTCAATTACTAGGGGTGACGATTTCATGGTGAGATAGAAAAAGTTTAAGGGAGATATGCGTGGAAAGTTCTTTATGGAGAAGGTGATGAGTGCCTGGAATGCTTCGCCAGCGGAAGTGGTTGAGGTGGGCATGAAAGTGTCATTTAAGATGTATCTAGACAGATACATGAATGGGCAGGGAGCAGAGGAATACAGATCTTGGAAAACAGGCAACAGCTTTAGATGGAGGATCTGGATCGGTGCAGGCTTAGAGGGCCGAAAGGCCTGTTCCTCTGTTGTAATGCTCTTTATTCTTTTTTCTAAATTATGGCCCCAAAAAGAATGAACTAGTCAATTGTCAAATTCACATTATAAAAGTTGACCAACATTCATATGCCTCCTGCACTGCCACAATGATGCCACCCGAAGGTTGCAGGAACAGCAACTCATATTCCGCCTGGGAACCCTGCAGCCATATGGTATCAATGTGGACTTCACCAGTTTCAAAATCTCCCCTTCCCCTACTGCATCCCTAAACCAGCCCAGTTCATCCCCTCCCCCCACTGCACCACACAACCAGCCCAGCTCTTCCCCCCCACCCACTGCATCCCAAAACCAGTCCAACCTGTCTCTGCCTCCCTAACCGGTTCTTCCTCTCACCCATCCCTTCCTCCCACCCCAAGCCGCACCCCCAGCTACCTACTAACCTCATCCCACCTCCTTGACCTGTCCGTCTTCCCTGGACTGACCTATCCCCTCCCTACCTCCCCACCTACACTCTCTCCACCTATCTTCTTTACTCTCCATCTTCGGTCCGCCTCCCCCACTCTCCCTATTTATTCCAGTTCCCTCCCTCCATCCCCCTCTCTGATGAAGGGTCTAGGCCCGAAACGTCAGCTTTTGTGCTCCTGAGATGCTGCTTGGCCTGCTGTGTTCATCCAGCCTCACATTTTATTATCTTGGAATCTCCAGCATCTGCAGTTCCCATTATCTCCAACATTCATATGCCACTAGTTTAAAATGCAAACTCTAAAAATTTTAATAACTATGACGCACAGTCCTTTCATTACAATATCAATATATTCCAAATTATGATTTATAAAAATACCAACTTGTATTTAATGTGTTCTTTTTCAAAATGCTTAATTAATGCGTCATCTTTTTGCACAAGTTGATTAGATCAGCTTACCAAATGATTAGACAAAAAGGTGGACTTTGAGGAAATGTTTAAAGGAGGAGAGAGGTGGGGAGGTGAAGATGTTTAGGGAGGAAGTACCAGAGCTTAGGACCATAAAATAATGGTGCTGTGATTTGAATTGAGAATGCACAAGAGTACACAAAGAGTTGACTTAAGGAGTTCTATGGCTGGAGGAAGTGGCAAGATGGACAGGCAACTCCCACTTCAAGCCTGACTGAAGTCTTTCACATCTGCAACATAACTTGCCAACTCTTATATTCAATGCTCGGCCTGATGAAGATAAAAATGCCTATGTTGTATTTACCACCTTATCCTACTTGTGTTGTTACTTCAGTGCGCTACAGACTTTGATGCCAAGATTTCTCTACATACCAATGCTCCCAAGGGACCTGTCATTTATTGTCTACTTTCCTTTTGCGTTTGATCTCAGAAAATGCACCAATTCACACTTTCTCATATTAAACTCCATCTGTCATTTCTCCACACAAGCTCCAGCTATATCCTTTGATATCCTTCCTCACCATCCACAATTCCACCAATTTTCACATTGTTTGCAAACTTATTAATCAGACCACTGACATTTTCATTTAAATCATTTATATATGTATTATAAACAACAGAAGTCCCAGCACAGATCCTGCAGAACACAGACCTCCCGTCAGAAAAACACCCTTCCGCAACTACCCTCTGTCTTCTGTAACCAATTGTGGATTCCATGCAATTTGATCTTCTGGACCAGCCTACTGTAATGGACCTTGTCAATGCTTTTGTAAAGACTCTGTGCAGTCGACATCCACTGTCATACCTTCATCAATTATCTTTATCGCTTCCTCAAAAAACTCAATCAATGCTGTGAGACAAGACCTCCCCTGCACAAAATCACCCAATCCCTAATAAGTCTATTATTTTCCAAATACAACTAAATCCTTCCCTAAGAATCTTCTCCAATTTGGTTATCCCTATTGCCCTCTTGAACAAAGGTTAGACAGTGGCTATTCTCTAGTGTTCTAGGACTGTGCTTGTGGCTAAAGAGGATGCATGATCTCTGTCAAGGCCCCAGCAATCTCCTTGTCTCCCTCCTTCAGTATCCTCAAACAGATTTCATCAAGCCCTAGGGACTTATCCACTGTCATATTTTTCAAGATACCCATCACCTCCTTCTTAATATCGACATGCCTTAGAATATCAACAAACCCCTCTCTAAATTCTTATGATTTTCTCCTTGGTGAATATCAAAGCAAAGTACTCATTAAGGACATTGCCATTTCCTCTGGCTCCATGCATAAATTCTCCCCTTTGTCCTCGAGTGGATTCACCCTTTCCCCTGTAACACTCTTGCTCCTAACATACTTATAAAATGCCTTAGGATTCTCCTTCGTCCGGTTTGCCAAGGACATTTTGTAGCCTTTCCAGCTCTCCGAATTTCTTTCTGAAGTTCTTTTCAGCCTCTATTATATTCCTAAAGAATCATGTATAATCAATCAGGAATCTGAGAGAATAAAGTCTTGGGAATCATCCATTATTATTAAATAGGGTGCAAGAGGGGCCCAGAAAGATGCAGGGATCACACCAAAAAGGGTTGAGGGAGTCAATACTGAGGAAGCAGGAAACAGAAATATTTGTGTTGATGGGGACGAGGACAATGATGGGATAGGAGGGATTCTTCAAGCGCATGGGGATATGGAGGGCACGGTAGTCTATGGGATGGGAGGGGGTGTTTGGCAGTAACTAACACCATGGCCTTCATGCAGCAGCGTAAAGGGAAGAGTGGCCATCACCAAGGTATAATTTCAAGACTCGGGGGCAAGAAGGTCAGTTGGAAGTGGACTTTAATGTGATAGAACATAGAACAGAGAGCAATACAGCACAGTACAGGCCCTTCAGCCCACAATGTTGTGCCGAACTTTTACCCTAATCCTAAAGTCTATCTGACCTTCACCCCTACCTTATAGTACCATCCACGTGCCTATCGAATGGCCGCTTTAATGACCCTAATAAGGCCGACTCCACTACCCTCTCCAGCAATGCATTCCACGTCCTTACCATTCTCTAAGTAAAGAACCTACCTCTGACATATCTACCTCCACTCACTTTAAAACTATGCCCCCTCGTAATAGTACATCCACCTTAGGAAAAAGTCTCTGTCTGTCTACTCTATCTATACCTCTGATCATTTTGTACACCTCTATCAAGTCAAAAAGTTCTCCATGTGAGGACATTGGTCAAAATAAGCCTTTTGGATTATGCAAGGTGAAAAGAGACACAAAGGCTCGAAGATGGGGCACTTATGCTTGATGTCCAAGACGGATCTGGTGCTAACAATGTCACGGTGAGCTGCATTCCATCATAACATGTTCTTCTGTAGACGCAAAATACAACTGGAAAATATCTCACACAATGCCCAGGGTCAGTTTGATAGGGGAAGCTTGGGATCCGCAACTGCTGAATGCTAGAACATTAAAGGGGAAATGCATGAATCATGGGTTTGTAACATCAGCTACATTTCATTTGCAAACGTGTTAACAATATGGTTCTGCTGCTTGCACTGGCCTGGGGGAGACCTCAAATGAAGTGTATAGCACCAGCCTGGCATGATGTTCTCTGTACAACTTGAGCAGGCAATGAGTTGACACTGAGGAGCCAGGAAAATGGATGTAGTGTTCCACGGAGGAGGAAGGTCTCACTATACATGGCAGAGCTCAGCTGCATCGGGCATGATGAGTCAGATAGGAGCTGACTGACACCAGGTTCGAGTTAATGGGATCTAGGTGCAGCAGACCACCATGAAACGTAAAGTTCTGTTTCGTTCTGATGCCACCCTTTGGGTTATATTTTGGAGGCCATCTGCGCTCTTGACTTGTTTTATTTATGTCTGCTTTTGGTGATTGTCAATAAGAGCTCATGTTTGGAATTGTACAATTGGTCGCTTGCGCGTGATGTTCCCCTGTTAGACAATGACAAAATGTAGAATCATAAAGCAGATAAAGAAATAATCAAGAGTTAATATTCAGGAATTAACAGAATTCATCCTTATCTTTAATCTTAAAACATAATGATACTTAAACGACACAGTAAAGAGCTGCTCATCATACGCTGCACTGATAGTGTTTTTCAGACTTCCACGATTTTATCCAAATTATCATAATGCATCTTAAAGATAACACAGGGGTTAATTGGATTTGATGCAAACCGACGAGTTATCACAAACCATTTCAATCATTTTAATCAAGCAGCACCTGAACTAAGTCAGAGAAAGTAAGAAATGCCAATGCTGAAGTCTAAGATAACGCAGCGTGGAGCTGGAGGAACACAGCAGACCAGGCAGCACCAGAGGCCAACCCAAAACATCAGCTTTCCTGTTCCTCTGATGCTGCCTGGTTTGCTATGTTCTTCCAGCTCCACACTGTGTTATAGCACCTGAACTAAGATGCCTTTATCCTATGAAGTACTGGGATATGGAATACATCGGCACCTGCAATCAACCTGTTTTTCTTCATTCCCCATTAACCCAAAATGGATTATCAAACAATGCTGGTATTTTAGTCTGAATATGGGGTTGTATTGCACAGTGATTTTCTAACCTAATTGCCTGGGCTAAATATCCAGATCTCTGAATTTAAATTCCATTCAATGTGAGATTCTGAATCCAGTAATTAACATTAAATTGATAGCAGTGATAGGAACCTTGAAGCTATCACTTATCATTAAATCTAACTGTTTCACTAAAGTTCTTTGGGGGCTGAAAATCTGATTTTATTATCTGACTCCAGACCTACAACAATATGTTGAATCCACCAAAATCAGCTCACAAGCTGTGCATTTACATCAACAGCTACAAAAATCATAATCAGATCAAAATTGGCAGACCCCCTCAGTACTAGTGTATCAAACAAAAGATTGAAATGGTCATACTCGTAGGATATTACCATATCGTGTCCCAGGCACATCCATCACCATTTATGGGTTTGTCCTGTCCCATTTGCAGGATACTAAAAGTGGCAGAACAGTGGTACCCAGTCAGATGGAGGGAATTTACCTGGGAGTTCACAATATTGACTCTGGAGACCATGAAGTCTGATGGCAAACTTGGGCAAGAAGACTTCCTTCCGGTTCCCACCTAACACCCTTCATAGGATGTGGAAGCATTGGAAAGGGTGCACAGGAGATTTACCAGGATGTTGCCTGGTATGGAGGGAAGGTCTTATGAGGAAAGGCTGAGGGACTTGAGGCTCATTAGAGAGGAGAAGGTGAAGAGGCAACCTGATAGAGACATGCAAGATGATCAGAGGATTAGATAGGGTGGACAGTGAGAGCCTTTTTCCTTGGATGGAGATGGCTAGCACGAGGCGACATAATTTTAAATTGAGGGGTGATAGATCTCGGACAGCTGACAGAGGGAGATTCTTTGCTCAGAGTAGTAAGGGCGTGGAATGCCCTGCCTGCAGCTGTAGTAGACTCGCCAAGTTTAAGCGCATTTAAAATGGTCATTGGATAAACATAGCCATAATAATGGAATAGTGTAGGTGAGATGGCCGTCGGTTTGATTTCACAGGTCGGCGCAACATCGAGGGCCGAAGGGCCTGTACTGCGCTGTAGTGTTCTATGTTCTATAAGCTGATAAATCATTGCTCCTTCACCACCTGGAGCAAACACTTTGAGTGGAAAGGGTACAGAATGTCCTTCTGATGCAAGACTCCAATGTCCATGTTCAGGATTGCCTCAGCAGCACCACGAATGACCAAGTGGGCCAGATCTGGAAGGACATAGCTGATAGACTCAATCTGTGGCAGATTTGTTTATAATAGGGTGGCACGGTGGCTCAGTGGTTAATACCACTGCCTCACAGCACCAGGGACCAGGGTTCAATTCCACCCTTGGACAACTGTCCAGGTGGAGTACATTCTCCCTGTGTCTGTGTGGGTTTCCTCCGGGTGCTCCAGTTTCCTCCCATTGTCCAAAGATGTGCAAGCTAGGTGGATTGGCCATGCTAAATTGTCTGTAGTGTTCAGAGATATGTAAATTAGGGGAATGGGTCTGGGTGGGATTCTCTGAGGGACGTGTTGGGCTGAAGGGCCTGTTTCTACACGAGAGGGATTCGATGATTAGTAGAGACAGCAACAGATGAATCGTGTCAAAACCTTTGGCACAGAACCATTTTCGCACATATCTGTGTAAACACAATTATGATATGCATTTTGTGGGCAGCAACTGTTCTACTTACTTCACACCATCATTTTTATCAGTTTTACTGTATTGATTTTCTCTCCTGTTAATACAATCAGCACTGCTGCTGAGGTTTCACTGCACATTGACAGACCAAAACAAGTGCCGTTATGTGTCCTACTGAAGGTAAATGAGAAAGTTGAAACAGAACTATGAGACCTATCATATTATCTGTAGTGGACCTAACTGTGAATTCAAAAGTGAGGACAAACACTGTCTGATAAACTTCTCAAATCCTATCCATTAGATCAATTGCAGAAAGCATTTTAACCCAGTTATGTTGAGCAAATCATTTCAGAGCAAAAAGTTTTCAAATTGGATTCATATTTCTTGAGAATGAAAACAATACCATACAAAACAGAAATTGCTGGAAAAGCTCAGCAGGTCTAGCAGCAATGAAAAAAAAATCAGTGTTAACATTTTGGGTCCGGTGAAAGGGCCACCGGACCCGAAACGTTAACTCTGATTTTTTCTTCACAGATGCTGCCAGACCTGCTGAACTTTTCCAGCAACTTCTGTTTTTGTTCCTGATTTGCAGCATCCGCAGTTCTTTCAGTTTTTATAAAACAATTCCATCAACCTCTTTGATTCATTAGTAAGATGTGGATTTAGTCCCAAAGTGGCATTCCTAATTCCACCTTTCTTGCAGGGAAGTGTTGAATGTCAGCACTCATCTTTGCGGTGAAGTGGATCCTGTACCTGGATTCTCCAGCAAACACCATTTAGATGCTCCAGACAACAGTTGCTGAGAGCAGAATGGAAGTTGTGTCTGCCTTGACATGAGGGCTACAGCCCCCTCAAGGCATGAATTGAGAAAACAGAAAGAGAAGCACTAAGTGCGGGAAAAAATTGTAACTCGTGCCTCAGCATGTAACTAAGTCAAAGTGATGACACTTAATGATGCTCACACATTCCTTTCACAAGTGCTTGTTAGCATCTGTCTGTTGATGGATTGGATTCATTGTATCGATCAATGGAAACATGAATAATTTAAAAGTAGCTGTTACAATTGCTGAATATTACCAGATTAATGCAGCAATCTATTACACAATTAAAAATAAGTGCTCAAATTGAGTGCTCAAATAAAATTACGATCAAAATATTGAATTAGTAGCTCTGACTACGAAATGCAATGAGAATGGTCATTACAGAAAATCACAAAGGCAAGAAAATACAAGTAGAAACACAATCTTTGTGGTCTAATTTCTTGGCTGCCACTGTGCCAATTATCTCAAGGAACAGACCCTCTTTACTATCATGCTTGAAGTTTTTGCTATTTAAAAGTCAAACTGTTTACTATTATACTTTCATCAGTGCATTAATTTGAGCAGAGTCTCAGCCAAATTCCCCAATTACAAATTAATATTAAAATAATAATAACTCATTTTATATGATAATTTTAATGTAAACCTCAGTGGAACCAATAAATAGTCTGACCGTTAGTGTAACTTTCAGCTGACTGATAATGTCGATAACAATACACGATTACAGCAAATTCTGTGACTATAACTGAGGATTTAATGTGGAGGAACCAAAGAGATCTCTTCTTCAACAGAAATACAAACACTGCATTTCATTAAATGTCAAGTGATTGCCAATGCTGTCCGTAAAGGCACTGTGTGTCAAATTACATGAGTAAACTGACTTCAATTTCATCACATATTGCATTGGGATTATAAGCACGGTGCAACTCATTGTTCGCTCCAAGTATTTTTAAGGGCTGCCAGCTGAACTGCAGCTTCTGCAAGGATGTTGTAAATAACAGGATTTCAGCTAAACGGACACTCATCATGAATGTAAATGACAAAGAGACTTGGGCTAACAAAGTGTGGAGCTGGATGAACACAGCAGGCCAAGCAGCATCTTAGGAACAGGAAAGCTGACATTTCGGGGCTTTCAATTTTTAGTTTGACAGTTTTGGTCTGTTTAACCTGGCCACTCCACTCTTCAATACATATTTCTGAATTTGAAAGTAGGCTGGACTACTTGACTGGACTGTAGCCACAATGTTCCAGACAATGCGCCAGTTGGGGTGACATGCAGTACAAGCTCAGCACCATTTAGTAAGGGTATATAGTTGAATGTCAATGATCTCTCACCCAGACAAATTGACAATAACACTTAGTGAGATGTCAAAAGACACAACACTCCCAATTTGCACCCATATACATTTAGAGTGGTGTTGGTGGAGACCTGCTACCAGTTTATTATTCACTTTGAACAAAGAACAAAGAACACTACAGCACAGGAGCAGGCCCTTCAGCCATCCAAGCCTGCACCAATCCAGGTCCTCAATCTAAACCTGTCGCCTATTTTCCAAGGATCTGTATCCCTCTGCTTCCTGTCCATTCATGTATCTGTCTAGATATATCTTAAATGACGCTATTGTGCCCGCCTCTACCACCTCCACCGGCAATGCCTTCCAGGCACCAACTACCCTCTGTGTAAAGAACTTTCCACACATATCTCCCTTAAACTTTTCCCATCTCACCTTGAAATTGTCATGCCTAGTAACTGAGTCCCCGCTCTGGGAAAAAGCTTCTTGCTATCCACCCTGTCAATACCTCTCATGATTTTGTAGACCTCAATCAGGTCCCCACCTCATACTCCGTCTTTTTAATGTAAATAATCCTAATCTATTCAACCTCTCTTCATAGCTAGCGCCCTCCATACCAGGCAACATCCTGGTGAATCTCCACTGCACCCTCTCCAAAGCATCCACATCCTTTTGGGAATGTGGCGACCAGAACTGTATGCAGTACTTCAAATGTGGCCGAACCAAAGTCTTGTACAACTGCAACATGACCTGCCAACTCTTGTACTCAATATCCCGTCCAATGAAGGAAAGCCTGCTGTGTGCCTTCTTGACCATTCTATTGGCCTGCATTGCCACCTTCAGGGAACAATGGATCTGAACACCCAGATCTCTCTGTACTTCAGTTTTCCCCAAGGCTTTTCCATTTACTGTATAGTTCGCTCTTGAAAAGAACTGTATGCAGTATTCCAAATGTGGTCAAACCAATGTCCTGTACTTTGGTGAAGAATGGTGGAGGAAGGTGCATTAAATATACTAAATGTCTGGTTTGTCAAACAAAATTGCACTTTAGAAATATGTAGAATAAGAGCATGTTTTAAAGTGGACACAAACCCTTAACATAAGCAGACCGCTGGATTTTCAAAACAAGCAAATATACAGAACTGAATTGTATGTAACCAGAAGGATGAAATCCTCAGAGAATGATAGGTATTGAAAGCAAGTTGTGTTCAATGTGTGTTCACAACCAGTCGCGATTGCTTTATCAAAGCTGTCATTTTGCCCTGTCATAAAAGTACTGATTTGGATAAATGGGTGTGACACATAAATACACAGCCTTCCTGTAAATGGATCCTTCGCCTGTTATTCGCAATTGAGCGAGTTTGCATGGTAACTTTAATGTTTGACTGATTCACTGTTTGCACTGGTGCAGCACAAGCCATGGGGTGATCCACAAAATGATGAGTTTTCAGAAGGTGCAGTGATTCCAAATTGCACAGCGTAGAAGACAGTCATGCAGCCCATTATGGCCAAGTCAGCTCCTGAAAAGAATTATCCAACACATGTTCCTTTCTTGTTCTTTCTCCATAATGCTGAAAATGTTTTCCTTCACATATTTATCCACTTCACTTTTGCATATTAAGACAATCCATTTCCATTGCCCTTTCAAGGTGTGTAAATTCATGGAGTTGTATAGCACAGAAACAGACCATTTGATCCAACTCATCCATGCTGACCAGATATCCTCAATTAATCTAATCCCATTTGCCTGCATTTGACCCATATCTCTCTAAATCCTTCCCATTCAGGTGCATATCCTGATGCCTTTCAAATGTTATTAAGTGTACCAGCCTCCACCACTTCCTCTGGCAACTCATTTTATGTATGTAACACCCTCTGTGTGAAAAAGTTGCCCCTTTGGTCCCTTTTAAATTTTTCTCCTCTCACCTGAAAGCTATGCCCTCTAGATTGGACGTCCCTATCCTGGGAAAAAGACCCTGGCTATACACCTCATCCTTGCCACTCATGATTTTAAAAACCACCATAAGGTCATCTCTCGGCCTCTAATGCTCCAGCTCATTCAGCCTCTCCCTGTAGCTCAAACCCTCCAACCCCAGCAACATCCTTGTAGATCTTTTCTGCACGCTTTCAAGTTTAGCAATATCTTTTCTATAGCTGGACAAACAGAATTGCATGCAGTATTCCAAAAGTGGCTAACCAATGCCCTTTACAGCCACAACCTGACATCCCAACTCCTCTACTCAATGAACTGACCAATAAAGGCAAGCATACCTAGTGCCTTCTTCACTACCCTGTCATCCTGAGACTCTATCTTCAAGGAAGTATGAGCCTGCACCCCAAGATTTCTTTGTTTGGCAACACTCCCCAGGACCTTACTATTGAGTATATAATTCTTATCCTGATTTGCTTTACAAAATGCAACACCTCACATTTAAACTTCACTCGCTGCTTCTTGGCCCATCCAGCTGATTCATTGATTGATTTATTGTTGTCACATGTACTGAGATACAGCGAAATGTTGTTTTGCTACACAGGTAGATTGTGCCATACAAAGTGCATTAGAATAGCAGAACAGAGCACAAAATTTGATGTTAAAACGAGAGAGAAGGTGCAGACGGAGAAAGATCAGAATTAACATTTGATCAAGATCCCACTGCACTCTGAGGTGACCTTCTTCACTGTCTACTACACCAGCAATTTTGGTGTCGTCTGCAAACTTATTATCCATTTCTCCTATATTCACATCTAGATCATTTATATAAATGACAAAAAGCAGTGGACCCATGACCAACCTGGGGGCACACAACTGGTCACAGCTCTCCACTCAGAAATACAACACTTCATCGCCACCCCTTGTGCGTGAGAGAGCAATTTTGTATCCAAAAGATTTGATAAGGTTCCCCATGGTAGGCTATTGCAGAAAATTCGGAGGTTTGGGATTGAGGGCGGTTAAGCAGTTCGGATCTGAAATTGGCTAGTTGGAAGACAGAGGGTGGTGGGTTGGTGTGAAATGTTCATCTTAGAGTTCCAGTGGTGTAGTGCAAGGATCTGTTTTGGGGCCCACTGCTGTTTGCCATTGTTATAGATGACCTGGATGAGTGTGTAGAAGGATGGGTTAGTAAATTTGCAGATGACACTAAAGTCGGTGGAGTTGTAGATAGTGCGGAAGAATGTTGCAGGTTACAGAGGGACATAGATAAGCTGCAGAGCTGGGCTGAGAGGCGACAAATGGAGCTTAATGTGGAAAAGTGTGAGGTGATTCACTTTGGAAGGAGTAACAGGAATACAGAGTACCGGGCTAATGGCAAGATTCTTGGTAGTGTGGATGAGCAGAGAGATCTCGGTGTCCATGTACAATAGATCCCTGAAAGTTGCCACCCAGGTTGATAGGGTTGTTAAGAAGGCATACGGTGTGTTAAGTTTTATTGGTAGAGGGATTGAGTTTCGGAGCCATGAGGTCATGTTGCAACTGTACAAAACTCTGGTGCAGGCGCACTTGGAGTATTGCGTACAGTTCTGATCTCCGCATTGTAGGAAGGATGTAGAAGCATTGGAAAGGGTGCAGAGAAGATTTACCAGGATGTTGCCTGGTATGAGGGAAGGTCTTACGAGGAAAGGCTGAGGGACTTGAGGCTGTTTTCATTGGAGAGAAGAAGGTTAAGAGGTGACTCAGTAGAGACATACAAGCTGATCAGAGGATTAGATAGGGTGGACAGTGAGAACCTTTTTCCTTGGATGGTGTTGGCTAGCACGAGGGAACATAGCTTTAAATTGATGGATGATAGATACAGGAGAGTCAGAGGTAGATTCTTTACTTAGAGAGTAGTAAGGGTGTGGAATGCCCAGCCTGCTACAATAGTAGGACTCGCCAACTTTAAGGTCATTTAAATAGTCATTGGCTAAACATATGGATGATAATGGAATAGTGTAGGTTAAATGGGCTTCAGATTGGTTTCACAGGTCAGCGCAACATCGAGGGCCGAAGGGCCTGTACTGCGCTGCAATGTTCTATGTTCTATGTACGATGTTCTAAATGGCTAGCTCTCCCTGGATTCCATGTTAACTAATCTTGCCAACCAATCCACCATGTATTACCTCATCAAGCATCTTACTGATGTCCATATGGACAATGATGAAGGCAGAGCAGTAGACAATCTTCTTTGTCACTTTTTCAAAAAAAAACTCAGGTTAGTGAGACATGAGTTCCCATGCACAAAGCCACGTTGATTATCTCAGATCAGTCAATGCCCTTCCGAATTTATGTAAATCCTCAGAATCCTCTCCATCAACTTACCTCCAGCAACACTGATGTCAAGCTCACCAGTCCACAGTTCTCTGCCTTTTCTCTACCAGTTTTTTTAAATAATGGCACCATGTTCACCACCCTCCAGTCTTCCAGCACCACACCCATGAATATCAATGCTACAAGTGCTTCATGATTTGGAGGTGCCAGTGTTGGACCGGACTGAACAAGGTCAAAAATCGTGTTACAGCAGATTATGGTCCAACAAGTTTACTTGAAGACACAAGCTTTCGGACTCTCACTCTTTCTTCAGGTGTCACTGAGGGAGTTTTATCAGACATAGAATTTAT